>NC_058106.1:16183510-16933510 GCF_914725855.1 Thunnus albacares
CCCTGGGCGCAGGGGAGAGAGGGAGATGAGGAGAAGGAGGAGTCCCCTGGTCAGCTGAATGGATGGAGGGAGGGTTAGGGAAGAGAGCCGTTTTTGACCCTGTCCACTTCAAAACAAGCTTTAGTCTCTTTTTCCTTCATTTTGTTCCTCTTGAATTCCTTACTTTTACTTTATCTTCAGTTACTTTACCAGCACAAGTGATTATGAGAAACGGTATTGATAAATATTTGTCATTACCAAACAGTAAAAGACACATATTTCACAAGAATAGACCAACACATATTTTCCAACTTGTTTATGACGCACAGGATATAACATTAGACGGTGCTTTTCAGCTCATTTTCTCTACAGCAAAACAAAAAAACAACTTACCTCTTTTCAAACAGTTTTAGAGCTAAAAATCTGAATTAACGATTCTTTCTCTTGCTTTTCTTCTCAATCTTTGCCAGGTTTCTCTACGCTGTCTTTGGCAGATCAGATGAGTCTACTGCAAAGCGCATGGATGGAGATCTTGATCCTGCGTGTCGTGTACCGCTCACTGTCTTTCGAAGACAAGGTCAGTGTCTTTGGCTTTATGTTTGTTTCTTGTTCTCCTTAAATATGTCAGTGTACTTACATTTATTTGCTGTGTTGCTCTTTAGTTGGTGTATGCTGAGGACTACATAATGGACGAGGACCAGTCAAAGCTGGCTGGACTTCTGGACCTGAACAATGCCATCCTTCAGCTAGTCAAGAAATACAAAACTATGAAACTAGAGAAGGAGGAATTTGTCACTCTCAAGGCCATTGCTTTGGCTAACTCAGGTTTGAAATTCTTCACTCTCAGCTGATGTTTTTGTCCGTCTGCACATCTGTGTTTGTGTGAGCACACGACTGGTGGAGACTGGTTAATCCAAGGAATCTCCAATCCCATGGGACTCATTTAAGCTGAACCATCAAAGGACTGATTTCAATACTCTGCATCCAGACACACATACACACACACACATACACCCGACTGCGACACATGACACACACATGACATGACGCGTACTTTCACACACGGAGAAATATATTCTGTTACAACACCTGCAATTGTCAAGCCTGTTAAAGCCACAAAGAGTCATCTCATCATACTTAAATCGTCACACATGCCTAAAATCATTTTACACACACACACACTCACACTCATCTTCAACCAGAAGCCCACCTCACACCCCCAAACAAAGTGGCGATCCCTTTTACAATTAGCATAGTCGTCTCTTCAGATGCCTGTTAAATAAGGTGAAATCATTAGAACCCAAAGTCTGTCGATAAAGCCCCCTCTCTGATGTGTCCAGCTGCATCGACAGCTGACTGACACACACACGCACACACACACTCTCACGCACACACACACACACACACGCCTTCTTCCTCCCATGACCCGTCTTTTGAACTTTGTCTTGGAAGCCGGCCAGCTCTTCAGTACTCTTTAATTACAAGGGGGGAGCTGTCAATACAATGTGTTTAAATGGGAGAATGCAATGGGAGAGCTTTGAATAGCGAGGGAGGGGCCTTTTGTTCTGATTCTGCCACCATCAACACAGACACACACCCCAAATCGTTCACATAGACACACACACAAATACTCACACACTTTGAAACATGCCAATTTCATCATTCTGACATATATACAAACACACACTTAAACATATAAATACCAGTGTGTACTTAAAAGCTTGCTCATACACATATAGTACATAGTGCCATGCACATGCAGAAAATATTGACATTGTTTTCCTGTGGGTTATGTGCGACAATCAATGTCTTGGCTCTGCTGACTGTATGTGTGTGTGTGTGTGTGTGTGTGTGTGTTTGATGGTGCTGTTGACTGAAAGTTGAGAAAGCTCATTGGTTCGGGCCAGCGGGACCACAGTGATGCTGACGATGATGAATTATTTGACAAACAGGCGTCTGATAGAGAGAAACAGTGGTTTAAACTGCAGTGCAACAGATTTCAAAAGCATAAATGTGAAGTTAGATATTGTCCACCATTGCAAGGTTATTTTAAGATAAGTTAATATTTCATGACCTTTGTAAATATTAATAGTTAGTGAAAACAGTCACAGAGTAGTAATATTGTATGGTTCTTTGGACAAAGTTACAGAAAGTACACAGTTTTATTAGGTACATCAAGCAAGAGCCCTGCAACAAATGCTAACATTGTGAAGCTTACATTGTTCAGTTTTAGTTGTCACTCAGTCAGAGAGGTGCTGAACTAGACCTGCTGATAATGGTTATTTTCCCCATCAATTAATCTTTCAAGTATTTTCAAGATTCATAGATTAATTGGTTAGTCTATAAAATGTCAGAAAATAGTCCAAATGCCCAAAAGTCCCAAAGTGATGTCAAGAACCAAAGAGAAGCTGGACCCAGAGTATGTTTTGTTTTTTACTTGAAAATGACTTAAACAATTAATCAGTTGTCAGATAACTGCCACTTATTTCATTACTTAAATTAACTTGTTTAAGCTCTAGATCCAACTCTCATCATTTTTGAGTTAATGGTGGTTTTGTATAGGACTGTATTCAGCCACATTAGCATACATAAAGGATACAGTTGTACCTACACTGTATATAGTCATTATTCTTGTAAGTAACATATTAGGAATATCACAATATCAGGATACTTTAAACATGAATAAATGTTAGCGTCACTGTGAGGCTGGAGAGTTAGCAGATTAACTGACAGTCAAAATGTTCACCCGGGAATATACATTTATATTGCTGAACTCTTTCTGAAGCTGCCAGTTTGTCACATTCATTGATTGAACTCAGAAAATATCCAGATAAATCCTGAGAGTGATTTTTCTATCCAAAGTCTATCTCACTGTAAAGAAAAGTCACATTTGAAACAGTCTTTCTTTCTGCTGATTGAAATCGAAACAGCTGATGTCCAAATAAGAACTTTGCATCATTGCCCAGACTCTCTAACTGCTTTTCAAGACAACAGAATGCTAGCATTAGCATTTTGAAGGGCACTGACACTAATTAATTCACAGGATGCTAATCGTCTGCATTAATGAAGCCAAGCCTTAAGAAATGTTAGCAAACGTGCCCCACATGTAAAGACAGCTAAACTAGCCATGGGAAACAGGAGGCGTGTGTGTGTGTGTTTGTGTGTTTGTGCATAAATTCATGTGCATGTGTGCATTGTGTTCCATGTTAACACGTGTGTTTTAACAGCCGAATGTGCTCGTGCTCATTAACGTCTGCTGTTTTACTTGTGAGTGTACTGTGGGTCACTGCACAGGCAGCAGCCATGTCTACCGTCTTAAATACTAAACGCACAATATTAATCAAAAACAGTGTGAAACTCATTAAACTTTTGTTTAACTTATGCTCGTGATAGGCTGAAATTTAGGAAACCGCTTTTCAGAAATCAAATAAAGTAAAGAGGAGAAGGGAGTTTAATCAACATTAATACTCAATAATTTGTACATTTAGTACATTGTGTGCCATTTCTTCTTGTTACTTTACAGTAAATACAGTACACATTTTGTATTATGTTTTCATAGATGCTGTACAAGGGGCAGAAAAATATTTGGACTGAAATTTTTGATGATTATACTTTTTTTTACTGACTAAAAATAGATTAGCAAAACAGTAGTCTATTTTCTATGTAGATTAAATTGTATATCCTGTGTGTCCTAATAAAAATATTAATTTAGGTAATTTAGATCATATATTTTCCTCTTCCCGTCACTATTACTGCTCTCTTAGCTAAATATCATCAAGCAGTAAAGTATGAGTGGGCCACCCACTCTTTTTTAAACCAGGAAAAAGTAGAACATTTGAGAACCAATAGAAGCTGAGTTTTCTATTGATCCCTATAGAACAAAGCCACTGACTGGTCTGGTCCTGCATACTGATACATGCATTACTCTCTATAGATCCAGCCCTGTGTATTCGATTGTGTGTGCAAAGTGTGTCACATTTTTCTGTCTACACAGTATAATTTTTGTGTTTCGCTTGCCGTTTAGTGAACATTAGTGTAAGTTTATGCTCTCTATGCCACAGTTTGTCACTGTCTACTTTACATGTATTCAACTTCTGTGCGTGTGGATGGTGTAAGCATCTATGTGTATAAGAAATACACTGTGAGAAGTATTTGGTTGGATCACAAATGTATTCTACACTAAAGGCCAAAGCTGGCAGACAAATAAAAACACTTCACATAACAGGCTCCTCTACAAAAAAATGCTTTATTTGAATCCACCAGTTACATTTAACACACATATCAACACTTTCCAGCAGAAGCCCCCAAGATGTTGATATAAAAGTGACCCTAAAAGAGAGAGTGGAGAAAGTAAAAAAAAAAATGAAATTGCTTAGTGATAAAAGGTCATCCCAAAACCCTAAAAGTAGAGTTTGTACACTAATAGTATCATGCACACACATACGGTATGTTTTTAACGGACAGTGTCACATCCATACTTTGTGTGTATGTGTGTGTCCATGTATGAAAAACCACATCCCCTCTACAGCTCTACTTTATGTGTACATGTGCAAGTAGGTGTGTGTGTGTGTGTGTTGGGGTGTGGCGTGTGGGGGTGGCCTATCAATAGTTGCCTTGTGATTATTATTTAACATGCATGTAGTCATTGATCGGAGACATTGATCGGAGGTTGGGAGCTAAAGGCCAGCTCACATTAAGACTTTGCCTCCCTAAGGGGCAATATGGAGCATTATTATTGAGGGACATTCTCAGCCTTTACTGCTGAAACACACCTTACATGCCAGCTCACAGAGAGATTACAGATGTGTGCAGCCAAATACTTATGCACACACACACACACACACACACACACACACACACACACACACACACATACACACTCTCTTAGGTGTTCATGCATCTCTCCATCATTCTACAAGTCTTTTTTTTTCTCCGCCCACACGTCTCTCTGTCCATCCATTCATCACACCCACAGATCCACGCTTTAAAGACAGAGAAGGGAGCAGCCCCTGAATTTAAAGACCCATGCCTGAGTTTAGTTTGATTGTAGTTTTAGGATCTACATTACAAAGCAATGTTAAAAAGTATGCCAGCATTTTCAGCTTAAGACTGTTAAATAGAAATGTTAACACATAATTATACTTTCAAGGTTTAGAAAATAAGCTTTTTGTACAATTCCTTCCTTAGTCTGCCACATAAAACGCTGATGTTTTTCACTGACATGTATCCAAATGCAGAAACATATACTGCACATCGGCCTCATGCATCAAAATTACATTTCACTCTACAGTACAGACCTGAGTCACAGCTTGCAGTAGCATTCCTGCATTGTTTCTGTTGGGATTTTGGATGGCGTCTTTAGCACCTCTCCCCTCTGTGGCACTGAGCAATAACACAGCAGACAGAGGGGGCACAGACACTGACAAAGACACATACTGTTGTAAATGTAATCCAGACGAGTTGTGGGAGCTTTCAAAACCTGCTTGCCTTTTATTATTGGAAAATCTAAAAGAAAAGTATTTGTTAAAGGGTGCATTGCACACTAGGAGGCTGATACCTGTTTTAACAAGACAGTTTGTTCATTTATACAAATTTATTTGAATAGCAAAAAACATATTTTACTGTGTATTAACTTGTACACATCCTGTTTATTTTCTCCATACATTATATTCTAATGATATGCACACCAAAAAATATTGAAAACCTACACAGTTTCCCTTTGGAGAGACATTTTTATTATATTTTTTTCAAATATTATGTTATTGTTAAATGATGGCTGTTAAGGAAGGGACCAGATTTATCCAATAAAACAACATTTTTGGACAAAAGTGAGAGTGATTGGGAAATATAAATATTCAAATATGCTTGTTCAAATATCTTTTTGCCCAGATTAGTTGTTTTTTTTTATTATATATCTAGAATTCTGTGTCCTTTTTCTCCAGACTCCATGCACATTGAAGATGTGGATGCAGTGCAGAAACTCCAGGATGTGCTCCACGAGGCCCTGCAGGACTACGAGGCTTCCCAGCACCAGGAGGATCCCCGCCGGGCGGGCAAGCTGCTCATGACCCTCCCCCTGCTCCGCCAGACGTCCACCAAGGCTGTACAGCACTTCTACAGCATCAAGCAGGACGGCAAAGTCCCAATGCACAAACTCTTCCTGGAGCTGCTGGAAGCCAAGGTCTGAGGACAGGGGGGGGACAGATGGAAGGACAGCTACACACCAGTCTGAACCACCCGAGCTTCAACACAAACTCTAAACAACAACTTTGAATGACCTCTTGCTCTTTTACATGCACACACTCTTACACACATGCGCGCACACACACAGAAATACGACCCTTAAGTACTGTATGTCTGCTGACACATCCCCCTATGAATAAACAAGTCACCTACATCTCTTACCTGAACCCCAAAACCTCCACTGGTGTTTGACAAAAGGGCGCTCACTTGACCTTTTGTTTTGGGGAAGATGCTGAGAGACTGACATGACCCCCCTATTACCAAGGGAAGAAGATATTTCCTTTTAAAACTAATAACAACCAATTAACAGTTACTGTGGTGACTCGGAACAATGACAATGGCGAAAACAGTCACTTATGCATTTAATAACGATTAAGATGTTATTTGCGACAAATGCTTAAATGAGGACACATTTAAAAAGAAACTGAAAAAACTCTTCGTTTTAGTTCTGAGAGACTGTAAGACTGCACTCGTGTCTCCTTTTCCCGACCTATTTCCCCCACAGAGTTTTTTAAGTGTTCGAGAAGAAAACGAGTGGAGGAAAAAAGAACACTGAAGAAGTATTAATGACGTTTGTTGTCAAATTACATGTATAATGAAATTTGGATGGATGGACAGAGAGAAAAGAAGAGGAGATTTGCCCTGCCAAAGAATGGAAATCATCCATTCAGAGGATGCCAGCAAACTTTACTGTCATAACCCGAAACTGTTTCTGGTTTTATAAAACAGTGGCTTTTAATCCTGGGCCTCAAGAACGAGAGTACTGCTGGTTTTCTGTTTCACCCAGTTGTTTCAAATTGTTATGGTTATAATGAAAACCAGCAGGACTTGAACTTCCAAAGGACCAGAGTTGGAAACCACTGCGGTAAACACTTTGTGGTTCTCCCTAAATTCAGTTCCTGGTTTCCCATGATTCCCCCTGCTTCAACTACAACTTGACTATTTGTTGTATTTGTTGAGGACCATCGATCCTGGCCTCACAAACCTGTCAGTATTACCACAGTATTAGTGTTTGCACACTTCATAAAGCTAAAAATGGTTTCAGATATTCAAACCACTTGAGGCGTGATTTATTGACAGTTTATAAGTAAATAAAATATCCCTCACAAATGGCCTGACATCAGACTTGATCTGTACCGTGAAGAATGGTTTCCAACTGGTAGATGTAGGCTGACTTCACATTCTCTATGACGCTCTATATTCTGTCAAACGCCGCTCTTGCGTTTGTCTGTTTGAAACATTTTCAGCTCCTCAGTGGCCCGGATTTGCAGCTCACCACACACACACCAAGTCAGTAGAGATTTCAGCCCATCAATGTGCCATTAAGAATAGCCCAGCACATGCTCATCACCCGTCCAAACTCCCAAAAAACTGCAACTTCAGTACGACCCTCCTCGCTCTGTTGCGTTCACAACTTCCAGATCATCTCTTGTGTCAGGACGGAGATATTTTATGTGATTTGTTCAGGGAGTGATGTGGGGGGGAGGAGCTTTAGTCACTCAACGCAATACAAACCAGAAGGAAAGGTGTGCTGACGAAACTGACTGAAGAACAACTATTGTTGCTTTGAAACTGCTTTTTCTTTTTTTTTTTTCTTAATTTCTATCTTGAAAATAATCTTAGCGATGATACCAATATTAGGGTTGTAAATAATTGTCATCCTGTATATGACATATAACACGGCTTTGTTTTTTTGTTATTAATATTGTCTTCTTAAAACTGAATCAATCAATATGTCTTTCCTTTTTTTTTTCTATCAGCTTGACCACGTTCAGCAATTATCATATATATATATATAAATATAACAAGTAATAATGTATTAACAAATCAGCGTTTATCTTAGAAACTCTGAGCAATAGTGGTTTTAAAAGGAGGGGTTTGTGCATATGGACTAAGTCTGCAATATTAACATTACGTGCCAGTCTTAAATTAAACGGGAGGAGAGGGGGGGAGAGACAGAGAGAGAGAGAGAGAGGATGGGTTTTGAGGAGAGTTTGTAGCTTCTCTTTCTTTCTGTGTAACTTGCCATAAGCTATTAGATAACAGTCAACAATTACTTTCTCGGAGACAGTCAAAAATAAGGACCAGGAACATCAACGTGAGATGCTTTCATCACATTATGGCAGGAGAGATGTCTGAGGAATGAGAGTCAAAGAACAAGAAGCTAAAAACTCAAAGATCCAATACCCAGTTTGCAGTTAACTCATGGCTCTGATGTTTGCACCTTTCCTGTGACCGAGCTCTTTTCTGCTGTCACATTTAATCTGAGTAAAACAAGACGGTTATTTATTTAAAATCAACAGTGCAATAATAACGGTTTTCGTCCATTGCATCCTGAAGGGTGTGTAGTGTATTTCGTCGGCCATGTAGACGAGTGTTTGGGACCATCAGAGCAACCTGACTGAGAGATCTGGCGCTGGCAGAAACAATATCAGAACAACACGGCACTGACTGCTTTATGTGAGCTCACTATTCGACTTCCTGCTGTTCACTTTATTTTAACAATTCAAAGAAAATTTCTAAGTGCTTTAACACCATCAGTCCTACCATAAACTATCTGAATTAATATAAATGAAGGGGGATTAATCACATGCATTTTTACTGCTAATCATAACTTATCTATTTCCTAACTGTCTAGCTTGTGTTGTAATGTAAATCAGCTACTTGACCTGTGTTAAGATTTAACAAACCAGGTCGTGTAGGACAGTATTTTTTTTTAGAATGTGACTTAATTCACCTGCAACTAAATCTGCAGCTGTCACAGACTTCAAATGGCCACAGTGTTATTTGATAGTGATTTCCAGTCAGTTCAGATGAAATGTCTACATGCAGGAAACGGAAAAAGTCGAGCTGACAGAAAGCATTTTATAGTCAAGTGAAGAAACATTGATTTCATTGTTATGGCGAGGATGCATACTGCATAGTTGACCGATCACAGCTTTAACAGGCGAAGACAGTCGAGGGATTTTTTTTAAAAATATCATTATTTGTGTAATTTCTAATGCCGAATAAGAATGCCAAAATGTTTAATCTAGATGACGGTGTAATCTAATATAAAATGGCAACTTGTCACAGCTGAGGAGTGCTGCGGTTTAAGTGTAGTTGATCTCTAACATCACACGCTCTGTATCAAACATCAGTATTATTAGTAAGGGGTATTTTCTCAGCCTTCTTAAACATTGTATATTGTAAATTATACAGATTATAATTCAAACATAAGACATTTTATTGGAAACAAAAGCGAGAAAAAAAAAAGAACAAAAAAAATGTAGTTCAGCCTCGATGTGTGTTTCATGTTCGCTGTTTTTTCTATCAAGGATAAAAAACAGTTTCTTTTGTTTTGTCTGTTTTTGTTTTCAAGTCCTCTTTCTTTTTTGGATCTTTTCCTCTTCTGTTGAGTCCTCTTAAGGCGTTGCTGTGTACTTTTTCTTGTGGTGATTCCCGTTCTTGTGCCGTGTGCTTCTTCTTTAGACGACACAGAGTAGAGTAGAGGCCATGTTGTCTGTCTGTCGGATCAGCCCGCTGAGGGTCTGGGTAACGGATTCTCTCACAATGAACCGAACCGGATATTAAGGCTCTTCTTCTAGAAACTTACTAGACCACCAGGATCAAATTACAGTACTCATCTTTACCAAACTATACATAAATAATGAAATATTTAGTATCTAAATGAAGAAACACCTTACAAGTATTTAAAAGGGATCATTTGTGTAACTTTCCTGTAGAATAAACAATATACTGTATATCTTTAGGTTTAAATAAAGATGAAATGAAAAGGGCATTTGAGTAATAATTCAGAACTGTAGGTGACTCTTCTTTGATAAACTCGCTGTACATAACTGCCTTCCATACAGCTCGGCAAAATATGAAGATAAACCTTTTTTTTTCTTAAAAATATTTTCATTGTTTTCTGTTTTTTCAGCTCATTTCTGGAAAAATATCTTGCTTTACGACAAAGAGAGAAAAGTGATCGGACAGATGAAGGTTGATGGGAAAAGAATGTTAAAAAAAGCTTGACATGTTTAGTTTGCACTTGCTGTTTCTCTTAAACATGCGCTCATTATTACATTGTGGGACACGGTTCTGCATTGGGCCCAGAATTAAGAACCACAAGAAAATTCTCAACATCCTTTAATGAACATGTTATTATACTCATTGTACCTCTTTATACCCATTTATAGATTTATAGATTCTGCGCTACAAATGGCATAAATTCAAATATTCTAGGGCTCATCAATGGTCTTAAACATGAACATGTAATGTTTTAGAAAAAATATTGCACAGGTGCATACAAGATATTTGTAGGTGAAGTCCCCTATGACTGAGTTTCCTATTTTGATTGTTACTGACACTAACTTCTCGATGTCAGAAAGACGTTGGTGTTAACTGTTAGCTACTGTACATTAATCTACACACAACTTATGGGAGAAAGTTGCTGTTTTCTTACTATTGTTTCTCTTCTGTTACTGTTCTCTGCTGTTTGTATTTATTTGTCAAACCAATCCTGTGTGCTCCTGATGAAAGATGTTACAAGTCTCCCTGAGGTGATCAAGGCTGAGCTGAATTTGGCTAATAGCCATGTTTTAAAATGTTTCTACTATTAGCAAATGCTGCTATGTAGAAATGATTCAAAACAAATTAAATATCATATATTTATCATATGTAGTTATTTGAAAGTGATTAAGACATCACAGTTATTTATCCCAGAGCAGAATTAAGTTTTAAGTTTCTCTCTTGATAGGAAATGGGTCACTGTGTGCCACTTTCTTTTGCTAGTCAAAGTTATAGGTATGCAAAAAATGCAGGACCCGACTAAAAACTATGACCAGCCAGAATCAGGAGGGAGACTGTGTGTTTCTTTCAGAGGCTTTGATGTAACAAACTGCTCATATCAAGGATATTATTTAGATGAACAGGACAAGAGTGTTTTCCCATGTGCAATTTTTTTTTCTTGTTAAAAAGCAATATTTTGAGGACTGTACTTCAACGAGGCAAGAGTTGCACTTGTTTGTGTTGGGTTATAGATCCGAATGCTGATGTAGCTATTGGAATTATTCTGCAGTTAGTATTAAAACCATTTAAATAACAAGGTGATCAATGTTACAACAAAGTAAACTGGTGTTTTCTCTGAGGAGCGGTGGAAGAAGGACTGGATGGGGTTTTTTTTTTTGCAGAGCCACTGATGGAAAGAGTTTGACCTGGTTGCACTTTTAGGAACCATGTTATTTCCCTCATCTGGAACTAAGATCCATTAGCTGCAAATACTGTATGTAGTAATACTTCAGCTGAAACAGAACGATGAGCTATTTAGCCATCGCAACAAAGCAGGATTGTCCATCTTCCATGGCTGCCCCTGAAAACTGCTGAGGCCAAACTGTGTCTGTCTACAGCTTTACAGTGTTTAGTCATTTAGTTGTATTTAATCCCCAAATGTAACTGCCACATGTGCTGCAGCTAACTCTGCGGCCCGAATCTGCAAATATGAAGTAAATATTTAAGGGAGAGAGAAAGTCGATTTGGATAAAAAGGATATTTAAAGATAAAAAAGACCCTTGCGTGGTGGAGAAGAGTTGCGGATGAGAGAAGACCCTGTAGTGTAATTAAAAACATGTCCGTAGATTTTAGATGTGCTTCACATCAGTAAATGAAAAAAAATAAAAAATAAACAATTACCTGTATATTTTTGTGATGTGTATCATACAAGTGTGCTCCAACGATAATGTCCATTTGTGTAAATGTATTTATTTCACATTGTATATATTGTTCAATGCAAAAAGAGAGACCTATGATTCTGTAACTTAAACTACTATGGGTTGAAACATTACATGTGTTACTCCAGACTATGCCTTTCAGGATTATTACAGTAGAGCAATATCAATTAAAACCAGGCTTCCAGTTTTGACACCTGTCTTGTGACTCTTTGATTCTTCACACATTTTGTTTCCGGTGTGGGTGTTTCTTTTAATTGAGATACATGCCTAATCTTTTCTAAGACAGTTAACAGAGACTGCATGCGACAGTAGTTTCCAGCAGTGCTGTATCTCACACCACTAATTCACACCTTGAAGCCATCCAGGAATTCTTGTTGTGATGAAGCATTGACTTAGTTTCAGCTACACCTGTTGGAGGTAACAGCTGCAGACTATTTACGGTATGCCATTTTGTTTAGAGACTTCTGACATAGTGTTGAGGCAATGGCCAGAGTGGATGATTCAACTTGAAAACTAACACATCAAACATGATTGATAGCAACCACTGACTATATATAAATATACACAACCCGTCTCCACTCACTACCGCTATGCTAAAGTAGAGCCAAAATGTCTCCTTTCTGGGAGCTGCCATCTTGCTTGTTTGACATAATTTGGAGCCAGAGTCTGCACAGTAAAGTTGGGCTCCTGAGGGAGGTTTTAGAGCAGCTGTGACAGCTGTCAATCATGACGTCACACCCCCTTTTTAAAATTTATTTGCTGTGTACTTTGACTTTTTAGTTCGACTCATCCGCTAACATGGAGGGGGAGGGGCTTATAACCTATACTGCAGCTAGCCACCAGGGGGCGATTGAGATATTCCAATGTTCAGTGTTAATGCAGAAGTAGTGTCTCCGTTATGCAACGAGGCTACAAGTAAGCTGTGGATGTTGGGGTGAGCGTGTAATGTTTGACTTTTAAAAACATTTTTAAGAAATGTTATCGAACATAAGTGAGGATTTTGCAGTACAGACCCTTTTCTCCATAGACGATTTGACTTGTCAAAGCAGGAAAAGCAGTGGTGTAAATAATAACGTTAACAATGACTCCATTCCACTAATTGTTCCAGACAAAGCCACGTCAGTGAGTGAGCAGGCGCAATACTGGAGCTGGAACTGGCTCACCTAAATGGAATGCAGCCATCGTTGTTATTAATTACACCAGTCAAAATGTGCCATGAAAAGGGTCTATTTTCCAATATTAATGTTCTTTTCTGGTGATGGGGTGCCCCCAGTCTCAGTGACTCTACCGATGTGCAGATCTTGAACATCCCAACACAAAACTTTAAAAGATAGGTTCAGGTTTTTTCAAGTCTGTCTTAACAAAATACTGATGTGCCAATATGTACGTGGAAATGGGCCTTGGTCACTACAACTATTCCTACTCTCCATACAGACCCTGAAGCCACGTGAACGTGACTACCCTGTAAGAAATGGGGGCCAAAATGCATGGCCCTCATTCTGTGCAAAAATACATTCCAAAGTTCATATGAAGGCTTTAGCAGTCTGAGTTAGCTAAAACAAGTCGGTATCTTCCAAAGTTACAGCTTATTTAGAACAAAATTACCTAGCAGTGGCACGAGTATGTTTTTTTCTACAAACTTCAGCGGACTTGATGAAAGAAATATAACAGTTTTTTGATTGTGACAGTGTTTGCAAATGTATTTTAGTGCCCTGCCTAAGGACACTACAGTCACAACAGTAGATCTATCAATCATTTATTTTGCCAGACACAAATTCATCCAATGTTAATCTACCCAGTGCTGCAAATTCAAACCTGTGATCGTACAGGCAAAAAGCCCACTTCTCTAAACTATAGCCAATTGTTGTCCCTTTATTGTTCTGTGTATCAGCTACTATCCCTTCAAGTAAAGTACAGACCAATGAAGAATGAATGGATAGATGGCGAAGGAGAGAGGGGGAGGATGGGAGGAAGGGAGGAGGTGGGAAGAGGAAGTGGTAACAGCTTGCTCCGGTGGGTGGCTAACTACTGTCCATTCTGAATAGCCAGATCTCCTGCTCTTGCCAAGGGCACTAAACACACACACACACACTCACACACACACACACACACACACACACACACACACACGCTGATGTAAGACATGCTGTGTGCAGCATTAAAGAGAAGACGCCCCACAAAAGCAAAAGCAAACACGAGTAGAAATCAAATCAACAGAGGCTTAACTGTTGTTATTGTGCTATTTTTATTTGTTTCTTTTCTATCATGTATCTCTCTTTTCTTGTTCTCCCCATCCTTTCATGTCCCTGTTTTTCTTTTATTCCTATTTTCTTCCCCTCTTCCTCTCTCTCCCTCTCCCTAATAGCCAGCAGCAGTAAATGGGATGCAGAGGCCAGATATTTAATGTAGCAGAGAGCCATGAAGCGTTTTAAGAAGCCTTTTTCTAACAGGGGGAGCCCTGACCCGCAGGCAAATATTTTTCAACCAGATGACATAAGAAGATATTAGCCGAAAGAGGGCGAGATTTTTATTCCTTTTTTCCCTTCTCTTTCTCAGATTTCTCTCTCCCTCTTCTATTCGGGTTGCTGCCTGGTCAACCAGCCCTCTGCACATATGTTTTATTTTACTTCCTTGCCTTTTGGAGTTCATTTATTTTATTTTATCTTTGATTCATTATTATGATACGATAAAAGCTACTTGAGCATTTCAGCTGCTGAGGGGCTCTTATCGTTAACCTTGTGGAACACACGTAAGAGCGGGCTCCACACGCCGCATCGCTAATGGCCAACTTAACTCCTCTCTTCTCCTCCTCCACCTTCTGGCTTCATCTACATCTCTCCTTCAATCTCTGTCTCTCTCTGAGCATCTTTCATCCCTTTATCTTGCTCCTCTGCTATCGCCTCTTTGCTCTCATAATCTCTTCCTCTTATTCTCACTGTATTTCTCTGTTTTTACACTCGTTTTTTTCAATTACTCAGCTCAGGATTCAAATTGGTTTGATTTCTTTTGTGTGTCAGAAAATAAAACTCAGCACAGCTCTGCTCTACCCGACTCAGCATTACTGACTAATGAATGATGCAGCTCTTTGTGATTCCTCAACCTGAGCACTAAAACGAGGATATAACCCCGATCTGTCACCGCTGATAATTGTGATGAGCTGTTGTGAAAACTGTTTCTGAGTGGCTGTTCACACTAAAATCACTGTTTCTAAAAGTCAGCCATCTGAGAAAGCGTTTTCAATCACCACGAGCAATATATCCATAGCAGACGTTATTTTTGGGGTTCCACAGGGTTAATTTTTCGGCCCCATTTCATTCTCCATTTACATGCATAAAGTTTCACTGTTATACCAATGACACACAGTTATAGCTGCCCATAACAGCTAATGACACCATTAGTCTAGACAGTCCTAGAAGCTGCCTTGCAGATATGAAGTGTTGAACGTTGCTGATTTTAATGAATCCAAATCCAAAGGACAAGATCATTTTCTATCCACAGAACTCCATTACATTCATCTACTAGTCATTTACTTACTTAACAGTTCAACTTACTTGGATGAAGATCTGAGCTTTGATGAGAAAGTAGACAGTATTTGTGGTGACGCTGATAAAGAGCTGCTGATCTATAAACCAAGTTACCACAGGACAAGAGACAAGTGTGCCTGACCGCATTACATGATTTGAATAGTGGTTCCCAATATTTTTCAAACCATGACACCTCACCTGGGTGATTTTTTAATGTCCTGCACTCATACACATGCAGTCCTAAACTAGAATAATACTGTGAATATCTTTAAGAAATCATGTCAGACCACAACTGACATGCACCTGACAGTCGTAAGCATTTGTGCACATATACAAAAAAGAATCACCTTGACAACTTGCAATATTATTTCACTAATTCCTATTTGTCACCCTAACTGTAAGGGCTATATTTAAAACTCTGCATTTATGTAATGGTATTATGCAATTAATATGCTACTTAACTGCTTTGATTTCACTTTTTATTGTCGCCTGCCTTGTATCACCTTAATTTTCTTTTATTGTTGTTTTGTAATGTTCATTGTTAAGTGCTTTGTAGACTGTTATTAGCAGCAGTAAGTTACATATATCACTCTCCAAAATAAATAATATGCTAAACAACAGCAGGAAGAGCAAGAATTCATTTAAGAACACAAACAAAAATTCTAACTTTTGGCGGAGGGAAACATTTTGTGACAACCAGTCTGTTGATGGAGTAACAATACACGAGAGGTAATGAAAACCAGGACAATGCTATCAATCATGAATACGATGCAAGCCCTCCCCCAGCTTTTAATCATTTAACCTACAGTACAGAGAGAAATGCAGCTCTTTTCTGGTGCGCTGGGTTTTCCTCAGAAATCTGTGATGTTTAAGAAAAAAAAAAAGAACCTACAGGTAACACAGTTACACAAACCTACTTCTTCATTCAGACCTCATACTGATGATTTTATTTCAGAGGGATGCTTATTGGGTTTGGGAGAAAGTCTGGATGTGATTTTCTCCTCCTAATATGGTGTCAAACAGGGCGGTCTCCAAGGGTGACCATATCTGTTTTAAGCGCTGTGACCTGTAAAGTGCTAATGTGTGGCAGCTTCGCACTGATGGTGTTTCAAAGCCCTGTTTTGGGGCTATTTAACCAGCTTTATGTGTGTGTGTGTGTGTGTGTGTGTGTGTGTGTGTGTGTGTGTGTGTGTACATATATATATATTTATATGTATGTATGTGGGTAGGTGGTTGTATGTCCATTTTGGCATGTGTGATTTATAATTTTACAATCTTATAGGGTTCACATGTGGTTATATGTAAGCACTATTTGTATGTGTCTAAATTTCTATGTCCCTGTGTGTGTGTGTGTGTGTGTGTGTGTGTGTGTGTGTGTGTGTGTTTTATCCTCATATCCCCTTGTATCAGTGGTGGGGTTCCCTTGGGTTTCACAGGCCTAGTGACATGGACTCACGGTGGTAATGGCCTTTCACAGCATCTAGCTCCCCTGACACATACACACACAGAAACACACACACACACACAGAAACACAGATAAGGAGAGTAACACAGAACACGGTGGCAGACCAACTAGTGCACAAATGGGTATAGATGGAGAAAAATACACAAGAAAGGTGAACAGATGTGAGCACACATGGACACAAACAATTACTGTTTTATGCTTATACATTAGAGTCTAGATAATAAACATTGTGAAATGTTCTTTATGTACAGAAATTTAAAGAAAAAAACTGTACTTGTAACTTTACTGTAATTGCATTGACCCTCTATCCATCAAACATAGCCTACTTAGCTTACATGCTAACTAGCAGACCATTCTGCTTTTAAGTTTTTGCCCACTCATTTGTGCAAACCTTCAATGATTTACTTGCTGTGTTCTCTTCCTTTATCAAGCCTCTTTCTTCTATGCAATGTCTCTTTCATTCAGTCTTTGATCTTTCTTTCATTCTTTTTTCTCGTTCACTGTTTTCTATCTTATTCATTATAATAAATTTCCTTAGTCACTTGCCTCCCTTCTGTTTCTCGCTGTCCTCTGTCCTTTGCCATCATCCCACCCTTTTGTGTCATCCCACTCTACATCTTTCCCTCTCTTTTTTTCCATTCTGTCCCCCATCCCTCTATCTCGCAGGGTGTAAAGTGGCTTAGGTGACTGTGTGTGTCTGAGCTGCATGTGCGAGCTATAAGAGGGTCAGCTGTCTATTTGCACTTTTAACGTATTAACTCTATACGATGGGGCCATTTATTCTCACTCTCTCCTCTCTCTTTCCCGCTCTCTCTCCCCCTTCCCACCCTCTTTGTGTGTCTATTGCTCTCTATCTCTCTCTGAGGACAGTAAATGTTTTAACTCTCCATTCTATGGGCCATTCATTAAGTTAGTGTACTTTAATAAATAGTCTGATGTGTCACTGGCCAGTGAGTTAGTGGCACTTTAAATCCCCCACTAGTGGCCAATAGATAGCTGGAAGGTTTGATATGTAGCAGCCACTTTTCCTCAGAAAACCAATTAGAGCTTGCCAGAACTGATATGTATGTTAATAGCACAATGCAAGCTCAGAAATTAATGTTTCGGTATTGAAGGCTCAAACAATTTCACTAACTCATTTCTGTTTACAAAGTGTCAAGATACAAGAACTAGTTCAGAAATTATGTCCTTTGTAAAAATGTGCATTTTTATAAATATTACTTAACTTTAAATTCTGAATGCAGAATACATTTTTGTTTAAAGTTGAGAGATTATAAGAAACAAGAGAGAGAGAGAGGCTGCGAATGATATGCAACCAAGGTCCACTGCAAGAATGGAACCACGGACACTGCGGCTATGTGGCATGAGTCTTAACCAGTAAGCTACAAGGAGTTTTTGTCTGGAATTGGCCACAGTAGGCAGGCCAAAAAGTTCTAAAAACCCACTGTACACTACCTACCCAGCACTGAACAGCAGACATACAAGTAGCAAGTGAACATAATGTTGCATTCAGCTGATAAAGAGCCAGATGTTTTTCTTAGGAGTAGGTGGAAACCAAAAACAGAGCTAAAAGAAGAGTGAATAATGTGACTTACAGGTGGCAACAGAAAAATGACTCCAAATGAATTCTAATCTGTATCCGCTATACCGCTATGGAGCACTGTTTTACAAGTGGGTCCCCGTTTCATTTGTTTTTGTACACATGCAAGAGGACACGCATGCACGTGAAAGCAGGTGACACGATACCCATTCCTGCCAATGGTTTTACACTATTCCACTGATCAGCAGGTGGTGATAACGTGCCAAGAAACACAACAATGCACCAACAGAGGCAGGAAAGAAGACGTTTTCAATATAGATGAATAAAAATAGAACAAAAGTAAGGTTATAAACTAAATAATATTAAAAGTAAATTTTCATTTCATCAAATCTATATACTAAATGGAATAATAATAGTTTTGAAATGGGATATAAAACTTGAAATATTGACTGTAAAGGAAATTTGGACTGTGCTATGGACAAAGAAATGAAATGTATGAAATATATGAAGGTGACAAGAGGAAAAATTAAATGTGACATGTGCATAAATAATTAAAGTATGTAACAGGTTGGATGCAATGTACAATGTTAAGTCCAGTTTGATGAAATATAAAGTGACAAGTGCAGGGATTTAATGATGGATGTGAAATGTAAAGTCCAGTTTGATAACAAATCCAACTATTTAGTAGAACAACTGCTTCTGGAAAGAAGCAGTTGTCTGCTGGTGGAGGTTTTTATGGATGTGAGAAGCCACACAGGAACTGAAGTTTAAGAAAACATACTTGACTTCCCAAGTGGGAAGCATGACTTAAAGGGACATCTCGTTTCATTTTTTCCAAGTCGAAATAGTAAATCTCACAATTCAACTCAAATGTTCACAGCAAGACAGATTTAGCTGTAGATTTCTGTTTTGCTACATTTTGCCCTTTAATGGTCAGAAACCTATTAATGCGGCTTTAAGTTTTACCTGATGGCCAGCTAAACATTTAACATTTTAGTCCACACTACACCTACTGTTGTGCCTATACAGCCATTCATGTGCAACGTATTCTGTGAGAAAATACATAAACAAATCCTGTGCATTTAGCAGGTTGGTTCCCATGGCTGAATCTAAGTGAAGTGCCCCAAGCTAAAAATACAGCCCATGACAGGGGAAAGGTGATTGGCATAGACAAAGTGTGTGTGTGAGAGAGAGACTGTATGATTATGTGTATGTGCATTGTGAAGAGAGGCAGGAGGTTAATTCAATCCTATAGAAACGCAGCATGGAGGGGATTGGACAGCACAGCCCTGAGGGTGTCACTGGCCTCAACCCCAATAGGGGGCAGAAAGCGTGCACGCGTGCGCACACACACACACACACACACACACACACACACACACACACAATATGGACAGTGTGACTTGAGGGTATGAATTCTGAAAAGCCTAGGAAAAGCCAAATTGTTTTCATATCTAGTTTCTGGTGCATTTCATTCAGAGCCGAGGATGGATAAATGATGAACATGGATTAGAATATATATATATATATATATATATATATATATATATATATATAGAGAGAGAGAGAGAGAGAGAGAGAGAGAGAGAGAGAGGGAGAGAGAAAATGCTGCATAGAACAAGGACAAGAAAGAAGAGGACATTTAGAGAGGAGCGGTGATGGAGGAAGAGGGATTGAGGGCATGAGGAGGGGAGAGGGGAAAGGAGTGAATGAAGGCAGAGGTGTATGAGTGGAGCACAGAAGTGAACAAAATGGAGAATTTAGACAACAGGATGACATAGGTGCCAGTGTAAAGTGGCAGAGACAGTCATGATAAACCTTACAACAGTGCAGCTACATATCCAAGTTTCACACAGTATAGCTTTTCCTCATATCAATTCTTGCCATTTCACAGCTAGCTCATTGAACAGATAGACTGTTTCACAGAAATACTTTAGCCTGGTGTGTAGCGTTAGGCCAGACTTAACTTTGTTCTTAGATCAGTCTAATGTAAGTTAGATAGTTTCACAAAAATAAAAACTGACGAAACTGAAGCTGAAAAGGTTAGCAACTCAGTATTAAGGGGCCAAGTTTCCATGGCAACAACCAGTGACACCTACTGATCAGTGGCACCCAATGCAAAAAGAACAAAACATGAGACTTAATTTGTGGTTTGTGAACAATGTTGTGGAGCAAGTAATTTGAAGGGAAAGAGTTTTAGAGACTGCAGTAACCTGTTGTGGAATACACTGCAGTAAGAAGACTGTCCAAATTTCCAGAATTTTTCCAGTACAATATCCTTGTAACTGTTGGATTCTTCCAAAAGGCAAACATTTCTGTTTTTTCTGATAGTCAAGAACCAGGCCGCTTTGTGCAACAGATCAATTTAAACATCAACTTAAGTTTGACTATCAATTAGTTTTGAGCCATAGGTAAAGTCTGAGTCTATCTCTGTGAAACCGGCCAATGGGAAACTTGATATAACTAATGTCTTGGCAGACGGCCGTAAAAAACGTCTCACTTTTTCACGACATGGACACTTAAAAAAATAACGGACTGTCAGGGCCTACCTACTTACCTACTACTTTTGCCTTCCCTCGCAATAAGTTTTGAGCCTCTAACCCATGGAGAAAGGCTGAGCTCTGACAGTAGCATAGAGCATGGGTGTATTAGTAGCAATAGTGTGTATTATTGGCGAAAGCTAGTCAACCTATAGTTCTCTACACTGTGTTATGACCGGCTACTGCTGTGGCTGTGACTGAGACTGCTGTGATTATGACTATAGCTTTGGCCCATTGCAGTTGCTGTGATTATTGCCATGGCTGCTGTGGCTTTGGTTATTATGATTACCATGGCTGTGACAATGGCTGTACCACTAAATACATGCAGGGGTTGTGTGTGTGTGTGTGTGTGTGTGTGTGTGTGTGCGCGTGCGTGCAGTGAAGTGACATGGTTGTGCTGCTTGTGAGCGTTGCAGTGAAGCTATTCTTGAACTCCTGTGGTGTGTATTGGCAAGACATCAGTCATCTAATAGAAGCACTGTGTTCAAATCCTGAGTGTCTGGCTTTATGATGCTTTCTCAGCTGATGTTAAATTAGTAGCTGTGAAGAGTAGCCACAGTACAGCTACAGCATCCCTATATCCATAGAAACAGCCACTGTTGCAGCAATAACCATATCTACAGTTCAACCATAGCTCAACCAGCCAGGCATAGCCACGGCTGGTCACAGCTAGTATACTGCATTTCCAAAGGTTGAACGTTGAAGGACCAGTGTATAGGATTCAGTTGCATTTAGCAGTGAGTTTACAAATTGCAACTAACTGAAAACACCTCCCCCCTCACCCTACACTTCCAATCATGTAGGAGAGCCTACGGTGACGGCGAAACTCGCGAAAAACGCGAAAGTCCCTCTCTAGAGTCAGTATTTGGTTTGTCCGTTCTCGGCTACCGTAGAAACATGGCGGAGCAACATGGCGGGCTCCGTTAAAGAGGACCCGCCATGGACGTATAATATGAGCTCTTGTAATACATCCGTGGGACCCGCTCACTCCGTAGTTATTTGTAAGTTTGTTAACGTTTAAAAAAAATAAAGTCAGGCTTTGTGTGGCCTCTACTGCCACCAGTGGTGATACCGGGCAACTAATTCTGGTGAAAACTCAGCAGCGAGTGTACCCAACTATTCTAATGGGAGGAAACACTATTTGACTGGGAACAGACTTTGACACAGAGAGGAAAGAAAACATGTCTTCAGATGAGGTGAAATGACTTTTCTTTTGGTTCTATTATCATCACATCCCTTGTGCTTATGCTCTCGGTATCGTGACCGTCAACAACTGAACCCACAGCAATTGTGTTATGTAGCGTTACTTGCAAAAGCGCACTGATTTACTATCAGCAGGGTCTCGCCTCGGCAGAACTGTAGCCATGGCAACAATCAAGTTAGTGAGAGGCCCAACATGTAATATGTCCCAGTAACGTCCACATCATCTTAGCGCCGAAAATAGAGTATAGTCTGATGGCTGCTGGTATGTATTGAAAAGGGCTTTTAAATACCCGACAAACAGGACGGTTTGGCTATTACGGTTACTATTACTAACTATTACTATTCGTGACAAAAATAAAGCCGGTTGCGAGAGGTAGTTCGTGTAACTTAGTCTAACGTTGCTGTGCTTTATAGTCACCTTCCTAACAGGGATATTGAAACGCAGCAACAATCAGTGACAACAGAAAAAAAGTAATAGTTAACGTTAGCTAACATATGCAGAGCAGAAGCCAATGTTGGAAGTTACATTACCGGTGAAGTAAAGCAGACAGCATACATCCACTTAAATTTTGTCATTCTATTTTCCATGCTGTATTTCTGTAATTTGTCTTTCTTGTTCTACTCTGTCACACACAACATCTATTGCATGTCTGTCCGTCCTGGGAGACAGATCCCTCCTCTGTTGCCCTGAGGCAAATGTGTGATTTGTGATACTCAGGGTCAGCTGTTGCTTCACTTCTTTCCACTTTATTATTGTTGGACCATGAAGGGTTAATTCTGTCTGACTCTGTTTGTTATTTTATTTTTTTGTCCTACAAACCTCCGGCTGATTTTACTTTTTTCTTACCTGTAACACTCAATGCTCCGGTTAATGGTGGCTGTCGAATTTCCACCAACATGTTTGTTTTGGTCGCCGTCCTTCTTGTTCTTATGTTGTATTATGGCTGGTAAACAATAAAGTGAATCACTACCGCCACCTACTGCTGTGAAAGTGTGTCATCGATGTCTTTGGTTTTACGTCGAAACCTTTGTTCTCACCTTGTTGCTTGGGGACACAGATATGACAGTACATTTTTTAATGAGAAATAATTAACTTTTTGTATATTTATCAGAGGTGGAAACTGACTAAGTAGCCTACATTTATTTAAGTGCTGTCCTTAAGTACAATTTTGAGGTTCTTGTACTTTACTTGTGTATTTCCATTTCATAATACTTTATACTTCCACTCCAGTACATTTCAGAGGGATATATTGTACTTTCTACTCAACTACATTTATTTGACAGCTTTAGTTACTTTTCAGATGAAGATTTGACGCAACCGATAATAAAACAACCTTTTAAAATACAACACATTGTTTAAGATGAAACCAGTGGTTTCCAACCTTTTTGGCTTTTGACGTCTTACAAAAAGCAGTGTGTAGTCAGGGTCACATTTCAGATGTCTGAGTGTGAATAGTGATTTTTCCCTCTAAACTTCTCACATTTCATTTTAATAAATGTTCAAATGATCCAATATTTACCCAAAAATCAAAGATTAGAGAGAAAGTCCAAAAAACTGAAAACAGATTTGTATATCGGAACGGAGTTTTTTCCTCTTTCCTGAATCATCTCATGACACCTCATAAATCCCTTGGCTTTATCTGGTAACCCTTTGGAAGGGCCTGACCCCTAAGTTGGGAACCACTGGACTAAACTAGCTAACTGTATATAAAGTAGTTGAAACTAGCTCCACCTCCAGCAGCTACAACAGTAACATACCGCTCTAACACTGATGCTTCAGTATTAATAATCTAATGATGTCATATATAATAATATACCAGTCAGAGGGATGAAAACAGTACATTTACTTTAATACTTTAAGTACATTTTGCTGCTAATATGTATGTACTGAAGTCATCTGACATTATTTCTGCACGCCAAAATCATAATAAAGATTTGAGGAATTTTGGTGTTGCTATTTTTCAATATCCATGCAGACACACATGCACATACACAGAAAGAAATTTGAAATCAGTGGCAGCCAACACGCTCATGATTTGGCACCATGCTATTACCTTGCTATCACTCAAGAGGTAAAATTGCACTTGAATGCAACGCTATGATGCCTAAAAATAATATGTGTATGTGTGTGTGCATGTATGTGGATGTGTGTGTATGTAACATTTCCATATGGACAGCCTAATATTGTATTTTGCATGGAAAAAACACACAGCCCAGCCATCAATTTATTCCACTTTTCCTAATCAGCAGCGAGGCCAAGGATGTCTCCATACATATTCATGCTGCTCTGGAGACTCAGAGAGACGATACATTTACAGCCTACATTTACCATATTACCCTTAATGTTATTAGACCAGCAAACACAATTTAGCCAAATATAAGTCATACATAAGTAATTTAGAAAATGAGACAATATTAATTGTGCGATCGTCATCCAGTTTTAATCCCGTTTGTGTGATAGCACTTCAATTTCTGGAATTGAATGCGCCTGGCTGAATAAATTAGTACAATCAATGTATGACTAGATTCTTTGTCATGTGGACACACTCTGTGCAAATCTATGCAAATGTCTTACGAAGAGAGGATAAGAGAAACTCTTCTTGGCTAACAAAGCTCTTGATGATTGTAGCCTATCTGACATGGTGGTGTGATGTCATTTTCACACTCTCAGAGGGAAAAGAGAGAATAAAAGAGGAGAAAAATATGATGAGGGATACAAAAAGAGAAGGCTTCAAAATCTTCTGTAGGTAAATGATCATGCAGATCATCAGAGGCTACACATGGGTGTCCATGTCGGGTACACCAAGCTTACTTAACAGTTTTTATTGATGCTTGTGTGAGCATAAAAAATATATTATCATTTTGTTGGCAAACAAAAACAGCAGGCAATATTTTCCTCTTCAAATGTATATGTATGTTATTTAAGAGAGTCTCTTATTTCCATTTAGCCAATATCTCTGGTCTGAAGTCATAGTTAAGTTCCTTCTACCCTCCGTCCACTTGTTATTTTTCCTCACCTGCCTTACTCCCTATATTTCTATATTTCTATCCTCTCCGTCCACAACCTTCCCCTTCTTCCTTCTTCCTACCCCCCTTTTGCTTTCTCCATTTTTTCCCCCCTTTTCCACCCCTTTCCTCCCTACCTCTATCCTAGCCCCTAGCCACCTCCCCTCGCCTCCTCTCCCCTCCCTTTGCTCCTCTCTGCCTGGTATTGATTAGAAGGCGAACCTCTAATCTCCTTAAGGTCATTAGGAACACTTAATTAAAACCTAGTTAGAATGCCTTTGTTCAACCAAAGCAAATTGCAGCTGTTCAAACACGATTAGTATGATAACACAAAAACTTGTCGGCAGGGAAAAAATATAAGAGAGGGTCTTTTTTTGGTAGAAATGTTTACATAATTTAAATGCAGGCCGCTTACGCACACAGTGGAAGTCTAAACCACTGTATACTTCAGCTTGTGCTTTGGCTGTGTGTATTTTGTGATTGTTTATCTTTTCCTAGTGGATGTTCAGCTTTATGAAACTAGAAGATTTATTATAAGTTACTGGGGAAAAATGTAAATCAGAACATTTGTTTAAATTAATGTTTTTATCCATGATGAGTTAGTTCAATGAGAGTGGAATGAATAGAAGCAATAGAAAACTTGCCTATGCTTTATGACATTTCACATAGTTGAGGTTTATTGGTCCCAAGTGAAACAAAGATAAGATTTCTAAAAAGACAGTTCATCTGATGTGAGGAAAGTGGTCAATTAATAAGATGTGTAACATTTGAGGATGATTTTCTCCTTGTGTCATGCGTCCACACTGTCAGTATTCAGACGTCCTTCATGACCTCACACTGCACGTACAGATTTCACCAGAAGCAAACATTGAGAAAAGAAACAAAACATTTTAAATTTGATTATTTTAATCTACATTGTTACAAGGACGATGAATGAAAACTTGCCAACTCCTTTGCCTGTCCTTTTTTTCCTCCATTTAAATATTTTTTGGAATGAGCTTCCTTCATTTCTCATATTGAGATTTGGAACTAATCACAACTCATTCAACAGAGTGACTTTAGTAAACACTATGTCAGATCTTCCGTCTCGTCCTCTTTTTGAAAACTGATACTAATTGTAATTGTAAAGGTTTTATTGATCATGCTTTTGATTAATACATCTCCAAAGTAAAAGTGCCCTTGTGATTTGGTGCATTATATGTATTTGGGGTTTTTTGCCTGCTTCTTTCCTGTTTAACGTAATTTCATTAACTCTACACTGCTTACACACATTTTACATTACTTAGCTTATATGTACAAAATATCTTTGCGATTTAGATTTTTTGTTTATTCACTTTAATTTAATTTTGATGAGACTGGAGTTATTAAAACATTTATTCATTTTACAGTTTTACTTAATAAGTGTGTAAAGGATCAGGCCTATAGTTTGTAGAAAGTTGCAACTTGTGTCCAGGTTTGACAGCACAGCTGAATAGTAGATGCACATAGTCATAGAGGAATCATGAGTGAATGATTTCACATAATGTGTCCATTCATTCATCCTATTGCGACATTGTTCCCTGTTTTTTTTCCCCCTGGATTTTTAGATGTTTGTCATCCTTCTCATAATGTATGATACCATTAAATCGTGATGTGGTATTTTGGTAAAAACATATTTGACTGATATTATATGATTATGGTTTCCAACCCACACACTCTCTGGCCGGAGCGGATCACCGTCGCCTAGCGACGGCGGTAGCGTTGCTGTTTCCTCTGAGAGCCACTTGTCTGAAACCCAGACGCATCCCACGTAGGTGGGGGGTAAAGCATTACTAGCAGGCAGGGGGTAATTATTTAAATCGCGTATTAATGCCTTGCTGTCACGGACAATCTTTAGTATTCTGTAACAGATGCAAAACGGATATGTCGCACTGTTTGTTCTCATGCCGCCCCCGCGGCTCTCAAGTTTGCGTTACTTGGTCCACAACAGTGTAACGCTCCATCGTCGTTACTTTGTGCCCAATATCCTGCCGCCTCTGCTCTGCGCTGCTGGCCAGATGGCGGCTCGCTGTAATCTCCTTAACACCGCGCGCCGCATGTTCAGAATGAGGTAAGACAGGAAGAAAAAAGAGGAGCCTCGTCAAGTAAAATTGTACTGGCATTCAGTCTAGGCTAGAACAACGGATAAAGTCATGTTTGGAAAGGACTATTTTTTCTACTGGAGCGGCGTCTGCTGACAGACAGGTGTGTGGAGAAATACAGGTAGCTTGTTTTGTCCGACTCATGCCAGAGCAACAAGTTGAATGTTTGTTGACGCTGCACTTGTGATGGGGATAGAGCTATGTGCTGGGAATCCACAACAACAGGTAAACCATGAGGAACTACCAGATATTATAGCGTGTTACCATATCTGCTTAGATTTACACATTTTTACAGCATATATCAATACATAGTAGCACCGTTATTAGATACACTGTGAGCTTTTACATCTATTTTTCTAACCGACATAATGGGCAAGAGGGTCCAAGTAATTCAACACTGCAGAGATGACTGTACTGCTGGCCTCTTTTTGTGTGTCAAAATGTGAAATTGAAGCTGATAAGTATTGTAATGAAGAGAGCTTTGGCCTAAGCCTCAATTTCCAACAAACCTATGTGAAAAACAGCCCAATAGTATAAAAACCTGGAGGCCAGATGCCAGGAGGAAAAAAGGGCATGTTTAATTCAATGGAAAATGAAGAAAAAGAGGAAAGCAATGTAGCAGTATCAGTTGAGCTGTGCCTCCATCAAGCTGTACATGGTAGTGTAGGCTTTGGCTTGGGAATAGCCTGCATGGCATTTCAGTCTCCGCAGATTTGTCTCATGTTGGATTTTGGTCTGACCACGTCTCTCTTTCCCTCTCTCCTTCTCTCTTTTCCCTCTCTAGATTGTGAAATCCTACCTATCATGTGAAGGCTTTGGTTGTGGTTCGTGTGTGAGGATGTGTGTGTGTGTGGGGGTGCGAGGGACAGAGACAGTGTAACGGAGAGCTAAGCTTCGTAGCCTCACCCCGGGGGCACTGGCCTGTAAAAAGAAATGTCCCTGTAACCCTGGAACCATGAAACCATGACAGCCATCACTTATTCAAGCACTGCTCGAAGACCTCCGAAAGAAATCCAGGTTCTTGAACATCCCTCTGCCTCTAGGAATGTTCCAGAACCCGTGTCCAAGAGTCTAGATCCTCGGAACATGCAGGAGCAACCGCAGAATCAGATTCTGGATTCTTGTGGGGTCAAAGGCCGGAAATGGTGTGAAGAGAAAGGAGGCCGGAAAAATGAGGGAGGAAAACTGCAGAGGAAGAGACAAACATGGGGCAGAGGAGTCAGCAAAGAAAGGATGAAGAGAGGAGGAAAAGAGCAGCGAGGCAACAGGAAAATTGGAAAAGATCGTAAAGGAAGCTGGGGAGAAAGGGTGGACGGGAAGGACAAAAGTGAGACAGATGTCTCTGGGATTCTGTCAGTAGCTGAAAGAGATGATGAGACCAAGCAGAGTGAGAAATGGATGGAGAAACGCAAGAGCTGGTCTGCCTTTTTGTGGAAGTTCCCCTTGAAGAACAGCACTGCGGAAGAGATGAAGAAAGAGAAAAACATCATGAAAGGGATGAGGCATGGTCATATCTTCCTCTGGTTACCTCTCTTCTTCCTCAGCCTGTGTCCAAAACCTGCTTCATCACTGGTAAGTAGATCCAAAGTCTGTGGAATAGTGAGTAGTGGATTATTGAATGACTATTAAATTGAACTTTTTCACAGCAGACATTTTGACTTCTCCTAGTAGGAAAAGCACTGTTTTATTCAAGTGTCCCATTAAGTCACGACAGTGAGCACACACGCACAACACCAGGACCCTGAAACTGAAGCAGCGAGATGGAATTCAGCGATTATTTTGTTTTGTTTTTTACACCGGTGCTTTTCCCACTGTCATATGTCAAAATGTCGTCTGTGAAAATATTGGAAGCTACTGTAAAATTAATGACTATACAATATGTTCTCTGTGTCTTTTATTCTCTTTCAAAGTTATTGATAATTTTATTGAGAGCAACTGTCCTTACACATTTTAAATGCACTGCATACATACAGTACATAACATGTACTCTATTTGTAGATTTATCCACAAAATGTGTCATAACCCTGTTCTGTAACCAATATTCTATTTCATTTTATAGCACTTTGAATGAGATTCTTCAAATTGCTAAAATGGCATGATAGGTTATTATTGTGTCCAAATTTTTCATATTGCTGTTGCCACAAATAAGTAAACAATGCAAGAGAGACTCAGATTAAAAGGAAAGATCACACTTGTTCAACCTTCTTCATTCCCAGGGACATTTCCCACGAATGGAGAACATCGCTGCCTTCAAACCTGTGTCCACATCTCCGGCTCGTTCCACCTGTGGGCTTCCAGAGCGGAGCAGCTACTGCCAGTCAGCCTCTTCACAGACTGAGCTGCTGATGTGCTATCAGGCCTTCTGTATCCAGGAGTGTCCTTATAGATCCTCTACACCTCCATACGCCCCACTGCTACTACCAGCACACAGGTAATTAGATGATTTGTTCAAATTCATAGGAATGTTCTTAAGGTTTTTTAGAAGCCTACATGATTCTTCATGACCTCTGCCCTTTCAGTCTGTGCAAAATAAAAAAAAACATACTTGCATTGGCTTGTACGGTGTTAATGCTTTATGTTCAGGAATAAATCAGGAGTCGAGGTGTTTAATTTTGGTTTGATTTGGCTGTGCTGTAATAGATCTTTTATAATATATCTAATATATCTCTCTAATTTTAGCATATGACTGTCTTGCATACTGTATATTCATGAGTGATGTAACACACTTTTAAGATCCTTTAAGGAGAAAATATTAACCTATTCTTTTTTTTCCTACACCAGGGGTACTTGTGTAACTGAAGACATTAATGACACTCGTCCTGGGATTCAGACAGAGTATGAGACTCGAACCACCTCCGGCTCAGACGGGGTTTCTAGCAGATCCGGTAGTGTGATGTTTCGGCCAGTCCAGCAGGGATGTCTGGTCTCTCCCCCCTCACAGAATCTGGGAGCTTTAGGATCCCTCACCCTGGCATTGTGGATGAAACCAAGCTCTCCTGGGGAGATGTGAGTTTAACTTTTGTAATTTCTCTGAAAGAAAAAGAATAGCTGTTAGTTGAATAGTTGGAGACATCATGCATTCTTTTACAGTAATAGAAGTATCAAGTAGAAGTATCTATTTACAAATGTTATCTTACAGTACATAATGTATGCTGAGCATTACAGAACGTATGGATACATAATTGATGGATGGATGGATCTTATTTAGCTACTTCTCTCTCTGAATCTGCTGTAACTCTATTAAATGACATATTTTCTCTTATTTAATGCAAAGACGCAAAGGTCAAATACAGAGAAGCTGTGCATGAGTGTACATGACAGGCAGTTGGTGTTTTCTGTGTGTGTATGACTGTATATAAGAAAACATATTAATTGAAATTCTGATTTTGATTGAAGTCAATGATCTAAACTCATCACAGAATGTGATTCATCATGAACAGTACCGAACTGAGAAATATAACAGGTTTAAAAATGTTAAATTGTATGTTAGCCAGTGATAATTTGTATAAATAACTGATGGATAGATTGATCTTAGCTAGCTATTAGTTTCTGATGTCAGTGAAAATGATGAGCCCTAAAGACACTAAAGTCATTTTTATGGGAACAATAACATTGTGTTACATATAGCAAGCTTTGGTAAAACTGGTTACAGAAGTGGCTCTAATAGCTCTAACAGTTATCAGACAGTGCACATTGCCTAGTTAAAAACATGTTGTTACTCAGTTAGCTGTGTTTTTTGTATACTTTCAACACTGGGTCACAGTTCAGGTACCTAAAACCTGACTCAGGGCAGAACACACATGGTGGGTAAAAAGGCATCTTTATGTTGGCAAAGAAAAGGCAGTCAGACCAATTGAAAAATCTAGAGGTCTGAGGCAGACACACAGTCATCGGAACGGGAACAGATAGGTAGGAGGAAGGGATGGCTGGTGATTTGGTAAGGCATGGCACGTCTGGAATGATGTGGTTAGTTAGTTTATACAACACAGAGATTGACCAGATGAACCAGAGGCAGAACAGGAAAGAGAGGAGGATGAAGAAACAATGTCTTGTACTGGATGTATTTTATTAAGTTTAAACATTTATTACAACTTACACTGTAATTAAAGATGGGTTTATTTGTTCTCCATGTATCTCACAGTGACATTAAAACCATTTTTAAAACAGAAACGGGAAATAAGCATTCAAATAGTTAATTCTCCTGCTTTTTAAAATAGACACTTGTGTGTCATGTGCATGATTCACAAATACCGATGTACAGAAATAGAATAGTCTAACACCATCAAATACAGCTTCCCTGCCAGAACACACTGCTGTCCTGATGCATAGTGAAATGTCTGTTCTGATATATCTAAAATGATTTTCAAACATTGAAAAGAAAGTGAAAGCTCTGCGGTATTGATCTAATAACAAGGAACAACTGGGTCAGGTCTGGTCAGGTCAATATCACCATCAGGAAATGTTAGCCAACTGCCTGTCATGTCCTACTTAGACATGTTGTTTGTGAGAGACAGGGGATGAGAGTGTGTTCATATGTTTCAGACAGGGTTGAGATGGTGCAGAGTTACACACACTGAGATCAACTTGCAATCACACACACACATGCATGCACACACACACACAAAAGGTACATGTACGCACAGAAAGAGATCAGTTAGCTCTGCTCGGCAACTCTATCTCCTTCTCCATCATGCAACACTTAAAGTAGATTGTGTCGAACAACATTGACTGCTTTGTTTAAAAAAAATGAGCTACAATGCATGCATGGCCACTTGGATTGTATTTGTTATAGTGTTCATGAATGAAACTTAGCTAGTAATGTAGTTGTTGTTAGAAATACACATCTCTTTGACTAATAAAGATTAGATAAATTACTTTGCTAATCAGGACACATAAAATTATGTAGTGAATCTGTCTTAGGACATGATCAGGAATGGTTGGCTTTATGTGAACTAATAAATGGTTTTGTTGAAGAGATAAAGTACGTCAACATTCACATATTCAGCAATGTGATTAAAAGATAAACGTGACTGATAACTTTGCAGTGGTGTCAGGTCTGAAGAAAGACCAAGTGCAACACTAGACAGGTTGCATGTGTACTCTAGTAACTGACCGGATGTTCAGTTTAAATGTGGCTGTCAGTTAAGTTAAACTCTCAGAAGGAGAATCAGACTAAGATCAGATCCCTCCTTTAAATTTCATGCTGTGATTTTGTTTGTGAAGTTGTCTGTCCAGGGATTCTTGTCTCGGTGTGCCGAACATGACACCTGTACGGCTGAAAGCATCTGAATGGAAGTAATATCTCTCCCCCCACTCTGTCCCCTTCTCTCTCTCTCTCTCTCTGTTGCTGTCATTGGCTATCAGTCTTTTGTTGTACAGACGATCATGGCTGCCATCAAAGAAGCCAGATGAAAGGAGGTCTCTATCCTCACCTCTGTCCATCTCTTCTCACCCCTCTTTTTGTCTCTCTCTCTCTCTTTCTCCCCTTCTTCTGAACAATGAACAGAGCCAGCCACCTGTTCTTACAAATGATAGTTTTGACTGTACAAAGGCTTCACTTTCAGAAATTGATTATTAGGTTATGTTTATAGTTTACTAGACTTTTTGTATATGGACAATACATGGCAGAAATGCACAAACACGTGATGTTAAATATAACAGAAAGACTGATTTGTTGGCATTATTACAAAAAAGTTTGTAAAAGTTTTTTTGCTCCTCCCAGCTGTTGACGCCTTGTCTTTTTCTTTGTTCTGCCCCAACATTGGATTAAATAAATCAGAATTCTTATATAAAAAGCAAAAGCACCTTTGACACAAGAAGCATTCTCAGTCCACTAAATCATATTTATATCAGATATAACTCTCACCAATTTGTACTTTATTTCTTCTTGCACTTATTCTCTATCTGTCCCACTCACAGGTTCACACACACACACACATGCATGTGAAGACATTCATACACATGCTCTTTTTCTCATGCATACATCTATCTGTGATTTATAGGGTATGCTGCTCTGGGTTCATAAAAGCCATGATTTCCCATAAAATGTCAGCGATGGTGGTTAATATGACACGTGGAGGGTGTGCGTGTGTGTGTCTGCACCCAGTGTAGCAGCAGAAACCTAGCAGTCATGTAAAATATTAATATTCCATGTGTAAATGTCAGAATGAGAGACTGCACGTAGTGGCGCTCGACTCCATGGGTTTTGGAGTCCACTCTTCTTTGTGTTTTCTGGGTTAAGCTGAAACAATTCCTCACTGCCAAATATTCAAATGGACTGTCTCCTGCTGCTGAAATAGTGAATAAATTCATAAATATTGTTTATTGACACTGTATATATGTGTGTTTTTGTTTCTTAGGATGCTGCTGGAGAAGAGCTCAGGGCAGAAGTTAGTTTTTTCTGTGACCGTGTCTGAGCAGGTGGTCACCCTGCGGTACGGTCAGTACAGCAGTCAGACTCTTCTAATGGTCAGCTTCAGAACAGAGGGACGACTTGCACTGGAGAGGTGGACGCACCTTGTTTTGCAGGTAACAAAACACACATTACATCAAAAACACATACACAGACAATGCCTTACACTTTCCATACATTTAAAAAGCATGCACAGTATGTCCCATGTGGAAAACTAACTGCACCCCATTTATTCTCTGTGAAGTTCACTCATTTATTCATTTCTAATTGGTGGTTATATTCAGATGTTTGTGGGTACTCTGATGTAGTACTGTTGTCATGTAATTTGTGGGTGGTGTTGGTATGGTGGAGATACTGTACAGTAGATTAAAGTTTGGTAGACTCCTTAGGTAAAGATCCTTAGGTAAAAGAAAAAAAAAATATATATATATATAAAAGGAAAAACTTTTAATTTCTGTAAGTAGTGTAATATGTAATATAACTAGGGCTGGGCGATATCGACAAAATCAAATATCGCAATATTTTTGACCAGATACCTCAATATTGATATTGTGACAATATTGTAGGGATGACTAATGGTGCTTTCACAAAATATTTATACAATGAGATTTTTGATAAATAATCATCAGTAATGTGGATATAATGACTAAGTGGGTAAAGGCAAATAATAGAACAGCTACAACAGTCTGGTAAGTTCAGAAAATTACATAATTTCTGTAATGCAGTCTTTAAGACCAGGAAAAGACAACACTGATGCCATATCACAATATTATGATATCCAAAATCTAAGATGTTATCTGGTCTCATATCACGATATTGATATAATATCGATATATTGTACCAGCCCTAAATATAACCATGTATGAATTTATTTCATTTTATTCATTTTCTTTTCGTTACTTCTTTTTCGTTATTTTCTCAGAACAGGTTGACCCAAGTGGTACATCAACTAGAAATTTTAGAAGGCATTAGAGGTTAGAAATAGAAGGCTGTCATGGACAAAAAAGGCTTTCATTAGCTCTGATTTTTTCTGAAATGGCAGCTATTGGAGTGGGAAAGAGTCTTGAGACCCCAAATGATTGTGTGTGTGTGTGTGTGTGTGTGTGTGTGTGTGTGTGTCTAGTCTGTTTAAGAGTATCATTTTACAGATTGCTCCACTGGACAATCTCTCTTTCAGCATCTCTGAATAACACCAGGGCTAGTAGGGAAGAAAACATGGTCACCATGACAAGCCTTATCACTATAAGTGTCTGTAATTTAAGTTGTTTGATTGTCTGCTTTTTATCAGTATAATCTTTGGACCCACATTTTTTTTTGACCTGGCACCAGTTTTTGAGAGCCCTTATTACAGTTTGTCTGCAACACATTTTCAAAACAAAGCACAGGTGATCGATTTGAAAGAATTTACATTTACTACATTTCATGTGGTAAATGTAAAATGTATGTAGCAAATCACAAAAAGTAATGGAAGAACAAAATCTCACGTCCTCTTTTGAATTAGATGTGTAGCAGTTGGGTGTATTGGCCTGCCCAACATCTTTTTGTTGTAATATACTATACAGCTCTACATGATCATGGATCAGCTCTCCTTTACTGTTCCTCTAGTGCTGAGCAGCTATAATGTAATATAGTAAAATGTATTATACCACCACTGAAATGCTAGAAAAGGTTTTTCTATGAAACTGAAGATGATTGTTTTGAGGTTGTATTTACAACAAACAACAACAGATTAACAGGGCAAAGGGGAGCAGATCAGAATCTAGTGAATCTTCTGTCTGTAATAGCTACTTGTGGATGATTATGACAGTCATATTTCAAACTGAGTTTCCAGTAATTAACTTTTTTCTTGGTTTAACACATCCATCTGTGTATTCTATAACAAGCAAAGTATAGTTTTAAAAATAACAATGAAAGTGCCAAATGCAAGTAGATAAAAGGAATGTGTATTCATTGTTTTTTTTTTTTTTTTGGTTTAGCACAATTTAAGGCTAGAGTGAGAAGCCAGGAATAAAGCCAGGTTATACATGGTGACCAGTACTCAAAGGGAAAATTATTGTGCCAGGTCAGAAAATCTAATTCGACTGCTTTGTTTACTTGCTGGCTGATTGGTGTTGATGCATAGTACAGTAATTTAGCAGTTCAGAGTGTTGTTAAATGTGCTAAATGTGGCGCTGCTGATGGCTCAATCGCTCGCAACTCTGTGTGTACAGTATGTGTGTATTCCCCCGTAGGGATCAGGTGTTTATATATGTCTATTTACAGTATATATGTGTGTTTCACATGTCCATGTAGGCATGTGAAACTATAAGGCTCGTAGGCATTTTGCTGTAAGCACGTTTTGCTTGTGTGGTTTGGAGGTGTTTTGCAACTGTGTGTATGTGTGTGTGTGTGTATTCTCGTGAATCAGTCTGCCTTTAGTTTAATGGTTATGGTGATGTGATCTGCTTTGACCATTCAGAAGAATAACATAATCATCCTTGACACTCAAACACCATTCGCATACTCCCGTTCTCATGCATGCACACACACTTATCTACTCACTCTCTCACTCATACACACAGATACACACTCACATACTCACAGTTCAGCGATAATTTGTAGCAGTCTGTCAGCCACAATACAGACATTACCCTATGAAGGAGCTCGGTAATTTAGAAACCATCCTACACACACACACACACACACACACACACACTTCACACACACACACGCACACACACACACCAGTCATCTGTCGGTTTGAAAAGCTCAAAACACCAAAAAAGACAGTCAAAAGGAATACGGGTTTCCAAGTGCCAGGAGCAATTCACACACACACTCACATACACACATGCACACATGTACACACATGGTGCCACGAGCAAGGTGCTGTAGGGATGCTGGTGCTCCCTAGGTAGTTGTCTTATCTGATTATGGTAACGATGTAGAGAATAGTAGAGGAAAAAGAGGTAGCCTGGGGGAGGGAGGGATGGATTGAGAGAGGAGGAGAGAGGGGGGGAAGTGAGGGAAGTGGTTCAGTGTAGTGTGGTGATAATTTGAAGTCAGTATACTGTGGGACTTTCTGTACATTTTAGCAGAATTAATATTATGTATAATTAATTGTTGATATATACGCATACATACATACATACATACACATGATTTCGCCCAGTACAAAAACTGGAAGTGATAAGCAAGGCTCATTTATTATAAAAGAAATAAAATAAAATTGTGGCATTATTAATGCAAGTAGCTAAACTCGATAGGTAAACCAGGGTGCAGGTCCCCCCCCATGGCGTCCTGAGCCATGTGACGCTGGTGTTTAGACGATGGCTGCCTCCTACCACCATCTTTAGTCGTGATTAACAGTCTGGCTGGGTAGTGCAGAGCAGGGTTTAAGCCAAGGTTGTAGAGGTCCCTCATTACATTTGGCATGCATCTCCAAAACCTCCAAAGTTTAGCTTAGCTTCTGAGAGGGAGTCTCAGAAGCTACCACCAGACCTTTAGTCTGGAGCTTGTGGAAGCAGATTATGACTCATCTGGGTTTCTCCCTGGGCTTTGGTTTAGCGGCGAGGGCTGCAATTTAGCATTGTCACCAGCTAGGTCTGTACACTTCGTCTCTAAGGCCTGAATGCTCTGGCTAATCATTGCTGCATTTAATTTGAGAGAACCAATTCGCTGTTTGTGGTCTGAGAGTCTGAATTATGTCCAGCATTGTTTCAATGGCTACAAACACTGACTTCAAATCAGCTGATAGGGTGACTCTGTGATGTTCGAGCAGAGCAGTCAGAGCAGACATGTCTGTGTCACTAACTGAAAAGTCAGCTTTCTTGGTATTATCTTTTTTTGACTGTTTGCTGGACCCCAAAGTAATGGCTTTGTCAAAAACAGTACAAAAAAGTACTCTGTTTGGTAGAAGGCAACAAATAAGTGAATACTTGGGCAAAAACATGACTTCATAGTGTTAGTTATGGAAGCATAGAACAGAAGCAACTCCTTTGAAGTCTAGTTTACCATTTTAATTAGTATTATACATATACATATATATTACAGGGGCTGTCAGTTTGTGCATCCTATCCAGAGTCTCCTCACATTAATTAATGGTGTTATTGGCTGTAACTGCCAATTTACTGCCATGAAACTAGAGGCTCTCGATGTTGTTATTGTCATGTTCACCTGCGCCCAATCCACTGTAAATGCAGTACTGTTGAGAGGAACTGGATAACTTCTGTGTATCTAGTGAGTGAGTGAGTGAGTGAGTGAGTGGGCTTTACAGAGAGGCAGTTATCTAATATGCCTCAATGGCATGCTGTTCTATTATGTTATTGTAGTGAAAGGGGAACACACAACCTAAAAGTTGGAGATGTACTGTAAGTCTTATGGGAAATCTAGACATTGGAAAGGAAAATAATTCATGATTTAAATAACTTTGTGGTACTATCTTTTGGAGTACTTGTGATTGACTGTGTGCCTGGAGGACCCCCAGAGGGGTCTGTCTGTTAGTGCCTGAGCAAATCAGCATTATCGGAAGAGGCAGTGGCAGGGACAACCAGTCACACCGGTCCCATCACGACCAAACACAGCAGCGTGAATGTTTAACACTTGTGTGTGCACACACGTATACACACTCCCTTTTTGTCTTACTTTCTTACCATTAAACACACACACACACACATACATAACCTCCACACGAGATACACAATTAAACACAGAAACGGCAGGTTGCTTTTTTGTCAAAGGTCTCTTGCCTATTGATAAAGAGAGAGAGAAGAGAGGAGAAACAGAACTGTTAAGAAAATATGAAGTGGTACTACAGCTCTGGAGCAAAGTCTTACGCGAATGTTGGTAAACATGTATTTACCGTAACCAGAAGTCACCTATAAATGGTCAAATGTGCGTTCAGTGTCCCATGTCATGACTTAGGATTCTTAGAGTAACTCCCTTTTTCGCTTGATTTTGGTTAAGCCCCTATTTTAGCGCTGGTGCAGGATTCATCTTCAGTAGTGTTAATACAGACAGTACATGCATTATCTCAATATACCCTACTCCCAACTTTCAATATTCGAACCTTCAAGACGAGGGTACTGCTACTGTGACAGGCTGCTTAATGAATGTAAAGCATCTGTAAGGTATGTGTTTACTGTAAGAGTAATGTAACATTTGATATAAAGAGAGGAAAGAAATAGGACACATCAAAACCTTATGCAGATGGTTGATGACATATGCAGTAGCAGAAGTGTTTTGTGCATTTTTTTTAGTGTGTGCGGCTCCCTGGCAAAAAAGGCAACATTTTCACTCACACACATGCAAACTCTCACACAGTCCTGCACACTTTTCTCTCTGTCCCATGTAGCATGACAGAGACAGATTGTGAGACAGATGAGTATGTGCGTGTGTGTGTGTGTGCGTGTGTTCATGTGCATAGACTATATGTACAGGCATGGGGGCACTATTTGTGCATGTTTCTGTAGGCTATGCGTGTGTGTTTGCGTGCATGTAATTATATGTGTGTGTGTGCATATGTGTGGTTCCGTGCATGTGTGTGAAGGTGAGGCAAGGTTGTTACGTAGGGGTGAAGCGGACACCTCTATGTTTGCCCTCTGCCTGCTGGCACAGGAAGCAAAAGGGCACAAGGCTGGCATCAATTACATAGTGAGAGAGAAAGGTGTGTATGTGTGTGTGTGTGTGTGTGTGTGTGTGTGTGTGTGTGTGTGTGGTGGGGTTCAGGTTTTTCTGTCTTTAAATTCATTGATTTATTTATTTATTTTACATCAGCGTTTCATCCCAGTGTGCAATGTGGCTAGTGAGAGCAAGGCACTAGCACAGCCAGGGTTAGTGGTGTCATTCCCACTGGAGCTTTGAGATATGAGTGCTAAAAATGTGTGCAGCAAGGGCAGAAATATCCACTAAAGTACAAGTTTCATGGCATAGGTTAGTAGCGCTATTAAACGCAAAACAAATATAAAATATAACCACAATATTGTAAATGATAAACAAATCATATCAATATCAAACCAATGTTTCTGCCTAGTGCTACAATTCTGCACGGGCCTGAAATTGAGACCCTGAACCTGCTCATACTTCTGTCTGTAAGACCCAACCTTACTGAACCCACTGCCAAATTTAAAGGATAACTGGTTTATTTCAACCTGATCTATTTTCCATAAATGTGGCCATCATGGCTCTATGGGTCATGCTGACTTTGCACTCACCAGCTCGATTATAGAGATTTGGGGAAATGGCTTATATCGGGCCGAGCTGTCTGAGTCTCCTACAGCTTTCCAAATAAACATCATTTATGCATGTATCAATTGAAACGTTTGTCTCAGAGAAATTGCTGTCCTCAATTTGACTGAAGATTAAGATAGGGCCCTTGATTTGCTCAACTCGGACTACTGCTCAGATTTTGTCTGCCATCACTTATATCAAAATCACTTTGGAGACAGATCTTTTTGTGGATCTTACAGCGACCAATAACTTTTTCAATGTACATATGCACATGTGAGTGTTATTTTAAGACAGACTTGAAAAAATATGATCCAAATCCGAATGCGACCCAAATTACAAAGGCCGGAATGGATCCAAAACCTGATACTTTCTCGATCTGATACCTGAAACCCTGTGTAGATCTGTTGCGTAGCAGAACTCTACTCAGTGCATCTAAGCCCTGGTCCAAAATAATTTTTCTGCACATCTCTCCCCTCTCATAATGTGATAGTGTACAGTATATGTTCCTCCTTCCTTCCTTCCCTCCCATGAATGCCTCTCTTTTTTTTTAAAGAGACCCCTCTTTGCTTTCTGCTTAGAAAGAAAAAGTCTTAGAGACTTATGGTCTTTATTAAAAGGTTGGCATGTCATCTTATATATATGTCCCCCCTCTTTCTTTTTCTCTCTTTATCTTTTCTCTCAGCTTTTTTTTCTTCCTGAAGACGACTTTCCCTTTCTCTCTTTCTCTGCCTCATCTATCTCTCCTTCTCTTCCCCCTGTTTCATTGTCTCTCCCCCTCCACCTTCTTTGTCCTTCCCTCTTTTACTCTCATTTTCCTTACACACACACTGTCTCTCTCTCCCTCTCCATCTCCCTGGAGACAATTTTCTTTTCTTAAATAAACTGTCATAGCTAGTGTTAAATTATGGGCCTTACATGGTGTGAGCGCGGCAAGGCAAAGGCATGGGGCCCTGGGCTGGTATAAAACATGGATAATATGCTGTGAGAGGTAATTGTATCTTTTAGCGCTGGGATGAGTAGAACAAATGTGTCTCCTCTCTCTCTCTCTCTCTCTCTCCCTCTCCCTATTCTTTTATTCCTTTTCCTCCTCTCTTCCTCTCCCTATCTCTTTCTTTACACACTGCAGCCGTCCTAATATGATGGAGAGAATATTGGCTGTACATCAGAGCTGCTAACAGTTCATAGTGGGTAGGGGCAAGTATAGAGGGGGGGGAGAGAGGACTAAAGAAGGTGAGAGAGGCTTGGAGGGTGAATAACAAGGAGAGGGAGAGCAATAACAGGAGAGCAGAAGTGAGAGAGAGAGAGAGAGAGGGAGAAAGAGAGAGAAAGGTGACAGTGTGCCTGGAGATGCAAAAGTGGAGAGCTGGTTATGCGTTAAGTCACATTACACTTTTATTTTACATACTGCAGTTTACATGTGGAGAACTGGAATATATTTGAATATCAGCGACCTGTTTCCCAAAAGTATCCTGAGATTAAGATGATCTAAGTCCCATTGTTTTTCAAGTTTTTCAAGCTGAGATTGTCCCAGAGATGTTTTTGTGTAGTTTTCTAATTACACTGTGGCTTTCAGGAGGGTCTCTGTTGTGGTGGGGTTGAGGGAAGCCGGTCAACACTGCATGGACCAGTACTAGTTCCCAACATTGGTGCTGCAAATCACTGATCTACCTGAAATCAAAGTCATGACAACATAGAAAACACCCTGCACATGTCCAGACCAAAAGATAAAAATCAGTCACAGTGACCGTACACACACAACTGATTTCAAAAATACTGTGACTTGTAACTTTACATTTTTATTTTTAGCTCTAATGAAGTTAGAACAAAACCAACTGGCCAACAAAAAATGAAGATTGAATAAATGAATGAATGAAAATGAAAGTCAAGAAGTTGCATATAACAAACTGGCCAAGCAATTATATCAGTGAAGGGAAAACAAAGATGTCTTGTTGGCCTTTTGAAACAATTATTAAAAAAAACCCCACATAGGCTACTAGGCCTTTGACTGGCCTTCTCAATGAATGTATAGAAAAAAAACTCGTCTCTTGTCCTTGTCCTCCTTGTCTTGTCATCAGCTCTGTTCCTCTGTAACACACAAATCACACACACATACACACCTTAATAACTTTTAGCCTAGTTCTGTTCCTGTTTGTTTAACCCCCTTGTGCACTAACCAGTGAACCACCAGTGTGCAGCTAAGGATTTTAACGTTGACTTAGTATTGCGTGGTTCTGAAAGCAGGCAGCTAATATTTGACAACTTTGAGCTCAGTCAAACTTTATTTAACGTTAGACGTATAGGGAGCAAGTCCAAATAAGCAACTACACTTTAGAAACAAGCCCAAAAAGCGTAACCCATGACTACCAATATTTGTAAGTGACTTTACAGAAAAACAAGCCCAAAGTTGTTTATAATAAGCGGACTTGGCAACTGTGGTTGCTCTGGTGAGCTACTGGTGATCAGGTTTTGTTTGAGTGAGCTGTTGGGACCTTCATGAGATTGTTGCCCGTTATACAAACATTTGTTGCAGAAACAAAGTGATTTATGTTGCATCAATGGTAATGTACACAATTAACTTTGCAATAAGCAACTATATGAGGAACATACTAGAACCATGTTTTTTTATATATTCCTTTTCTTCTCACACTCTCTCTTCCTTCATTGTCTTGGATCAGCTTTTTTTTCTCTCTGTTCTGACTGTGTTACCTTCCTCTTTTCAGTGTTTTCTTATGGTCTTTTTACACAATACTATGATTCAAAGTATTTTGTGCATATTTATCACCCTTTTGTCTTATCTTGTCTTGTTGAATATTGACTGTGCCCAAAATTTGCACCCAGCCCTCCTTAAACTGACATTGATACTGTTTTAATACTGTATGACTCAAATTCATTCCACTGAATGATTTAATGAGCCTGAACCCAATTAAAACCCAAATTCTTTGCAATAACCCTCACTTGTTATTAAATGATGTTCTTAAAATAACACAACTTCTTCTATTATTAACTGTAGATTCTATTCCATTCACAGTTTCTTTCTTTCTCTCTTTCTTCTCTCTAATTTTACCCAGTGTCTTCCTTTCAGTGTCTATTTAGTGTATTCTTGCGTGTCATATTTAATACTTAATTTTTCATTCACTTTTCTTCTGTCAACGCTAGAGAATCTCTTTCTCCAAACTCTTCACTCAAACCTCCCTTTATCATGTCTCGGTTTCTTTCTCTCTCTTTTTCTTCCTTCCTTTCTTTCCCTCTCTCTCTCTCTCTCTCTCCTTTTCAGCCTCTCTCTTTCTCTCCCCATTGACAGCTTCACTGGCTGTGGAATGAGGTGTGTTATCAGTGAGTGGCATGTCAGTCAGTCACAGGGTAGTACAGCCTGGAGGAGAGGGCCTGCGTGAAGAGAGTTTGGTAATGCAGGATGCACGGGGACAGAGACTGGGAGTCAGGGATTAGAGGAGGTTAAATGGAAAGGAGGAGATAGGTGAGGAAGAACAGACAAGCATGAGAGGAGCAACACGAGAGGGGAAGGTTCGAGAAAACAAAAGCTGGGTGAGTGAAGTTCAAGACAGCAGGGTGGAGATGGGTAGATGAAAAGAAGAGATGGAAGGACTGACAGGAGGGAGTAGGAGAACAGGAACTAAGAATAAAGCAGAGAGTGTAAGAGGGGAAGAAGTTGAACAAGAAGACGGTGAAATTTTAAAGTCAGTTTTATTGATACGCACCAAAATCAGCCCAGAATTTTTTCTCAAGAGGGTTTTAAAAACATATACCACCCTCTACTCTTTCACCCTAACTTTGCATGAGGAAAAACACACACACAAAAGCAGGATATACAGTACAGGTGCAGAGCAGACAATAAGACAGGGAAAGAAACAGAGAAAAAGGGAATGGAGGTAGCAAAAGATAGAAGGAAGTACCTGAAAGAGAAATGAGAGAAACAAAAAATAGGACAGAGGAGGTGAGATGAAGGGATGAATGATAAGTGGGTTGTGTAGACAGGATGAGAGGAGGAGAGGGGTCGATGAGGCAGACTGGGTGGGTGAGAAAAATGTGGAGGACAAGGGGGAGATACTATCCTCTGTGGGAAAGGTCAAACTGGGACAGTTCTCTGGGCTTCCCTTCCCCATTTCAGTCATAATTTCTGCTTACATTCACTCACACAAACACACATACAGCATCAAGCTCCTGCATAGAGCTCTACATTGCTTTAGCTCTTAATATAATAGTTGCGCAGCAGTAAAATATGTATCTCGAATTGGTTTCCAGTATAATTCAACTTTAACGTCCCTCTCATTTAATTTGACCTCCAACTGTCACTTCTGAGCTTCTAAAGTCAACACCTAAGATAGCCCTTCTCCACATATAAATAAAATGTTATTTTTAAGTCTGTCTGCAATATGTCAGATGTTTGGATAATGCCTGGCTGCTTAGTAGAGTAATGAGAATTATTCAGGTGAATTCCTGTGTGTTGCGGTAAAACCTTTCTTGGACCGTGATGAATTGAAAAGCTTCAGCGTGTGATTGCAGCATGACAGCTGTCTGTTTGAAACACCTCTACAGAATTTTTGAAGGAACAGCTTATATGATGTGACAACCAAATGTTCATTTCATGCATATTTGAAAGCTATATATGTTTGCTTACATTGCTGAGAGTTTAGTTTCAAGTGACACAGACACTCATTTTGTCTTTTGATTGGTTATTAATAAAATCATTAATAAATAAAGAATTAAATTCAAATGCAGAAGTTCACCTCAAATTTTTGATATACTTGAAAATCATGCTGGCAAAATAATCTGCCATGACCTCAGTGTGGTAACGTGTACTGTAGGTCACTGAGCGGTCGGCTCAAGTTCATGGAAAATGACCCAGGTCATCAGGAAGTGTTGCTGTGGCCCATAGACACCTAATTCCTCTCCTCACCTATCATTGTGGTTAACTGTTAAGTAGCTATCTATCCCTTATATATGCAAACTATCCAAGATTTCACCAGTGCAAAAAAAGGAAAAGAAAAGGTCAATTAAGCAGGTCATCTGACAAAATAAGTTTGTTGTCCATAGTGCAGAATTCTAGCATGTCTAGCATGTGATTTTAATTTAATTTTAAAACACATGTGACTCTTTTTTAATCCGTGTTCCTTTTTTTTTTTTACTTTTACAGAATAGAAATACTAACACAGTAGGTTCCATGCTGGTTACAAAAATAATAGTTCCATATAATATTATTATCTATTAAAATGTATTATTGACTGTATATTTTTGTGTCACTGGTTGGGCTAATTTTTATTCATGGTATATTTTCTTTACCACCCTTTGCTTTTGTTGCCCACATCTACAAAGTGAGCTTGGAAGAGACACTGCTGTCCACACTGTGTACTGAGCCATGGCTTGGCAGGAGTGTGAAAATCGAGAAGAGCTTTAGTCAAAATGCCAGTCTACAGATCACTAAAAGCTTTCCACTCAGGGTTTCCCTGGGCTTTTAGAGAGGCTTAGGTGGTAACATTGCCAGTGGAGTGGGTTTTGCACGGGGAAAGGGTGCTTTAAACTCCATAAGAGCATAGCAACCTTTAGGAACAAAGTTGAAGGAAATTATTTAATAAGGAAAAGAAAATAATGACATAAAATATGGTATGGTGCTTTTAATTTGATAGTCATGTAATATACCTGTAGCACTCCCTAAAGGTGGTGATACAGCACATCAACAATTTTATAGCCATCTGTGGTCACAGGATGTCAAAAGTCATAAAATAAATGTAGCTAAAATGGATGTAATAGGATGTAATGTAGAAATATTATATTAGAATATTAGAATGCTGTAGGTCTGTTGTTATTTTGAACATGAGTCGTGCAGGAATGTTGCAGGAGTATTTTCACTATAGGCAAGCAGGCCAGGTACTAATGGAGTAATGAATGGTGGCAGGACTACAGTGCAGGGGTTAAGATTCAATATCTAGACTGGCCTGGGATTGAACCTTCTGAACACATCTCTCCCTCCAGTTTCAGCTTTAACCTTAATTTGACAGAGTTTGAGTTTGTAGGAGAGATGAGCGAAGGAAAAAATAAATGCTGGAGACATAAAGAATGGTATGTATAGTACAAGTAAGGCTTCAACGATTACTCGATTGACTGCCAACTATTTTGATAATTGATTTCAGTTGTTTTGAGTCATTTTTTAAGAACATTTTCCAATTCTCTGATTCCAGCTTCTCAAATGTGACTATTTTCTGGTTTCTTTAGCCCTCTATGACAGTAAACTGAGTATCTTTAGGCTGTGGACTGTTGTGGATAAAACAAGACGTGAAGACATCACCATGGGGTTTAGGAAACAGTTGTTGACATTTTTCACCATTTTCTGACATTTTATTGACCAAACAACATATCGATTAATCAAGAAAATAATCAACAAAATTAATCAATAATGAAAATATTCGTTAGCTGTAGCCCTAATAGGAAATGACTGTCATGGAGCTTAGGTTTGCATGATTATTGAAGAAATTATATCCCAGCTGTTTTTTAAATATTGTAAAATGTTAAAGCAAAATTTGACCACAAACTTTGGCATTGGTTAATAGATTAGTATATGACATGATAACATTCTTTGGAATTAAAAAGGTAATAAACACATACATTATATACTACAAAATTACACTTGTTAATTATGGCAACAGAGTTGATTGCAGTAAGTGATTATTACTTGTATGGCTCTATTATGGCTTAGTGTAAAGGAAATGACTTCAACACTGCCAGTTTGATTGGAGCAGGGGATATTTGGGCTGAAAAATGTGTGCAGTGATGATGCCTTTAAGTGTGTTGGTTAAAGCCTTCATGAAATGGCAAATCCTGTGTAAATAAGGGAGAAGCTAGGTAGAGTTTAAAGTAGTCCTTTCCTTTCCTCTGGACTTAGTGGACACAGTCCAAATGAGACTAGTTATCACCGCTACAGAATTCTTTAACTCTCTCTCCTCTTTTTTTCTTTCATTCTCAAAAAAATTCAGAAGTTATACTGGCTAAAAGACACAAAGAGGTTGAGGAAAGAAGAAGGTAAAAATACAGATGGACGGAGAAAGGGAAAAACGGAGGGAAAGTGTTTGTGAAAGCTAACAAAGGGGAGTTGGCTGTGTTTCAAAAGGGCGCGTGGCAGCTAAGGAGGATGAAGCGTTTCAGGATTCATTTACATCAGGCCTGACAACTGCCTCACATCTCCCCAAGAGCCACACAGCTCAGCTTAGAGATTCCTAAAGTGGGCCCTTTTTCTAGCTCCGTCTCTTACACCCGCTCTCTGACTTTTCTTTTTCTCCCTCCTGTCTCTTTTTTTTTTTCTCTCTTCTTTTTTTTAAACTCTTATTCTCTCCCGTGCTCACTCTTGTGCTCTCATGTGCTTGCCAGTCTTCAATCAGCCATCATGAAAGTGTCTGTCTGGGCGTCTTAACTATCCTCTGAGAGGCAGACACTTGTCTGGGCCTGCCTTCATCCCCTAAAGGCGTTTTTTGACTTGGACTTATTTCCCTCCTCACACCTTTTCAACTTCCCTAAAGAGCTGACAACAAGTGAGAGCGACAGGGCAAGATAAACATGAGGGAAAGAGACAGGAAGGGAGATGAGAGGGGGAAGTTATGGACAGAGAGAGAAGAGAATATGAAAAATAGGGAGAGTGAGAGAGGGAGCAAATAAAAAAAAAGGTGAGGAAACTCAAAATAAGAATGTGAAGGATCCAGATGACCTCATGAGGAGGAGAAAGGACAAAGCAAGGAGGACCAGAGCAGAAGGGAGACATGAAAAAGATGAAGGAGAGGGGAATTCTAGTAAGACCGGGAGAGTCAGGTTTATCAGTGGTCCCACAGTGTGTTTCCCAAACACGGAATTTAGAGATGGGGCAAAGGGAGAGAGTGGGACAGGGCACATTAAAGTTTTTTTTAGGGGGGAGAGCCCCTCTTATGGAAGCGTCTTTCTTTTCGCCTGGGTTTGATGTGAAAGGGAGCTGCTCCTGCTTTGACGATGTTGTCTGCTGTGCAGTTTTTAATATTCATGCAGCAGATCAGGAAAGGACAGAGGAAAGGAGCGGAGAAGAGATTTTTGGTCAAACAGAAAGCTAATTTGCGGCTGAGGTAGTTTAGCCTGAGGCTCTTCTGCTACTGGGGAAACGAGCTGGAAGATTAGCCGTATGTATAATTCACACACACATGGTCTCACACACACACACATGCACACAGACACAAACACACACATGCATAGATATGCAAAAACACACTAATGGTGTGTGCATAATCTTTTTGTAGATTGATGCACATATGCACACACAGACCAGCTGCCACTCTCTGAGACATTGTGTGTTCAAGAAGTAACCTGCTGCTAGGCCTTTTCTGCTGCATATGCCCCTCAGGCCGCTCCCTTACATGTCCCTAGGTTACACTGTGGTGCTTGGGACTCTTAATTGTATCCAATGATGCTTCATGTAAAAGCTTATTTATTAATTGATCACCTTCGTGCTGTTTTTTCCCCCCAAGATGCAGTATATAGAATAGATGTTATTAGACAAAATCAACCATGTTTGCTCATTAAAATAAATTACACTGTAAGTCAATCCAGGTGCCTTCCTCATCCTAATCACATTGTCATGCTTAACATGCAGTATAAGGGAAACATAGAGATGGGTTGTTTTTTGTGGTTAATCCTGATTTTCTGAAATGTATTACTCTTTTTGATCTGTTTCCACAGAAAATATTGAATGTTAACTTTACAGTGTAATGTTGGAAAACCTGTGAAATATAACAGACACACTGTAAATATAAAGACTGCGTTCTTATTGGTGCACACTGACTTACATCTCATCCTGACTGATTTCCAGGTCCACGATAGACGTGTCAGTCTGTTTCTGAATGGCCTTGAGGAGGATGGGACACCATTTGACACAAAACCTCTGACCACCAGACTCTATGACATCAGCGAGGACGGTGCCATGTGGGTGGGACTCAGCTCTAACGGTAAATATGTTGGGTTTTTTGTTTGGTCTTTTGTAAACATGGTTGGATTCCTCTGTGGTACTGCTATAAAATGTCTCACAAACATGCCAAAATTAACTAAAATGATTATTGATTCATTCATGAAAGAGAGATTTTTGTTATACATTCAATTATACTGTAGGTTAGTTCAAATACTGCCAGCTCAGGTATCATCAAGAGTCAGTAATCAGTGTTTGAATGTGTTTAAAACTGCAGCAGAAAAGAAGAAGAAATTTGTTTTCCAAACCTAAAATGAGCCTCATCTCCAGTCCTCCTCCTTAACAGAGACAACTGTCTGTTTTTTTCCTCCAAGTGGAGAAAAATTACCTCTTAGTTTATCTTGTCTGTATATCTTAATATGGTGTCAATGACTACTCCACCTTTATTTTCCTCCCAGCCATTATCCCCCTTCAACTACACATCTGTGATTGATTGGTGGTGCTTGGGAGCCGTCTCGGAGTCAATAGGAGAGAAATTGAGAGAAAAATGATATCCGTTCATCTCCAGGGTGATAAACGAGTGTTTTTCTTCTCGTTTATCAGGCATTGATCCCTAGTTCACGGCAGGTAGCATCTGATCAGCTGAAGATCACATCAGAGGTGGTGATCAATACAAGTGATTGGCTTTGGGGGGGTGGGGGTGGGGGGGGGAGTGTGTGTGTGTCTGTGTGTGTTTTAGGGTGGTGGTTGAACCTGGCAGCTGTGTCTGGAATTCTGATCAGTGGATTGATTATATGAATGCTGATCAGATGTATTGATTAACAACTATGTCTGTTTTTGGAGGGGACACCACTAACTGAAAATTGTGTGTCTGATAAGTACGATGAGAACTTGTCAAGAATGGCAACCATATTTTTAAGATAGCTGATAAGAATGTCACGATCAATCGTCATCAGCTGCCAATAACAGATTATTAGTAACTTTTAAGAGAACTGATTTGGTGCTAAGGTATGGTTGAGATCAAGTAGCCACAAATATATGACCTTAAAGGGGAACTTGAGCGAGTTTACAGATCAAAGTTTATCTGCAGGTCTTGGGGAGTACTACTGCAGATGTGAAAAAAGTTGTACAAAGCCTTTTTGCGGCTCCAGAGACAGCCGCGCAAAGTCTGATAAACATGATGTGGGATTCACAGCAAACAATGCAACATTACTCTTATTATCTTATTTTATCTCATTGATATCAGCCTCACTGTGCACTGTTCACTCTCGCACAACTGTGTCAGGGCTGTATTAAGTTAATGCATGTGCAGCATTGGTGTAACATAGGGCGGCCATTATTATGAACAAGTATGAGGAAACACATTGTTTTTGTTGCAGACGTTAGCACTAACAGCAGTTGTTTATCAAAAATGTGTCTACAAAACAAGACCACTTTCATTTTTGGCATGTTAGCAGATCAGTTTTAAATGTTGCAGGGAGTAATGGAACAAAAGGGAGCAGCCGCAGGGAGCAAGATGTTAGATGAAGACCTGCAGCCGATTAGCTGCGCACCTCCAACTTCTCAGCAACCAACTGTACTGTGCCCTATTGTGAAGAAAACTACTTGCGCCATGCACAGCTTGAAAATAGAACACACAGTTATTATTATGCAATTATTCTAGTCTGAGTTCTTTATTAAAACAACCAGAATGTGTTTGGCTGCTCTGTAAGTAACTGCCTATTAAACTGCACTTGCTGTTAACACTAGTAACCACAAGTTTCCCCAGAACCATCAGGAAACTGACAACTTTAAATGATAACTTTAAATGATAACTTTGAAATTGTCTACAATCAGGAGTGTATCAGTCAGCAGGGCCAGTGAAGGACAGAGAGGCAAAGCATAACACAGAAAAAATTGCATGAACCTCTTAGTTGCCTGTATCAACTGTCATTAGCTCAAACAACAAAAAACAAAGAGGCAACTTAGAGATCCGGTGAATGACAGACTGAAACATAGAGAGAGAAGACAGAGACCTACCCAGAGAAGAGAGAATTAAGGCTTATACCTTGCATCATCCCAGTAACAATAGGGAGAGTGCTTTTCAGAGGAAGGCATAATCCCATTTCCACACGCTAAAGAAATCCTGAGCCAAAGCCTAAGGCTGCACAACCACACACTGTTCTAACACACTTACATCCCATAACACTCTCCCACTCTCACACTGTTTTACACACACACACACACACACACACACACACACACACCCTCCAGCACATACATGCTCACAGTCGCACACTGTACTTGAGCCAAACACGGTAAAGCCTCTCTCAAAAGCAAATTCACACATACAAGCACAGGCACACGCATACACTCTCATTCTCTAAAGTAAGGATGTTTGTTGGAACACACATGGTAAAGCCTCTAACACACACACACACACACACACTCTCGCAGACAAAGCTAGACATGGCAGGGGTTCTGTCGATGCTTAGAGACGTTATCCGTCTTCTAAGAGTTGTTGTCAAACTAGACAGAAGTTTGTTGGACACTAAAAGAATCTGGCTCCCTTTGGACCAGTTTCATTGTGTGTATTTAATTCTTTTATGTTCTATCCAACATTGTCACATATGTAGGGTTGTGAGTAGAGATGTGTTGTGGGCCTGCCTGTGTTCATTTATGTGTTTGATGGTGTTTTTTGTGTGCGGTCCAGTTTTTTCATGTGTGTGTGGACATATGCTTGAGAATTAGCACACAGTATTAAACAGTATATATATGTTCGCTACAGAGACATGGACAACTTGGCATATTTGGTATATGGAACATGTCTTGTCCCAACATCTTTGCCTTTAACTACCTCCAGATCCTTTCTTCTCAGCGTCAGCCAGCCAGCTCAAAGTACTCTTTCTATTTTAGTGCTACTATTAATATTTGTTCCTGGTTGTCACTTGTTAGACCAACTCATACATGCCTGCTTGAGCTAAAATGATTACATAACTTATTGATCAGTTGATTGCAAGAAAATTCATCAGCAACATTTTTTTTTTAATTGATTTATCACGTAAAGTAATTTTTTTAAAATGCCAAAATAAGGTGGTTACAGACCTTTAAATGCGATCACTTCCTGCTTTTGTCTTATAAGCAAGTAAACTGAATATATTTAGATTTAGAACTGTTAATCTGTTGATTATTTTCTCAATTAATCAATTAGTCGTTACAGATTAATTGAGAAATGTCAGAAAATGGTGAAAAATAATCACCTCAACATCTTGTTTTGTCTTGATCAGAAGTCCTTAACCCAAAGATATTCAGTTACAATCATAGAGGACTAAAGAAACCAGACAACATTCACGTTTAAGAAGCTGGAGTGATAGAATTTTTGTATTTTTTCTTACAAAATGACTCAAAACGATTAATCGATTATCAAAATAGTTGCTGATTAATTTTCTGTTGATCAACTAATTGATTAATCGACTAAACTTTGCAGGTCTACTCTTGGATAAAACCTGTAAAGAACTATTTTCCTTAGTAGTTTAATGAAGCCAGTGGGTAATACCGGATTATTCTTAGATAGACCTGTTTTGGCCTTGCATCATACCAAGCTAATGAATATGCCCTTATAAGCCTTGCTGCTCTCTAGTGGAGGCGAATGTAGACTGTAGCAGATCCTGTTCAGCTTTGTATCATGAACTTAGCCAATATAAGTAGCTATGGGCAGCCTCACTTAGCTGTTATCAAGAAACTGATAAGATAATCTACTAAATACTGTGAAATCCTCACTCACTGCCTTCAGTGCAAACCCATTAACACCTTCTTTATGTTCTTTTCTCCTCTCTTTTCATCTCTCCAGGGTCTAATCAGTTCATTGGGCGGATGCAGGACTTTAGATTTTATCCTGCCACTCTGACCAACAGGTGAGATGGATAGCGTGACGTAGAGAGACATTTAAAGATGAATGAACAGCCAGACTAAAGGAAATGAGTACTGTGAATGGATGGGTCAGGGGGGAGGAGGAAGGGAATCATGGTTGATGCAAAAAGAAGTGATATCTATTGACAGATTGAAAAAAAGGGAGAAAAGGATAGAGATGAGGAGAAATAGACAGATACTATATAGATTAAGACAACAAGGGAAGCGGAGCAGTGTGGAGTGATAAAGAGAGAGGTGGTAGAAGGAAAGAAGGGGAAGGCTAATCGTTGCATCTTAAGATCCATACTGCTTCCAGAGGATTTTCCTACCATTCAATACAAGGCAATTAGTGTTTTGCTTACCAGTGATGTACTCCACACAGTAAGGACTTACAAGTGTGTCTCATCAGGACTGGGGAGAGACAAAATGAAGGATTGAGTTTTCAAATTATGCCTTTGATTTTTCACTTTGCACTAAATGTTCAGTCAAAAGCCCATCAACAGGTGCTTTAAGATTTTATCTCAAGCTATTTTGTTTAGCTTGTTCAGTCACTGTCATTTTTGTTCTTAATTGTTTGTTATTTTTAGATAAAATAAAGATATGTAGATTAGGGGGGGGATATTAAATTTCTGCAAATGTGTTCCTTCATCTCCCAAGTTTAGCAGAGATTTAAATGAATTCGTCTTCAGTATTTTGGTGTAGCTTAATGTACTGTACTGTTTTTTGTTTTAACAGGGAAATAGTAGAGGTGTACTCAGGTGTCCTGCCCCAGCTCCATTCCCAGTCAGAGTGTCGATGTCCTCCCAGTCATCCCAGAGTGCACCCTTTAGTAGAGAGGTACAGTATCACAACTTCTTTTTTACGTGTAATAGTGGACTGTATATTCTAAATATTCAGTATCATAAATATCTTTTGTATATTTATGATTTGATGAGCTTGACTTTGTCATCACTCAAAGCTTCTACAAAGCTGAACCCTGCTTAGAGATTATGAAGTCTTTATTGTTAATATTAAATATGATCACATTTTAATTTAACAAACTGAAAAACGTTTACTGCCACTGTTAACAGATACTGTATTCCCAATGCTGTTGAGGACACCACCAATGACAGAGTCTTAAGACTGAACCTTAATGCCCATCCACTCAGCTACATCAATGATCAAGACATGGGCACCACATGGCTTTCTAAGATCATGACTACACAGGAACTGGATGAAGGAGTCACTATTACAGTGGATTTTGCTAATGGACAGTACCAGGTAACACATCCAATATCACAAATGTGCATGTAAGTTGACACACACAGGTCATGTTACAATAATGACAGTCAGACAGATGTGCAATCAGGGTCCCTGCAGATCCTTAAAAAGTCTTAAAACGTCTTAAATTTAGTTTTTGATATTCAAGGTCTAAAAATGTCTTAAAATGTCTGGAATTGCAGGAGGGGAGGAATTAAATTTGATTTGGGGCAAAATGAATGAGCTTGTCTATGTTTTGTTCAGTTTTTATGTTTTATTTTACTGATATTTCATATCCCACAACAGTGACCATTTCCACAATGTCCAATAGCTATTTGTTTGTACGTTAAATACGTAGCATATACTCTGCTTGGTAGTTGGCGGTACGCCTTGTGTGGCTGTGATCTGCATTTTAACCCAGAAGAAGAACGTATTTATTCAGCTCCTGATTTGAGGGATGCAGTGGGGAAAAAGGAAAAAAAAAAACCAAGAACACAACACTGTGAGCAAGCAATGCAGGCTCAGCCATGGATAAATGCAAATTTAATGAGAAGTGGTTGGTGGATGACAAATATTGTAGCTGGCTGAAACCATCCAGCGATTCGTATGAGGCGCAAAATGAACTCTGTTGCAAAACATTCAAATTTCGGACAATGGGTTGTAAAGCACTGGATTCTCATATGAAATCTGAAAAGCACAAGCGCTTTGCTAGCACTCGAAAAAGTATCCATCAAGTCGTTCACTGCTACAGCACTGCTAGTTTAGCTGTATGTACTAGAGATGATTTGTCTACTGCGAATATGTCCACTCTGGCAAAGCCTTCAGGCCCCAGTACCAGTCATCTGACAGTATTCAGCACTTTCTCTCTGACAGCCAGGTTGAGGGCAGAAGTGCTGTGGGATTTGCATGTACAATAAGTCGCCACCACTCATACACTTCAAATGACGACATCCACACAGCGTTCAGGGAAATGTTTCCTGATTCCAAAAGTGCAAAACATTCACCTGTGAAAGGGACAAGACAGCTCACCTTGTGTGCTTTGGACTTGCTCCTTACATGAAAAAGGAGTTCATCTCAAGAGTGAATTAAGATTCATTTGTCATTATGTTCGACGGGAGCATGAACAGGACCACTAAGAATAAACAACTAGACCTGCATGGAAGACATTGGACAACCAATGAAACTGGCACCCACGTTCAATTCTATTTCTTTTGATCACAATTCATGGGCCATTCAACAGCAGATGACTTGTTGGAACATTTCAAGGTAAGCCATGTGAGCTATGCAGTAACAACTTAACAAACTTAGACAAACCCTTGACTACTTAGGCAAAAATGCGATTTTGTTCAAACTGCTTTTTTATTCCTTTTCATGCTCTCTGCTACAGTAATGTTAGGCCTGGACCCATTTTTATTGGCATAGAATAAGAATGATATTTATTGCCAAGCAATTTTTATACAAGGAATTTGTCTTGGTGTTTGCTCACTCAAAGAGGACAAAAGCAACACATCTAGAATAATATAAAAGGGAATATATAAATGGATAACATGACTTAGTCAATTGTTGTGCGTATCATTGTTGTATTAGTAAGAAGTTGGCTGTTTTTTATATGGCATTTTTATTTTTCACATTTGCAGGAGTGTACAAAGGAACTCAAGCTTAAGAATATGTTTTCCATGTGGATAGATGGACCCAATGTTAGTTGGATGTTTGTGGAGCTCATACAAAAAGAACAGGGTGAGCAATTTGCTGGGGCTCAACTCGAAGTTGTGGTTAGTTTTGAAGAGTGGTTTTGCAGTGTGACAGATGTAGAAAGTGCCCAGAGCCCTGCACTCTCTCTTCAACTGTGCACCAGCAAGAAGGAGGACTTCAGTTCTGCAACAGTTCCTCAACGTTTCCTTAACCTTTCTGTTGCCATCAGTGGCTTGAAAACTTGCCAGCAGTTGAAAGAGCAGTTGAAGGTTGGCCCTCCATTGTGAAGTACATGGACTTGGGGTTATTGTCATATGACACCATCACTGAGGCCCGAATAGATCCCTTCTTCTGGCCATTTCAAGAGTCTTCCTACGTTTTCTGACAAAATACCAGACGGATGCTCCAATAACGCCCTTCCTCTGGAAAGACCTGGATGATTTGATCAGGGTAATTATTCAGTATCTTTCTTGTGTTGTAAACTGACTCCATTGTAGTCCTGTTTAGGCTACTGACCAGCTTTGTTCATATGACAAGCACTTTAATTGAAGAGTTAATATTTCTTTTTCCGTTTAATGAATTGGGCACATACACTCATCGACATAAAATCGTATACAAGATCATATACAACATATTCCCCTAACCCTTCCCCACACTCATTCCCCTTGTACACATACTCCGCATACATCAGTAAATGCTCTACTTATCTCTACTTATTAAACAAGTCCCATCTCTTCCACAATACTTTTCCTACCTATTTCATCTGTCCAGTTATACTTATCTACTTGCCTGCAAGCTGCAACACACATGTGCACCCACAAACTCACACATTCTCCCCTAACCACACAACCACTCACATTCATAAATTTAATCGGTATGGGTGCAGCAGCTGCCCTCAAGGTGGGACATCCAGTATATTCATGCCTTTTATTAATCAGAGCAATTCAATAATGATGTGTTGCAGAATGTCAAGGCAATTTTAAGTAAGTAAAGTAAGTAAAATGTATTTATATAGCGCTTTTCACAGACAATCGTCACAAAGTGCTTTACATGAGCATGATGCCATGAAGAAATACAGAGAAATACACAATCTGTAATTAAAGTGCACAGTAAAAAACATTTTAGGTCAAGTCAAATATTTGTGACCAATTTTTAATATTTTATCTGTAGTTTGATATGTACAGCTGAATTAATGTTAACCAACTGCTGAGTATGTGTAATTATTCTGGAGGTTTGAAAAACCACTTACTTTCGTCAGGGACTGTTGGGGGCCAAAAACAGTGTAAACAAGCTTGGTGTCTTGCAGTTTAACAAAGACTGTGAGATTGCCCTCTCAAGCATCTGCAAGAAGGCTCTGGATAAGTGCCCTCTGAAGTACTCCATAGTACAAAACATGATGTGTTTGGACCCAAATACAATGTACTCCGAGCCAGATGAGTGCCTGCAGAAAAGGAAGTGTCTCATCCAGACGTTTGTGGAGGATAATCCGTTGACAGGCGGAATATCTGCTAGTAAATTGTAGGAGTAAGAATAGAGTTTAATTTAATTTAATTATATTTTTCTGTCATTATTCTTGTCTGAAACATGGATATTTGTTAACAACACATGGATTTTAACATTCTCTTTAAAAATTGGCATTGCCTTTCCTACACCAAGTCCCTTAGTTTGTCAGGGAGTATTCACTTGGTCAGCATATTCATGTTGGTTTGATTTCATTGGCTACACACTGAATGCTGACATTTGATTGACATTGTATTGATGGTACACATGTTACATTACTGGCATCATGGGACAGTTAAGTCACAGCTTGAGAGACGGGGCACACAATGCTATTGTGTTTGTTGGGTGGCAATTTGTTGGGTAGCATAGATGACTTGAGAATGACACTTGCACTTTGGTGAACATCTGTTAAAACACAATTGTTGACTGACTTTTGAATGATTACAATGTTATTGTTTTAATTTTGCTCTGACTTGAACATACATATTTAATCTGTTATTTTGCTATTAATATTATGCGAATATTTACATATATATGTTTTTGCATCTAATTTCAGGGGATTTCACAGCAGTTTGAGACCTTCTTGTTCAACGAGGCCAAAGCTGTGAACTCCATGTCCTTAAGTCCACAAGACCAAGACTCCAGAGTTGATGTGTTTTTACAGCAGCACATCAGCACTTCTTACCCTGAGCTCTGGAGTTTTTGCAAGAAGTTGCTGCTCTTGTCCCAAGGGCAAGCAGAAGTCAAACAGGGTTCTCAGTCAACAAAGAGGTGGAAACATGCAACATAGCAGAGGACACCGTTATCACACAGAGACTTGTATGTGACAATTAGGGCTGTAGTCTCCTGGTCGACTAGTCGATTAGTTGGTCGATATGCTCTCTTCCGACTAAATTCTCATTGGTTGAATAATCTCTGTTACTTTCATGATGAGAAAGTGCTACATCAATAGCTTTCTAGGATTAATCCATTATTTCCTGCAGCGGGAGAGACAGACTAACAAATTACCTGTGAAAACGGGGGTGTATTCAAAACACCCCCATTTTTTTCATAACTTTGAACTCTCCCAAAGTAATGGAGACTGCTGGGTCACTCTGTCCCCCCCCCCGACTAATCGATTAGTTGAAGATTACGTACGATTGTAGTCGACCAAGATTTTCTTTGGTTGACTACAGTTGAGTGTCTGGCGTGGTGACCAAAGTGACTCTTACAAAATGATGGGGAAGATGATGCTGAACTAGTGTGCAACTGCATGCCTCAGGTACAGAGCTTACCTGGATAAGGAAAAAAGCAAAAAGGGATGAGCAAAAGCTGAAGAGAAAGAACGTTGAAGAAAACCTTGATGAGCTAAAGAAGAGGATACACAAGATGTATGCGAGAGTCTACAAAAAGGTGCAGACAACTGTGCCAAACACGCAGAGAATACTGCAGGGACCAGAATGGCAACACCAATAACAAAATCAAACACACTGAGGAGACGAGCAAAGGAAAAGAGAGAGCAGTTGCTAGTCCTAAATAATGAAATTGATAAGAAGGCTGCTGAGCTAGGACACATGTCATGAGAGACATGGTGTCCATGGACAAACAGGGTCAAACAACTATACAAATTATTTCTGCCAGACGTTCTGAAAAGGAAAGTTTGGTGCTTATTGACTGAGAAATTAAAAATTGAAGAACATAAGGATTATTTCTCCCTAGAAATTACCCAGGCAGACTTTAAGGGTCATTAGCGCTTTGTAGAAGTTGAGATTGTCTTATGTACACATTTTTGTGATTTTAGGCCAAAAGGTTGTAGCGACTGGGTTGTCAAGTTGTCTCTACAGGGCCCTCTTATATTTATTTGATGGTAAACGCAGGGGGACATTGTCTTCCATTGGAATGGGTCTAGCCCCATACAGTTTTATTTTCGTTAATGAGAATGCAGTTATGTCAGCTAATGTGCACCGAATATTTCAAAATATTCAAAAAACTCAATAATGGTGTATATTTCAGTCTTGTTTCTTAATTTCTTTTGCCACAGTAATGGTATTATTTTTTCGTTTTAGAGGTATTAAAAAGGTCTTAAAAGTCATTAAATGCGTACTTAAGAATATGCAAATACCCTGTGTGCAATGAAACAGAAAATAAAGTATCTTATTTTGTCTGTACATAGAAGTCTGTTAGACCATTATCAGGATTCTGACTTTTTTTTTAAATTTTAAGTAATTGTGATAATGGTGTCTCAAATTTTCCAGTGTTGACATGTTTTGACTGAGTTAATTGAATATGTCAGCCACTCCCTTGTACGTATTATCATCCTGAAAGACACGATTGCCATCAGCTGGTCGGATGGGCTGATAAGGATCCATTCTGTAGCTGTGAGGCCTTGAGTTTGACCTTGACAATACACTAGGAGTACTCTGTTGCTTTTGAAACTTTGACACACCAGCACTGAATGTTATGACAAACACACATTTGAACTCTTTCAGACTGCTTGCACAGGTAATCCATGGTGTAGCCATTCATTCAACAGTCAGCTTTTACTCTTTATACAGTACGTTACTACCAAACAGAATTACAGTACCGGTACTGTACATTCAAGTGTGTCCAAACCTTTGCCTGGTGCTGTATGTCAACAGGAAACAGATTTGTTTCATATACTATCTATATCTATATATATCTATCTATCTATCTATCTATCTATCTATCTATCTATATATATATATATATATATATATATATATATATATATATATATATATATATAGTATAGTATATTTAAGTATCTGAAATTTATAATAGCAGAAGTTATTATTTAGAGTTTTAGTTTCAGTTGTTAGCACAACAAGTAGCACAAGTAACATGACACAAAAACAAAATACATTAAGGATTACATTCAAATCCAAATTGGCTTATAAAGACATATCAACAAGAAATAAATAAAAATATAGCATCTAAAAGGTAAGTTTATCAATGATGAGGGAAAAAAACTATAAAATAGTTACAAAATGTAGAAGGCCATAAGTTGCAGCTAATATCTTCCATGGGGTTATAATATTTCAATATTAGTTATTACAGAATCCCCTGTCCATCTGTTATGTCAACATTGAGTTGTGTGATATCCATGTGAGCAGGGTTAGGAGCAAATGTGGGTTTATCGCAGGTCTCTGTGTCATCTCAAAGTCTTGGCTTGCTCATTCATTGTTAGCTGCTTTGGGTAGGACAGTCAAATAAATTCCATCATTTTGGAGTGTACAGCTGAAATGCTACAATACAAACACTGTACAATATCTATCTGCCTGCACCTGTGGGTGCAGTGGACAGTAGTTTCATCCTCTTTCTAAGCACTGTAGCGAGAGACAGACAGGGGGCAGAAAGAGAGAGAGAGATTGCTGGATTTGGTCGTTGTCAACATTGGGGGGGGGGCTGTCATCTCTCTTCTCTCTGAAGTGTGTATGTGAGTGTGGGCAGGATTTTGGGAGCTGTCCTGACGTGGGCGCTCAACTCAAGTCCCCAGATAAAAGACACTTTCTGAAGTTTGTGTGTGTGTGTGTGTGTGTGTTTGCACAGTGGTGGTGGCTTAATGCGCTCCCTACTGTGTAACCCAGTGTCCCAGCCCACACTGTAGTGGGGCAGATAACACTTAACACACACACACACCCACACCTACACAAAGACATACACATGGTTTGTGTGTGATAGGAATGTGTGTGTGTTCGTGTAACTATGTGTGACTGTGTTGTTTGAGAGCTGTCTGGTTTTCAACCAAAACCCCTAATTATAATTTTGGGTCCTCCATGCAAGAAAAAGACAAATAATGACCTATAAGGACATTGTCATTATTAGAACATGACTAGAAAAATTAACTAATAGTCATGTACAAACACCAGATTCATTCCAATATCATTTTGTTCGGTTAGCCCTCTGCAATCAAAGTAAAAATAGAAAATAAAAGTTATGAAAATTCCACACCATGGTAAATATTTTTGGCCTAACATACTTCAACTGAGTGCTAGAGATGGCTCAATCAGGTTGAGTTAAGTACAACTAATTTTTTATCAAGATTTCACAGTTAAAAATGTGCTCATTAGACTATTAAACATTTAATACAATGCAATGCAAAACAGCAACACCTCTTACTACAGCTTTGAAAATTGCTATAGAGGTGAATAAATATTTCTGTCACAGTGTCAACAAAAAGTAAAGATTTAAAGTATCACCATGGTGGGATTTATTACAGGGCTATCGTGGACAGGTGTGCCTATTCATCCTAACTGTACCCCTGTCTCCTCCAGGTATTCTACGTTATAGTTCAGTTTGGCGGCCTCTTGCCTGAGTCAGTTCTGATCCAAAGACGAAGGCTCGACCTTACTGACCAGCAGAGTGGCACCACCACAGAACAGCCCTGGTTGGACTGGCAGTATATTGCCAAAGACTGCAGTGTGTTTGAAATGCAGAACAACGGGCCTTTACTGAGACCAGACTCAGTCAACTGTCTGCAACTACCCAGGTAGGATGTGTGCGTGTTTGTGTGTGTGTGTGTGCATGTATGTTTGGATGGTGAGTATGAAAAATGGTATTATTTTTATCCACTGATCCTGGGTTCCAAGGTTACTAAGCTTTTTGTGCATGGTTTTAAACGTACATCAATAATAACACAATATGCTTAGTAGTATGGTAAGCCCTGGGGGAATCAGGGAGGGCAACCACACATTTAGTTACTTTCAGTTCTGTTGTAAAATTTAATATATGTTCTTCTCCTTTACTGCGTCATTAGTCAGATAAGGATACAGATTAATCATTCCATTTGAAACTGCTTTGAATAATCTATATGTGGAAAAGCTGAAAATAAACTCCTCAAACAGTCTGTTTGGGGCTTTCTCCCAAGAGCAGGGACCACATGTTCTCTTCTACCCTGTTGGGTGGTCATGGCCTCTTCCATGCAGAGAAGATGACACAGAAAATTACTGGCAAGACTCAACAAAGAGAATTATGAGCACACACATACACACACACACACACACACACACACACACACACACACACACACACACACACTGACTCATATTCATAAATGTATGCAAGTGTATATGTGTGTAAGCACATGTACTAAAACAAAAGAACATTAGTTTCAGGACATCAAAGAAAACCAGACACATACCCATTACACACACATGCAGTAAACACACAAAGAAGCGCACACACTTTCCTGGCACCCTCACAGTGAGTAGATTTAAAAAGCTAACCACCTACGGCGTTGCCTTGGCACATGACCGGTAACAGGCTCTCGATTGGCACTAGATAGAGAACTGGACTTGGAACGTAGTCTAACATACACACACAATCTCACACACTCAATCTTGGCATAGCTGCTTGTATCAAGGCCTCGGTTGGCACTAGATAGAACAGGTATGAATAGATCAGAGATTATGTAGTCATTGCTTATTTTTCACTTGACTGACAAATGATATCACATACAACCTTCCCTGGCACAGTTACATGTATTAGTTAATTTGGCATGAGAGCAATTGAACCTCACACTGGCAACATAATAAAACACTTTGTGACATCAGTGGTTGATAATTATATCAAAAAGAGCACCTCATTTGATCTTGTGAGATTTATGTTTTTTATCTTGCAAGATTTATTTAATCCCACAGGAGACGTTGCTTCTCCTGAGCTCACTAGAGTGTCTGGTGAGATTAATTTAAGCACGCCTCAGTCATTTCAGGTGTTTTCAAACCAGTCAGTCAGTTCTGCTCCAGGAGGGCTGTTCATGATCTATTTGCCTCTTGTTTACATGTACAGATAAACAGGTAACTTAGAGACAACAGAGATGAACAGCATTACAGCATTACAATATAGGTGCAAGTTTTGATATATGATTATTAGTTATTTTAGTGGTCTAGTTAATTCAATAGTTACAGTTGTATCACAATTTTTTTTTCCATTAGGAAAAAACAAAAAAACAAAAACTGTTGCCCAAATGATCATACTGATCTTTTTTTCATATTGAGCACTGGCTGAAATGTGTGCTGCATAAAAATAAACATAATAAATATCAATATAATTTTTGTTATTGCTTTGAATAAGTTATTATTATTGTTATTTGGGGGGATTTTTTTCCTTATTGGACAGTAACAGTAGAGAGATGAGGAATGACATGCAACAAAGGTGCCTGGCTGGACACAAACCAGGGACTTTGCAGTTCATGGTCGTTGCTTAACCCCTTGGCTACAAGGTCACTCCATATATTTCTTGCACTTATTTCTTACACTGTCCAGCTTTACACAGAGGTGGCCAAGTCTCAAGTCTAACTAGCTAATTAATGACCTGTTTATTACACGTCACAAGCAATGTGAACGGGGGAGCAGGTGTCTATATCTGGAGATTTTCCCAATTTCCCCCTACCTCAGTGTCACATATTCATATATAAATCGAAATTCATCAAGTAGATATATTATTCTTTTTAGTTTTGATGATAGAGTCAGCCTTAGGCAGGACAGATCTACTAGTGTATGCTCATGAGAGCACCCACATGTGTATGTGTTTGTGTGTGTGTGTGCGTGTGTGTTGGTAGCTGAACTGTCAATATGTCAAGTCAGTTTTATTTATATAGCTCCAAAACACAACAGAAGTTATCTCAGCACACTTTTCACATAGAGCAGGTCTAGACCATACTCTTTAATTTACAGAGACCCAACATTCCCCCCATGAACAAGCACTTGGCAAAAGCAGCAAGGAAAAACTCCTCTTTCATGGGAAGAAACCTCGAGCAGAACCGGGGTCTAGGTGGGCAGCCATCTGTCTTGACTGGTTGGGTTGAGAGAGAAAGAGGGAGGGGGAGAGAGAGGAGAGCGAGACACAGAGAAGCACAACAACAACAATAATAACAATAATAATAATAGAAATATGACTAATAATAATCGTAATAGCAGTGGTTGTCAAGCTGGACCAGCTGGACAGCAGGTGGTCCGCAACCAAAAGGTCACCTGCAAGATGAGAAAGCACAAAACTCCATATAAGATGCCAAGATAGTAACATGCATTAATGGGGCATGAATGCGTGCAGAAATGTATGTAAAACAGCATATGCACCAACCAAAATAGAGTTATGTGGACACATTTTTACATACATACATCCCGTTTACATCAATGAATACAATAGTGTGGACTCTGTGCTTGTAGTATGCCAAAAACCAAACTAGCATAAACAAACACGTGCACACACATGCATACACAGGAGAAGTGCCCTGAATACGTCTTACAGCATTACCTGAAGACAAAGTAGAGGAGGCATTTACAGAGAAAGAAAAGAAGAAAGTAAGCAAAGGAGGAGCCTGTAGAGGTGAAGACAGAATGATACAGTAGGAGTTTTTGTCTTTGTCATGACACTTGTACTGTGTGTTCAATGGTGCCTTATCTTAAAATGTTAGTACACCATGAAGAACCCACGGGCTACATACTGAATATAGTATAACAACCCTACACAGAAGTAACACTGCTAAGTTGTGAATAACATTTCCTCAAATGAAACTAGCATATTTCTCATGCGTCCTCCTTGTCACCAAATACAAATGTTTTGTTTAATATGTCTGTTTTTATCTTCATACTTAACTGACTTTATGTTTGTGTGTTTTTCCTGGGTTTCAGTGACGTGCCCTACTCAGGAGGTAACATCACAATCAGCCTGCTGACCCCAGGACCAAACCTGAGGCCAGGCTATAATGACTTCTACAACACTCCTGAACTTCAGAAGATGGTACATGCCACCCAGGTCAGGATACATCTTAGTGGACAGTACCAGACCAGAGCAGCTGGGACGAACCAGCGACACAGATACTATGCCATCAATGAGATCACCATCAGTGGCAGGTGAGGTTTACAATAATTTATCCAGAGAACCAATATAAGTACCTCATCTGTGTCTGAAAGTTGGTGGTATTGTGTATTATGATAAATGAAATGGAATTTAAATTTCCAATCTGGAATTTAATTGGATATGTTAATCTATGGTATATATAAATAAAAGCCTTGAAGAACTTAACTTGCACACTGAGTAGAATTTTGAATCATCATACCTCTAATATAGTTATTTTATACCTTAAAATGCAGGTAAGTAAGAATTAAAGGGTTACTCCAGCAACCTAGTATTATGCTCTCATAAATTTGGGGGGTTAGGTAAAACAGATTTTAAAAGTAAAAAAATATAATTAAAGCAGCATAGACTGAAATATCTTGATATTTACTCCGTAGTATGGGTCAAGCACCAGTAACAAAATGTATCCTATATTTCCCATAATGCAGCTGGATACTGTCTGTCAGTCATCAGACGCTCCCTGCCTAATTAATCTCCACATCTTTCAAACCCTGATGACAGTGTACTGTACAACCTCTTCAGGGTTGTGTTTTAAGTTTGGAGAGCTCCCTCCAGAAACACAGAAAACATTACACAACTGTTTTCACAGGATGTTTAGTACTTCTCATGGCAAGTACACTAAACTTCATAGAGTGAATGAAGTTATCATTAATATTCATAAACTAATACTTTAACTTTTAAGTGTTTTTACATCTTTTTGTGAGTGTTTTCAAGTTCTTTAATGAATGTAGGGAAATCATCACATGTTGCATCATTCCATCTCTTATAGTCCTTAAAGTGTAAGAGTCATAATTGGTTAAAGGGGACCTATTATGCTTTTCTTTATTTTGTGTTATATATATATAATGTTACAATGTCAAATGTTCATATTAAAAGTGGCAAAAGTGTCAAATAGTGAGGTAAAAGTAATCCCTGTGAGCTAAAAGCTCAGGCTTCAGACTGCTCTGAATTAACTATTTCTCCTTGCATTAGTTCTAACTGATCCTCTGAACAAATAGCTCCAAATATCTCCATATGTTGTTGTGTCAACCTGTTTTTATTGAAGAATAGCGCCGCTAACGGCTCTGATAATTTGGTGATGAACACATTTTATTTTCTAGAATTTTTTCACGATAAAAGTCTCCAGTTATTTAGTTATTTAAAAAGCTTTTAATGTGAAGCAGCAAAAGCAGGGAATGTTGGGTTTTCATCAGCAGTAACTTAACACATCAGGCTTCTGGAAGTTGGCCAATCAGAAGAAAGTGGGCTTTTAGGGAGAGGGGCAGAGGGGAGGGGACCTAAAACGGCTCGTTTCAGACATAGGCTGAACTAGGGGGCTACATAAAGGACCAGTATAAGATAAATAAGGAGTTTTTTGAGCTGTGAGTCATGCAAAGCTACTCTAGTAGAGTCCCAAAATAAAAATATAGAGCTGGAAATGAGCATAATAGGTCCCCTTTAAAAGAGACAATTGAAGATATTTTGTTAGTGTTGGTTTGTTAGAAGAGTGTTAAAGCTCAAAAAATATTTTTGACAGACTGTTGAGTTTCAGCAGAGCTTTTCTGAGAGTAATTGTGAACACATCTCTTCATTAGACTGACAGAATGACTGTTTTTATATGACTGTGGTAATTATAGGATTATGCAGGAGGCAATCATTTCTAACTCTTACTGTCCCTCCCCTCCCTCTAAGCTGTTTTAATTAGTAGCTTGTTACACTGAAGTAGGAGAAACAGATTTAGAGCTGCTGAAATCTCATCTTTGCATTCTTTACCCCTCACCATCTCCCCATTCCCCCCCTTTTCTTTCATTCTTCTTCCATCTCTCTTCATTCCTTATAAAGCATGTAAAAAGGCATGTTGGCAAGAGAGAGTACACTCATAACTTAAGCATGTGTGTATATGTGTGTGTGTGTATGTCATTAGCATTGTTTATCCTACATGTTAAAACAACGTCCCCCTTATGTTACATTACGGCATGTTATGGTGGCTATATTTTCAAAAAAACTGTATAGTAGGGGTGTAAAGGTACACAAAATTCACGGTTAGTATGTACCCCGGTTTTGGGGTCACGATTTTTTTCCATACGATTTCGGTGCAGCAGAAAAAAAAAGAAAGGTAGAAAATAACATCCAACAATGGGTCAATGGCCAAAGCTATTACTGAAGCAGTTTAGTTGTGCTGCAGTGGAAAAAGAAAACAACTTTTCTGTTTCTTGCAAAGAGTCAGGACACCTGCTAACAGCTGTTTTATGCTGATTTATGGTCGCTCAGAACTGGTTACGATGTGTTTTGTCCGACCACGTTGGAAATCAAATGTGTTTACAGTTGTGAAGTGAAGAACGGCTTCACTCAAAGGTGACCATCACAGCAAGGGGAAGGGGACCAAGGGGACTGGGAAAAGTTTCAAACTGAACCGAACATCCTGTACCAAATGGTTAGGGACGATTACACGAACTGTTACACCCCTACTGTATAGTATTAAAAGTCCCCCTACTACAAAAATGTGTTTTTAGGGCCTGAGCCCAAAGGGCGAAGACCCTATTCTATTTCGTGTATTTGTTTCTTTCTTCTTTATTATTCCACCACTTCAGCCCTAAATTTGTCCCCCTAAACATGCTCAAAAACTCACCAAATTTGGCAGGCACATCAGGTCTGGTGAAAAATTTGATAAAATGTAAAAATTAACCCTCAAAGTGCCAAAATGTGCTCGAGAGCGCCACCTACGTATCTAATATGGCCGCCACGGCCCGTAGGAATGTCGTAGAGAGATTGAACCAAAACTCAATTATTCGTCTCATCAAGACCTACAAATCATATGCTGACACCCCTGACCTAAATCCAACAGGAAGTCCGCAATATGCCCATCAAAGTATGACTTTGCGCCAATTTTGGACCCCCAAGAAACGCTATCTCCTCCTAGGGCGTTAATGGTATAGACTTCAAACTTGAATACATGACTGACCACTTTGAAACCTGTATCAATGGATTCGCGACGAAATTTCCTACGAAAGAATGTGATTTTTAATGTAGGATTTGGCCAAAGTCATGGGATTTATAAGGATATTTCACAAGAAGAGTGACATTCTCCTCTCCAACTGACAGGGAAAGAGAGAGAATAGGAGAGGAGGGGGTTGAATGGAGCTCATTGAGTGAGAATGACAGTTTAGTGATAAAGTGCTGCAGAAAAATAAAATCAAAACTAAAATTTGTAGCTCTGTACTGCAGTTTTTCCTTTTTAGGGCCCAAGCACCTAGCGGTTCACTCACACTCTCTATTCAAATATTTTTTTTCTCTGTCAAGCTGCAGTTATTTATTGTCTCTACACACCTGACAGTACACATTTCAATCAAACTTTGACCAGGTCATGTGGGTTAAAAGTCTTTACTTTTCTAAAAATAAACTTGATGAAATTAGGAAATTAATTTGTTTTACACACAAACTCATCAAAAGTTTTCAAATTATTAATTAAAATTACAGTGAAAAGGCCCAAAACTTGCATAATTTTGATGACACAGGTGTGAGCAAGACAGACATGTCTCACCCTGCAGAAAATTGTCATCCTCACACCGCTGAGTTTTGATGTTTCATCCTCATTTCCTCCATGACAGAGGAAATTGCTATAACTTTATTGTACATGCTCCAGTCTGCACCAAACTTCGCATGTTTGTAAAGTCAGACCTGTCAGCCCAGGTCTGGAGACATCTACACGCCCGTGACAGAAGCCCTTGGACTGCACCGCACCCCGACGTGTGCAAGGGTGCGAAGGCCCATTCAACGCTGCTTGCAGCTTTAATTCTTCTTGTTCCTACAGTTTGATGTTTGAGCTTCACTGTGCAGAATGATGTATGTGCAGAGTTTGACACTAGAAGGCTGTTATCACTTTCATCTACATTAAGTGGAAAGTTTCTTTGTGCTCATTGAAAATCTGATTTTAAGGGGTGGGCCTACAAGCAGGATTTGTGACATCACAAATAGTTTGGAGCCAATTCTGGTCTAATATTCAACTTAAGCAAGTGTGATGTGAAGCTTGAAGCCAGTGAAGTAGGAAACATCTGGTGTCCAGCAGTTAAACTTCTGAAATGAAATATATTTGCATATTCATAGATCCTGGATTTTAATGAGGGAGAACGAGGAAATGTCATTTCAGGGTTTTTGACGTGGTAATTATACTTTTTTTGTAGAAAAGCCATATCAGACACTCATTATTGTTCTAAGCAGAGTATTTTAGATGTCTTAATATATGTCTAGAGGGGATCTTTAAATATAGAAAGTAGATTTCCTTAGGTTATTAACAGAGAGACTGGGGTTACAGTGTCAGTCTCATCAGTATATTATTCAGTATTGCACCTGACCCAGGACTTTTTGTTATTAGGGTATTGTTAGTCTCCATATTATATATATAGTTTTTTTGTATTTATATCAGTTTAATCTGAATGATAAAAAGTCAGCATTATTTGTGTGGTACGTTCCAGCTTGAAGGCTCTTGTAGTTTATGTATTTCCCACCAGTGAGTATGTACTTATACATTTATGACATCATAAGAAAAACATTAAAGGATAGGTTCACCCTTTTTAAGTCCATCTTAAAACAATACTCACACGTCCACATGTAATCTATTCTAGCGCTGTAAGTGATGGGAGACAAAATCTATTGTGCTATTTCTGTGCAAAAATTGATTCCCAAGTTTAAAGCTAATACGAGGCTTCAGCATTCTAATATAGACAAATCAAGAATCAAGTGGGTAGCTACCACAGTCTTTTTTAGTATCAATACTTCTTTGTCTGTGAGAATCACAAAGAGGAAATTTTGTACTGAAAAGACTTTGAAAGATAGCTACAGCTGTTTATGGATTTTGTCCCCCATCACTTGGATTTAAATTGCTTTAGAAAGGTATCTTTTTGCGACCAATATGGACAGGATGAACAATAATAACTACCAGTAACTCTTTCACTGTACATATTGGCATGAGAGTATTATTTCTAGACAGACCTGAAAAAATGTTAACCTATCATTTAAGATATTCGTGTGATTTTTTTTTTTTCATTAGAAATGTCTTAATGGCATATTGTTAAGCATTCTTAAATGATAAACCCAAAGCCACCATTGTAAATGACAGCACATTATTGTCTCTGATGTTTGTAAAAGTTGTATTTATTCCTTTGGAAATTGCAAGTTATTATCATTATTTTAAATATGATAGTCTGTACCTGAGTTACTAATTCACTGACTGAGTGATGAAGTTACACCATTGCTTGGCCGAATGCTGCCACTTTCTGTATTTTAAATTAAAAGCCCTCTAGCGTTTCATACACACTCCAATCATATACTTGGTTTTGACCTAGTCTTGTTGTATGTGAGTATAGCAATGTATTTGTCATTATTTTCAGTGTTACATCAGTGAGACAAACAATCTGTAGATCTCAAAGGCAATGAAGCTAATTCTTATATGCTCCGAACGATTAGGGCTGTAGTCAACCAAAGAAAATCTTGGTCGACTAAAATCGTACATAATCTTCAACTAATCGATTAGTTGCGGGGGAGGGGGGGGGTTACGGGACAGAGTGCACAGTGAACTCAGCAGGCACATATTTCTCTGTTCTGTATTTCGCTTTTTTGTGTCGTCAGGTTAGGCTAACCCATCGTTGCTAACTTTGGAGCTAACTCCCTTCACTTTTCCAGTACTTGGAGAAACAACAGACGTGACTTTTTAGCATTTATCAACTAACACACTGTATTTTGTACTGTACATTTACTGCCAGACTGACAACTTACTACTAACGTCTTCCTCTGATCCGCTCGCACCCACCGTCACTTCTCTGCTGCTCGCTCGTTCCCACTCGCTACGCAAACATTCTATGCAATGCCGTATTACTTAACAGAGTTACGCTACCAATACTTTCCCAGGCAACGACACAGAGTTTGACTCACCTACCGAACAACACTGCACGGAGGCTCCCGAACGCTAATGATTTCCGAATGAATGGATATTTGGCGTTAATTCTGGCATTAAAAAATATTTTTTTGGCCTGGCGGGGGTTCTCAATGTTATACTTGTGGGAGAAACACTGATTTAGCAAACGTTCAGTAAACGCTTGGTAAACGTTGAGTACAGTTAGAGCCAGCAGTCTCCATTAGTTTGGGCGAGTTCAAAGTTATGAAAACAACGGGGGTGTTTTGAATACCCCGTTTTCACAGGTAATTTGTTAGTCTGTCCCTCCCGCTGCAGGAAATAATGGATTAATCCTAGAGAGCTATTGATGTAGCACTTTCTCATCATGAAAGTAACACGGAGATTATTCGACCAATGAGAATTTAGTTGGACGAGAGCATATTGACCAACTAATCGACTAGTCGACCAGGAGACTACAGCCCTACAAACAATACTGTACAAAAATACATTTTAAATTTAATAAGAAATTAAAAAATTTCAGTGCTTCAGACTTGATTAATTTAAACAGCTTGTAACAGGAAGGGGCATAAAGAGAAACAGAGGTGAAAGGATACATAGAAGAAAGAATAAAAGAGAGAAAAGCAACTGAATATCTGAATGAATAATTAAATCACTGTCCTGCCGTGTGTGTGTGTGTGTGTGTGTGTGTGTGTGTGTGTGTGTGCACACGTGTGTGGAGGGAGAGATGGAAGGAGAGAGAGAGAGAGAGAGACAGAACAGGGCTGTCTGCTACCTGTTATGTTGCTCTGATAATTCTCAGGATGGCATTTATAAATGTTGAATGGGAGCTTCCTAATGGCACTACTGCTGTTCTGTGGAGGGATGGAGGAGGTGGACAGCACTCTGAAGGGGGGAGAGCTTTGGACATGTTGTTTGCTTATCTTTTTGTTGTTACATTTTGTTGTTACTTCTTTTTTCATTTGCAATTTCTCTATGTTCAAAGTTTTACAATACAATCTGTTTCTCTCTCTCTCATTCTCTCTGTTCCGTCTTCCCCTCTCTCTGTCATCTGGGCCAGATGTGAGTGTCACGGCCATGCAGACCACTGTGATACCAGTGTGGCTCCCTACCGCTGTCTGTGTCTACCTGAGACCCACACAGAGGGAAACAATGTAAGTAACAAACATGTGATCACAAAAATATGCACTTTTAAAACCAATTTGTAACGTTTAACAATGGACATCACACATGTTAATGTTTCATACAGTATGAAGTTATTAGAGAGTCATGTTAAGAGTTAGAGTTCCACCCCTACCTAGACACAAAGTTGTGACACTGCTGCACACTGCTTTCACTGTGGATTTTTCTCAAGTTATCAATAGGAGTATTAGATTGTGATATTCAGCATCAGATGCTTCATATCATGTGCAAACAGACACAAACACACACATGCTCACACACACTGAGCACAGAGGAATCCCCCTGGGGAGAATCTCCTCATGGTCTTAATTAAGCACTTTCCTTCCTAGCGACATAGAGAGGACTTCTCTAATACTGAAAATTACACACACACATTTTTTGAACCCTTCCTTTCTGTCCCTCTGTGTAAAGTGTTTTTCCCTCCTTTTACTTCTTTTTGTTTAGTAGAGGAGTGTTTTATTCCTCATTTGCTGAGAAATCAATTGAGCGGAGTTAACTACCTTGCTTTTGGACAGATACTGCATACCAGTGGTGCCAGACAATTCTGCTTTTCACTGGACCGCTATCAGTGCGGCCAGGTTACAAAATATGACAGTATAGTGTATGCTGTTGAAAAGTTACAGTAGAGTGGAGTGACCCATATTTGATAGTGGGTCACTTCTAAATAGACTCCACTTGTTTTATGTTGCTGTCCTTTGAGAAAATGTATCTGTAGCTGGATGACAGGTAGGATAGTAAGACAAGGGGGAGTTGGGACAGATAAGATACAAAAATGAATATGCATGACTTAAATGTTATTCTAATAGTGTGTATTTGAATTTTGTTAATATTAGTGAGCATTAATAGCATTCAGTCTAATCAAGGCTACTTCATTCATCACATGTAGAGATGGAGCTGCAGCACAGCTTGTAGCCACATTTAAAACTGCAGCAAAAAAGAAGCCTTGGACTGAGTTTGACATCTCCATGAATTGTTGGAATCCTTCATCAACCGGCTCTCAGTCCATGGTGGTTTAGAGTTGGGTTAAAATATCACAGTTGGCTGCATTACTTTATCAGAAAGAGAGTAAGAAAGTAGAAATTAAATTTGACTGTGTCTGTTTCTGGTCACAGTTGCTTCCCAGTTTTCTTGCAGCTTGAGTGACACCCCCAGTTAATCCAATAGTATGATACCACACTGGTATGCTGCAGTATGTTAGCTTGAGTTCTGATTTCGAATTTGTGTGATGTAAACCACCTCCTTCTGACCAGGCCTTTGCTTGCAACCGTACTAATACAACTTGTCAGGTAATAGTAGGCATCACCCCAATAAAGCCTCCAGTCGGTCAGCAGTGAAAAGTTTAGTATGACTGCTCTACCTCACTGTAGCACAGGGCAGCCTGCATTATTCACTACTTATGTATCATTCATACACCAGCGCGCGTGCGTGTGTGTGTGTGTGTGTGTGTGTGTGTGTGTGTTTAGACAGAGCCAACAGAGGCCATTAATGCAGAAGTACAACTGTCAACAAGCACCTGTTCAATTGCTTCTTTTACTTACCCATTAAACTCAAATAACAAACACCTTCCTACACGCACTCTAGCACTGAATAGTTTTGATAGTTGTCGTGTTTGTCTTACACGGACTCCAGACTCAAATGAAAATTGTCATGTAAAGCACACATTGTCAAGTACATGCCGTCATCCTGACTAATGCAGATAAGAAATCTCTTTGCTTCCCTTTCTCTCTTTTTTCACCCTTGCTATCTCTCTTTTTTTAACATACCACTTTTCTTTTTCCTCTCTCTAGGTCCCTGTCTCTATCCTCTTCTCTTTGTCGATCACTCTCTCTCTCTCTCTCTCTCTCTCTCTCTCTCTCATATGCAGTCTTTCTCTCCAGGGTCTCAGTTTAAATAATGTCTCAAATCGACTAGAACAATGACATTCCCTCAGCATGCATCTCTAATCAGCTCTCTTTCTCTCTCTGTGTTTGTCTTTCGCTTCATTTCACTCAGCCGTTTTCTCTACTCCCCCTCACTCTTTATTGCCTGGCTTTCTAAGTATTTAATTCATTCCTGTTTGACTCTGTCTCTCATGTTTCATCGCTATCTTCCTTCTATTTTTCTTACAGTCTCAGGTCTTAGCTGTCCTTGCGACATATTTTTCTTCTTCTATCATACATACTGTACAGTAGTTCTTATGTGTTAGAAAGATGTCATGGAAATAAGCAATATGGATATATTTCTATGTGGTTGTGTGCATGTTTTATGTAAATTCCTCTCTACAGGAACTCTTCTGTGAAAGACATTAGTGTATATAGTATGTGTCTGTGCAGATTCCTCTTTGTGTAAGCATTCTGTACGTGATGGTCTCTCCACTTTGGTGTGGGCACGCGTATAAGTGTGCTCGCGCCTGTCTGAGTGCACATTTTCTCCCAAACCTGACCATGTCATCTCTCTGAGTGAATATTCAGGACCTTTCTTCTGTCTCTGTAATAAAAGGCTGTGGGGAATATTAGCGTTTAATATTGCATGCGTTCTGTTGACTTGGATCGGCCTAGCACCATGACGGATGTTGTACTAATCTGCAGAATTTCCACAGTGACATTAAAGTGACAGAAATGCTCAGACATGTGTCAAGATGATCAACGGGGGCTTTGGAAGACACACACTTAAACTCTCTCTCTCTCTCACACACGCACACACACTTAAACACATGCTCGCAAACGCACACACACTCCCACTTTCTCACTCTGTCTTTTGATTCTTTCTTATGTGCACTCTGTGTCAGACTTGATCTCTCATTCTGTCACTCTGTCTCTGTACGTCTCTCCACAACTGATGGATTCAGTCATGTCTGAAAGCTATATCATATATTCTATTGTACATCACATCCCACACTCTTATTTTCTGTTGTACAGTGTCTTTGTACTTTGATGGATCAGAATAGTATTATGGGTACTTTAATGTTGTCTGATATTAGTGTTACAAAAGTGAAAATGTATCTTCTCGGTTAATACTAGTCATTACCTTTTTCTTGTGTATCTTCAGGTTGATTTGAATGTGAACGTGACATCAGTGAACAAATTGTGCATGTGTGTTTATGTATTTCATCGGTGGAGTACTAGTAGTAAGAAGATATTTGGAAGTCTTTCCAACAGTGACAGTTTTTAGATCCAGAATTTAAATTGAGAACACGATTTAGGTTTGATGAAGCAGCATTATGCAGAAGTATTGACCTACTGTATCTAAGGTAGTTTGTACGAATTTTGTGCGTATTTTTCTGTATGTGTTCACATCTGTGTGTGTGTGATAGATATTGATGGCTAGTGACATTAACTAGGGTTGTCTGAGATCTCTGTGGCCAAAGTCTGCCTCAGCAGCAGATTTTCACCTAGGCAGGGGTTAACTGGGTTAACTTCAGATACGCACAACACAAGCGTGTACACACAAACATACTTACGCACACACACACACCAGTGGCACGACCTTTCCAGTGAGAGCGTGAAATTGGTCATGGCATTTAGGATAGGATGAGTTGCCCCAGCAGATTAACACACACACACACATATAAACACACACACACACACACACACACAGATGGTTGTGTCAGGCCATCTGAATGTCCACATATCCATTAGAGTAGGAGTCCTCACTCAGCAGGTTTTGTCAAAACATTCAGATTGAAAATAAGATGTTATTCTTTCCTCTGCATCACAGTCCACCACAGCACACACACACTAACTCACATGTTGGCTTAACTGTAATCTTTTTTTTTTCTTTTTTTTTGCATTAAACCTGACATGCAAAGAAATATTTGGTAAACTACTATAGGTAAAATGTATACATAATGCAAATTAATAACTGTCATTTTATATGATGTGTGTTGAACTATATGATGTTTTCATCTACTGAAAGATAATGACTTTAATGACTCTCTTATCTTTTTTTTTTTTTAGAAAAAGACTAGAATATCTAGAAATTTGAAAAAAAAATCTGTCTGTAGCATCTCACTCGCTTCATTCTGTTGCATCACAATTCGTCATGAGAAGACTGTCTTTTGCAATGAAAGTCGTAACAAATGAAGAGTTCAGAGTCGGGCTATTGATGAAGCACTGACAGAAATGCCGTGGTATCAGTGGAACAAACTTAATAAATCGGTTTTCTAATGAATATAAAGATAAAAGCAATAGAATTAAAACCGTGTAAACTCAATCTTAAGTAGGTGCTGTCCTTTTTTTGCTGCCGTTACTGTGTACAGATGATGGAGCGCCATCAAAACCTTTTGTATGAATAAGAGAATGAACATGTGCACTCTTCTTTTAACTCCCAAACACCAGTCCCTCGACTAATTAGCAGGCTGGGAGAGAGGGAAGGTAACGCAATGTTGAATGAAAAGAAAAGAGAAGAAAGAAAAAAAATCCTCTCCCTTTCATTTAGTATGGTAATATTTCCTGCTCACATACTCACCATGGCTATGAGAACAAGCAGTTGGGGGACGGTAGAGACAGGGGGAAGTGAGCGAGGAAGGGGAGAGGTGGGAAACCGGGTGAGATATACAGAGTGATTTGTTTTTCAGAAAGAGAGGAGATAGAAGAAGGAAGGAAGGGTGGGAAGATGGAGGAGGCACTGAGTTTGAGGGGAAGAAAGAGGCATAAAAAGGGAGGGAGATATGGGAGAGGAGAAGGGAAAACTCACTACATCTTCCTCTTGAACTCATCCCCAGCGGATGAGAGGAAGAGTGGGATATAGCAAGAGCTTTCTGTTCAAAGTGCAGAAGGAAAAGTACCTTTGATATGTGAAACGTTTTTGGGCACAGAGTCGCCGATTGACAGGCAGGCGAACAGAAAGACAGACAGATGGGCAGAGGGGGAAAAGCATCACGGACAAAAAAGAGGCAGGTACAGTAGTTACTGTAGGTATGACAACAGATAGACTTGAGGTCAAACAGCATGACAGACAGACAGAACAAACAGGAACATGCAAACAGCCCAGCACTCCTGTGGAATTACATGTCCCAAGACACACTCTCCTGTGTGTATGTGTGTGTAGGTCTTTACAGGCTTTCTGTTGTTTTTTTTCTGTCTCATGTGTTTGTGTGTGCATGTGTGTGTCTCTGGAGAATATCCTGCTGCTTCATTAGGTCCTGTTAATAATCACTCAACAGGGAACAACGCTATGGACTATGCTCACACACGCACACACACACACAGACACACACACACAAAAAAAACAGACTTTATCTTTGTTCATTCTGTGGATAAGAAGTGTGTTTATCTTCTTAAGTCTTCTTTGTAAATGAGTAGACAGTCCACAATATTTCAATATATTCCTTTATTATTTGATCATGTATGGTCAGTCCAGCAGCCAAACTGAGAGGTAATGTCAAATTAGAAGAATGTTACCAAGTTTTAACACCAGAAAAATGAGAAATAAATTACAATTACTTAAAATATATTAAGATTCTATTGTGGTGTACACATGAATGATGTTGGATAAGTTGAATAAGTAAAAATACAGTGATGCACTGAACAAAATTATGTTAGGACTGTGTAATTGTGTGATTTACTGTCCAAATGTCTAATGATCTGCTAAAAGACCAAGACCAATACGAGACCTTAAAAGCACTATGTGGAGTTATTGACCACTAGTGGTGCTATGGAGCAGTGTTTTTATGAGTTGGTCACTGTTATACTTGTATCGTGCACGTATGGGCGACGCTGTACTCATTCCTGCTGCTGGTTTCATTTGCAAAGAAGTGTAGCAATGTGCCCACATGTGCCCACAAAGGCAGTGATGAAGAAGACTGCAAGCTGGCAAACATAGATGTTAGCTTTGCATTGAAATATTTTTTTAAAAAACAGCTTTGCAAATGTTATATGAGAAAGGAATTGAATTCAACACATTTGTTAAAGATCAATGATATACACATTGCATTTTGTTTAGAGTGTGTGTGTATCGGTCCCGGGCCCTGTGTTGTGTTGTAGCTACACATGGGAGCTTTTGTCGTCTCCACATACTAACATGGATTTTATGATCTCTCTTTCTTCTCCTGCTTCCATTCTGTCCCACATATCTTGCTTACACACTTGTGGATGGTCTTTTGTCCCTCCTGTTTTAGTCTGTAAAACACAAAGGTCTTTTCTTTTTCTCATTTTTGTTCACACCAGTTTCCTGCATTTTTCCCTTCCTCCTCTCCCTCACTAGTATACAGAATAAGAGCTCCCTCCAACCCCCATTTCCATCTACACTCTCCCCCTCCCTTCCCCCTCCTCTGTGTGTCATACATAATAGGCCCAGTGCAGGTCTGCATGTGTCACACATGGGAGGAACTCCTGTGTTTTTTAATACATTTTTAATCCCGCCATTTGATGCCCCCCTTGTCCACCATAATTTGTACTGACTGCTGAACAAAATCAAAGGGCTTGTACTTGCTGCTTCTCGCCTCTGCTGCTCTTTGCTACAGAAAAATGCATTTTTTATTTCGTTTTTTTCCCCCTTCTTCCTCCCCTACACACACCTTGGTATGTTTATTTTGACATGAAAGTGGGCCTGTGTGAGAGCGCTGGCTGTTGCAAGTCACTCCTCATTAGCGATCTGATTTCCCTATGCTGTGTGTGTGTGTGTGTGTGTGTGTGTGTGTGTGTGTGTGTGCGTGTGTGTGTGTGCATATTTGTGTGTAAATGTACTGCCTCCCTATTATATAGTAGAGAATACCTCTGTGTTTTCTATTCAGTTATGTGTATTATTCTTCTCTCTCTTTAGATTTTGATTTACATGGGCCACTGATTTTCTGTTTCCTCATCTCTCTCATTCTGTTTCTCTGCGTTTCACTGTGTCTGTCTCATTCTTTGTCTTTGTTATATAAAAGCAAGTATTTTCATATGTCATGGGACCGTTTTTCTATGCATACACATGCACGCAGTCATTTTGAGTAAATGCACAGTTGATGTGACAATTTTTCATGCCATTGCTTAATACAAACCATTTTATTTTAGTTTATATTAATCCTAATCTTTTGTCAAGGGATGTTTTTGATTTTACAACACAAGGGTGTGATTCATTTCAATATTATGTTGTATTCTCTGTGGGGAAAGTGCTTTTGATTATTGTTTCAACTTGCTGTGTGTATGTGTATGTGTGTGTGTGTCTGTGTGTGGGTCCTCACGTGTGTGTCCAGGTCTGCATCTATGTAAACTCGCATCCATGATTACATTCATTCATTTTATAACTAGATCAGATTCTTTCAGAAAAAAATTGACACTACAGTAACCCGAAATGCTCAGATAGTAAGTTTTCTGCCAGCTGCTAAGTAGTTGTGTTGAATTCTAATAACAATTATGCCAACGTATCCTTACAGTATGTTAGATTGCATTATGATTAGATAAATGTCTGTACGTCTGTATTTATATACTGTATGTAACTGTTTTCTACAGTGCCAGCATTGTATGCCACTCTACAATGACAAACCATTCAGGCAAGGTAACCAGCTCCAGCCAATGAGCTGCCGACCTTGCCAGTGTCATGGCCATGCCCACTCCTGTCATTACGACGTTCGAGCTGATGACCAACCAGACGAGCACTATCGAGGAGGAGGAGGCGTGTGTGACAACTGCATGCACAACACCACGGGTACGGTGTTAGCTATTTTAACAAGAATCGCTCAAATTAAGAGGCAACATTCAGTCAACAGAGAGAGAACTGGATAATTTAACTATCCTTTCATATTTTATAAGAATTACATTGATAAATAATGAAAAAAAATGCCTGCATTGTTTCAAGTTTGTTTGGTCAGCTGTGCAAAGAGGTTACAACTGTGTGAGTAAAATATAGGTAAAAATAGACAGTTTTACACAAGTCAGTATTACATAATGTAAAACTGGTTTAAGGAGTCCTTTAATCTTATTATTTTAGACCTTCTCAATGGTGGCAAATGGAGTAAGAGGGCCATCGGTTGTTGTCCATTGTGTAATTGATTAGAAGAGCTGGTGGTGGTAGTTTTAATTGTGAGGGTGATTATGTCTTGTCTCATGCTGCTTACGTATTGGCATATTGTGGCTGACAGTCATGTTTTTATTTCCAGCAAAAACACTTTCCCACCGGGACAAATAAGAGTAAAACCTGAACTTTTATATCATGAACATCTTTCTTCATTGCTCAGTGGTTTCTACTGATTCCCTGGACTTTTTATGCTCTCTGTCTCACCCCGCATCTCTCTCTCTCTAACAGGTAAAAACTGTGAGCTGTGTATAAGTGGGTTTTTCAGGCTGGAGGACTCTGATCCCACTTCAGTTTATGTGTGTCAGCCCTGTAACTGCCACACTGCTGGAACGGTCAACGGCAGCATCGAGTGTGCCCAGGTACACACCAACACATATAACAAATCGTTGATGAACAGTGAAACCACACTCCCCCCGCTGCCTTCACTTTTCCTCACCAACCTGTTTTCTTCCTTCCTTCCTTTCTCCTTTCTCTCCCTTTCATCTCCTTCCATGTTTCTCACCTCCAGGTAGCGGGTCAGTGTAAGTGTAAAGCTGCTGTAACCGGTCGTCTTTGTTCAGACTGTTTACCTGGGTGGTATGGTCTTCAAGCCTCCAACCCAAAGGGCTGCATCCGCTGCAACTGCAGTGACATTGGCGTCATCAGCAGCTCAATAGTAGGAGTTCCAAGCTGCCATCAGGACACAGGACAGTGCCGGTGTAAACCCCATGTCACAGGTACGCAGACCGCTGACACACCTTGGAGAAAACCTTGGAGGTTTTTAAAGTGGTCACCTTTGATATTCTTATCTTGTTTTTGATTGTGATTACATATTTGATGGTAAGTTACCGGTGCTGTAGTATTTTGCACTGCACTTTTCAAACGTATGTCAGAGGTGTTATGTGGTTGCTTCTTTTTCTTTCCACCTGCTGACACAGAACTTTACCAGGAGGCCTTAACACATATAAAGGTTCATGCAATCTTCCCAGAATCCCACCCAAACAAGCGTGGTGTCCTCATTATGGGTGAGGGTTCAATTAAGATAAGGAAAAGATAAAAGGATTTTTTAAAGGGGGTACTTTTAAAGAAATATCTGTAATCTGTTCAGACTTTTGTATTTTACCACCGCAGCATACCTCTTAAATGCGAAACGTCTTGTCTCTAAAATAGCTTCTCTTACTAAATGTCCCCCAGTACTTTGTGATAACTTGAGCTTTTCATTAGAACTAGTTACTCTGTTTAATTGTCCAGTAATGGCGTCTTAATTAATACATAGACTCAGCTGCTCATTGGGGTGCACAAACAAGCAAAAGTGTATATACTGTGTGCACACACCAAAACAGGAATGTGTATATACACACACTCATAAACACACACACATTCATATCCCAAAGTGTTTTGCCAGCCAAAATAAACAGGCTTTTCTGCTGGCGGTGCTTCCAGCCGTTGTGCTTCTCTTTGTGATAAATGGTTTCACTCTCTCCCCTGTGTGTCTTTGAAGAGCACGCTCGTATGAAATGCAAAACCGGCCAACGCTCCTCAACTCAACGTATCATGGTTATTGCTAAGCCTTACTATCAAGGGCCCTCGGTTGTGTGTGTGAGTGCGGGCATGTGTATGCGAACTTGTTAATGTGTGTAAGAGTGTCTGTTTATGTATATGTAAAAGGGAGAGCGTCTGGATGTGACCATGTGTTCATGCACTTTTGTCTTTGCCTAGCTGTATCTATTGTATGTAAGAGTTTCTTTGCATGTGTGCATAAACATGTCTGTGTGTGTGTGTGCATGTGTGTGTGCATGCATGCCATCAAGGACTAAGCTGGTATTTAATTCTCTAATTCAATGCCAAGTTGATTAAAACAAACTGCTGCAGCCCCTTGTATTTTTCACACTCCTTCTTACAAGACCCACTTTCGTTTTTTTCTGTCCTTGTTTGTTTGCTTGCTCCCACAGGTATTTTTCAGAAATGAGATTTGATTATGGCAATTTATTACCGCCAAGCTGATACTTTGAGTAGAGCAATGGCAGGCACGCTTCAGAAGGACGGAATTGAAATGTGTGCACACAGACACACATGCAGACACACACGCACACTCATAACAAGGTGCCAGAGTGCAGTGTGTACATAATAGTGTTTGAAATGGTGATGCATGAGCCTGTTAACCAGCTGGCTACTGATAAAAGGGCTGGGCCATGTCCCGAAAAACACACACACACACACGCACGCATGTGCACACGCACACCCCAAGACAAAATTACCTCCTTTCTGTTCTATATTCTAAGACATTGAAATTCTCTAATTTGCTCACTTATTTATTGTCTTCTTACTTTTCTCTTTTCTTCCTCTCTTCGTTTCTTCTCTAATCTTTTGACTTCAAAAACACTTAGCCTACTGTTATTGTGCTTTTTGCAAAAAAAGGGATTCATTAATGCCAACTTGTTCAGCTCAGTGTCTAAAATATTAAAAATATATATACTTTTCCATCAATGTTTATTATAATGGATGTGGGATTTTTTTATAAATTGTATAGTTTTATTGAAAAAAAATTCACACAGAGTACAATATATCACAGTATTGTTAGGGTGTAAGCATCAGTCTGTCAGTCTGCATATTTACGACCAACACACTCAGATGTGCACACATACCTCGGCGCGCACATACACGCACATACACGCACATACACGTAGACACAAATCTTCACTGCCCCTGCACTACTATGAAATATGATCTATGGAGAGAAATACTCATATCTATAAAATCATTTAAGTGGGAAGACCAGGGGAAATGCCAAGTGTCTGGCACACACCGAGTAGGACAGACACGCACACACATTCGCGGACACACACACGCTCTAAGCACTAACACGGATGTACAGGTGTGCTCTCATGAATGTATGTGCACACACACACACATTGATACCCACCCACCCACATATGAACACGGGCTCCCTCATAAACGGCTGTGGTGACCGCGTTGCCCCCAGGCATCCATTTAGGGACAGATTGCCTGTCATGGAATACGTATGGCATATTCAAATAAGCCCTGCTCGCTCACACTGCATATCATAGTTTAACTAGCCTTGTAGCCTAGCACTGCTGCCATAAAACCTCCTACAGTATGATCCATTTTAATGTTTGTTACTATTCAATAACTATTAACAGTAGTATTAACAATCTAAGAAATTATTTGTCAGAATAAAATCCTGAGCATAAGCAAACTAATTTTAACCTATATTTAGAATAGATAAATTAATGCATAAATGAAAAAAGAGCAATAACTGAAATTGTTAATTGGTTCATTTCACAAACTTTACTGCCTTGTTACTTTTTGTCATTGAAATTATGGAGAAATTTTGAATATTCAATTATGGAAGGCCTTAAATGTTCACATTTAACTCTTTTATAAGAAGCTGCATTCTTAAGTTTTTTTTAATGCTCTGAGACTAAATCTTGTGAAACCTGTTTGAATGAAACATCAAATATTTTGGCTACAACCAGAAAAAAAAAAGATTTTCTTTATGTGCTCATTAAAAGCTAAGCCCTGGGAAGTGCAAGGTTTTCTCCAGAAGTGACGAAAAGGAACTCACCTTTTCTCGTTTTTACACCAGATGGTAATTTAGTATTATTTTTATGTTCCCCTATCCATCTTTCCATCCTTCCATCTCCTCTTTTTCTTTCCCTCCATTCTTTTCTTGTAGTTGCTTAATTTATTTATTTTCTCGCTCAGTGAAATTAAGTGTTTGGCCTTAGGTGAGTGATCCATCATATATAGAGGGCCTGGCCCTAATGATGGCAGTTTTATACACTCACCCACCATTTCTCTCACTCTCTCTCACTCACTCACACATATGCACGCACGCGCACACACACACACACACACACATACATGATTAGAAACAGAGAGAGGCTAAACACTATTTTGTCAACAAGCAAGCATCATATTACTTTTTAAATTCTCTGTTTCATTTCTCTGAACAGGTTTTTAACGTTCTTTCCCTCTCTCTCATTCTTTCTTTCCAGGTGTTTCTTGTGACCGCTGTGAGTTTGGTTATTGGAACCTGTCCCACCCAGACGGCTGCATCCCATGTGACTGCGACCCCTTGGGTTCCCTCAGCCCGTACTGTGAGCCTGAGGGGGGGCAGTGTGAGTGTAAGCCCGGGGTTGGGGGGCAGCGCTGTGACTCATGTGGCAGCGGTTTGTATGGTTTAAGACTGGAGGGATCCTGTACTCCCTGCAACTGCTCACAAGAGGGGACAGTACCTGGGACAGACTGTGATCCTCACACAGGACAGTGTGTGTGTAAGGCAAGTTCAACTTCATGAGTTTTTGTTATTATGTCAAACATTGTGACTTTCCATAATGGCCATGTTCAACAATCAGAAAACCCCATCTCAGATTGGCCAAAGCAAAGACAACCTCTTCACACTAGATTGCAATGTCACTGGTGGCCACTAGCCAGTGAATTGCAGTTACATTCTGACAAGATATAAAATAGAAGATTAAGGGAAGGATGACTCATGTATATTTTTCATTTTTCAAACAACACAGAAACTTAAAATCAATATACAAAAGCTCTTGAACTTTTTTTTTTGGCATGGACTCAGTGAATTGACTGACCAGTTCGTCACCTTATTGGCCTCAGGCAGTCATTGTTAAACATCAGTGTAACACTTTGGTAGTTGGAGTTACTACAATGTTAGCATAACACTTCATCCACTGCTCATCCAACACACAGAATCATCTTTCTTCACACCCACTAATCTTTTGTCCGCTGTCCCTCACTCTTTGCGACACTCCCATCATATCTCCTTCTTTCTTTTTTAGGAACATGTGGAAGGCCATCACTGTGACACTTGTCGTCATGGTTACCACACCCTAGAGCATCGAAACTCCCTGGGCTGTCTGCCATGTGTGTGTGACATCAGTGGCACTGTGCCAGAGGGTGTATGTGATATGTGGACCGGACAGTGCCCATGCAGAGATGGGGTGGAGGGAGCGCAGTGTACCAACTGTGCCCACAACTACTATAACAGGAGTTCAGACATCCACAGTAAGAAAACACAGAGCTGAAGACAAAATACATCCAAATTTAAGATGGGTTTTTCACTAACAGATTAGATACTGTATATATCGTTCATGCAAGATTAATTTTCTAAAGACATATTTTGTTTCTGTTTTGTGAAACTATTGTGTTGTTGTGTAAACAGTGACCGTTTGGGAGAAAAAGTCTCTTCTGATGTTGTTTTGTGTCCTATCAGAGGGGTTGTCCCAGGGTTGCGTACCATGTGTCTGTGACCCCAGAGGAACAGTGGCAGGGTCAGTCTGTGACAGCTCTACAGGGCAGTGCATTTGTATACCAACACGCTATGGAAAGGACTGCAGTAGCTGTCGACCCGGTGAGTGTGTTATGAATAATGGATGACATATGGATCAAAAAGAAATTTAAAGAGTGATTGGATAAATAAATAAAGTGGTTAGGTAACTGCCCAAAAGTTATTACCAGAAATAAAAAAAGATTTTGAAGAAAATGATGAAGAACAATGGATGATACTCCAACATTTTTGTATTTGTTCTTGGTGTATGTGTGTGTGTGTGTGTGTGTGTGTGTGTGTGAGTGTGTCTGGATTGGCTTGTGCCTTGTGCCAGATCTCCACTCAGTGATTGTCCTGTTGGTGCCAGGTCTTAACAACATCACCATAGAGGGGGAATATTGCATCTTCTCACTCATCTCACTTTGATTTTTTTGTGTACATTAGCTCATGAATTGTGTGCGTGTGTATTTGTGTTTAGTCTTATGGGACAAGCGGTAACAGATGTTGTATTGTGTCAGTAATGGAGAAGGACCAACAATATATTAAGATTTACTATAAACACAGTATGAATGGATGTATTGATGGCAGGATGTTAGACAGAAACAGAACACACAAGGTAAGATTTATTATCTCACAAATACCCCCAAAATCAAATAAAGCTAATATTCAGAATGTTTATGTGGTAACATACATAAACAATGTTTCCAACATGGTTTCATTATTGTTGAAGTCCATTCCTTCAATCTCTGACATTGACCATCTTAATTTCCTCTACTGCCAATTCATGACACTGTATACATGTTATTCAGACATTTCTTTCCAAGTGGCTAAATAGAATATTTCATTTGTTTATTAGTTGCCAGGCTTTGAGAAAAATTAATCAAATTTTGAGCATGGCGTGCTTAATGTAACCTCACACACACTTATTGGCTTTGTTTTAAATTATATTACAAATAAATGGCATATTAGGAGGCAGATTAAATGGTTGCTTCAAAATTATACCAGATTGTGTTCAAAATCACTCATTTACTGAATAAGGATTTCTGTGTAGAACACTATAACACTATATAATCAGATGTTGACATTAGTCAAAAAACATATTTGACACTATTCAGGATATAGACTATGTATGATGGCTTGTTCACAGTTTTGTGCGATGCATAGCCGGTACTTTTGAGCCTATTACATAAGATATAATTATTTTCACTAGAGAAGTATTGTATAGAAAACACTGGTACAAATAGTCGTCCATATAGACATCAATGAATAATTTTGTATGCAGACACATATAAATGATCTCAGAATTCATCATGGATTCAACATTTTAGAGATGTAGAGTAGGAAGGCAATAGCAAAGAAGGAAAAGAACGAATCAAAGAAGGAAGAAACTAAGAAATAAAAAATGTACATGAAACAGATTAAAAAAAAAAAATAAAATGCTAGACAGTCGGATTCATAATTTTCCTTTTCTTATGTTTGTCTCTTTCCAGGCTTCTACCTTTCTACAGATCAGAGTATGTGTGTGGAGTGTGACTGCCATCCCATGGGAGCATCACAGCGTGGTTGTGAGAGCCAGAGTGGACAGTGTGCGTGTGCCCATCCCTCGGTGGGAGGGAGACGCTGTGACCAGTGTCGTGAGATGTTCTTCGGATTCAACCCCGGCCTGGGCAGGTAACTCCCGTAAACTCAGTCTCACACACACTCACACACACTCACACACACACACACACACACACACACACACGAACAGATAAAATCCATATCTGCTGGTCGTACATCCTGTAAAACTTTTTTTTTTTCCATTAATTGCACCACCTGTACATACACACATGCAGCTGCACATGGAAGCACACACATCAGCAGGTGGGGTCTCTGTGAAGACAGTTTACAGATAGATAGGCAGACATATGACTTACATGAGTTAAGAGCTGCTTTGACCTTTACCACTCATGTCTCTACCTGCAGGCTATCTTACACACACACACACACACACACAAACACACACACACACACACACACACACACACACACACAACTTAAAACACACACACACACAAATCTAACTGTACGTTGTTTCTTCCTATGCAATACCTGTGCACACACACATCCTCTCAACAGTGTGTCATAGCAGATAGATGGTCCACAAACTGACTAGTGGTCCACAGTGTGCGTGTGTGTGTGTGTGTGTGTGTGTGTGTGTGTGTGTGTGTGTGTGTGTGTGTGTGTTAACTGACCTTGCCTGATTGCTGTGTTCTCCAGCGTTAAAACATTAAGGATGAGATCCGGCTGTGGCTGAGATCTCTTCACAGTAGAGAGAGATGGAACGATGGAGGGAGGGAGAGCAACAGAGTGATAGTTTAATAATAAACCCTGAGGAAGATCGATGTGCATCGATATGTGTTCATGTTGTTTTTATCATGTAACTAATATAATAAAGGCTTTTTAAGTTTTGTACCTTGACAAAGCAATGTGCCTTTGGGGAATTAATCCTCCCTTTTTGTAGCTTGCAACGAGAGTAAGAAAGTGATGCATTGGGAATGGAATAGTGTAATTAGCAAAAAATAGGGGATGGGAAATGTCCTCACATGAGTATATAATAAGAGTAAAAAAGAAAGAAAAAACAGTGTACATGGTATGAGGCACAGACAGTAATCATTTATACCAGTGTGATGAGTTTGTACCTGTTCCTTTCTTCTCCTTTTAATCTCCCATTTTCTCTCTTTGTGTGGAAGAATGACAAATAAAGTCTAAGGTTATTACTGCTGAATCCTTTTCGTGTGCCCAGAGTCGCTCCATAATAAGGATTTCTTCATCTAAATATCATCAAGTAATTTATCCTCCTCCTTCAATCAATAGGTTTTACACAAATTAATTCACACACACACACTCATCCACACACAATGTGAGCAGTTGGCTGTAGATGTGGTCCAGTGTCTCTATGTGTCTCTGTGGAAAACCAGAAAAATGCTGACTGCTGTTTCCTACTTCACAGGGAAATATGATAGTAATTCTGTCTGGAGGGATTAAATATTGGCATATTCACATATTCAAGTACACACATACACATAATTTTACTGTAAAGGATTACATGTGTAATATTCTAATACTTTAAAACCTTTAGATTAACACGCAGTTTGTGTTAGTGGGACCTAAACATCTTTTAAAACAGTTTCTAAATTATTACATGAAACAATATGACACTTTTTTGTTAATTTGGCCACACACCCTACATCACCTAAAATTACTGTTGCTTGATACTCGTCATCTTTATTAGCATGTTATACCTCAATAAATACTCACAAAATTCTCCCTCTCCCTCTTTCACACACAAACTGTAGTTTGAGGCTGATGAAAAAAGAGAGAATGGGTGTGATGTTGGTGTTTTCTTTCTCCTTGGGAATGGAGTGAAGGTCGAGTCACTATGGCTTTCGTGTGTATTTGTACGCATGTGTTTTTGAGTGTGTGTGTGTGTGTGTGTGTGTGAGCACCAGTTGACAGGACAAATTTGTGGCTCGTTATGAGGCTGTGGCTTTTCACACAGCAATAAAGAAAGTGTAGCTGTGTGTGAGAAGGAGAGACAGAGCATGTGTGTAAAGTATGTGTAAGCGTGTGTGTGTGTGTGTGTGTGTGTGTGACAGTAATAGGGTTTAGACAGTTTCACTGTCTCTGACACTGTAGGGTGTGTAGGTGAGTGTGAGCCAAACATCTTCCAACAAACAGATTGTGGTGCACATGTAATGTATGTGTGTTTATGCGTGCGTGTGACTGCGTGTATGTGTGTGTGTGTAAAGGTGTGAGGTGGCTGGCCGGATGATCACCCACTGCCCAACCCCAGTGAGGGTAACACCACACTGGTGACCCAGACACATACACTGTCAGTCACACGCACACAGGCGCACGCACACACACACACACACTTTGACAACTCTGAGGGGGAATACAGTTTATGTGAAACTAGTTTCACAGCTAGAGGATGGTGGGTGGGATAGACGGTGGTGAGGGTCTCTCTCACAGTGTTAAGGTGAAGACCCAACACCTTTCAGACACACATACAGAACATATCCAGTCTTTCAGTCTTTTTAACAGAAGCCTGACATCCTGACAGAAGCAAAGCTTGTGCTTTCTCTGAATGTCACTGTGATTGCGTATTTAGTACAATACAGGTGCTGTTACTGTTATATATTTTAGCATTATTTATTTGATTGATCATCTCAATGCAGCTGCTCAGGAATTACCATTAGTCTTGGTTGGTAGATAGCATTTACTATATTTTACTCTAACTATGTGCACTGTCATCTGTGTTGTGATTAGCTTATTAAAACACTAACAACCTTGAAGAAACACCATAGTTCACATGAAAAAGCTTAAGAATGTTTTTATATGTAAGTTGGCAGTAGAGTTTGTGTAAAAATGTCTCTAACATGATTCTTGTAATGTTTTTATGTGTTTTGATGTTATTTTCAACCAGCTAGGTTGAAGCTATGAATTAAAACTGTGGATTTATTCTTTCTTTGCTTGACCAGATGCCAGCCTTGTGAATGTGACCCAGTCGGCAGTGTCAATGGTTCATGTAATCCAGACTCAGGAGCGTGCGTGTGTAAGCTGCTAGTAACTGGAGACAAATGTGATGTATGTCAAGAAGGAGCAAGTCATTTGCATGCTGAGAACCACTATGGCTGCAGTAAAGGTCTGGTTTACACACTTACAACACAAACTCAATGTTGACTTAACCATCATCAAAATTCAGTATAACTATGTGCTGATGTAAAATGTAATTAATTCTGTGCAGTCTGATTTTAGGAGTCGTTCTGACTTTTTGTTGTCAGTTTTGATCCATTTATGAATCACTGTTTATCTCTTTCTATTTTAACCTTTTTGTCTCTGTCTGTCCAGCACCCTCTCAGCAACCTGCTCCAGTAGGTTTTGCTCTCAGTTATTCCTCCATTAATCTCTCTTGGCATCCGCCTGACTCTCCAAACTCCAACAAACTCAACTACACACTCATCAGGGATGGACAGTCAGTGCACAGCATCCAGAGTCACTATCCTTTCAGTAAGTACCACGCAGGTTTTCAAAACATTTCTGACTTTTTGAAATGCACATTGAACCCACATCCCTTGTTTCTTTTCACGTTATTCCTTCCACCATCCTTCTCTGTCTCTTTTAAGGCCATGAATCATTTGAGGACACCGGTTTGTTTCCCTACACCAACTACTCTTACTGGCTTATAACAGCTAATGTAGCCGGTGTGACAATAAGTGCATCTGCCTCATACCAGACCTTAGGAGCACCGCCCGAAGCAGACCAGCTCCATTTAAACCTTGTGGGACGACCAGGTCCAACTAGCGCTAGCTTTAACTGGAGCTCACCACGAAATGATACAGGCCCAGTGGAAAGGTAAGGAGGGAGGGGAAGGAGGGGATTTTATTGAGGATTTAGAAGCAGAGCGCCCAGGACCCCAGTCAGCAGGGATGCAGAGTTGGACTGTAAGTCAAACTCCAGTCACAAACTCCAATTTGTGGGTCTTCAAAATGAGAGATGATTCGCAGCTGCTCTGCCTACAGTATGTGTTGTGGTTTTAACTGAAGCTGACTGGCAATAGCATTGTAATGATCAACGAAAGTCATTTGTAGTTTCTGCAGTTTGTCGTTTACTGAATAACAATGTACCTGCATACTGGAGCAGGTCAAGGGCTGAACTAAGGACATGAGAATATAGTAAGATGCTAGACACTTTATAGCTTAAGGGCACGGGGTAGAAGTAGTAAAAGAAGCCAACCATGATAAGTGACCTATTGAAGCCTTTCTTGGGTATACAAATTATTACAAAACACGCTGAATTTTGAATCCCTTCAAGCAAGATACAGTGAGATTACTAACAGTGATGCGACACTGAGGAGAAAGGGACTTAAAAAGCTTCAGTTAGGACGAGCCCCTGATATAATAAATAAAGGAGAAAGGACAAGGGGAGAGAGGGAGAACGGCAGATGTAGAAAGAATTCATGGGAAGGAATTGTGGATAGTGGAGGAAAGGGCTGGAAAATGTATACTTTGCTGGAAAGCTATGAAGAATCAAAGGATGTGGAGTATGCAAAGTGGGTGTGGAGTTAAGAAAGAGAAGGGCATGAGGAGGTGAGGGAAGGAAAAACATCTCATTTGCCTCAAAAGCTGTTTCCCTCAGGGTACAATAATAGAAATTTTAAATTTAGAATATAGAAAATTTGATGAAGGGGAAAAATATGGATACTGGTGTTAGGATTGTCCATAGATGGTATGCTAAGGTAGGCAGTAAGAATGGATAGAAATAAGGAGTAGACGTCGAATGCAAAGGATTAGTAAAGTAGGTAGAAGGTAAAAGGAGAAACATAGAAAGTATGTTTGCGTAAAACCAGCTGAGTTTGAGTCAAGATGGGTTTGTATTTTTGCCTTTAACTGGTAGAAAATAGTTCAGAAGCAAAGATATGAGGAAGTGACATACAGCAGTAGTCGGGTGCCAGACTTCTGAATTGCTGGCGACAATTCAAACCAAGGATGTTGCCCACTGTGACACCACTGCACTAGTTTTTAACTGAACCACATTACAAAACCATACTGGCTTATTGAAGAGGTAGTGAGAGTTGGAAAAATTATGAAAAAAATGAATTATCAAAGTTTTTTTTGTCTCCCACAGGTTTGTGTTATCCTCCACAGAGTCATCTAGCGGAGCAAAGCCTGTCATCCACTACACAGGCCTCTCTACAGAGACTGTGGCAAGTGGTCTAAAGCCCTTCACTCAATACACTGTCATTCTGGAGGTAGGTGGGACAACTAGGCAGCCAGTGTTTTTAGTGCATGTGTACTTGTGCTATTACTTGAAATTATTTTTATTACCAAGAAAAAGATACATTTCTTTTAAGGAATATAGCAAGCATGCTTTAACCTGAGTTTCTCAATCAGTGCACATTTTCCAGCATTTAGGACCAACAAAATGAAAATGACAAAATCCTCACCCTCTCTACAGGCATGTTCCTCTGGAGGTTGCACTTCTACCCTTCCCTTGTCTCTTCTGACAGCCTCTGCTCCTCCACAAAACCAACCCCCACCTAAGGTCACTGCTACTGGACCGCATGCACTGCATGTTTCATGGGAGCCTCCCAGTCAGCCAAATGGTAGGATACCAAACATTCACAGCCATATTGTTCATTTTGTGTAACATGTAGGACTGAAAACAGAAAAACATGCACACACACACAAATTGTACACATATTGCATATCCATGCAATTTAGAATTTGAGTGTTTCATGCTTTATTATAAGTACATTACAATTGTGTGACATACCAAATATACAAATTATTAATGTTCCTGTCAGAATGAGTAATAATCACAAACATGCACACATACACACTTAGATTTTTTTTAACTAACATAAAACACTTGCTTAGTGGCATTTCTTACAGGCTTGTGTCACTTAAGAAGTATGAGAATCATCTAACCCCCTCACACACCACACACTCACACACACACTCACACACACACACAGAACTACAACTGCCTTTGGTAAATCCAGAGAGCTTTGTAATGGCTCTAAGGCTCAGTGTCATACAAAGCCCTGTAACCTGGGTTTCTCTCGCTGTTTGTCTCTCTTTTTTTTCTTTCTCTGTTAATCTGTTCCCCTCCCAGTGTCAATGCATTTCCTTCCTTCATTTTCTCTGTCATCAGTTCATTATTTAAAGAATTGTTTTCCATCACCATCTCGCTCACAGCTGGACTCAACTGTAATCTCAGTCTTGACCTTTATGGCCTTTTTTGTTCCTAGACTTGACGAGCCCTGTCATTTTTCTTGAACTCAGCTGAGGTAGTCTAAACTAGAAATGTACATCATTTCAACTATTTGAGAAAACTCATGTTGGTAAGGTTGAATGAGAGGTGCAGAGTTGCGAGAGGAAAAAAGCCCCTCCGCCATAGGGGATGTATTATCCTCTGGTATTTTGATGCCTGTGGTCATTGTTGATGTGAAGGCAGAGGAACTGAATATTTCTGGAAGAAATCAGTTTCAGTTCCAGTGCATCTGCCAACACCAGTTTTTGATTTACATGGTTAAATGGGTGTACCTACGAGCAGAGTGTGTGCATTAATGGCATTATTGCCTAGTTTTTCTCAACTCTGATTTGCAAACGTGGAATTTCTTTAGTAGTGCGTCTGTATTTTTGTTTTTTGTCAAAAGCCTTCAATTTTTCAGCACCCTTTTCTTGAGTTTTACAAAATTTCCGTCTTCTCCACAATGCTTTTGGCTTGCCAAATGTCTTTTTATTTCTTTTGCTCTTAAGAGATGCAATGATATCAACGCCATTTTAAATTTTGGAGTTGTAAGATGATGAAGAGACATTAAAGAAAAATGTCCTCCATGACTAATTGATATACCATTTTCAATGCTGCTGCTGATCTTGTACAGACCTTGAGTAACAAATATATCAGTAAAAGTGATAAGGTATCATTTGAGATATTCATTAGAGAATTAGAGAGGATTGTCAAACACTAACAAGTCACCAACAATGTAGACGGGTTACAGCCATAATGTTGGGCTTCAAACATCCTTATGTTGCAATTGTGGGAGGGTGTAGATGACTGTATATACACTATATTTGCATGAGAAGGAAGAGAAAGTGGGGTGACTGGGATAAAAAAGATTTAAAAGTAGTGTTTAAGGAATGAAAACTGAAATTGATTTAAAGGAAAGGAAAATAAAGAAAGAGGAGGGTATACAGAGTGGACTCGGGCCTAACAAAGGTTCCGCTTTAAGCCGCTCCATTTTGATTTATTTGTATTTAATACTTATAACAATATTTGGACACTCATTTATTCCATAGTGGGTCTGTAAGTCTCCTATTATAATGTGGTTCTGCTCTGTCCTCATTCTAACCCAGCTCTGTCTTTTTCCTATTAACAAGTGGAATAGAGCATGTGAGATTAGAACAAAAGCCTGGTTTCCACCAGAGAGCCAAACAGGACTAGCCAGGACTTAGTCATTATCAGCCTGTTTTCTACGACAGAGCCAAACACTGGCCAGGGCTTTCTCATTATTTGTGGTACTGATTTTCCTCAAAACAACATTACTGTATTGTAAAAATTGTACCAATTTTAGCATCCTGTTGCCAATAGAGATGAATATTAAGCAGGGCTACAGTTTCAAATACACACATGATGCTTTGATTCTTTTATCATAAACAGGCTGAACTGGCACTGGGACACTGATTCAATAAAAAGAGTTGAGCTAGGGTAAAAAAGAAAACTGTGTTGCTGTGTTGCCCTAACAATTCTTGTATTCCCTGTGCTTGCTCCCGTCATATAATTTCACAAATAACTGTTTACTGAGGAGCACTTTTGTTGTTGCATCAATATTAATCTCTTGCACACACCTCTTTTTTAACTATTTTGCTTTCTGTACAGGCGTTATCACAAGGTATGAGGTCTTTTTACGTGGACCAATGGAATCACTGAACTTTTCAAGTCCTGCTGCTGAAAAGAGAGTGTTCTCCAGCATTGGTTGGCTGGATCCAAGTGTTTCCCCCGAAGCACCACTAACCAATAGGAGCAAGGCCTTGCCCCCTGAGAGCAGTACCACTGTAGCAGGGCTGCAGGCCTTTTCCACCTATCAGATGAGAGTGATGAGCATCAATATGGCAGGGAGTGTCACATCAGGGTGGACAACCGCACGCACAATGGAAGGAGGTTTGTATAGAGACACATCCAGCCACTCATTATTGTTGTTAAACTTAAGTCAGTTTAGTATTCAAAAGTCAGTCTTGGTAGGTAGCAGGTAGTGGGGCTGTGCTGATATTTAATTAGGATCTCACTGACAGTGAGTAAAAAACCAAAGACGTTTTTCCCCATGGATAAACAATTCTGTTTTTACTTTTCCCTCAAGAGTTGTTAAACACCTAAAGGCTCTCTTTAAATATAAGTAAATAGGATTTTTTACACACAAAGTTAAGGATAAAGAAGAGGTTGTCTACAAACTGAAATTGGCAAGCTTCCAAAAGTTTGTATTGATGCAATGTTTCAACCTTTTTTCTGTATTTGCTTTTTTTTGTCCTGCACCTGGACCCAATTGAGGATAGATGTGCACACAAGCCACCTTTTTTGATTTACACAAGAGGCTACGGCCTCACCTACAGTAGGTAGTAAAGTTGGTAGGTAGGTGACAAAGTAGGTACGGAGATAGGTAGATGAATCAGTCAGAATAGAAAATGGCTGTCCGGTAACCTAAATATTTATATTTATTATATTTATTTATATTTGATTGAAATGGTACTCTAGGTTAGATTTTTCAACCAAAACGGCTTGTGAATGAAGTGCATTCCAGTCAACTTGGAGGTATTCTTTAGGGCTTTAGTCAACCAAAGAAAATCTTGGTCAACTGAAACCTACATAATCTTCAACTCATTGTTTAGTCGCAGGAGGGGTGGTGGGGGGGACATGTACAGTGAACTCAACATATTTCTCTGTTCTCTATTTCTCTGTTTTGCGTCTTCAGGTTAGGCTAACCCATTGTTGCTAACTTTGGAGCTAACCCCTTTCACTTTTCCAGTACTTGGGTAAACAGCAGACATGACCTCTTAGCATTTATTAACTGACACACTGTAGTCTGTACTGTACATTTACTACCAGACTGACAACGTACTTTTAACCTTTTCCTCTGCTCTGCTTGTATCCACCGTCACTTTCCTGCCACTCGCCTTTTCCCACCCACTACGCAATGCTCTATTCCTTAACGGAGTTACGCTACCAATAGTTTCCTAGATAACGACACAGAAGTTGACTCTTCAACTCACATTTCGGAACAGCGCTGCACAGAGACTCCCGAATGCTATTGATTTCCAAATCAATGGATATTTGCTGTTATTTTTGGCATTAAAAAATATTTTTTTTTTGTCCTGCTCCTTATAAAAGTAACACACGAGATTATTCGACCAATTAGAATTTAGTCGGACAAGAGCATATCGACTAAGTAATCGACCAGTCGACCAGGGGACTACAGCCCTAGTATCCTTACCTCAAGCACAAGGATGCGGCACAGGAAATGTTAAAATGTAAAACGTAATGACAGAAATCGCACATCTGAATAACTACCAAAATGTAATCAAATGATGATGGATCAAAGGTGTCAAGTTGTCCACCAGAGAACTTTGCTTATGGATGTAACAAGAAATTAACGGTATTATTTTTAAAAACACAACATTCTGTCAGAAGGAATGTAGTAGAGAAAGAAAGTAGGAAAGGAGGGAGGAAATAAAAAGTGTGTGGGGGAGGGGGAACTCATTAAGGTATTTGAATTTCAAAGAGATGATATGGCTCATTAAGACTAAACGATTGCCTCCAACATCACTGTAAGCTATGTGTCTGGATAACAAGCATATGATAACACCATTTTAAACGTGGAGTGTGTTTCAGTGTTTGTGCGCGTGCATGTGCTGTGTTAGAAAGACAGAATATGACTGTGGAATATGTCTCCCATGAATCACATTTCACACTGTATTTCACAGCTAGATGCCATCAACAGTAGAATAAAAGAATCCTTCTCTCTAATCTGTCATGTAATAGTGGCTATCACAACCGTAGAATTATGGAATACTTAAATCCATTAAATCCACATAATATCCACCAAGTCTCAATTTTGAATTTATGTCTTTGAGTCTAAATTTGTGTTTTGTCTTCAATTAACTTACTGTGAACGGTTCATTTCTCACCAAAATATTGATAAATCAACAACAGTTTAGTAAACCTTAAATCTCAGAGATATGCAAGTGTCAGATATTAGCGTCAGACACACATACATATCTAGTAATCTAAGATAAAATGCATTGTTTTGTGTCATATTTGACAATCAAAAACTGAAATGAATTGTAGATGCTGATCTAAATAGATACTAATCTAGATAGAATGCAGCAATATCATATTCTTAGTTTATTTTACTTGTATAAATAGCTTAACCTGTTGCTGTCGCTATTTTGTCTGTGTGTTTTGTGTTGTACTTATTATCTGGACAAACTGAATGCGACCAAAGGCATGATGTATCAGTAAGTGAAGCTGAAGTTGCTTCTGGTTGCACTAATGTGGTGAATTACAATTTTAGTCTAAAAGAGAATGGAAATACAATATTACTTACTGATAGTAATGTAAGCTGAATTGTCCTTCAGCTGCTAGTGCCAGAAGGAGTTCAGGTTTCTCTTGTAATCATTGACTGTCCAAACCCACAAAGTATAATCTTAAATTCATATGAAAAATTTCCAGTTACAGTATGTCAGTGATATGAAGTCATGGTGAACTTATATAACTGTGGAATTTTGTTAGCAGCAGCAATCAAAGTGTCCATAAGTCTCACAAATAGACAGTCATAAACAGTCATAAGTTAATAATTTATGATAAACCTGTATTTTTAATTAAATAAAATAATAGTTTATTTACATTAAACTATTGTGCAGCATCCTGTCATTTGTAAACCAGTAACTTAGTTTAAACTGGCTTTAACTGGTTCAAGCACAGCAGAGAACCAACTGTTCTTTCATATAGCTAGTGTTACTGTCTTTTAATAGCAGGTGAGAAATTAGTGGCTATAGCTTGGTATGTATAATGTTGTGTTTGGTATTTTTCATGCTCAGCAGGATTTAGGTCTTAGGAATTAATGTAACGCTAAGCTAATTTGCTAACCTACCTCTGGTCCAACCTAGCTACACTAGCCTAGCCTTGTTGCTTAAAATACCTCATATTATGCTAGCAGTTTTGCCAACTATTTTCAGAAAGTATTTAAAGCCTGCAGGAGAAGTCTCTAGATATTGCTAGAAGATGTAATGTGCGAATTTGCATATCTATGATATCATGATGTAATTACATACGAACAAGATTATTAAAAAATTTTGGAAAATTAAGTTAAATTAAACTGACTGTAACTAGCTGTTTCATTAGCTATTTTTTCTTTTCAAGCAGCACCTCAATGAGCACCTCAGTCTACTTCTAATAATAATATTTATGTAGGCTGTTGTATCAACTCTAATTGAAGTATCATGAATAGAGAGATAATCATGCACTGGAATAAATTCACTATTGCTAACTCTGTCTATTTAGACAAAACAAAATCAAACTTGGATAGTAAAATTAAATCATTTAGAATAAAAACAATGAGGATCAGTGATTGGACATTAGGTAAACACTTTTACAGCTCATTCACGACTCTGGCTGATGATTGGTCCTCTGAATGTGCTGCTGCTCTGTTCCACCGACTGAACAGTCAATCCAGAGAGCCACGTTAGCACTCATTCACTGAGAAATACTGGCAACTCCCTTCTGGGAGAAGAGTTAAGGTCCGTCCAAAAAGTTGCTAGATATGTCGCTAAAGGGGTCTGAAAAGTTGCTAAATCTAGCGACAAAGTCACTAAGTTGGCAACACTGTATGCTAGCCTCCTTCTGTAGGAGCTTATAAAATTACTAGTTATGTAAAGTTACAGAAAATGGTGATTATTTGGACAATTTAGCTAGCTTCCAGTCCTCAAAAGATGTTTAATAATTTACTGCAGCTTCATTTAAACATTATTAGCTTATTTAATTTATGTGACCCACAGTCTATGATGTGACCTAGTTAGTTAAGAGCCTAGCATTACTGAAATTAATGCTAATCTATTGTGCTAAAATTGGTACACTACTAATTGTGAATGCAAAAGCCGTGTAAATAAAATTAAGAGCATAATATAATGGATCATTTGTACCAGGTAAGGGAACATGGTGCGCTGTGTTCTGTCAACATTAGTGTAAACTGTATTCAGGGAGTTGGTACTTCATGTTCCTTTCTACCTGTTTTATGTATTGTATTTTTTTAAAATATTTTATTGTATACTTAAAATGTTAATAAGTATTTTATGATTATATTACAGTTCAATACAATATTTAATGAATTGTTAACCATATTTTTCATCATTACCCAGTGATTTATTCAGCAGATTTTTAATATCTCAACAAATAAGTCACTGATGATGTGTGATGATGTGATGTATTTTTCATGTGTGGGTATTGTGTCGGTGTTTTCAGTCCCAGAGTTTATGGCTCCTCCAGAAGTGTCTGCACTGTCATCCACCAGTCTCAAGGTTAGATGGAGCTCCGCTGAGGGTGACGGGGTCATTGCCAGAGGACCGGTCGCAGAATATCGGGTCAACTTGCTCACTGAGCAGACCAACAATCCCTATGCTCCTCCTGTTGTTAATCAGGTTAGACACACACATATTCTGATGCACTTGAACACAATGAGTAGGACAACTGAAAGACCCTCAAGCTTAGCTTGAGCTCAGAGTGTTTGAGTCTTAGAAGTCAAGGTAGAAAGGCTGTATTCGTTATGACTGTATTCATAATGTAGAAACAATACTAATGCTTCATTGTGTGTGTTGAAAATGCTCTCACCAGCAGGAGCAGTCAAGTTTTATTTGAATATGTGATTGACCCAAACACTTAATTAAGTGGTAAGACAGTTTGTAGTACTCTAAAAGCCCAGCACTGATATCTTAGCAGATTAAGTTGAAATTTCTGTGGAAAACTGATCACAGTTATCTCAGAATTGTGCAGCCTGAGTGTGTCAGTTGTCACGTTATGTTAATAGTTACTGCACGCACCATCTCTTTGTTGCTCTCATGTGTTTCTCTCTTCTTTTCATCCATAGTTTTATTTTCCCTAATTAAGTAAAACATGTCATTTTCTAAACAAGGTTAAAATTCAATTTTCTTTCCTCTTTTGCAGGTCTTACATAGATCAGGACCATCGTCGCAGCCTGTTTATTTGGTTAAAGAACTGAAGCCTTATCATGTGTACAACTTCACTATTACAATCTGCACAAAGTCCGGCTGCATTACCAGTCTACCAAGCTCAGGACGGACCCTACCAGCAGGTAAGACCACACATGGCTGCAAACAAACATACATATTAGTGGTGGGTGAAAAAGCTGATTCACATAAGAATCGTGATTCCTATCTTCAGCTATTCTGAATGGATTCACAAATGCCAAAAATCGTTTTTCAATAATAACATTAGTCAATATGTCATGTTATGTTGCAAATGCAGAATGCAACCGCAAGGTCAGTGCAGCACCCGGACGGTCTACAGCACAAATGCTTGAGTTATATTGTAGTTCATCTTCATTTTGGATTTAGTAACTTATAATTAACAAGACCAACTGACTAAAACACACTGCAGCACAAAACTTCAACCAACAAAGTAGTCGGTCTTTAGTCTATATTATTTCAAAAGCCCTGCACACATACAGTGTTTTGGATAACAGCAGAGAGGCTGCTCTCCACTGCTAGAGGCATAACTATGTGTTACTGTATGTCTTTATTCCCCCATCACTCCATTACACACACACACACACACACACAGCAACTTCTGTTTTACATTTAACCAGTGATATAAGTCAGTACACTTTCATCTGATTATTCACATACAGGTAGAAGACTGTAAGATGCTTCCAAATTAATTTCTGTTCATCAGACAATGACCTTCATCAAGACCATTTAGCTTAACTGCCAGTTATGTTTCATATTGCAGTTCAATACACTAAGGAAAGGAGTAAATGGTTTGCAACACAGCACATTGGAGTAAGAGCCTATAGTAAAAATAGTGCCCTCTTCTATTTATTGAATCAATAATCAGTTTTGAATCAAGAATTCATTCCGAATCTAATCATGAAAACAAGGATTGTAACTGTAATCTAATCATGAGATTCCCAAAGATTCCCATCCCTAGTACATATGGCATAACAACAGGAAGTAGCCCTGCAGAAAATAAGTTGTGCCAAAATAATTTGCCAATACATTGTCTGTTTTAAGGATAAGAGCCATTCAGTGTATTCATTCTCAATACTGAATGTTATGTCCAAATCACAGACATGAATCATTAAAAAGCGTGATACTCTCTTCATAACAAGGGCAACACAAGCCGCTGACATATGCACACACACACACACAGGCACAAGTGCACAGTCAGTCATTGGGTACTTGACTGGCGACAGCATTGGTTGTGTTAACCAGAGGGGATATTCATGGTGCTCGGCAGTAAAAACAATTTACTGTTAATTACAAGGAGAAAAATGTGGTGTAGCACACACTTCCTGCTGGCCGTGAATCAAACACACACTGAGTTGCAGAAAAACACACACGATCTCTCTCTCTCTCTCTATCTCTCTCTCTCTCTCTCTCTCTCTGTCCTTTAGATTTATAACCATTATAGAAGTGGGATGAATTAGCTGTGTTTAATAACTCAGACACAAATCTCTGGGACTGAGATGAGCACTAATTGATCAGTGCAGTATGACACACACACACACGCACAGTTTTTCGTTCATTGTCATTTGTCTGTTTCTCTCCGGCAGTCTGTTGCTTTCTGGCTTTTTCACTCAATCCGCTCGTCAGTCCTATCTCAGCCGGGCTCTTCCACTTAAACACAAAATAGCACATGGCGGCAGAGAAACATGAATCATTCTGCAATACATATTGCACACACACTTGACCCTCCAACATACTTTTCCATCTGTTTACTCATGGACTCTATTCTTGCTGCTCATTTTATGTTTTTTCTGTTTTGTTTTTGTTTTGTTTATCCTTTTAGGTGAATAGACAATGGGTGCGCTGGGTGGTTGAGAGAAAAAAAACAACCTTTCATCTATAAATACTTGCTCAGGGATTTGAGCTTTTGAACGTACTCTAAACAGCTACATCTGTTGACATAGCAAATATTTTCATTTTACACAATTCTCAAAAAGTCCTTCCTTGTGTTTATTGTGATGGATTATCCTTCATATTGTAATCGGTGGACTTTTTAAATGTATTTTTAATGGCTACATCTGTTGACACAGCGACAATGTTTATTTCAAGTGATTCCAAAGACTTCTCTTGACTGTAATACAGTACAATACAATATGGCTTATTGTACCCAGTTGACTTTTTGAATGTATTTTTAACAGCCACATCTGTTGCCACAATTTTGTTTCATCCAACACCAAAGATGTCCCTTGTTTCAACTATAAGAAATGATAATGGCATATGCCATCTCAAAACAATTTGCATAGCATGTGCTACTCCATTGGGTGTTGAGCTTCTGTTGAAGCTCCACAACTCATCACTTTTTCTCATTCAGCTTAAAACTACCATCTTGAAAGTTCAGAGAAAATGTTTAATAATAATTTTTAGAGCATAATCTAAGAGGTATTGGTGGATGCATACCCTCTTAGTGTTAAAGCAGTTTTATCTCAGCCCTAATAAAAGGCTGTAACCTATAAACAGTAGGGAACAAATGAGTTGTAATCATAAGATAAAAGAAAGCTCTTAAAAGCTGTTACCTTACTTTTTATTGTTTGTTTTTGTGACCATTTATGTAACTGTTTATATGCACTGTACAAGGTTATTTGTACATTCAATTCCTTTTATGCCAATTTTAAGGTGTTTCAAAGCACCGTACAAGTTTCTTGCATGCTCATACCCATTTACTACTGTTATGTAAGTTTTAGACTACTGGCAACCATATTATGTGTAGGGCTGTAGTCAACCAAAGAAAATCTTGGTCGACTAAAATAGTACATAATCTTCAACTAATCGATTAGTCTTGGGGGGGTTACGGGACAGAGTGCACAGTGAACTCAGCAGGCACATATTTCTCTGTTCTGTATTTCTCTGTTTTGTGTCGTCAGGTTAGGCTAACCCATCGTTGCTAACTTTGGAGCTAACTCCCTTCACTTTTCCAGTACTTGGGAAAACAACAGACGTGACTTTTTAGCATTTATTAACTAACACACTGTAGTTTATACTGTACATTTACTACCAGACTGACAACTTACTACTAACGTCTTCCTCTGATCAGCTCGCACCCACCATCACTTCTCTGCTGCTCACTCTTAACAGAGTTAAGAGCTTACTTAACAGAGTTACGCTACCAATACTTTCCCAGGCAACGACACAGAGGTTGACTCACCTACCGAACAACACTGCACGGAGGCTCCCGAACACTAATGATTTCCGAATGAATGGATATTTGGCGTTAATTCTGGCATTAAAAATATTTTTTGGCCTGGCGGGGGTTCTCAATGTTATACTTGTGGGAGAAACACTGATTCAGCAAACGTTCAGTGCGTTCAGTAAACGCTTGGTAAACGTTGAGTACAGTTAGAGCCAGCAGTCTCCATTAGTTTGGGCGAGTTCAAAGTTATGAAAACAACGGGAGTGTTTTGAATACCCCGTTTTCACAGGTAATTTGTTAGTCTGTCCCTCCCGCTGCAGGAAATAATGGATTAATCCTAGAAAGCTATTGATGTAGCACTTTCTCATAATGAAAGTAACACAGAGATTATTCGACCAATGAGGATTTAGTCGGACGAGAGCATATCGACCAACTAATTGACTAGTCGACCAGGAGACTACAGCCCTAATTATGTGGATTTTTGCCCTTACAGACAGCTTTAAAACTCAAAATATCTTCACCTGTCTGGTCTTCGTCTTAATGTATGTTTTATTTGATTTCAGTTGAGTTTGTTTTTCTAATTCAACTCAATTTCTTGACAGCAAAATCAGAAGTTTGACAGCATGTAAAAACCAATTCAACCTACTGTGTTCCTGTGCTTAAGTTTAGATTACTTACCTTATTTGTTCTAAAACAATCTATATTGCTGAAGAGCTGAATGAATCTTTGTAATCCATTAAGTTTTCTCCTCTCAACAAATTGTAGCCATCCCCGCAACTAAAAACATCCTGCATGATTTGTCCTAAAATCTGTCACATTTTTTTAAATGGTATTTTACAGAAATAAAATTAAAATTGTCATATCTCCTAATTGAAATTGTGTGTGGATAAAATGATACTCACATTGGGTGGTGCTCCTGGTAAGGTGTACTTGAGCGTGGTACTGATGCACTGATAAATCTACCACACATAAGGCTGGGCCATTAGAGCCAGCTACCATCTGTTGTAAGTGAGCAGGCAGCATCTGCGAAACCACTGGAGTTACACCAAAGCACATGACCAAACATTAGCGCACACACTGAGGCAGACACAACAACACAAGGAAAGAGTTCTCTGTCCATGTGTGTTGACGCATTTGCAATTGTTTCTGTGTGTGTGTCTTCCCACAAAGTTATCGATCACAACGTAAAGTGAGTGGCTAATCAGGGGCTGATGGTGATGTTTTATGTATCCTACATCCATAAAGTCTTGTTCTACAAGACAGGCACACACAGAGACATACACACATACACACTGTAACACCACTCAACAGAACAGGAACTTTATTGATTTACGCATAATTGGCCTGAGGCCCTTCTTGAGGAGAGAAATATGCATGGCAAGGGATCGCCATGTCAATAAGTAGTGTGCTTGTGTGCGTGGTGTAACTGTACGCTAAGAGCCTGTTAAGACATGTCAGTCGCTGTAAAAACAGAAAACACACACACACATGCACAATTGCTCCTGGGAGCTGGCCCATGATTTAGCTGCTTCATTACCATGTCGGCAGCTAAAATTAACCTTTCTGGTGGACTGTTAACCTTGTGTGTGTGCATGGGTGTGTTTGTACATGTGTGTTTGAGCACACTCATGATAAGGCTAGTGACTTTCGTCAAACCGAATGTGTCATAGTGTCAAATACATTACAGTGAATTAACAAGCAGAAGAATACAAGACAGCACATTAGATTCCCACCAGTTGCTAAGCCTACATTCAGACTGATTTTAGCTCTTCATGGAAAAAAACGCACCTCTTTCAGTTATTAGAGTGGGGGCAGTCTGGCGGCACAACACAGGTGCTAACGCTGAGGGCTCCGGGAAAATAAAATACAGGGTCGTTACGGGGCCAGAACAGCGACAGTTACATTCTGGCATTGAAAATAAAATTTGGCATTGAAAAGAAAACCTGAACCCAAAAAGGAAACATTGGCATTGAAACACTGTATTGGAAAAAGTTGTGTTGGCATTGAAACAAGTATTGGCACTGAAAAAAATTCCACTGAAAAATAAAAACATTGGCATTAAAAACATTTCCAAACAGGCATTATTTGGATAAACTGTCCACATAGTTGGAATGTACACGGTTACTTTCTCACCTGAAAAAAATTAAAAAATAATAAAGTGACATTAACAGTCTGAGAGCAAAAATTACTGTCTGGCAGTCTGGCTCAAAATCTCCACCATGATGCCATTGCACTTTGATATCTTCATCAGATCGCAAGGCATACTGGGTAATGTAGGCCCAGCAAGGGCCATCCTCTCTATGCCAAAATGCTGACAGAAAGTTGAAACTGAAAACCAGTGACACTGAAAAATGTCAGTCTCAACTTTTACTCCAACATGACATCATCCAGGAAGGCGCTGCGTTGGCCAATTAAATATGTGCAAAAGCACATACTTGGTGGACTGCTTTGTAATGAGAATGCTATTTTTCTACCGTTGCGATAGTCATAACAAAAGATAAAATTGTTGCCACCATTATAACTTTCCAGATTTGTAAAATCCTTTCTCTCAGTATTATAATCCGCAGTGCAGTGTTTTGGCATCTGAGAAGCATTCAAATTCACGGATCTGTTACCCAAACTGTTTTTTCTTGATCGTATTTCATGTCCCACCAGTATCTGAAGCTACACGCCCCACCAACTCAGCACTTTTTTCAGGCTGAATGCCCACTAAGGAGGAGAGCTGTCTTTTATGACACCATACACACCCACAAACTCATGGACACACTATCTATTACAGTACACTCCTCTATCCTTGTAAAACTGTCAAAGTTGTTTTCCTAGTTAACTTTGAATTTAAGTCAGTCTTCTGTCAACTTTGGTGGACAGAACACTGACTGAATGTTGTCTATCAATTTTGATTGTGACTCCGGACCTATCCATAGTGCCTGTTTACAGCAACTGATTTTGAAGTCCTGCTGTCCGAAATCAGCAGACATAAGCAGTACTTGTATTGCATAAATTGTTAGGGTAACCCAAAGAAATGAGAGAATGGTACTACAGGTGTTGATGTTGTGTCATTGTAGAGCTGTAACTTGATAAAAATAGAAGAAATGGTTTGACATGAAGTTAGATGTCCAAAAAACATCTTGCTAAAGCAACAGGTGTTGTTACACGGTAGGGTGATTGTTTCCTGGACAACAACCTGCATAAAGACTGAGGCAGCTGTTGGAGTGTAATAATAAAATATGTGATGATTTCGGTAACATATTTAAACTTGAAATTTGCTTAGATTAAGGCATTATAATTCACTCGTAATTTTTCATTTCTGCCTAAATAAATATGAGAAAATTGGTGAATGTTCATATTTGCCACTGAAGAATAAATCTGTTTGTAAGAGGGGGTCTTGCATGAGGCCCACTGATCACACACTTGACACTATTCTAGTAGGAGGAACATGCGCTTTGATTTTGACTGTTAAAATTACAATATTCTCACCAACTTTAGCAACATTAAGTCAAGTCTAATCTTTCCTTGTGTTGTAAAGCAGCTTTTATAGTCCAGCTCTCAGACTATAGCAAATAAGTTAAGCTAGTAGCCACCACACAATAACTGGGTGTTAAGTGATGTCTAGTGCCATCATAGGTGACAATAGAGCTCTACAAGGGTGAGTGAATCAGTTATAATACCCTCAGTAACAATTGCAGTCTCAGAGTCAGACATCACCCAGGGACACACCAGTTCACTGAACCGGCAGAGCGTGGTCCACTCTGCCATTGGGTCTCAGTCAGAAGCCCAGGAAACCTGGCCTGTTCTCTCATGCAACAAGAGACGTGCGTTGCCTCATGTACAGATACTGTAAGATTTAGTTGTGCGCAAGATAAAGAGGCAACTTTCCTATAGACTGTCACATGCAGCTACTTCCATTTTTTATAGACTCAATGCCATACCCACTTCTCTACTTGGATCATACAGTAAACCAGTCACATTTTTTACATTTTCATCTACTGTACATGCCTACTGACCAACCTAACTAACCATCTGCCCCTAATACACACAAACACACACATACACACACATATACACACATATACACACATATACAGACCTTGGCTGGACCAAAAATAATAATTTGTTTTCTAGTGTTTCATCAATCAAAGACGTACAACAATGTTTAAAACAAGGTGTATTTGTACGTGTGTGTGTGTGTGTGTGTGTGTGTGTGTGTGTGTGTGTGTGTGTGGGGCACAGACAATGTTCTAAATATAACCATAGCTCAATTTCAATAGACTGGTAAGCTATCGATTGACAGTAATTTATGGTTTGATGTGCCAAGATGAGCCGCCCAAGACAAGCTGTCCACTTCCCTTTTAAGAGCTCTATTAGAACTCACACTAAAGATGGTTGCATCCGTGTCACTGAGAGCTAATTTACTCCTACCACAGACCATTTAGACCATTACAGAAACGCACGCACACACACACACACACACACACACACACACAGAAACACAAGAATGGAATGACACTTAATGCACGCACATCTTTCCCATCTGTACACCGTTCCATCACTTGTGATGTTTCTCTCTCCATTCTTATAGATCTCCTCACCATATCAGCCAGTCTCAGGTTGATTTATTTATAATACATATTGAAGCTGCGGCTCCAGTAGCTCCCAGTATGTTTCAAAGGGACATTTAATTTCACGTCTAAAGTGAAAGAAGGAAATTAAATTGACCCTCTGTTAAATGAAAATGGGACATTTGGCCAGTCTGGAAATACAGTAACAGACTGTTCATTGTAATTGGTTCAAGACATGTTTCTACTGAAAATAACAAAAATAACAAGACCACAAATTGATTTTATTGGTTTGAGATCTAATGTAAATCAATCAAAACACTGGGCCAGATTCATTCAAGGTTTTTGGACCTGTTTTTCAGGTGCAGATGTGACGCATAAGACCCAAACACATACTGTGTATTTATCAAACAGCCACACTAGGCTGAAGTCACAGTTTGTGTGTCATCTGTGCAAATGCGAGGTGCGCTTCTCTCCTCGTCGCATACGCATTTATGAGAGGATCACGCAAATGATAGGAGGAGTCATGTTAACAGTGGTTTATTATGTATTTGCTGGATTTATTTAGATCACACAATTTGTGACAGTTTTGTGGGAAAACTCAGGTGTAAACAGAACACATGGGATTTATAAGAACCACAACGCAGATTGTAGTGGGGAAAAGAAATGTGAATGAAACATAGGCTTGTCTATAACTAGAAAAAACTAATTACTTAAAAAAAAATTAAGCAATTAGGTTTTTATTGACACACTATCTGATTACTGTAACGTTATAGAATAGTCAAACTCGAATTTGAACTTGACTGTTAATGAACTGCAAAATCACTGTAAGCTACAGCTAAACTTCTCTTTCTTTTGTTAAGACATTTTAGGCCCAAGAAGCTGCATTTATCTCAGTATTAACATCCATCCACCTACTCCACTCTGAACCTCTGCCCATCTGCTGATCTGATCTGTCCATCAGTCTCTCTCTCTCTCTCTCTCTCTCTCTCTCTCTCTCTCTCTCTCTCTCTCTCTCTCCATCTTGTTGTAGTGACGTGTTTCCATTGAACATGTTTATTGCCTTCTTATGTATTTATAAATATGCTAAAGATTATAATATCATAATATTTTGAGTAATATTAATAGTTCATGTCTGATGGAGTTTACCCCCTGTCAAAGTATATATTTGTAATCAAGATCACTAAGATGTTATTTATTTTCTGAGCTTAGAAATCCCATTGCTGAACTGTGCTTATGAGCTCTCTCCCACTGGCAGAATGCATCTGGAGGGCCGAAGATTGCAGCAAGAGACATAATAAGAGAAAGAGAAAATAAAACTATGTTATTAAGACATCTCTAAAAATAGGTAGTTTTTGTTTGCATTGTGTTGACATTCAGTCTCTTATTTTTTGCCTCTCTCTTCTCAGCTCCAACAGGACTGTCGTCACCTCGATTACATCCAGTAAATGAAACCACCATTCAGATAGACTGGGATCCCCCAGCCCAACTCAATGGACCTCACCCATTATACCAGGTCTGTGAAAGTGCAGCATTTTTCTTTCTTTTCATGTGCATGTGTGTTTTGTTTTTGCAACACAGTATTTGTACACGCGCACACACACACACACACACACACACACACACACACACACACACACACACATACACACACACACACACACACACCACCTAGTCTCCAAAAATGTGATTTAGCACAATTTTTCCTGTTGTTGTGTTTTTGTTTAACCTAGACTTTAAGAATATAGGATTTATTATGATTCTAAATCATTTTGCTGGAGTTTAACACTGTAAGATATCAACATGTGATTATATACTAATTGTAATAACCGTAATAACTTATCTGGGTTCATTTTATTAGAGAAATAACAATTTCATAATCCTAAAATATTTTTTTTGTATTGTTGCTGTTCTAGTTACTCTTACTTATTTTTCTAGGTGGAGAGGACAGATGTCTCTCTTTCTGACCCACAAGGTCCTTTGGTCAGAGGAACCAGGTTCCCAGGCAACAGTTACTACCAGTTTCCCAGTGACACCCTTCCTGTCAACAGTGACTTCACAGGTAAAAAAGCATGACTAGATACATGCACATGTCTGTGTGTGCCACCAGATAATGCTCTGTATGTCTGTCTTTGTTGCTCTATATATATATGTGTGTGTGTACATGCATTCATACATACAAGTCTCTGTGGGTTTTACCAGGTTTTTGTGTTGTTCAGTGGTCGCACTGCACTGTCTCAGTCTGCTTGTTACATTCCTTTACAATGACTTCTCCAGTCATCTTAAAGGACAATTATCTTTCTGTTTACCAGCATCATTAGAGGGTTGAGCTGCACAGCCAAACATGTTCTGCTTCATCTGAGAACATCACCCAGTCTGACGCTCATAATTAATGACTGCTGATACTAATCAGTGGGATTTGAGCAGGAAAAGCTCTTCAATGCCACTTGAGATTACTTCACTGTCCTGTATAAACCTAGTGTTTGTTTTTTAAATTTTAAAGTTTAAATGTTTAAAGTTTCTGGAGGGTGGAGATAAGATTTTTCTTAAGCATGTTAAAGCTGTACGATAACATGTCAAAAATTAATTTACATCTGTGGGTAAACCAGTTTTCAAGAAATGGTGACAAATTCCTGACTTAATGCAGATAAAAAAGTATTCATCTGTAATCCTTATGTGACCGCAGTCAACTGTAATTGAGCTAACAAAGCTCTCTGTGTTGGTCACATAATCTTGTTCCATCTAAAACACCCAAATATGTTTGCCGCACAGAAACAAAGGATTCATGTACTGTTCATTTTGTATCTGAAGTATTAGGAGCATACAGCCCAAACAGTAAGTCAGTCCAAACACTGAAGAAAGTATTGGAAGGCCTTTTAGTGGCCTTTTAAATGGGAAAGTAGGTGAGTTTACAAAGGAGGAAAAGGCAAGACAACAAAAGTGGAGGGATCAGAGCAACCACTTCCAAGTTTTACTACAACCAGTCTGCTTTAATGACAGATTGACAACAATTTTTAAGCATGCACACATATTTGATTTATAAAAACTGTTGTTTTTGTTTTTGTAAAGGCCTTTTGAGGGTTGTGAAGGCTAAAGGAAGGGTGATCTTCTATGAAATGAAAGGAGTGTATTTGGACAGATAAACCACCCAAAGGAAATCTGTTCAAATCACAATAATAACCTAAATTATCTGTTTATTAGTATAAAGATATGTTTGATTTTGTGACTTTCCTTAGAGGTGAAAATCACATTTATAGTAATTTTTAAAATGTATTTGTTTAAGATTGAGAAAATCATCCTTCTACTAAGAGCATACACAGTATTAACTTTAATTTCAACAGAAAATCAATTATCAGGAAGTCTTTTATTATTTACTGATTACACTCCTATAATATATAGATGATCTTGTGAACATGGTTGGTCTTGAGGTGTGTGACTGTGTAGCTAAAACAGAACATACAGTACTCAGCAATCATTTTAGTTTATACAGATCCCAGATTAGATATTTAATTATATTGATATCACATCTCTGACCTCCTCTTTATCATCTGCAAGCATTCTTCCATAAAATGTCATCAGTCACTTTGTACACTGTGTTTTTATTCCAACCAGCAGCTGAGGATTTTTTATTCCAAGAAAGTTTTTTTTTTCCCTTGCTTCCCTCCTTGTCCTTTGTAAAAAGTGATGGATAACTTTTCAACTCTTATCGTTTCCTCTGTCGTCTTTCAGAGCTGAATAGTAAGACTGTCTGGTTGTCTTAATGCAAATCAGTAAAACCCATTTCTGGTTTATGTTAAAAATCCCAACAGCTGTCTTACCTCTTTATTCTTTATCTCTACTCATAATTCCTGGTTCCTGTTCGTTGCTCACACTCGATGCTGTTTTTTTTATCCCAAATCAGCAAATGATGATTTTTGATCTCATCCATACTCCTCCATCACAAAGGAAAATAGATCTCTCTGAGTACAGCAAGCAAATAGATGATGATTTTTGCTATTGAGGGGTGCCTCTCATCTCTTCTACTCTCCTTCTTCATAAAGGGTAATGGATCAGACAATCACTTTCAGACCGGATCTATTCTGGACCATCAATGTGTCGGCAGTCCTCAAAACCATCGCCCTTTTACAACCATCAATACTAATAGCATCATCTACAGACAATTATTCCCATCGAAGCGCACGGAACAGCGAACAAATCAAAGCCAAATTGGATTATGAATGTAATGCAGTGTAATGCCCCCTCGAGAGTCAATTGATCACAGAGGAGAGACTCGTCAATCGTTGATGTCTTGGGGAAACCTAGGAACTCTGGCAATGACAACTGTAAAATTTAGATATTTGTATAGTCTTTTTTTGTATAGTTTCATAACTCAAGACAAAATTTCGAAACACGCATTCCCTCAAAATTAGGTTCTTGAGGTTTTTATCTCAGCGGCAGCATTGATGCTTCAGAACATCCTGATGGGCTTTCTGGAGGAAACAGCAGATCATCATTTTTCTCCGTCAACATTATGCACCATTCTCGGAATATTAATACTTTTTTGTTTTCCATAAATTGTTCATTCAGGTTCTTACTCCAGGCTTTCTCATGTCTAAACATGTGAATTAAGGGCACATCTTTGAGCAGGGTCAATACTTAATATGTTAAATCTTAGTTAAGATCAAGATTATTTACCATGTAAAATCACATATTTGCCCTTTCACCTTTAATTTTATGGCCACTTTACTAAAATTATTTTTAGCCAAATAGGTTGTTTTCCATATGCGATTATTGTTATAGGAGGGCATGTTTCCATAAATGATAAGTTTGTTTACTTGTGATTAACGATGCTTCTTAATGCTGAATGAATTTAGGGTACTTAAGGTCAATATTTACCACACTGAATCTTACTTTAGATAAAACAGGTTTATAACCATATGCAATCAGTGCAGTGATATGAAAACCCTGTAAGTGCTTGTTTCCATAAATGCATGTTAGTCCATTCATCTTATCTATGATGCCTCTGTACTTGAAGTCCTACAATGTGACTTCCTACTCTCCTTGTTCATCTTTGAATTAAGGAATCTGTGCATCTCAGTTAAGACTGGAATGCGTTAGTCTGTGGAAAATAATGTATTTAAATGGATACTGGTTCAAAACTGATTATCTAGTCCTCTCTCCTCATTTGTAATTCCTCAGTATTTGAGCCTGAAATGGGCTGATTGGAATGAGGATGATGGCCTGCTCATATTTCCACTAATCCAGATGTATTTCTTCAACCCACAGTAAATGAAGAGAGATGAAACATCACAAACATTTTAGAAAAAAGAAGAAAAAATGAATTCAGAAACAAATAGACTTGGATAATTTCCAGATACGTCTAATACAGTACATTGCTGCAGCACCACTGCAGCAACTGAGCAGGAAAGAGGGAAATGTTAAATGATACAAATTATTTTTCCTTAATTAATATGATTGATTGCCAGGCACTGACGTTGAGAGGAGAGGGGGAGAAATGTGTGAAGGGAAAGTTTGCACAGACATCATTAGTTTTTCCCCATTTAAAGATTAATCAGAAGAGGCTGGGCTCTTTAATTCTGTCATTTGTATATTTAATGGGCTGCTGCAGAATCTATGGGTGTAATTAGCTAGCTGCCGCGCTCTCATTAATACGCCAGGCTCTTGATTAATGCCAGCAGAGAGCTAACATGACTGGAGTTATTCGGGTTATGTTGTGTAGATGATTACACACAACCTCCTCTGTTTACTGAGACAGAGAGAGGAGAAACAATACAGTATCATATGAAATAATACTACCTAATATATAAGAGTCTATTTAAAACTTTAAATGGCTGAATATTGCTGCTTGTTAATGTTACATATTGTGGAATATATCAAAAATAATTTCTGTTTGCGTAGGCACAGATAGAGGAGAAACAGTTCAACATTCAGAGTGAACAATAAACTCAATTTATAACAGTCCATAATAGTTTTTAATTAGTAAAAGACTCGATTTGAACCATATAATTATCTCACTTAACAACTCTAGAGTTGATGATGTGGGTATAATTGGTTTTATGTACTTGTAGGTCATAAAATGTATTCTTTACAGTACATTAAGTAATATATCACTTATGAAAAACCATCCTGATTTTGACATAACAGCACTGTGAAACAACACAGGTTAAGTTTAATGACAAAGGTCTCTAAAAACATTTTTTTTCATACTGCTCAGAGGAGAGGCCGGGCTGATTTAATATTGTGCATGCATGCTATAGATTACACACAGGCTATTCCTGTAAGCCACCTCATACCATAATACGAATGGTAAATGGCTGCATTTGTGCAGTGCTTTTATCCAAAGCACTTTACAACTTGCCTCTCATTCACCCATTCACACTCTCACACCAATGGCAGCAAGCTTCCTTGCAAGGTGCTGACTGTCGGGAGCAATTTGGTGTTCACTGTCTTTAACATGTGTGCAGGAGGAGTTGGGGATCGAACTGCCAACCCTGTGATTAATGGATGACCCGCTCTATCACCCGAGCCGCAGCTGAGAATTAAACGATTTACAACATTTAAAATATTTATTTTACATTATACATGCCAGGTTTTTGCATGTTAGCTGTGAGGCTTAAGGATAGTGATGTTGTTTGGTCAGTAGATTTGCTGGTTGATCAATCTGTTCAACACTTCACTTACAGCAGGATATCTTCACATTTAATGGCCAGGTGGGATTTGGTGCCCTTTTTTTTGTGACTCAGTCAACTTTTGTCCATCTCTGCCATCAAGTCAAATTTGTCTTTTTTTTTTTATATAACAAATGAGCAGGCAGTCAAACAGGGAACCTTTGACCTTTACTCTATAGACATTATCCAGGCCAAAGTTTCCACAACATGAAATATCAGAATGCAGTGAGCAGATTGCCATGAGCACATTTATGCTCCCCAGAGGATGAACCCTTTCATTTTAGATACTACACGATGATTCACCCCTCTCAGGCCAAAATGTCAACCTATGCTAACAATATCTATAATCAGTTTGACAGCTTGTTGAGCACATTCATCATCCCTGGGGAATAAACACTTTATATTAATGGCCCCATGGTATTCCTTTAGTGCACTCTGTAAGGCAGACTGTTGCTCAACACTAGGCTGTTTCATTTTTGTGTCACTTCTTTCTAACTCCAAACCCCAAGATTTTTTTTGTTTTCAAATTTGTAGTCTTCAGTCTTCAGTCCTAACCAAAGTGACATCACTTGATTGTGACTTGAGCAATCAGACTTTGCTTTACCCCCTCTGGAGCCACAAATGTTCCGCTTTAATAACTTGCAAAAAGCAAACTTAGTCACTAGTCCCAATAAATTGATTTTTAAAAATAGGAAAATATTGGGCTACTGTGTATTTTTGGCTCAACTTTCTACAGGTAAAAAATAATTATGTTTGAGAAGACAGATTTTTATTATTATTTTTTGCGCGTGATTGAGCTTGTTTGTGTCAGTGAGGTTTTGGTACGTGTTCTCAGGTGCACAAATACATGCTGGTAGATGCTGTTTGTGTGACTGCACCGTGCAAGTGTTTGTCTGTGTGTGTGTGTGTGTGTGTGTGTGTGTGTGTGTGTGTGTGTGTGTGTGTGTGTGTGTGTGTGTGTGTGTGCTTGCATGCACTCTGTATGTGTAACAGAGACACCTGTCATGATGTGTGCTCAGGTCTGTTTGTTGATGGCTCCAAAGTGGTTGTCAGTGTGAAGTAGCACAAGTCCTGTGGGGAAATCTGAACAAAGTAATGCTGAGCACGAGCAGTGTCACTTAGATGCTGTACATTTGGGCCAAACACCTTGCCCAAGCATGTGTTGACAGTCTGTCCCTCCCTATCACACAGACTCAAATAAACATACTGTATATTATATGCAAACAACAACAGTTGTTTATTGCCTTACACATATCTCTTCAGTAATTTATAATAACCACATACTGTATGTACAAAATGCTCTTTTCTTTGTGAAACATAGATCAATACACGACATGCTGTATTCATGTGTACATATAAACATATACATTAATAGACACATTAACCTATCTCTCATTGCAAACAAGGTCAGAGGAACAATTACAGTTATCTGTAACACCATTACTACTGTTTGGTAACTGTAAACCTAAACTTAAAGCTGACTATATACCTGCATAATTTATCCAGAGAGTTTCCTTATAAACACAGCATTGCATAATGAAACTCACAATAGAGTTTCTGGAGTTTCTGGAGTTTCTGGAGCTCTGGGTCTACCTTAAGACAGTGGAAAAAAGCCTAATTCATTGCAGCAAAGTTCAGGATATTGTACAACATTTCTTTACATGAAGATATACCAGGTTATCATCATTTAGCATTTAATGTCTGACCATTGCACACAGCTATTTTGTATTGTATAAAATGTATATGGACTCTTGTGCTGAGGCATATATGATAGTGATGGTGCTTCTCCAAGGTCAAATCACATGAGTGTGTGTCCAGGTCCCATGGGCATGTCCCCTGTGTACATGACTGGTTATGAGTGATAGACTACATACTTCCTATGTCTGCATGCAGTATATAAAGTACAGTGTAATGTTATCTGTAGTCTATTTTACGATGGATAACTGTTTACACCAGATTACAACAGTAAAAGAGGAACAAAAGTAGGATACATGAGGGGCAGCAGAGTTGGGAGCGAAAGAGGTAAAAGAGAATTGATGGTGCAAAAAGAGAAAAAAATATTCAGAGGAGGCATTAGGTGGAGAAAAGGAGAATAAAAAGGTCAAGAAAAAGAAGAGGAAGGTTAAAAGCAGAGGGAGGAAAGAAAGAAAGGCACAAGAGATCAGGAGAGTGTGACAGAGAGAGAAGGTTAAAGGGGGATAATGTAATGTCAGGTATCTGTCATGACTTCACTCATCTCAGTGGTGACAAGGTCATGAATGTAAATGACACATGCCTGCATGATGTACAGAATGCAAGTCTGATGTAAAGAACATCTATGCCTGGTTTCAACTGTATACTACTTTGCACTTTATATACATGTAGGCCTGTTTATAAATGATTAACTGGGTTAAAAGGTTTGATTTTGTGTACTATTGATAATCATTGCATGTGCGCATTGCAGAGATGGGGCCATTTTAAGAAAATATAATATATATATATACTTATCCATTCATTCCAGATTCAAGTGTGTTTCATTCATTTTCTGATTTTTGCTAAGAAAAATGCAACAAATTCCTTCCTGTCAGTCTCTCACATGAATAGTATGCCAGTTTATCTTCTAAATCAGTTGTATTCTAGACTGAAATGGAAATGGCAAACCTGAACCTTCTTGTAATCCACATCTTGATGTTAGACAAAAGTAAAAATAATCAGTATTAGACCCTGTTATGTATAATATGCATACACTGAAACCGGCATCCATACTATTTGTTAGAATCACTTTCCATCACTACTCTACTATTTCTGACATCCATGTATGCACCTCTTACCTGTGTATATGCTGCTAGAGGTCCTGCTACAGTACTTAAGTGACACTGCTGGTAGACCTAGAGGTGAAAATGTTTGTGTATGCGTATATGGGCACAAGTATTCTAAGGATGTTGTATGTATTACAGATTGTTAAATGCTCTGAGATTAATTTGTGACTTTTGGCTTAATAAATAAAATTGACAAGTACAAGTCACTGTATTTATTATACCAGCATATTGTGTGTAACAATACACCCGTCAAAAAACAGACCCAAGGTAACAACATGGAAAATATATATTCTTATTTGAAATAGTTTGAAAACTGGGAGCTTGAAATGGCTTATCTGTATTCATCTTGAGTTGGCCATGTAACTGTTTGACTTCTTTCGATGTTAAGTAAATTCACTCTCTAATTATTTTACTAACACCGGTTTCTGATGAACCCTGGACTGCCTCCATTCAACTCCTCAGATCTTCCCACACTTCTGTTCCCTACAGGGACAGATAGAGTTGAGGAAACGCACACGTATTCACAGACACACACATAAAAACGCATGCTCTGTGTCGCTGTGTGGATCTAGTAGTGGATTAAGATCCAGTCTCTGATCCACAGTAACATGACAGCACCGCATGCCGGAGGAATTCTCTGTTCTGTGTGTGTGTGTGTGTGTGTGTGTGTGTGTGTGTGTGTGTATTAGAGGATCTGGTCTCTGAACCCATAAGTTTCCCACATTGCTGAAGCTTTGATTCACAATATGCATTAAAGAGGAACTACACACTGAATTATTTTTTACATTGTACAGATAATCACATAGATTCTTGTTGGCATATGTTATTAACACAGGTGATTTTTCCAACAATACACATAATGTGTGTGAAAACTAGCCTTTCTGCTCAAATAACCTTTTCTGTGTCTGCTTGGATTTGAAAGTTTAGTTCAGCCTGATTCCTCGGTCCTTCCCAACATTCACATACTGTAATAGTGAAGACTCTGAGGTCTGTTCTGTATATCAGCTGCTGTACCAGGTATAGATAACAGAATGCTGCCTAACTGTAACCGCAGTCTGCGCCTCTTACACATAGCTGCTGTTGGCTTCTGCAAGCCTAATAAGCAACAACATTCATGAGAACATACATGAACTAGGGATTTATTCCTCTTCTGTAGCAGTAAACACAACACATTGGCCGGCTGATTACTGTATTCAGAGCGTAACACGATATTTAGGGTTGACGAACAGTAATGTTAAATGCAGTAAACAGCAGGGTTACAGCTACTGTATGTACTGACACTCCCCCTCACACACACACACACACACACACACACCAGAGAGCCTCTGGTTGTAGATCCATTAGCTCAGTTACAACACAGGTACCCAGACAGAAACTCTCTCAAAGGGCCATGAATGTGCTTCTAGTGACTGTCAAAGCTCCAATGGACTCCCAGCTGTCTTTCCAGTGCAAACATGAAGAGTCTGACAATAGCTCCATGTGGCTGGTTAGCACTGACTACCAGCTCTATATATATGTCCCTAATCATGCTACTCTGAGCGGCGGTCAGTCCGTATCCCCTGGACCCCCTCGTCACGCACTACATAGTCACGAGACTATGCCTCGTACAGTTGTACCTCCTATCCTTTGTTTAACTTTCGATATTCAAACATTTTAATGTTTTCTTGTGATTTAGCCACAGACCTTCATATAGAACAATGTTGTACAGTAAACTGAAAATGCAGGGGGCTACAGGCTGTAATCTTTCTCCTAAATCAGTTACCTTTAGTGTAGTGATTTAGAGTGAAACTTGAATGAGTTTAAACAATGTTAGGATCCAGTTATATTTCCATTTCTTAAACAGTTCCATTTATTGTGTTTCAATCTATACCTTAAGGAGACCCCACTCAGTCTTTTAATTACTATATGATTCCTATAATATAAAATGGAAGATTGTGGTTTTAAGAGATGAAAGCAAGAGATTACAAGCGAGAGCTGTTAAAAATGTTGAAGCAAGTCTGTCTACTCAGGCTTTTCCTCTGAGGTTCATGTTTTCCCTAAAGTATCTTACTGGTAAGATTATCCTGGACGGTTGGCTTATAGTGGAAATGAAGTCAGCTTAGAGCCTTAGTGAAGTTGGGAAACAGTGAACTTGATGGAGATGTAAGAAGAAATACATTAACACATTCCTTCTCTTTCTCTTTTTCTTTTTTTTTTTCTTGTAAACGGGCATATATTGTACGGTATGCTTGACTTCAGAGCTCTCTAGTAGACTGACAGCAACCCAGCAGGCCTGGGGTTACATTATCCCCGTAGTCTTTATGGGGTTCCCCTTGCATGACTTAGAAAAAAGTCTGGTGGGAGAAGAAAGGAGCATATACACACATAGTATCTGTGTTGATTATTGTATTATCATTATTTTATGACAAATTAAAGACCTTGATCATTTATTTCTGTAGGTTGGATGGTAAACAGTGGCTGCTCTCTGATTTCTAAATATCTTTTACTGAGCTGTGCTCTGATAACAGCTCACCCCCAAATGTGTCCAACAGAGTTTAAAAGGTTGAAGTGCTGTTTTAAGCCTTAAAATGAACATATTACTTGGTTCCTCCATTTGATTATATTGTATATGGATCTTTTTTTACAACAATTCTTGTTCAAGGTTTTGTCCAAATTCATTCCTGAGAACAAATTCAATCTTTTGCTTTCTCTCCCTCTTTCTGTCTCTGTCTCCACACATACACCAGGTGTTGAGTTGAGTTTCAAGACTCGATCCCCGGATGGCCTGCTACTCTGTGCCCTCTCTCCAGGAAATCAGGAAGAGTTCCTGGCTGTTCAGATAAAAAATGGACGCCCTTACTTTTTGTTTGACCCACAGGTATGTAAAGTTTTTATACTTTTGAAGAATGTGAGCACAGAGTGGTCAGGGAGATGTCAACATCAGCCTGATGAGTTTTAAATGCATTAAACTGTAGCTCCAACTGGACTTTCTGGATCATATTTCATTATGTCACCAGTACCTAAAACAACATTTCCCCCACCAATGCAGCCCCTTGCATCGTTTTAAACAGGGCTGTTATGGGTCTGAATGCAGTCTAAAGCAACTTGCAGAACTTGCATCTCCATGTAGCTTGGATCTCTTTAAACAAACACCTGGAGCTGCAGCAAGTGAACTGTTATTTACGGCGTCATATTGACATGACAGCAGAACATGCAAACATTTTATTCAGTTTGGAGTGCACTACTGTCCTTAGAGGACATTTCATTCATTTTGTGTTCCCATCTCATAAATCTTTTTCATCCACACTCTGTCATTTGTTTTTGTTTCTTGGTTTATTTCTAATCACTTTACTTACTTGCTCACCTTCACCTGTCTTTTTTTTTTCTTCTGATCCACCTGTCTCTCTGTCTTTCTCTCTTTTTCTTCTCTTTCCTCTCTCACTTGCTCTCATCTAATAAATGGGATCTGTAGCCCCTCATTGGTTTCTGTCAGGGAGACAGGGAGAGGGGAAAAACTTTGAAAGTGTGTCAACGTTTGAATTGGACTGCAATTAACTCATTCCCTGCAGTCACCACGCGTGAATACCAATTGCAAGCTAATTAAGCTTTGCACCCTCATACACACACACACACACACACACACACACACACACACACACACACACACACAGCCCTGCGTCCCTTATCCATCCATACAGACACATGTACAGGGGTTAAAGAGTCAACGACTTCGATGATGAAAGTGATGATGGGAGATGATTACACATACTTCCATGAGGCCACCAACTAATTACACACTCAAACAAAAACACACATACACACTTCCACTTTCTATCCTCATCAGTATCACTATCCAATACTTGTTATCACAATGTCTTCATCAAAATGTAACTATGGGATATATCTGTGTGTGCAGAGGGGTGCATTTAACTGAATAGATCCTTGCTCATGTGTGTGTCTGTGGTTATGTGCACTGCCGTATGTGTATGTCTTCTCCAACTGGGTTGATTCCTTTGTTTAGGCTAGTTTGGGGTAATTAACAGTGGGAGTGGTGTCACGGCTTATTAGTGTTCCCCTAGATACATATAGCTGGGCCCATTACTTCCCCCTATTAGCCTGTTGAGCTAGCCTAATGGGATTACCAGTGCAGGGGGGGTAATTTAGCATGACACAGGAAAGTGATATGCTCATAAATATGTGCACGTGTGAGCTGCCACACATACACACACATACATTGAAGCTCAGGAGTACTCAAAAACAATCCCTTTCACATGAAGAGGAGATAGACCAAAGCGTTGGAGTTAGCTTACTGATACAAACTATTTAACACACTTGCTGAATCACACAAAAACACATATACTTAAAGACAGGTTTCCAAGCAATGTCATCAGTGAGATGCGCACACCCGGGGGGCAGAAAACAAACCATAATGACTGGCAAGCTGCAAAAGTAATAGGTGGAAAATGTTCATTATTACAAACAAGGAAACCTCCTGGTTAGCTCAGAGTGCAGAATTAGCTGTTATTATTATATGAACGATCTGGTCAGAGTCCTAGATTTTATGACGGAGGTGGATGGTTTTACATTGAAACTGCAAAAAAACAACAGCTCATACTGTTACTGTGTGTTTAAGGCTGTTTAATGAAGAGCATCAAAGTCTGTCATATTCTGTGATCAATCCTTTGATTAGTTTGACATTTAGAGTTTCTGTGTGTGACTCGTTGACAGCTGTGTAAACTGATTACTGTGGACTAGAATAGAATCACTTTTACACTTATAATTTTTCTGAGATAAAAATCCTACAGGTGTCTCTTTTCATGATTCTGTGTACTTCTTTAATGACGCAGTTTCTTATCAGTGAAGCTTTGCCTGTGTACACCACAGTCCAGTCTCTAGTATATTTTGAGGAAACAGCAGGATTTTCCTACATGGTAATATTACCAATATAATAACCAGAATAAGTGCACCTGTGCTCTTAATTTGTGCAGCAGTCAAACAGCAGGAATTTCATGTTAACATTTTGGGACACACATTTCTAACTACCTGTAGTGCTTACTTTGAATAGTCTTTATTAGTGTTATCAACTACTGCTATAACTGCTATTAACTGCTGTTTCTATATTCTTGACTCTTGACTCTTTGTAAATGAGAAACATGGTCTATACCTGGTGCGAGGGTAGAGCAGACAGAATCTGCAGATGAAAGCCTCCGACTCTTGTAAAAGGCACTGCAAGAAGCCAAACAACATAACATCTCCAGTCCTGGTTTATTCTTTCCACTCGTACTGTAGTAGTAGTTGAAAATGCCAGCTTAGTGTGGATAGAAGGTCAAAACCTTCATAAAAAGATGAATTCACTAAGATTGCCATATTCTATAGTGAAATACAGTTACAAGAATTGGAAACAGAAAACAGGTGGGAACCTCAGTAGAGACAGTGAGAGAGACAAGGACACAAGGAGACAAGATAGATGGAAAAAGATCTGGATGTCATCTGATGAGAGTGACACACTTCACCCAGTGTTCCTCTCCTGTCTATAGCCATAAGAGATTGCCTTCAGACACACAAAAGCACACGCACGCGCACACACACACACACATACACTTAAATACATGCGTTTTTGTTCAAACACACATGCTCACATTCTGTAGGGGGCTGCCAAGTATAGCTGGGAAAGCCACAGGGGCAGCACTTTGGATAAGAGCTATTTATTTGGTGTGTGTATGAACTTCCAGTATCACACACTGTATATTAAAGAGATTGGGCATTGGAGTATTCTCACACAACAGTGGACACTCACTTCAATCCAGTGCTGTACAACTCAAGTGAAAGCTACAGTGATGACACCACCATCACCAGTGGGTCTTGGCTTAAGTGGTGTGTGTGTTTCATCCAACTATTTACTCTTTCCACACATAGTGAGTGGCAGGGCTTCAGCTTACACTATATGTTGCCTGGCAAACTGAAAGTGACTCCCCAGTGATAATTCAATTGTGTGTGTGTGTATGTGTGAGTGAAAGAGAGAGAGATGATGACTAAGTGAGAGGAAGGTTATACTCATGTACTTTCTGCCCATGTTTTCCTTGAATTGTAATTATAATTGTAAAACATTTTGACCAGAAACCCGGTCTAACTAATGTGAAAGCTGGCAAAACTGATTACTTGTACTCAATCAATGCGGTTAGCACGATAATATACAAAAACATTTTTCCTATTTTCATTTATTTATTTTTAGTTTAGGAAGGTTAAAATTTGTTGGAAAGGTTTTTCTGAGCACTCACAGATTCAGTCAATGCCTGTTACCCATCCACACCGGAGCTTCACAGTAAGGTCCAAAACATGCTCCATGCAATAATGTAACTGCAAATGGCAACACCCGGCCCAGCTGGCGGAAACACGCCACCCTAGTGAACATACTCAATATGCACTCTTACTCACCGGTTAAGGTGATCAATTTAAGTCCTCAAAGAAGTTATATTGGCTACTTAAAGCTAATCAGAGCATTTCCATGACCACAGTAATAAACAAACATGGCATCCACGGAGGAAAGTGTACTGCTGTGCTCACTGCACTGAAGACAGAAAAAAAGAAAACACAGAAGACGCGATGTGTGGCCTTTGGATTGCTCATGGAGGAAGGACACAGTATTCCTGTCTGAATGAAGAAGTGATAATGTTCAGCTAGAGCTTTGTCAAACTAGTCGTCATGGTTGTTTTTTTTAGTGAACCCAAAGAAAGGGCTCAGCTTTCTCTTGTTGTTTCATTCTATCGCGACCTTGGCTGCAACAGACAGACTGCAGCTTGCGCTTATGTTGCCTTAAGAGTTTTCAGGTGACACACTCCAGGATAAAACAACGCATGAAATCAGCCTCGCAGAGTTCGAAGCGTGTACATTTTCATAAGCTTGGGTCGATCATGTTTCGGGCCTCAAACCTTTACCAGTCTTCTACCTGTCAAACAAATCTCCTTGAGCAGTTGTGTTTTAAATGCCTTGCTCAGGGACACTTAAGTAGTAGTTTTACGGAGAGTTCAGTGTTTCCTAGGCAAGGAATTGAAATGGGTGTGTTTGTGTGTCTGTGTAAAAGAGAGAGAAAGAGGTAGAGAGACTCCTCATCTGTTGTCTTGTTAAGTAGAGCTGTCCAGCAATGGTAGTAAAGATGTCAGAGGCTGATATACTCTGGCATTCATTCATTTATTGATCCCATCATTAAATCTTCATCACTGTGTGTGTGTGTGTGTGTGTGTGTGTGTGTGTGTGTGTGTGTGTGTGTGTGTGTAGATATATATTGTCAGTGCATTTTTGTGAGTGTGCACTGATCTGTTACTCATGTTTTACTACATTACTCTTTGTAACTTGCTAAAAGCTGATCACAACAATGATGTCATACTTAATAGGGAGCAGAGAGCCCTGTAACAACACTTTGATGATTATATGTCCGTGTTCTTGTCCTTTTGGACGATGGTGTGTGTATTATGTGTGTCATCGATCCATAATGTCTAACCTTGTTCGCACAAGAGAGGGATAAAGAAGAGATAATTTAAAATCTTACAAAGTAAGCATGTTTGATTACGCTGTGATTTGAAAAGTGGTCTCTTTAGAGCCAGAGGTCATCTTAGATTCAGGTTAGCAATTACTATAAGACACATAGTTGTTAGACCTCTGGTCAGAGTTAGTAAATGGGTTTAAGTCAATTGGATGTCTTCACAACACCATTAATGTAAATGTATTTAAATTCTTGTCTGTATTATGGGTTTATGTGTGCATGTGTTTGTGTGTATAGGGCTCAGCGGTGGCTGTGAGTGTACAGGGTGATGGAGGGCGCCGCTACAATGATGGACAATGGCACAGCATCATAGCAACAAGGCGAGGGGCCGTGGGAACAATCGTTGTAAACAATCAATACAAAGGTAACTCTTCTCATATTCATACTGACCACAGTGTGTATCTCCCGTTTGTGTAGGTGTTAATGCAAGTGTATTTATGTTCATCTGCAAGTATGTACACATGTGCTTGGATGTGCATAGTGTGTGAGACAGACAAGTATGTGCATGTGTGTCTGTTTCTTTGTATATAAATCCCTCAGCTGTTGAGGTATTAGCCAGGTTAATCCCAGCCACTCTGTGTCTGATGAGAAAAATACTGCTTCACAAACACACAGAAACAACTTAATTTTCTCAGTTCAAATGTGTAACTCATTCTCTGTCTGGGGAGAAACTGCATGAGCATAGCCCTCCTCTCACTTACACCATATCTACAGCATAACAGCAGCAGAAAGTAGTGCTTCATCTGTGAGTCTACACATGGTGCGTTCAGGTACAGTATGGAGTGTAGGTCACCTGCGTTTTGGCAGCACTCAGAGCCTAACACACAAAACGTAAATATATAGATTTGAGGCATAAATATCATGCTTTGCGTCACATTTATGTGCATAAAGTGTGAATTAATTGTGAGCCATTACACATCCTGTGTATTGATAAAAGAGAGTGAGACAGACAACTGAAAAATGTGACAGAAACACCTTCTGTGTAGACACGTCGTTAGTCTCAATCACTCTGCTCTTTCTCTTTCCGTTACCCCCCTTATGTTTTTTTTGTAATGTCTCAGTCCCCTTTTATTCACTTCTCTACAATCACTTTAACTAATTTTCCCTAAATGCTCTGATTCCATCTTTTCTCTTTTATTCCCTCCTTTTTCCACACTATTACTTTGTCCCCTCACATTTACATGTAACAACACTATCCCACTTCCACCTCACTCCACCACCACCGCCACCAGGTAGTGCATCAGCTTCCAGCGGCAGCACCATTATTGGTGAGAACACGGGGGTGTTCATTGGAGGGCTACCTGAAGACTTCACTCTGCTAAGAGAGGATTCAGGTGAGTCCATCCCCACCCACTGTGTTTTTAGATTGGACTATTATATACTATTATTCATACTTTTTAAATTGATTCAGTTAGTTGTGGCTGTCTGAACCTTGCTTGGCTATTTATTTTCTTTTTATATACTTTATTGATTATTCAAAGAAGTGGAAATGGTATTTTCTCAAAATGTCCACTCTTTTCCATAAGGCAGGTAGTGTCACTGCCCAGGATTACAAAGAAGTTTATTATCTTCCTCAATTATAATTCAGCAGGTATTGTCACACAGAGGAAATCAAACCTCAGTACTACTAGATCAACCTCCTACCTTTATGAAATGTGTCATCATTCTCATATTCAGATATTGATACTTGGAACTCCTGGTCATCCTCATGAAAGGCATTGCAACTGCCGCTGACAACTTTTGAACTTGAACTCAGTATTTTAAGGCGTTTGGAAGCATGAGGTAAGAACTTTTAGAGTGACAGTTATGGTTTTATTTTTGTCTGTCTCACCAGGTGATGCCCGGCTGATGCGACAGGGTTTCTCTGGTTGCCTCAGAGACGTGAGTTTTAAGATGACTGACAGCCCCTCAGAGGAATGGAAATCTCTGGACTGGGCAAAGGCCACTAAGAAGATGGCAGTGTATGAAAGATGGGAGGGATGCCCTACTCAAACTGTGGATGGAGCCCATTTTCTGGGTCATGGTAGGACCTTGTTGATTGTTGTTGATAGTAGTAGTTATGATGATTGTTTGTTGGTTTATTCCCTTGTTTCACAAGATGCACACTAATTGGTAAAGAGATTTGCTTCCATTAGGAGTGTAATGATATTGTACACTGTACCACAATACACAATACAATAATTAATTTGGTGTACTGTATAAACTAGTAACTCTGTGCTGTATATCTTAACAAGATGCTTATTAAGTGTAGCTGCTGATGTTGGTGATAATGAGGTTGTTGTTTGATGTTGATAAATATGATGATGATAAGTTAACTTGTCTCTGTGTGAAGGAGCAGGGTCATAAGTGTAGACTTCCTTCATTATTGCTTTGTAAATGAGCCCACTCATCCAGTCCAACATTTTAACCTTAAAGATGACCTATTATGCTTTTCCTTATTTTCAGTCCTATATATAATGTTATAATGTTGGATGTTCATATTAAATGTGGCCAAAGTGTCAAGTAATGAGCTAAACCTATGTAGAGGTTATCCCTGTGAGCAAAAAACATCGGCTTCAGACTGCTCCAAATGCTCAGTTTTCAACATTTTTTTTCTACTTTCAGACAGCGCCAACATCGATTTGTGACAGATTTCTTTATATGGTCATCTGCTCCACGCACAGTGCGCAAATTCACTGCTCTGTTCCACTAACATTATGGTGGTTTTTCATTGTTTTGGGGGTAGTCACACTGAGCCAAGACTCAGGTCGAGCTGGCAAGCTGTTTTTCCAATACACAGCAGGGCAAAGTAAAATAACTTGTTTACCTGTTGGAGGTGTGCTGATCGTCTACAGTAAATTCTTCAAGATAAAAGTCTCCTGTTGTTTAGTCATTTAAAAGCTTTTAAAATGAAGCAGTGAAGCAGGAAACATGGGATTTGCATCAGCAGTAACTTTATACAACTCTGATATGGCTGTCCCTCGGCAGGCTCCCGGAAAGCTGCCCAATCAGAACAGAGTGGGCTCATCGGGAGAGGGGCCTTAAAGAGACAGGATCTAAAACTGCCTGTTAAGACACTGGCTGAGTTAAGGGGCTGCATAAAGGGCCAGTATAAGATAAATAAGGAGTTTTTTGAACTCTGAATCATGCAAAGCTACTTTAGTGGAGTCCCAGAATAAAAATATAGAGCTAGAAATGAGCATAATAGGTCCCCTTTGAATATGTCACTTATTTTTAATGTTACTTATACATATTACTTGAGAGAAAAGTTTTCAGGTCCTCTTGATAAGTCCCCAAGAATTTTCCCTCTGTCGTAAGCCCCTAGCCATGTAATAAAATGATTTGAAATGTTGTAGGTTATTATTTCCTCTTTTTTTCAGGTTACTTGGAGTTGAGCAAAGACGTGTTTAGTGGGGGAGAGGACTTTGACATTTCTATGGATTTTAGAACAGACCAGCTCAATGCACTTTTGCTCTTTACATACAACACACAAACTGAGGACTACATGCTGGTAAGGAGCACACACATATTTAAATTGATTGTTTAAATGCTGAAAATACTCAAATAAAATTCTAGAAATACAGGACAAAGCATTTGTTTGTGATAATTGATTTATCTGTGTATATTTTTAGGTGGAGCTGGATGCCGGTCTCCTGTCCTTCATTTTTGCCTGTGAAGGTCATGTGACTGAACTCAGCATGTGGGTGGGGCTTAGCTACTGTGATGGAGACTGGAAACAGCTCTTACTGGCAAAACGTGGCTATGTTATCTCTGCTGCAGTCAATGATTGGGCAGAAGAGACAAGGGGAGTGGGAGGAGCAGGGAGGCTGAGAGTTGACACACCATTATACGTGGGGGGTGTGCCCACTGAGCTCATACATCCAGCTCTGGACAGCCGAAGTCACAAACACGGTGAGATATGTGTACGCACAAAGTCTTATGAAATAATGGTGCACCCAGATGGCTTAAATTATACAGATAACATCGTCATCACATCCAGCTTAGAGATAGAATATGGACATGCACAACAGACAACTAGAAAACTTCTATTTGTAATTTTGTACATGCATGTTCACACAATCAAAATAGCAGGAGTGCACCTGAGAAGTGTTTCATTCGGCTGTGATTAGTTGAGAATTTAGTTTTTGCCTGGTTTCCCCACCCTCATATACATTTGCCTGCAGCTGGTCAAATGTGGCATTTGATAGCTTGTGGGTTTGTTGTTTTTGGTTTTCTTCTATAGAGTTATACAAAAGAGAGCACAGGTACTTACAGGTCATGTTTGCTTTTACCATAATTTACCCTCTATGCCATTTGGCAAGGGTACCATTAAATCAACCGACCAGGAGTTACAGCTTAATTTTAATTCTACTGGTTACCCTAATTATCTAAGAGATGTAAAGGATTGAGTTTGATGCATAAGGATAAAGGTGTTAATATAAAAGTGGAAGAAGATATTGCTTATTTAAAAAAATGAAACAATGTAAAATGGAGACAAGCATTTCACAAACTTTTCAAAAAGATGTACTCACAGTCTCATCCTTTCTCTGTTCCCTTTTCTCTCTTTCTCCTTTTCTTTTCCTCTCCCCCTCCTCTCTCTTTCCCTCTCTTCTCCTCTCCTCTCTCACAGGTCTAGGAGGTTGCATAAAGGGTCTCACCATACGAAGTGATGAAACAAACCCTCCTGTCAGTCAAACTGTTAATCTCTCTGCTGCCTCCCGCCGTTCTCTTAGAGTCTACTTAGACGGCTGTCCCACCAGTGAAAGCCGGTACAACTGCAGAGGAAACGATTCAGTGTTGGTCTTTACTGGGAGAAAGACACAAGCCACAGATTATAGTCTACAGCCTTTCACTGGTAAAGATTCACAGTAAACATATACACAACTACACTAATATGAGTCAGTTGGCACTCAGCAAATAAGCAGTGTTGGTCTGTCAACGTTATTAAAATGGGGAGTTTCCAGTTTTGCTGCTTAAATGCCAAGTCTCACATTATTTGCATTTTTGACATTATTGTGTACATACATGTATTTCCATGCACTGGAACCCCCCCTCCAATAGTTATAGTAAATAACAACAAAATATGGCTCCAGGTAGTAACAAAGAACCACATTATATTGTACCATAAGTTACTGTAGTTAGATAAGCCTATCATTATGCACAGACAGGGATTTCAGTGTTTTGTAAATCAAAAAAGAAAAGATTTTGTCTACAACTTTTAGCATATTTGGTGTGATTCACATTAATATGTGGGGCATTATTGTGTTTTGGGACCCCACGCTTCAATGAGGATAACTTTTGTTCCCCCTCAAATACAATGTGGACTTTTAATTGATTTAATCAAAATCAACAGCAGCATCTCTTTCCAGTGTGCAATACAATAGAAGTGAATTTATAATCCAGAAAATAAACTGTTCAAAGTTAGGGAGGTCTGTTGACATAGGTTCACCTCCGCTAACAGTATGTGTCAAAATAGAATCTCACTCCAACAGGTTGTCGAAAGTTGGCGACCTTACATATTTTCCAATTCAATTTTAATCATTTATTTTCATTCTCATCCCATGTCTCGTCCCCATCCTAAACCCCACCTTCCATGTACATAAACACACCAGAGTACTTGTACAGGATTGTGGCCTTGGCTGCAGGAGGTTGGGCAGCAGGCCCTTGGCAGAGAGGACGCAGCAGAGGTAAAGGTAAGACATCTCTCTGGCAATAGTTGGTGTGTATTTGTGTGTATTATCAGACCAAAATGTTTTACAGCCAGAGATGAGATATAGCAGACCGATATCATAACAGTAATACTCACATTCACACACACACACACATGCATGCACACTGGGAGAAACACAATTTCAGTAACACAAACATGCCGATATGCTGGAGGTACACAACAACATGTGTATGTAAATTCTCTATGTACGATATAAAGCACATTACACATTGTATTGTTATTTCCTTTGAACATCTATCTGACATACTTTAATAGTGGGAGAGGGTGATAAATCTCTTTAATACATTAATACTCCAAAGCGCGTGTGTTTTAACATGCTGTGTGTGGGGGCGTGGGTGTGTGATCCCCTGTATGTTTGTTCTATGTGCTGTGGGATCTAAGTCACCAACAAAAATGTGAGGATTTTACTGTGATTAAAACATCACAGTATATCCTAACCAACTTTTGGCACATTCCACAAGGAGTAAACGTTCCCGCCTGTTGACTTTCTTCTATGGTGTTTCTCTTTGTTCTTAAGAGATTTTGGATATAAAAGCACTAATATATTGTACAGTATGTGAGACTTCTCCAGGGCCAGTGATATTACGTGTGCCCGACGGTATGAGAGATTGATAAGGCCTCTATAAAGGGCATCTCAGTAAAAGGCTGTTAACCCAGAATGGCCTGTGTGGTCCCTTGTGTAATATAAAGCTGCTCGTTAGTAGTGAACGATACACTGGTAGGTCTGCTATGCTATGACCACAGAGAGGAAAGGAGGAGAGGGAGGGAGGGAGGAAGTGTTAAAAACATTAAGAACCGAGGGAAGACAAGGAGGATTGAGGATGGGGACTGAGAGGAATGGTGGGAGGAAGGGAGGAAGAAGGAAGTAGTAAAAGTCAGGGAAAAGGGAAGAGTGGACAGCAACAAGGGAAGGGAGGATATAAAGAAAGCTGCAAGGTGACTGAGTAATGAAGGGAGGATGAAGAGGATAGATAAAAACAGGAGGACATAAGAATAGCTGATGTGGAGAGGGAAGGTGAGGAAGTTTATGACTGACAGGAAAAACAAAAAAGTTGCAGGAGAAAGAGAATGAAGCAGCTTCCTTGTAGTGAACTTATTTATCACTAAATACTATGTGGTACACTCCTACTGAAAACCAAAACAAAAGCACATGAGTGAGATAAAAGAGATGATAGACTAACAAAAATAAAATAGATATAAAATATAATAATTGATAGAATCTTTTCTTCAGATCGCTGTTTATATATGCCGTTTGATACACAAAAATATCTGGCCGGCCCTGCTGTGTTTGTGATGCTCCCTTTCTGACAATTACAAAAGTTGACACTAATCCAGTCCTCTCTAGGGCTAAGTCCAGCATAGGTGAGGGACAGAAGGATATAAAGAAACATGGAAGGATGGATGGAGACAGAAAATGAAGGTGGTGAGGCAGTGAGACAGACAGAGAGAGGCAGGTAGGTATGGAGGGAGGAAAGGAGATGGACCATCTTGAACGACTGAGGATGTCAGAGGGAGAAAGAAGGGGAGTGCTACAGAGAGGGAGGGAGGCTGATTGCTGTGAAATATAGCTCAGAATGAATGGCTGGCTGTATTAAATCAGTGCTGAAAAAGTTACTACTCTCATAAATACTATTTATGCTAATGGTGAGGTGTGATTTACTGGGCCTATTAAAACACAGAGAGATGGGGGGATGCCTTTTCTTTAACCTCATGTACTCCCGACCTGTTGTTTTTTCTTTTCATCTTTTATATTTTCTTTTTTTTTTTTTTTTGCTTTTATTTGATATCTTCGTTTTGAGTTTTGTTAATTTCTTATATCTTTCTTTCTATGGTTCTCTTACTTGTATTATTACTGTATGTATTGTTTAGTTTGATGGTTGTTTGTGATTCTTTTATTTATTTATTTATTTTGCTGCTTATAGTTATTTATTTCTCCCTGTCTTGGTTCACAATATTCTTCTCTTCACATTCTCTCACATCTTGACTAATCTCTCTCTCTCTCTCCTTCTCTCTCTCTCTCTCTCTCTCTAGTACCTGTGTTTGTACCGCCTCCTATCTCAGTTCAGAGTTTGGATGGTTTCAGTGCCAAGGTGAGCTGGTCTCCACCTACAGGTGACATCAGAGGGCTGATTGACAGATATGAGTTGAGAGCCTACAATAGAGACCAGGCAGAGGCACCAGCTATCAAAGCCATATACCTGGCAAATGGAAATTTCACAGGTAAAACAAACCTTTGATGCTATAAAATATTTGTATATGCTGTACATACATTAAATGACATTGTATACTTTAAGTTTTGCTACTTATTCCATATAATCTCACCTAGGGCACCAACAAGTGAATAAACATAGAGAAATAAACTGTGTTTTGGTCTGTAAGAGCCAGGTAAACATCACAGACAAGTAGCAGCAGTTTCAACATGGATAATTTAATTTAACTGAACTTGCATCTGTATTCTTGTTGAATTTATTCCAACTACATTATTTGTAGGTTTCCTGCCATGGTCATGTGAGAACTTTAAGGGCATTGTGGCCCTCGGTAAAACCACATTCACACTGTCTATTTCTTTCTCTCATACAAACACACATACACACACACTGTCCTAGGTAACCCTGTTAATGTCTCCTTGGCAAGTCCCCAGCTTTAGGAGACTGTCTCCATTTGGAACAAGACACTCAGGACTACCCCAATGATGTCATACCCTGGCATCGCTCCTTTTCCCTCTCTCTCTCTGTTGCTCATTTTTCGATCTTTCCTCACTTCATCTTTTATACTGATGATGATGTCTGCGTCCGCTGCTGCTATTCGTCCCTCCTCTCATCCACTCTGCCATGTCTCCAGGCAAATATGAAGATGAGCTCTCTGTCTCCGTCTTTCTCAGTGTCTCTCTCATTCCCTCCCTCTCTCTTTGCCAGACATTAAGTCCACCGTGATAAGGCTTCTTGTTAATTTATGATGGCCTCGACACCTGACTGCAGAATTACACCAATGGCTAAAAAACACAGAAAGCAAATGAGGGTGTAATGGGAGCGGAGTGGGGCCCTGGCCCTTAATTGAATTAAAAGACATGGGTAACAGAGAGAGGGAGAGAGAGAGAGAGAGAGAGAGAGAGAGAGAGAGAGAGAGAGAGAGAGAGAGAAAGGAAGGAAGAAAGCAAGAGAGAGAGAAGAAAGTAAGACAAGTAGAGGGTGATTGAGGGTGAGGAGATTTGGAGGGGGTGGAAGAGAAGAGGGTAGGTGTGAAAGAGTGACTGAAGAAATACGGAGAGGAGTGGAGAGGGCCGAGACAGCTAGCACAAAAAAACAGCACTATGAGATGACTGAAGCTTTACAATGAGAATAGACTCTCTTCATTTGCCAAATCCAGGAAGTTTGCTTAGCAACAGTAGCACATGGACAAGTAAAGCACTTTAATTTCACTATTGAAGCATGTTGACACATACCTCAGTAACAAGAGGATCTAACACACAGTTAAAGGGAACAGTAAAAAGCATTTAGTCAGGTAGGGTGTTCAGTGTGATTGGCTGACATATCCACTCCATGGGTTTTTTGAATAGTGGAGCTAGCCTACTAGCTCTATGTGAATATATTCACAATTTACATACATTCCTTGTACAACAAGTAAAGAATATATTGTTAGAATGAATATAATTTTAGTGTTAGGTGCCACAGTCAGTTCTGCTGTGGATTGAGACTTCACAAACATGTAGTGATACCGTTATTATTGGACAGCTGCATCTACTTCCACAGCCTCTAAGCTAAAACCACAGCTGAAGCACACTGAATACATTCATCTGCAGATACACAGTAGTGTACATTCTGTTACATTAGTGGGTAACACAGTACATGCATACTGTAAGAAAACAAAAAGAAAAAACACTTTCAACATTTTCAAATATTGTCTCTTTGGCTTATGTTAAAAAGTGTACAGTCCACAATATTTTTCTGATTATTTTTGGGCCTTTATAGGTAGCACCAGTAGAGAGATTACAGGAAATGAAGGAGAGTGAGAGATGCAACACAAGTCCACAGCCAGACGCTAAGCGGTTCATGCTCGTTGTCTCAACCTCAAAGCCATAGGGGCACGCCACACAATAAATTGAATATCTCTTCTATGAAACACACGTGTTATGACCTCTCACTCTTTCTCTCACCGCCTCCATGTATCTTTCTGTCTGTGTCCGCTGCCTCACTCCTTCTCTGACATGTTCTCCTCTTTTCCAGGTGTGTTGTCAGGTCTCACTCCCTCCACTCGATACATTGTCACTGTAAGCGCCTGTATTCCTCTTGGCTGCGCAGAGAGTCTTCGTAACGACAATGGTGATGATAATGATTTGAGATCGAGCCTCAGAACCCCGGAGGAAGGTATGATTGTGACAAATACACACATAGACTCACATACATGGATCCATAGACGCATGAGCAGAACATCTCTTTCTCCATCTGTTACCAGTAGCATTAATTTATGATGGTTTTTAAGTTCAGACACACACAGAAACACCAAGACACACATCAAACTCAGACACTCTCATCCTGTCTCTTCAGTGACGGAGATTTTTAGCTCTTAAGAGGGGAGAAAAAGAGCAGTGATACAAGACAGAGGGGACAGGTCAGAATGAAATAAACAGGAACAGGAAAATGAGAAGAAGTGAAATGGCTGGATGGGGGGAAGAATGAGGCACTTTACAACTGAGTGAAGGACAGATTGTACGGAGGGGAGAAATGTTTTTCTTATCTGGGAGGAGTGGAAGAGGAAAAGAAAGATTTTTCTTCATATGTTAGTCACTACATTAATCTGTGTTGGACTAACTGGCCTTGTTGGGGAGATAATGTGACGGCAGGGGTCAGTGCAGAGACAGCAAAAATCAATCTGAAGTTAAAGAAAAAAACAGATTACTGTATTGATTCTCACTGAGCCCAGAGTTAAGACACTAAACCATGTTAGGAAGACTGGAGGAAGAACTATCTAGAACTTCTTTTCCAAAGTCTTTTTTAAAACGCTCACAAACTCATAAAGACACATTTTTACTCACTTCCCCTGAAGCAGAGGAACATTTTTTCATCCTTTTTTTCAAGATTAGGAATATAAGATAATGTTGTTGTTTTCTTTTCTTTTTCTTGTCCAATACCTACAGTCTTCTGAACAGTAATCCAAGACTGTGTCAATGTTGAACATCATGTGAAATTAAATTACAATTTTCATAACTCTCTTTATAAACAAATTTCAGCTCCAGATGCAGTGTCTCCTCCAGCTGCAGTCTCATCCCCCTCAGCTCTCTATGTTACTTGGGAACCTCCAGCAAGGTGACACACAATACATAACGGCACCCATCCCTTGTTCCCTCTTATATACAAGATGCATGTTTATGTTGGTTTGTTATGTTGTTCTTCTGTAATTTGAAAAGTGTTACATAAGAAAGTACACACCAGATCTGAACAACATGGTATAGAGTTTACCTGCATTCTGTTTTACCTCACTTATTTCCTCAAGACGACATGAAAGACAGCAGTGAAGTTAATAGATATATTTTTGATGAATTGAGTATACATAAAAGAAACCTACTGTTGTAAAATAAGCTCAGTAAAGCTAATGGTAGAATGTTGATGAGAATATAATATGTTGTCTCTTGTGTATATTTTTTATATGTGCAATTTTTATCTGCTTTTATTTAGCACTTTTTTTTTCTTGAATAAATATGCTCTGAATATACATAACATAGAATTGAACATCAAAATAGTATAACATTTTGAATAAAACATCATAATATTACCCTCATTTCACTTTTTGTTCCACTGATAGGCCCAATGGAGGCATTACAGAGTACCTCCTCTATCACAACGACCAAACGGTCTACAGGGGGAACGACAGACAACACAACATCACTGGTAAAGAGGAGAGAGAAAATGTGTGTGTGTGTGTGTGTGTGTGTGTGTGTGTGTGTGTGTGTGTGTGTGTGTGTGTGTGTGCGTGTGCGTGTGCGTGTGCGCGCACCGCAGCATAGCTGTGGAGGGATGAGGCCTTGGTGTAAAGAGAAGGGGAAGAGTAAAGAAAAGCAAAATGGAGTGGGGGATTAGCATTTGAAAGAGGGAAGAGCATCTCAGTCCTTACCAAGGGAATAGCACTTTGAAAAAGAGCACTAAACACACACGCGCGTGCACACACACACACACACACACACACACACACACACACACACACACACACACAAACTTGAAAATGAAGCAGCAGAGAAACAAAGAACACTAAACATTAGCGCACATGCATTCACACAATTTGCTTTGAAAGCTTTCACTAAAGAGACTTAAAGAAGGTACGAAACACATGTCACACCACTGAGACTAGAGTGTTGCACCAGGATGAGAATAGATACACACAGTGAGACACATTTATGGCTCGCACAGCCCCTCATAGACACACAAACACACACATGCACAATAGAACATACAGGCTACAAGAATGTACAATCCTATATGACATTTTTATAAGCAGAATAAATTATCACTCATTTTGATTTTACAGACATACAGGTACACACACACACATACACAGACACGATTAGCAAAACATCACACTGCCCAACACTGTATGTGTGTGTCTTTGTAAGTTAATGAAGGCAAGAGAGCACATATCATTCATGCTGGGTTAATAATGTCGAGTGTCTGATGTTCACAGTGATTGGAAGGATTATGGACATAGTAATTACACAGTATGCACAAGAATAGATTGTGTTACAGAGAGTGAGATTGCAAGAGTGGAACAGATGGAGAATAGTTTTGTGACTGTGACAAAGATAGACATTGAAAGAGAAACAATGATCAAGTTACAGAGCCAACGTGAGAGCATATACTGAGGAATATTTCAGTAAAAAAGAAATCAAGGAACAGGGGATAAATGAGGGTTAAATCCCCTCACAATAAGGAGTTGTGAGGGCAATTTTAGTCTTATGATGTAAATCAAAGTTTTGTTTTATGAATCTGCCTTGGTGTGTGTGTGTGTGTGTGTGTGTGTGTGTGTTTCAGGTCTAGGTGTGTATTCCACCCACGTGTTGGTACTGAGTGCATGCACTTCTGTGGGCTGCACCAACAGTTCACAAGTTACAATGTTGACCTCTCAGCTTCCTCCTGGGCCTCTACAAGCACCAACTCTTACCCTGCTAGACTCGCGGACTCTTCTGGTTGAGTAAGAACCCACACACACATTCACACACTCTCACACACGTACGCTTACTCATACTCTCAGAACTCTCTCTTTCGTGCATGGTGGGTAGGGACACATATACACAGCGTACATTTACTATACATCAAAAAGGCACACATAGCAGGTCTTTTAAAGCTGCAGGACACAATGCATGGTATTATTTGTTATTTGTTTATTCAGTGCTTAGTGTGTATGTTAGGTGTTAACGTGTGTCTGTACTGTACGCATACAGTATGTGTGTAACTTTGTTTTTTAGAGAAAGAGAGTGTTGAAGCATCAGTGAAAGCGATGGGATAAAAATAGAAATAATAATAAAATAAAAGACATATAGCTTTTAATTTTTACCCGTTGTGTCTGTGTAAAATAGAAACAGAGAAGGAAAGGGAAAGAGAGAGGCAGTGACCTTCTGCAGTTGTGTTTACCATGCAGAATATTCTTCCGCACTTGACCTTTCACCTTTAAAGGCAGGGGGACAGAGGAAGATAGATCTCTGCACTTTTTCCATCATGTTCATGTGCAAATGTTCCTGGATTTTGCGTATGTGTGTGCAAGTCTGTGTGTGTGTGTCTGTAAGAGTCAATCTGCGTGAAAGCCATTAGTGTCCTGACTGTCACTTACAGTGGGACTCACCGCAGGAGGGCACAGTGCCACTCATACGCATGCACACACACACACACACACACATGCACACAGGCATATTCACTCACACTTAAACAATGGTCAGAGGGTGAGTGAGAGCAGGGAGAAGGAGTAAATTGAAGGCACACCGTTTCTGAGTGGGAAATGGGTTTGTGTGTGAGTGTGTGTGGTTAACATGTGACTATCTTGGTAATGATGATACTGGATGAGCAGCGCATCTACATATACATGTAAACATATGCACCTGAATTGTATTGTAGGAGTGGTAATAGTGAGAAAGAATCATAGAACTGTTGGGCCTCATTTTTGTGTTTATAAAATTTATTATAAAATTATAAAATTTCTTCTGAATAATTTTAAGAGAGAAAATTAACAAAATGTGCACAAGCCACTGATTTCTTTTTATTCACCTGACATTGGATGTGTGTTCCAGGTGTTCCATAGTATCACTTTGCATCCGTTTGCCAGTTTACCAAAATTTACATGTGGCCAGTCATGACCACATGTCAGTTTTGATCTTACCCACAATTATTTGGAAATAAAACATTCTGACAAATTCCTTACGCACCAGTTAAGATCATTTCTGCATGGAAACTTTTCACAAATGAGGCCAATAACGTTGCGCAAAGTAAACAAGCCAAATATTTGTATCTCTAGTCTATAAACAGTTGACAGCATGAAAGTAAATTACTAGGTGAATAAATCATCCATACGAGTACTGCTGTCTGTAGGGCAGGGAAATGTATCATACCCTGAGCATTTAAAATGTTTTTCAGCTATAAATTCACTAGGTGTGGGAAGGATGCGTATTGCCTTGTTAGCACATTGGTAACAGGCAGAGGTTGAGAGATCATACTTTGTCAATATCTCTCTATTGTGTCTGTGAGAAAAGCTGAGAGAGAGAGAGTGCATCTATGAGAAATGTGAAGACAGAGAGAGGGAAAGTGGACCAGAGAGAAGAGTAAAAGATAAATTGTGAGCTTTAAGGGAAATAATGGAGGGAAATAAAAAAGACAAAGAAAGTGAGGGACTGTGAGAAAGGTTGAGGGAGGCTGTAGAATGTGAACAAAAACAATATCAGCAGATTTATTCCCTGCACTCATTTTACACTACTGTACCTGACACAAATACATTCATACACATGCAATCAGACACACTCGCAAAAATACCCACACTGACTGTAGGACATGTGCACAGTCACAGTCACACAAAACCTGATGACACGCATGTTCAGGGCAGAGGTAGAATTCACTATACCTAGCTTAACTAAAACAGCCCTAAATGAATTTACTTACTTGAATGGCATTTATTTTCTTTCTGATTTGATTTAATCTCAATACTTGAATGTGTTTTTAGTAATTATTTGATGGCACTGATGCTGTTTTGTGGAGTGTGAAATGCAGAGAAGAGCAGGAGAAATCAGAGGGAGGGATGGTGCATCAGACAGGTTGGCATTTCATAGATTGTGGAGCAGAATTTGAGCACCTTAAGTGCCTGGTTTTCAATTTAATATGTCTGTTTCTTTTCATAACACTTTTAAAACCAATGGTTTTCTAAAACCATTACCGCAGTGAATTATGATACAGATTATTACAACTCCCCTTTGATTTAGTTTTTCAAAAGTGGACATACATCACAGTGCCAATCGACAGCATATTAATCTTATAATAAATGTGATAGATTAGCCACAGTGGCTAATTGTGTGCTAACACACACTCATCAGTCATTCAAAAACTGGCTTTTAATGGGAGGAACCAAGAAAGGAATCCATCACATTTTAAAATGGCCTCCCCGTGCAACCATGCCAGGAGGGTTGGGCTACTCTCTGGGACTTGTAAGAATTTCAGGACTATTTATAAAAAAATATGTTGTTGTGTTCCTTTATAAGTTAGTTCATTGTTGTGTTTTTCTCAAAATTAATAATTAATCAGATTCTTTGGATTTTGTTTGAAGTGAAAAGTGTGTCAACATCTGTCATTTTCAATACATTTGTAAATCACTGGCAAGTACCACTACAGCACTACAAGTTATGATGAAATGAAATAAACAGTTCAGTCTTTATTATAATTAACTGTAATTTTGTTTGCACAACTTTTCATAATAAATTATTTCACCTTAGCTTGAACATCAATCCAACAACTTCAGCAGGCACAAATCACATCACTGTGATTGTCCCTCCCTCTTTCTCTCTGTTGGGATGACTTTCCTGTTCTAAATATAGAAAAGAAGACACCACCAACTGTGTGAACAATATACACGTGTGTGTGTGTGTGTGTGTGTGTGTGTGTGTGTGTGTGTGTGTGTGTGTGTGTGTGTGTGTGTGTGTGTGGTGTAAGAAACCTTAGCTCAGCATTGTGTTTCCATCTACTTGCAAATAGAAACACAATGATAAAAGCACACACGTGCATGCACACACACGCATACACAGATACACAAATAGAGCAACTTCAGACAAAAGGACTTCCCATGAAGCCCACAGATATATTCTAGTTTTATTGTCTCTTATTTCAGAATTTCAGTGTACTGTAACATAAATATATACATACAATTTCAGTGAGAGCAGCATACTTACTAGAGTCCTGCAAAACAAATAGTAAGTTGATTCATGCAACCAATGAAATTCAACAAAGTTCTTTGATGTGTAAGCAGTCATCTGAATCTACAGTATTTTTATCAGTAGTCTTCTGTGTTGAATACATAAAGCAGACAGGCCAGGACTGTAGTTACTTTATTAAATCATATGTTTGTATATAAATTTGTTTTTAAAATGTATAATTTTCTATTTTAATACTGCTATGGTAATACAAGTCACTACAAGTTATCTTTACACCTAAACATAGTCAGCTACACTGGCCTTTGTCATCACAATGAAGAGGTATGTCAGCTAATGAAGCTGTGTGGAGTTTTTCATAAATGATGGAGTTCTGTTGGATGAAGGCATATACCTGTAAGCATTGGCATGTCAGGCTGTTGCTTAACAGAAAAGTTATTGCAATCTGTTAATATAAAATAAAGTAAGATCAAATAACATAAGCCTTATTCTTGAATCTGAAAAGTAAGTGGACATTATAGCTATCTGATTTATTTAGTGGAGTAAAAGCTCAAATATTTCTCTCTGAAATGGTGTAAAATTTCATAAAATGAGAATATTTAAGTAAAGATCTGGTCTCTGAAGACGTAGTTAGGGTGCACCCCCGTAGCCTGCTGGTTAAGACGCATGCCACTTAAATGCAAAGTCCACGGTTCGATTCTGGCAGCTGACCTTTGTTGCATGTCACCACCCCATCTCTGTCCCCCCTTCATTTCCTGTAAACTCTCTCTACTGTCGCTATAATAAAGGCATAAAATCCCCCCTCCCCCCCCCCCCCCCAAAAAAAAAAAACAAACTTCAGTTAGGTGCAGTATTTGAGTGAATGTATTTGTTTCTTTCATCTCTTCTTATTCCTCTCTTCCTCTCCAGGTGGTCCCGGCCCTCTCAGGTCAATGGTGTTTTGGAGTTCTATTCCATCTTCCTTTCACATGGCGGGTTAGAGCCTGTGTTAGCCTACAACAGCTCAGGACTTTTTGAAGACCACACACTCCGCAACCTAACCCCTGGAACAGCCTACACTGTCACACTGGCTGTGAGTCCTATACTCTTTCATCTTTTTGACTTCCATTGTCACCTTCATCCATACATTAATGTGTTTGTGTGCACGTCAGGCCTGCACAGGAGGTGGATGTACCTTTAGCCCCCCCAGCCAGACGCAGACTGAGGAGAGCACCCCAGAGAATGTTCCTGCACCGCTGGTCACTCCTTTGTCCCCCCATGCACTCAACGTCAGCTGGACACCTCCTGATACTCCAAATGGTGAGAAGACACATGCTTACTCTAGCACCTACACAGATACAGAGCCAAAAACAGTCAAATGTACATAAACATTTATCAACATGTCAAATAAGAATGTCAAATATGAGATAACTAAAGGCAAACACACACAAGTTTACAATAATCCCTTTATGACATGTTGGTTTAATATATATGTTATTAGATACAGTTACGTGATTGGAAACTAAGTGAAAAATAAAAAAGTGTAGAAAAAAGAGAAACATTGACAATAATGATGATGTTGAACTGTGGAACAGAATACAAGGTGTCGGTATTTACCGTAACTCAGTAAATCACAACACCTACTGATATCAAGACCTGTACATAGTACAGATATCCCATACATGTGACCATAAAACAGGAGAACAATTCCCTCTGTGGGAGGAGAAATAGATGAGTGTGCAAGACAGATAATACAGATAGAGATGGAAAAGAGGAAAACAGAAAGAGAAATCAAAAGGAAGGGTATAAGGTATTGTGAGAGAAAGGGGAAAGAGACAGAGACAGGGTGAGAGAACATACAATTTGAGGCAGAGACTGACGGACACCTAGAGTGACAGGGCAGTGCTTCACCGCACTCCTTTAAGTGGATGAAAAGTGCTCCCTTTTGACTGAATAGAGAACTGCAGGCTGGAAGCACATAGACTCAAAGTGACTGCCTTTCTCTCAGTTTTCTCTGTTCTTCTTACCTACATCTAATTTACTTGCAGCCAATTAAAATCCATCACACAGAGCTGTGGTCAAGGTATATTTCATTTGCTATTGACTTGGATTCGTCAAGATTTTCTGTGCAGATGTTTTAGCATAAAGAGATTCAAAGTTGTGGACAGAAGAGTTTCCTGCGCAACACAGTTTTGAGTTACAGTGCATAAATTAAAATTTCCTCAAAGTGTAAATACGCAATATACTAAAGTGTTTCAGTGAGAAAGAGCTAAGAGTGATGCTCCATCAATCAGTATATTTGTGTCTGAAGTATTGGAAATACATAGAAAATTGCAAAAAATCAAAATATTGCAAATAGTCTAAAACTGTGATAGACAACTGTTTGCTCCACGCTAACATCTCGCTCTCAACTGTTTCAAAATCCATTGTTGTTTATTTAACCTCTATTTGAATACGTGGTTATGACTACAAGCCATTTAGTATTCAGGAATCTACAGTATACAACTGTTTATCTTCACTGTAAACATTAACCTAGAAATAATAGAATAGAAATGTTCAGAAAAAAATCTGAATCAGTATTGAACCCTAATAAATATATATATATATATTATACCTAAGCACAAAGTATACATTTAAAAGCTTTGACACATATTATTATGAAATATGAATACTCAGGTCAATACGTCAGATGTTGCTTTTGGAATGATCTCCTTTTGTCTTTTTAAAACTCTTGATACATCAAATAACTAAAATATTGAAGGTAACATTATTTGCCTCATAGTATACTGAAAAATGTTTATTCCTCATGAATAGAACATTAATGTGTATTATCAAGGACTGTATTAACGAGTGCTATATCTTATAATACCAAATGAATTGAGTGATGAAAACCATCTGAGGATTTCCCACCCCATTTCACAGTCTCTAACATACAAATGCACTGCCACATATTATCAAATGTTACTGCCATGCTCGTTAAAGTATGTGTAATTCCATAATGCGTGTGTGTGTAATGTGAATCATGTGTGTTTTACGCTTAATGCCACATGAGTGCATTTCGCGCCATAAACCCTGTGATGTGTGTGCATATTAGCCTGGATAAATTACTTAAAGCTTTTCTCATCTGATGACAGAAATTTATAACAAGGGAGACACTTAATCATGATTACCCGATTATCTCATGCTTAAAAAGCTTTAATTTTTGCTTAAAAAGAGAGAAGAGCTCAGTGTCTTTTTTTTTTTTCTTCATTAAATTTTTTTCTCATAAATGGACGGCAAAAATGACGATGATGACTGCGATGGGTTCCAGAGGAGTGAGATTCTGTTTTATTTTCTCTCTCTCTCTCTCTCTCGCTCTTGTCCTCTCTCTCTTTCCCCCCTTCTCCCCAATTCCGCAGGGATTTGTGGGGGATAATCCTCTCGGGGATTAGGTCGGGGCAACACGCAGACAAAGAGGGGAAATAAGCCTGTTATGCATTCGCTGCTTCATTTCCCAACCTGTCTTTATTACAACCTATACTGATATGGGCTTATTCACACACACAAGCACACAGAAGTCCACACACATATACACACACACACTCTCACACACATGTGATTGGCCACATTAAGAGCTTCTCAGATGTAGCTGGCGTCCGTGGGGTTTTTGTGTCTTCATTTCCCTGATAGGTGTGTATATCTGTATTGAGCAATAATAAAACCCACACATGATTAAAGCAGAATAGACTCTTAGTTCTTAGCACTGATCTTTTGAGCCCCCTGTATGCATTTTTATTAAGGAAAAGCACATTTGGCACCGTACTGTTTCATTTTTTTATTAGGTGGATGTAATGTAATGTAACTATTGGGCTGGTGTATGTGTGCATGAGCATGTGTGAGTTTCTGTCTTTGTGTGTGTGTGTGTGTGTATCTTTGTAGGTATGTGGAGTACCTGTGTGCGTGTCTGTAGATTAGTTTGTGTGTGCAAGACATATTTTCACCCACATTTGTGTGTGTGAGTGTGTCATGTTCGCTGTAGTACCACTGTCCTTCTCAGGGCCTTTATCTTCGTAACGCCTATGGTTACATTTGTCATTTCAGTGCTGTTTTCATCATTGGATCACACTAGGACACATTGACTGGCAGGTCTGGAGCCTCTAAGTCAGTTTTCATTTACATTTTAATCCAATGACCCAGACTGCATCCAAAATAGCAAAGCTCACTTTGTGTCTGGGATTCCTCATAGTCTGGACACAGTCCTGCAATGTTTTTCATACCATTACACCATCGTGTTTAAATGAATGGATTTTTTTTTAATGAATGGACAATAAAGTGTTGACATTTTCTTCAATCATACACAATTCTTTTGTTTTATAGTTAGGCATCAGAGTTAGGGTTTTAATCTTGTGTTTGGAGCAGGGAATGGATGCACAGTGGTTATGTTTACATGTAAAGAGAATTACATGTTTTACAGAGTTACTCATTGATAAAAGCTAAAACTTCTTAGAGTAACTCATGAGTGGCCTGGCTGAGATCCTCGTCTTACTGTGACATGAAAACAGTTTACTCCTTTAATTTATATATATTTTTTCTGTATCTCATACATGTCAAAATCATGTGTTCTTTTTTGACAGGCATTATAACCAGTTACGGTCTCTGGCTGGATGGAGTTCTTATTTTAAACTCCAGTTCCTCCCAGAGGTTCTTCTTGGTGAAAGGACTCTCTCCATGGAGCCGACATGTACTCAGGCTTCAGGCCTGTACTGCACGTGGCTGTGGCAAGGGACCAATGGTCAGTGAAGTGCTCACACACACACACACACACACACACACACACACACACACACACTAATTGAGATCCTAGAAGATAGGCGTGCTCTGTAAGTCATTGCTGGGATATTATTTCTGTTTACTTCTGAGCTGTACCCTTCAAGCATAATAATGATTCCACATAAACTGTCGTTGCTGCTATCAGAAACATAAAACACATAAAATTATACCTCTGAAATATACACAATTTTTTATCTTAAGTATTTAGGGCAGGAAAAGTACAAGACAGTAAAACAGATATTTTTATAAGGAGGATGCAGATTATTGATGTAACGAACCAACACATGAAAGCAGAGATACTCATGTGGCATGCCTACACAGACATTTACAAAGTTTATGTGTGTGTGTATGTGTGTGTGTGTGTATGTGTGTGTGTGCGCCACTGGGTGTCATAAAGGTGATCGATTCTCTCAGCTCAATAACGAGGGTTGGCGTGGCGACAGTGACATTTGGTAGGAAATGCCACTCCACGCTCAACGATGTCTCTGACGACGGGCCATTTTTGGGGGCATTTTTCCAATACAGAGGCCATATTTAGTCAAACACCGCGAGAACAGCTGACACAGCAGAACAGGAGGAGAGGAAGGTGGGAAGGTGGTGGGGTGGACAGGATGAAGAGGAGAAGAGGAAGGGATGACAGGATGGATGGGAAAAGGAGAAGAAAGGAGCCAGGGAAGGAGAGAATTTAGGGATAAAAGTAAAATGATGAGGATAGAGTAAATGGTCAGAGCAAAATGAGAGATGAGGTGGAAAGTGAGGATACGAGGGCAGCAGAGGAGAAGGTAACAGGGGAGTGAGACAGGAGGAAATGAGACAGAAGAAGAGAGCGGGTGGAAAGAGATAGAGGAGAGAAAAGACGAGATGAGAGATACAGGAGAGAAAAGAGAAATATGGCAGGACAGAGATAAATAGAAAAGGGTTTCATTTTAAAATGAAATTGGTTAAAGTATTTTATTTCAACACCATAACTAATCCACTCAGTGAAATATATCACAGTGATTATGACCTTTGTCAAATGGAAGCAGATTTTATTATGTTTTTCTTGTTTCTAAATTAGTGTACATCTGTAGCAGTAATACCATTTTCTCTATGTACACACTGTATGCATGAACATATGTGCTACAGTGCCTGTGTGTCTGTTGTTATGTATCTATGCAGTTGAATACAAGTGTGCATGTGTGTTTGTTTTTTTTTTCTTCTTCTTTTAATCAGGTGGACATGCGTACATTAGAAATGGCCCCAGAAGGCCCTATATTCCTGGAGCTGACCAATCACAGCTCTCGATCAGTCCGTGCCCGCTGGACAGCCCCACCCAGACCAAATGGGAACCTCAGCTACACACTGTACTATAAAAGCAAAGGTAACACATACAGCGGTGTTCTCCTTTTCTCTGTCTCGCTCTCACACACACACAAAGACAGACACCACATAAACATTAAACCTGAACACACACATGTGGCTAGACATACCTAAAGCACTAGATATTACACTACAAAGTCCTTTACATATGCTCAGGTAACACATAGTTTCAAACATTCTTGCTCACACTTAGAGATATTTAGAGTACCATACTCTGCTTTATTTTTTTCAAATATGACTGTATTAATCACAAAGAGCACATTCACTCAGTGGGCAGACGGACATTCAGATTATGCCTCAAAGACAGCATCTATTGTTTGCTAAACCATGGCTACATTTTTTTCTGTGACATTGCAACAATTCCAGCCATGTTATACATTGTGCTGCTAAGTTTATCATATTCAGACACGGTGTCAAGCCACAGTTTTGTGTTTGCTTTTGTTTGTTTACTTGAATTAATTTGATTTGACCTGATATTGCTACATAAATATTAGGCCACAAAGGTATGCCTTGAGTTTTTAGTTGTTGCCAGTCTGTTCTGAACCTAGCTGGTAGCCAAATACAGGACTTTAAAACTGGTTTAACACCTGGGCTACTGGTATTTTGGACGACCTGCACTTTATCTGCACTTTATCTGCATTTTATCTGCCCTTTCCTGCGTAGACCAGTATCTGTGCTTGAGAGCAGACAGTTGGCTGACAGCGGAGAGTCAGTTGATCTGGTTCACATGGGTCTTCCAGGCTATAAGAGCTGGCCCATGTGCTCACTCTTTGCTCTCTCTTCCTATAGCTGTCACTCTTGAGATACACATATGTACACATACACACAACTCAGCATCACAACAACTTAGAATGAAAGTCAGACATGAAACGGGGAGCAGAAAGGAAGAGTAATCAAACCGTAGTGGTGGAGAAAACAGGAGAAAAGAAGAAAAGATGTCACTGGAGATGATTCAGGAGTCCAGCGCAAGAAAATAGTATGAAGATGAAAGGAAGAATAAAGGCAAGTTGTGGTAAAACAGTGGTGTAGAGAGAAGGGGGAGATGAGAAGCTCATATTCCATAGATGCATTATAAAAGATTGCAAGCAAAAACAAGAGAATACATAAAGATCAACAAAACAACAGAGAAAATAGAAAAGGAGGACTGGACATGGAAGGAAAAGGAGGAAGAAGAAAATTGAACAAGATGAGAACAGGGGAAACGGCTGAACACACACACACACACACACACACACAACAATCCTTAACTTACACAGATTCACCAAGTCTCTCTCTCTCGCTCTCGCTCTCTCTGTCTCACACACATGCACACACAGAGGCAGAGTCAGGGACTTTGATCTGTGGCTCACAGAGGAACAGACAGATTAAAATGAGTGGAAAGATAGATAGAAGAGGTGTAGAAGAAAGAGAGAGATGGTGTTTCGCTCTAGTTACCCATAACCCCTTGTTTCTTTGATACACACAGCCTTCATCAGTTCACACAGAACAGATATGTGTTTGTGTGTGTGTGTGTGTGTGTGTGTGTGTGTGTGTGTGTCCATCTAAATATATTGGATGGGCTTGCATTGCATTGTAATTTTCTGATCCCTTTTCTGACTATCCTTGCATAACCTCAATATGGGAAACCTCTCTCTTTTGATCATTCTCAGTTAATCTCAGCCAGTATTCCTCTTTCTTTAACTCTCTTTCACTCTCCTCTGTTGTTGTGTGTATCTTTTATGAATCACTTTTCTGCCATCACACTGATGACACTAATAAATAAATGTGCCATGAAAATAATCTGTGCAAGACATTACTGTCTTCTTCCTCGCTAGATATATACATCATGCTTGGCCTAAGACCTTACATGTCTCTCTCTTTTGTGTTTGCCTGTTTTATCTTAGATGGTGATGGTGTGTTGGATGGAAGTACAGCTGCGGGCAGCTGGTTGTCTGTGACTGACCTGCAGCCTTACAACAGCTACAGCTTCTGGATCAGAGGTTGTAACACACAGGGATGTGTGGAGAGCCTGCAACTCAATGTTACTACGCCCCCAGCAGGTACTTACACTAAGAACAAAAAGATTTTCCTCCCAACTACAAACTACAAGCTTGATTTTCATCAGAGATGTAAGTCAGGACACAACTAACTTGCAAATACCGTATATGTGGCTTGATCAGATACATACGGATATGATGCATGATAATGTGACTTACTACAGTTCCTCTTCAAACCTAAGCATATTTCTCGCCTCTAATTAATGCAAAGACTGATTTTGGTGGCCAGTTGAGGAGAAATGTAATGTTTCCAGAGCAGTGGCTGCTATTCTGTCATAACTTGGCACTGAGCTGTAGCTTTGTTTCACCAAACAAGACATAAACAATACCAACATTTTTATCTCATTACTCTGATGTTGATGTTCATTTGGATTCTTCTGAACTGGAAAGATTCATTTTTAAAGCTTGCTTTGCAAAAGAAAAAGGAATCATTCAGTAGCAGTGACAAACACACACACACACACATAATTGACTTAACTTAATGGTCTGAACACATATTTCTGATTTACAAAGCCTACATGTGTGTGTGTTTGTGTAGAAGAGACGCTGATTGTGCATACTGATAAATGTCAAAGCTGATCAGAGCAGTCTGAAGATAATAGTAAGCACGCAGTAACACACAAACACCATAAACGCTCATCTCACCACTTTAGCTAATGTTAACTAGAGAGTTTAGTACATACACATGCACACACATCACACCACACCCATTTCTCAGTCAGAGAACAACAAAAGACAGACTTCGGAAAGTTCTACTGTTCAAGTTCAAAACAAAGGCATAAGAAAGTATAAATTTTAAATACCAGACGTTTCCTCTCTTTCTATCTCTCTTTCTACCTCTGTGCCTCTGGCATCTCTTTAGACTTCTTTAAGGCAAACTGTCTTGATGCGTCCTTGTTCTATGAAAGAACAGAGAGAAGATAGCGGAGCAAGAGACAGAAGAGCAGAGGAGGAGGAGAGCAGAGAGAGAGAAGTGAACATAAAAGTGCATAGTTTAAAACGATTAGTGACACCTCTGATATTGTACCTGCTAACACAGCATGAGAGAGACACAGGCTCACCAACAATGTGTGTCTTTGTGATGTATGTGTTTTGTGTGTGCGTGCGTGTGTGTGCGTGTGTGTGTGTGTGTGTGTGTGTGTGTGTGTGTGTGTCAGAGAGGCAGAAATCAACCCGTGTTTCAAGAATTACACACACAGGAACACTTCCTCTCTCAAACACACACACACACACACTCTCAGGGAATGACAATTCTGTTGATCTGGATCATATGTATTGAAGTCCAACTGAAATTAGATAGCAATTTTTTAGCATACATTTCTGTTCTGTACAAAAAAAAAAAGAAAAGAAAACTGAAACAGATTTAATTGATTGTATCAATTAAGATCCAGTCATGGATTTTATTATTGATCAAATAATTATCAAAATCTTTACCATGTTTTTGTGAAATGTGTTGTTGGTTTTTATGTAGCTTAAAAAACCAAAACAACAAGTGCTTTAGATCTACTGGTATTGACTCTGACACAGGCTCTGACTAATATTACAGTATATATAAAATTGATAAGAAACTGGCAAAACATGTTTTTTTTAAACAGCTGCTGCCTTTGTGCTAGAGGCTCCAGTTTTATAATTAGACTTACATTATATTTTACCTTTAGACTGACATTGATTTTTCACAGTCACAGGACGTAACATCAAGGCCAAATTAGTATCCATGCTCTGGCACACAGTAGTTTCCAAAAGGTTACGAAAGCAGGCCTGCAGCAGGAATCATGCAGTTCACACTCCAGATCATCCATGAGTACCTGGTTAGAGAAAATGCATAGATAATGCTCTTTCTTTCCAGTTACCATGAAATAGCCTTTGAGCAAGGCACTTATTCTTGATTTAGACAATTATTTTAAAACAAACTGTCTGTAGATTAAATATTCCAAGTAACTCCTCACTGACTGAATTTATTGATATCCTTAAATACTATATGTAGGCAACAACTACAGCGGTTGCTTGTTTCAACACTTATTTCTTTTTTAAGCTGACCTTCTTTAAGACAGAAGAAGAAATTAGTTAGTAACTCTTTAGCCCCACCAGCACACACAGACACAAACATAAAAAAGTGAGAGCAAGAGAAGCAGATATGGGCATAAAGGTAGCGACAAAACTGCAAGCAACAATACACAAACACATACACACACTCAGACGTACTGTAAAGCTTGGCTATATGTCTTTGTTTTTAGACGAGTCTGTGGTGGGAAACGGACTGCTTGTTTCATGTTGTGTGTCAAATGTGTGTGTGTGTGTACTAAGAATGAATGTGGCCATAGTTAGCCATTAGTGTGATGATTTATGTTGGTGAACCACCACTAATATTATTCTGAAAGGGTGTTCAAAGAGCATTTTTAGGTTTTTTTTCCACATACTGTGTGTGCTTGTGTGTTTCTAATAGCCATCCTGAGCATAAGATGTCTTCAGCAATCAGAGTCTTGTAGTGGAATAAGACCAGTGTGTTTGATTGAAGGGTCACTTTATAGGGAGGAGCAAATCTTATTTCACATAGTCAACAGTACGGTCTCTCTCATTTTCTCCTTCTATTTGTTGTCCTTATCCTTTTATATTCTGTCTTTCCTCACATCTCCTCTGTTTCCACTAAGAGCATCATACTGAATCAAGATGTTCTTACTGATTTTCCAACACTAACACTACGCTATCATCCTCAGCTGGAAAAGAGGGGAACTACTGAAAGAGCAGTGTTATACCACTTTGTATTTCTCTGAGTGTGTTTGTGTGTGTGGGCGGGTGTGAGAGAGAGAGAGCCAGATTGTAGTGGCAGTGGTAGTTTATCAGTAAATCTGGCAGCTGGTTGTGACACTTGTCCTTTACAAGAATTTTTTTTTTTCTTTTGCTGTTATGTTTTTTTTCCCTCTTTTGTTGTCCCCTTCTATCCTCTCTTTTTTCTCTTCACTCCTGTCTTCATCTCTTCTTTTTACACTTCACTCTAAGCAAAGCCATACCCACATCTTTCAAAACGCAGTTGAGCAGTGAGATTAATAATGTAAATTCTCTTGTCGTCTGTCCTCGTTCCATCCCTCTTTTCGCCACCTCCATCCTCCACCTTCCTTGCTCACTCATTCCTTCTTAATCTTAACATAATCTTTTTCTCTCTTGCTGTAGCCCCAGATGGATTGTCACCTCCGAGGCTGGCCCATGCAACTAGTGTCAGTCTGAATGTATCTTGGTCTGCCCCTGCTCATTCCAACGCACCGGGCCCTCTTCGCTACACCCTGCAAATGAGAACATTGCCACAGAGGCCTGTGAAACGGTGAGTAAGAGCATCAAATGCACAGGCACAGCAGATAAACCTGCAAGTTTGCACACACTAGTTCAAAGCACATACAAGTGGTCTGAGAAAAGAGAAATATGATAATAAATAGCAATAAAAGAATGACAGACACACTCCACACTCCCAGACACATATCTCATATGTATGCACAGAGACCTAAAATATGTGAACACACACATATGCATACACATATACATACACAGGGGTACATTATACAGCACAGCTGAATATGTCACATCAATATGACAGACCATCAGAAAAACAGAGAGGGAATGAGCTGGAGAGACGGGGGGTAGAGTCAAAAAGACAAAAAATCAAAGAGAGGGCAGATGGAGAGAGAGAGAGGTAGAGAAAATGTGATAGAATGAAAAGAGAGAGAGGGTGTGCATCTGATATGTATTCATTACATGCTTCCTGACAACAAATTGCAATTTAATCCAAGAAGAGGAGGCTCTCATTCTGTGGTAATAAATAAATGACTAGCTACATGTATTATATATCAGACAGCCATGCCCTCCTCCTCTTCTGCTATGGAAATCTCATTGTTCCCTGATTTATTCATTCATTCATCCCTTCTATCCATCTGATGCTAAATGGTCAACGGTCCCTCATTTATGACAATATTCTTTTACTTTGTCCTAGATTCCTTTGTATGATTATATGATTTGGGACCAGGTATGACATGAGGATGTAATCAAAAGCAGTGAAAATATTGTACATATTGCCAAGATAGTGTATGTTTCACTTGACACTTGTTTAAAAACATAACACTCAAAAAAAAAAAAGATCACCTTAGATTAAAGGTTACTCTTTTATATGAATGTGTTTAATTTACAGAGTAATTACACCCTCAAAAAAATCTGGTTCAGAGTGCCACCTAAAGGTTAACAAGCTAAAACGTAAACAAGCAGAAGATGTTAATAGTAAAATGCTTATGTGTACAAGGATGATTGTACCGGCAGCTCTGAGTTTAAACTTTCACAGTGAGCAAGAGAGTCAATTTGTGTGTTACAGCCTTTAGTTTTAATAACTGGTGTTTTCCATTATTTATCAGTTTTGGTCAGAAGACCTCTGTTTCTAAGTTAATTTAGCGTGGCTCGCTAACACAGCTAGTAATGTTAACGAACTTTTATGGGCGCCGGTGGACATGAACTAGAGATTAATTTGTCCTCTTAGTAGTGAACTGTGGCAGATAACTGTGCTATATTCAGCTTCATTAGATATTCACACTTCAACAATAGTATATATGTCCATGAAATTAAGGAAATGTTAAATAACATTATAATAACACAGCAAAACAGGAATCATCTTGACCAGGACATCTATAGCAACAGTTATTGCATTATTTTTAATAGGGATCCATATAGATCAATTTAAAAACACAAATATTCACTAGCAAGCACTGTACTTTATCACCATTTGTAAAGTAAATTATTGGTTGTTCCTCTTTGAGCACCCATTTTCATTCAGAGCTTTTTGAGCAGATCCAAATGTGTCAGTAAATATATTTGTTTGTGTCTGTCCACTCCTAGGCTCTTGGAAAACGCAACAGATACCTTTTCCTATTATTTGGAGGGCCTGTCACCATACACACAGTACCTGTTCAGAGTGGTGGTTTCACATACACATGGGCAAACAGCTGGCCCCTGGGCAACCTTGCGCACCGCTGAGGACAGTAAGTACACATACATGACACCACTAGCACCAGATATATTCATAGTGCCCAGAAGATGAATCCTCAAGACTGGTGACTCCTTGACTTTCCCTCTAGCACCACCATGAGGTTGACACTTGTGGTTCGTAGTGAAACGGATGGTATTAGATGGGTTTCTGTGATATTTGGTACACACATTGATGTCTCTCTCAGGATGATTTATAATAACTTTGGTATACCCTTAACTTTTCAGGTTAAAAAATTCACTGTGTCCAACACTTTGATTTATGACCAAATACCTGCAAAACTACGACTGGGTTGTGCTGCCTGGATGCTCATGTCAGCAACCGAGCCGAGTCTCACAAGTGAGTGGCTGGCAGGTGGCTGGCAGCAGCTGGTTGTTAGTTGGCCTATGCCATCATTTGGCCATCAGAGCTGCTGAGTCAAAGTTAAATTCAAGGAGTCTGACAGATCTCCTGATTTTAGGTGATGATCTAAACAATAGCCTCACACATTAAACATATGGTCTGTAGTGTGAGAAGTATAGCCTCTGCCCAGTTTTCTTTTATTGTCTGAAAGTCTCTAAGGTTTAATTCTATTAGAGTGTATTTAATTATTTGACATTAATGGAGGCGGAGTAACTCAAAACATTAAAAAAAAATGAGGAAGGTGATGGAAACATAAGCACAAGCAAGATAGGGTGAAACACACTGACAGAGTGAGATTTGTATACTGTAAGGTGTGTGTCTGTGTGTGAGTGACCTAGCCAGTGTCATTGTGGGCTAATTGCTGTAATAGAATCATATTAGCCACTGGAACAGCCTCCTCAGTGCAAAGTTATAAATTAATTAGTACCACGCTATTATCACATACATTATCATTAAGCAGCTGAGATTTGCATACATTGGATACATGCACATGTACACACAGAGAAATGTGTATGTACACATGTATGTGGGGTGTACGTATACATACACAGTCACATGAACACAAGTGTAGTTACACACACTGATGCTTGCACACACCCATTCAGACACACAGAATTGCAGACATTTAGGAATCATTAAATTATGGCCCTGTGCTTTCCTCATTGCTATGCAGAATTAAATTGGCTCCAGCACACACACACACACACACACACACACACACACACATACACACACACACACACACACAAACACAAGCATACAACTACACTCTCAAACAGAACGAGCTGTTGTTTTTGTTTTCCCAAGTACTCAACAATTTATAAGTTATAGGACAATATTTATGTGTGTGTGTGTGTGTGTGTGTGTGTGTGTGTGTGTGTGGACTGTAATAGATGTGTCCGTTCGGTCATACTGTGCCCCATCGTTCAAACCTCCATCCCTCACGTTTCCCTCTCTCTGCCTTTCTCAAGCCCCCTCACACACACACACACACACACACACTGAGAACATGTGTCATACACATACACCCTCCTTGTCCTCCTTATCAATCACGAACATCCTCATGCTCACAAGCAGTAACACGTGAAGTTTCCTGCAGACAAACTCATTCCTAAAAGCACATATATACTGTAACAGTTTAAGTATAGGAGATAAGAAAAACAAAAGATTTTTTCTACCATCTCTGTTTAACCGGAACTGTACTCATAGAAGAAACGATAGTCGTGTGTGTGTCTTATTTCTATCCACAGCTCCTTGTGTCATAATGATTTCCAATAATTGCTGATAATTAAATGTCACATAATACAATTGAATCTAACATCAGTTCGTGGACATGTAGACTATTGTTGAAATGTGAAAATATTAAATTATTTTAAAGTATGCATAAAACATTCCTTTACCATAATAATAGAATACATGAAAGGTAGAGAAGCTTTTAATAAGGAGGGATTTAAAACTAAGATTGGAGAAAGCCAAGTGCAGCCAGATTGGATTTTCCTAACATTGATGTGTAATTTGTCACCGTAAACCCATTCTCTGGTCGTCTTGGCAGTGACAGGAAAGGCTGTATTCCCCTCTTAATCTCTTCTCACACACTACAAAAAAAAGACAACTTTTACATTTCATTCAGAATGTTTTTATGTATAGTAAGGCCCATAGTTATGTTGTAATTTTTGTTGTCTTAGTAAAGCAGCATTCATACATAAATTCACTCACACAAATGCAGGTACATAAAACTTTAAATGAGCAAAAAACCTTGACATATACATACTCACAAATTCACAAGTACAGTTAAATATGACCTGACACGCACATTCACACATACTGAAACGACATATACAGTAGATCATATGTGCTTATTTTTTATAGTGGTGCGATATTCAAGTTTTACCACTTTTGGAAGAGATCCTCCTGACATGATCTGTTTCTGTAGGTGGGAGCTGTAACCTTGCAAGGTTTCTGATTTTACAGTATATAATGTACTGTGACATAGACCTTCATTAACAATATGGATTTGAGTATATATTCTATTTCATTTATTTTATTTTGTTTTTCTCTTTTTCTTCTATTGCTCTTTCTTTTTTTTCTCTCTTTCTTATATTTTTGTCATACTTCTGTCTTTCTCCATTTGTCCCACCTCTTCCATTCTCCCTCTTTCTCTCTTTTTCTGTGTTTTTGCATTAGAGCAGAGTGGGTTTCACCTCTTCTATTTGACAGACTAGCCCCTTAAGTATTTACGAGAGAGAAACACAGGGGCAGAGAGAGAGAGGGGGGGGGGGGGGAATAGAGAGAAAAGAGAAAATAAGATAAGAAATGGAGAGAAAAGTGAAAGGAAAAGTGGAGAGAGCAAAAAGGTAAAATGAGGAATTGAAGAAAAAAAGAGGGAGAGAAGAAAGGAGAGGGCTAATGACAGAACAGAGAAAGAGAGAGACCCATGCTTCCTCCTTTCCTTTTTATCATTCCATTAAAGTTTTATATCCATCTTTTTAATGTAATTTGGTCCCTATGAATTCCTGCCGCTGCAGAACAGACAGACGGCTCCTGTGAACATAAACTCTAGCCGTGTTGGACAGCTCCCTTTTCTCTGTCTACTCCCATGTTCACACCAGCTAAGTGATCTAAGAGAGTGTGTGTCTGTGTGCGTGTGTGTGTGGGTGTGTTTCTGTGAGCGGGATGTGTGTATTTGTGTTATAGAGTGTTATATAGAGAGTATGATTAAAAGAACCGTTTTGACAAAATGATCTTAGCCAAGCAGTCTTAGAAAGTAAGTGTGTGTGTGTGTGCATTTTTTTTTTGTGAGTGTGTGAGTGAGAGTAAGAGACCGAGAAAAAAAAAAGCACTGTTTTACCTAATTGAACTTAAAGCAGAAAGTGTGAAAGTGTGAAAGAAGAAGTGTAAAGGACAAAGAACAACAGAAATGAGGTTAGAGGTAATGACAGAACACTAAGAATTCATGTTATTTAATGAATGAGTGACTCCATTAATAAAATAATGTTTTACCTTATTTCCCCAGTGTTTTGTCCAGTTAGCGTTCCCAAGGAAATATTCAAGTAATGTAAGCATAATTCCATCATTATTTTGCATATCAAGAGATAACTAGAATATTTTATGTACACTGTTAGATGCTCACTACCTGAACATGTATTTACATGTTGCTTTTTGATTTTTTTTTTTCTTTTACATGTACCAGAGGGAAGAAATACACAGTTATTCTTCAGTAGTCACATGCTGAAGTATACTGTAGCTTTTGTAATATTTAAAAAAAAAAGATCTTTTAGCAGCATAATATTCCCCCTGATTTAAATCACACACATTTTTTTTTCTAAAGCTACATATTACCTTGCAACTTTTTGTAGCCTGGAATGAAATAAATTACTCCCAAATAGTCAGCGTCTAAAATTGATATAGAAAAATTTGAGTGATTGACAATTCAAAGGTATTGTGATGGTCGTGGTTACTTAAAGGCTAATGCACATCGCATATACTCATGATGCGATGGATACAAATCAAGCTTGTGACCTTGGCCATGCATCATCCTCTTTCTCGCTTGCTCCTCTTTGTCCCCCTTCAGTGTCTCCTAAAGCAGCAATGACACTAAATAATGTGTTGAAAAAGTAAAGATATGAAATGCAATGTAAATTCTCACCGTATTGCTTGTCACGTTTTGACACCATGTCGTAAGCATCTTGATAACAGTAAAGCTCACTGTTTGTCCTCATTATGACTCCTAGGAGCCTCGAATCACCTTCAAAAGCCCAGTCACCCACATACACACACGTCCACAAACCCACACATGTACGCACAGGACCCTGTGCAAGGCTAAAAATAATACCCTTCGTCTTCTCTTCACATGGATACACACAGATGTACACACTTAAATATACACGACTGAGCCTTACATACGCACAAATATGCACAAGAACCTACATAACATGTATACACCCTCAAGTACACATGCATAGACACACACACAAACACACACACACACACAATCCTTCTCCCTCCCCTTCTCCTAGCCCTTGTCAGTTGATTGTGTTATTACTATGCTAACCAAATCCTTATAAATGTGATTTAAGGCTTGGCGGCCCCACACTCCTGTTTTAGCCTTCTGCTACTATGTTTTACTGGAGAGAGGAGGAGTGATGGTGGGAGGTGTGGAGGGCGGGATGAGGGGAGAGGGAGAAGAAAGAGGGAAAGGCGTGAGGTCAGAGAGATAGGGAGAGTGGCAGGGGGGAGAGAAAAGTCAGGAGTGAGCGAGGGGCAAGGGAGAAGAGCAGCAGTTGGGAAAGGATGAGGGATGGAAAAACGGAAGAGGTGAGCAGGAAAGAGGAAGAGAGGAAAGAGTCAGAAAACCAAAGACAGACAGAGAGAGAGAGAGAGAGAGAGGAGGGGGGGTCGCTACGCATTCCCTCAACACTCGTTCCCTCCTACCCAGAAAGCAGTAAAGCGTCAGTAAAATAAAAAAAAGGAAAAAAAGCATCACCTGCATCTTAAATGAAAATTTCAATTGAAAAACTTAACAGCCCTTCAAATTGCAGAATTTTACACGCGCCAGTAAAGCCTAAATAACACTCAACATTTAGAGGGAGAAGGAGCATGGGGGAAGGGGAGGAGAGAGGGAATGAGGGAGGAATGGGGGGTAACAACGGGCGTTACTTTGGGTGGGTGACGTTGGCTGGATCAAGGTGACTTAATTGTGCTTTGTGGTAAAATTATTTACAGTTAAATACTTTCTGTCTGTGATCTGGCTCTTATTTTCTCTATTAATCGCTCCCATTTGTATGTCTGTTGTTTGAACATATCTTGATCAGACAGACAGCAGGAAGTACAGTAGGACAGAGAAGAATATAGTCAAGCAGAATGTCTAATTAGACAAACTGGTCGAGAGACACCCCAACCTGCAAAGATGAACGAGCACGCAGCAAGGCACGCAGACATGCACATAGACAGACAGGGAGATGGGCTCCTTGGTTATTCGTGGGGTTCAGTGAACCTTTGGTGGTAATTGAATCAGTGTGAGTGCTGAGTAGAGCTAGCATAAAAACCTGTTAACCCAAAAGGTCAACTCTCTGCATTGTTTATTTAGCAGGGAGAGCAGAGAGAGAGGGAGCAAAAGAGAGAGAGAGAGAGAGAGAGACCGCGACACAAAGCACGAGTAAGGGAGAGAGAAAGAAGAAAATGAGAGGGAGATGGAGGGGGGGGAGAGCGAGAGGGAAGGAAGGGGTCACAGAGAGGAAAAGGGGAGATGGAAAAGATGGACAGAAACAGAGAGAGATGGAGACAGAAGGAAAGATGAGTTGTTGGTGGGAGCATTTGTGATCTGTAAAATCAACCAAGCTTTACATCACAGTTTTTTTATACTGTTGTTTATTTATGTTGGAGATAGAAAAGTGTGTGTGTGTGTGTGTGTGTGTGTGTGTGTGTGTGTGTGTGTGTGTGTGTGTGTGTGTATGTGTGCGGGGGTGTGTGTGTGTGCCTAAACATTTATCAAACACTTTTTAAAAGGTTTTTTTCCGCCAAAATACACCATGGGTCAGTGACAGTTTGAAGGAAATAGTTCTACAGTCGGTGTATGCTCTATATACCAGTGGACTCACAATTTGGCATGGGCATTTAAAAATTGTATTGACTTAAAGTAACCTCAGGATAATCCAATCCATTACTTCACTGCAGCAGTTAACTCTACAAAGTCAGGTCACCTAGATCCACAACAGGGATAGAAGATACAGTTTTGTCAAAAAAGGAGAATAAGGAATAAGAAATAAAAGAATAAGTAAGAAGAAATGATAATTTATATTAGTTTAGATAGGGTGCTCTCAGGCTATTTGAAATATGGGAGATGTGCTGATACACTGCTGCTGTGCATCATAAAACTTAAATAAAGGATGAGTAAAAGAATTAGTGTCTCATAAGCAATATACTAAGAGACATTTTAAACTTTTAGCAGAACTGGGACATCCTGGGTCGAATGTTGGCATCACAGTCTGCTGGAAGTAAGGCCTGTCAGTTAGTAGATCGTCTGCAACACACACACATACTTGCACAACTACTGTCTCATGTGCATGCATGCTGACATACCCATACACATGCTTGCTTACACACTTTATCTCTCATGCACTCATGCACGCACACTCTCAAACGCTCATCTTCTTTCACTCTCTCTCTCTGTCTCTCTCTTACACACACACACACACACACATACACACACACACACTGCCATCTGGGAAAGCCGTTAGCGGTTAGCGGTAGCACTTAGCGACGCAGCACGCTCTCTCAGTCCGCTCAGTCACCTTGATCTGCTTGCCCTTCACACAGCACCATTACTGCTATACTGCATCACTGTGGATGTGGGCATGTGAGTGTGTGTGTGTGTGTGTGTGTGTGCGTGTGTGTGTGTGCGTGTGTGCGTGTGTTACAGTAGGAAGAGTGTGTGTCTATGTATATGGACATGCGTCTGTGTGTGTCCATTATAGAGCAGTACAGTGGGATGTAAATGCAAGGGGAGGAGGAGGGGGGGCATTACCTTCAAATGAGCTTCCGTGGAGTGAAATATCCCTCTGACTAGTCTTGTGTGGCTTCTTATCCGTGCATGTACATGTGTAAGTCATATGTGTGAGTGTGCCTGTGGCCTGATGTGCATGTCTCTCTGCCTGCATACTAGTGAGGATCATTTTGCGTTCTGGACATAAAATTTAAGGTTCTCCTAGGAAGTGGGAATGGCGATAAACATGAATACACAGTGAACTCAAATTAAAAACCTACTAGGTCTTGGAGACCACAACTCTGCTTCTGCAAAAAGAGAAAGGTCTTGTGAGGAGTCACCACAGATATGATGCCTGTATGGCCAAATTTCTATCCCTCTTTGTAATTGCTAAAACGATGTATGTATTTGTGTTTTTGTTTGTGTAAGCATTGATGCCAAAACCAGGGCAAAGTTGTTGAAAGGAGTGAAAATGTTCCCTGCAGTTCAGAGTGGCCTACACTTCAGTCCCTGATTTCCCACTTGAAAGATCGTCAGACTCACATTCAACCAGTCAGGAGTACTGCATAAATACAATCTTGGTTTGCTCAGAGGGAGAAATTTAGAAAGAACAAGAGTTTTCATTTTAATCCCTTGGATAGAGATGGCAAAATCACTCTTTGTCCTTCTGATGTCATTCTTGATGTTACGTGTCAAATAATGCTTTAGAACAACCCCCCTCCTCCCTCTTTTTTAAGCACACATGCAAAGAATTTGTTTATCTCTTGCTTTTTCTTTCTCTTTACCTTTCACTGTTGCTCCCTGTCTTTATCTGTTTTCTCTTTTTCCCCACAGGTCCAGGAGCATTAGACACTCCAGCTGTTTCAGGGCTCCATCCTCGTAGTGTGACAGTTACCTGGGTTCCTCCCTCCCAACCAAATGGCATCATCACCAATTATACCCTCTATCTTCACCCAAGCTCTATCTCTGCTTTAGATTCCAAACGCAGCTCAGTCTTCAGCCCCAGCATGAGCCTCAACTCAAGCTTAGGTCCTAACCCAAGCCCAGCACCCAGCACTGAGGGTAGATACCTCTACTCGAGGCATAACCTCAGGCCAACATCCAATGTTACCACCCTCAGCTCAAGCCACATCTCCATATCTACTGTCAGAGCACACACTAATAACCCTTTCTCAAGCTCCAGACCTGGTATCTCAGAAGACAACCAGATCGAGTCCAGTCGTGTAAACAATACAAGCCGAGGCCCTGGTTTCAGCTCATTCCACCACACTGAACCGAATACCATCTCCAATGTGAACCCAAGCCCCAGCCTCTTACTGTCAAACCCAGAATACAATTCAACCAGCTTGAACACTGATCATTTTATAAAACAAGACACAATCCACAGACTCATCTCCCATTCCTTTAGTGCAGCTTCAGATTCAAGTTCATCCCCTCTATCAGCCACAGTTCCAGGGAACACAACTAGCTACACTTTCCTCGACCTACTGCCATACCAGACCTACAACATCCAGGTACAATATGTTGCTTTGTCATTATGGTAGATATAAATAGACTGTATCATATAATGCAATAGATTAAACATTATCAGGGTTCTTCTTGGCTCAGAATGGGCATTTGGAGGGCGACTACGCACAATAGTAAGCATGATCGATCCACATACAGTAAAGGCAATGAGTCTGTGTTACCTTATTCGACAGAAATCACAGGAAGTCCTCTCTCCCATTAGCGCTAGCTTCACAGTGGACCGTTCAGGCCCAATCAAAACAATGCAGCTTAGCTGGCCTGCTGCATTTATCCCTAGCCGCATGCGTAAAATATAACGGCTGTGGATGAAAGGGGAGTTGACTGCTGGAAGCCAAAGATGTCATATTTAAGGTTATGTTCTGCTTGTTCAACAGTTGTTTGATAAATTGCTATTAAACACATTCGGAGAGGATTTGACTTGCTATATTTGTTCTCAGTTCTTATTGTTTTGGTGCTGGTGATTTTCCTTTGGCGATGGTTCTTTGGGGAGCGCAAAAAAATCCTCTATGCAGGAAAAACCCTGATTAAAAATAAAAATACATAAATACAATTAAAGTATCATAATCAATTGTTAGTCTCTTTTCCAGACTGTTGCTCCAATAATTAATATAAACACAATAACTAGATGTTTTTCTTGGCAATTGAATCATCATATGTTTGCAGTTACAGATGAGACTTAATTTCAAAATGTCACTGCACCCTTTATTTTTTTTGCCATTTTCATTCCATTTTTTTAATAGTTATTGGAGCATGGTTGCAGATGGTGCCAGAATTAAAGATTATTGACTGAAGAATAATAACAGAATAAATCATGTTATTCAATTGTTCTTTTCACTATTCATTTGTGTGATTAATTGAGAAAACTGCTGGCCTCACAATGATAACACTAGATATCACATTTTAATGTTACAAAATTGTTTTCCAACGTATAGCTGGCAGCCTGTACCAGTGCGGGTTGCTCAGTGTCTGGGACATCTCAGCACTTTCAAACCCTCCCAGCTCCCCCTGAAGGGCTCCCTGCACCTCACGTATACTCTGACACACCCACCTCTGTTCTCTTGTCCTGGGGTGCACCAGAGTGGAGCAATGGACCACTGGAGCGGTAAGAGATGATCACAAACTGTATGCTTCAATCCCTCTGTGACACTCATATTTGTGTTTGAATATCTGTGTTTTTTGTACTGTATCTTGTGCTGGACATAGGTGGGTGATTGAGCGCAGAGTTGCAGGGACCAAACAAGTCTCCACAGTAGGCTATCTTCCACCTGACCCTCCCCCTCTTTCCTTCCTGGACTCTTCATCAGCTCTTAGTCCCTGGACTAGCTACCAGTATCGACTTGTGCTCCATAACCAGGCTGGCAGCACCACAGGTAAAACTAATAATGGGCTCATTAGAAATTAAATTGAATCAAGCCAAGATGTTTGTATTTTGTGTTTTACGCTGTCAAGTGTCTTAATGAATTCCACAACTGTGTGTCTTAAAAATTAATGTGTCCCCTTATCAAACCAGAGGCCTATGACTTGTTGTATGGCAGTTGCATATTTTACCATGTATTCACGTATTGATATATACTTGCAGGACCCTGGGTCAATATTACCACCAGACCTTCTCGGCCAGCTGGTCTCAGTCCACCAAGGGTGAATGTCTTGGAGCCAGAGACACTCCAGGTGAGGAGACATTATGACCTTAGATTTTTAACAGGTTCACCGAAATACTCTTGGAGCTGGAATAAGAGGGAAAAAAATTAATGTAAATAAATTGTGTTTTTCAGTAAATTCAATACTGAGCTACCTATATATATAAAAGTATCAACACACTTTCCCATTCACTGTGTCCAGTCCAAACTTCTGACTGGTACTATATGTATGAGTTGTACATTTTCCCTGATATGGCTGAAGCATGCAAATATAATCCATGCCGGCGATGCTGCTACTGATTGTAAATTACAATATCTTATAGTACATTAACCAGATAGAATGTTGAGTATCTCAGAAAATACCAAAAAAAAAGTGTTTTAGTGTCTTTAAATGGAAAATACAAAAAAAAAATACAATGCAACTTTATTGAGAATCTCTCCGGTCACTCTGAGTTTGACAGCATAGAAAAGACAAAGCAATGTCATACTGATTCCTCTGTCTTGGGATTTAATGAGAAATAAAAACATTCAACTCAAGGTCCCCTTCAGAAAATGGGAGGGGCTGTGACCCTGTCTGACGAAGCTTCCTTCCTGTCGGCCATTTTTAAGGAGGGGCCAGAGTTAAGTTCCAGCACTGGCTAATCCCACATCAAGGCCTATCAGCGAAAGACACAGAAACAATATTGTATGCATGCACACACACACACACATACACACACATATGCATGCACTCACAACCCTGCACTAATGCTAACAGCAGAAAAATGCTAATGCTTGTCATCATTTCAGAACCACCCCTGTCATCTCAGCAGCAGCACAGCTTTAGGGGTCACAGGCGCGAGAAGGAATGTGTTCCTTCCTGGTTGTTGCTAATTGGACAGGCAGGCAGGGTGTTTCCTGGGTACCAATTGACCTTGACAACACAGAGGATTTTGAGTATCTCCCTTCATTCTCTAAATGGCTACTTTTCTACCGTGCTCCTGTACACTGCATATCACTTTTTCCTCACCATTATCCCATTTTCCATTTTTCTTTTTTTGCATGTTTGTTATGTGGGCCTTCTTCCAGTCTCTCCTGCCTTTCTGGATTTCCCTAATCATTTTAAATACTATATAATGTATTCTTAGCCTTTCTAACAATTTATTTTCTTATCATTTTGTTGTTTAACAATTTTATGCATAGTTTTTATATTTTTTTGTAAGCCAAGTAGAATGACTAGTATTTATGTTGGTAGATAGTTTGTGTTTTTACTGAGTGTGTTTACCTGTATATTATCCCTCTGTTTAAATAAGGATATATATGAAGCTGTGAGGTGGTTTCAGGTGTTTTATGTGTTTCTGGTTCCCCAGGGGAGAGAGATCTTTGATGATACTGCTGTACAGTTGGGAGTTTTTAACAGTGCATCACTCTGACTGCCATCTTTTTCAGTTTTTGTCAATTTATACTTTCACCTTTATTTCTCTGTTCAGCCTGGTTTCCTGTTCCAAGGTCATTTTGTTGCTCAACTAATACTAAACAAAGCAAAGAGCAAAATTAGGATGCCCAGTGAATTTCTCTTTCACACAGTGAGATCACAGTTACAAACAGAATTGTTTTTGTACACAAACTCAGATGTTTTGCCACATATAACTCACTAATTTGAGTTGATTCTGCTATGTGCATCCAAAATATATATTTGTACAACTGGAGAATAAGAGTTTCTGTTACCTGTATAAAGTTAGTCTCAAGTCTTTGCTATAAAGTTCCAAGTCAAGTCCCGTGTCAAGACCAACTAGTCCCAAGTAAAGTCCAAGTCCTCAACTTTGTGTTTTGAGTCCTAAACAAGTCATTATGTGCCCCTGGCTTTACTTTTTAAACATTAACTTTGCAAACATCCCTGTAATAAATTACAGGGAATGCATAATGTTTTAAATGTTTGTTTCTCAAACACATCTGTAGTAAAAACATGGAACTATGGAACTGGTCTTCTTAGGGAATCAAGGAGCAAGACTGGTGAAATAAAAGGAGTATTAATGACCTCATTATGGTCAATTGGGGTTTCCCTCTGAATGGACAACAGCAGAACATCTGAGATCCTTCCTCTCCACATCTGTTTCTAAGCTGGTTCTTGATCAGCTCCAATTTGGAGAATGATCACTTGACTGATGCAATTGTCACTGGCAATGTAGCATATATTTTCAGGAGTATTGTCAGCTTTGGAAAGACTATGTTCACATCATTTTCTTTAATGTGCGTAAGCATAGCTTGGACATTGCTGGTACAGAGAGCATAGGAAGAGTGGAACACCTTCAGTTCAATGACAATACTGTCTTCCTTTATGTCATAGAATTGGCAACCATCCTTGAAAGATTGGGCAGCTTTGTCATTTGTCATGCTGTTCCAGTTTCTTGGGGTGGTAAGGCACTGACATACAAAACAAGAACTACACTAGCCCTCTTGTCTTTGTCATATGTTTTTACCCCTACCATCTTCCTTGGTAGGGGTAAAAACTTTGGTAGGGGTTTTTACTCCTCTGTGTTTGTTTGTCTGTTAGCAGGGCTGCTCAAAAGGTTCTCTTCCAGACTCCATTACAGTGTCATGACAGGATACATTTTTTAAACTTTTTAACATGCCCAAGCACTGGTTTAACTTCTACTGGACATCCCATCTAATTGCTAATGGCTATTGCAAACATACCTTTATCTCTCTCATCTCCTCCGTTGCTGCCTTTAGCTGCATTTTGCAGATCCCTTTGTATTGTCTTCAATTTTCTCCCTCTCTACAAGTCCAAGTTAATCCAAGCTGAAGAGTTGTAAACACATTTGAATCAGTAATACTTCAGTGATTTCGTTAAAGATTTTAGTACATCACAAGGTTGATTTCCAGTTTGCACTAAATGTTTAGTATAGAGATGGCTAAGTACATATCTAGCTAGCTAGCTAGCTAGCTACTGTCCATCTAGCACATTGTTTAGCATGTTACACAGCTTTGGAAAGGCCTACATATAAAACAAATTTAGAAAATACACTCTACATACATTAGCAATGCATCATTAATAATATTTAATCCATAAACTTGCAAAAAAAGTCCTGCTTTGTGACCTACTTCACAATTGTCGTAAGATCAAGGTTACAGCTTAGACTGCACGAACCCAAAGACAATTAAACAATCTAAAGGGGGTGTGAATCAGCCAACCAGTGAGTAGTACTGTACCAAAATCAACTGAAAGGAATAGTGTCAGCTACAACAACTACAACATGTTTTTCGGGGTGCTTTATTTTCCTAATGGTCAGCTTACATAAAGCATCCATTAATTTCTAGCATAATGGGCAGTCTGCTCCATCATTAGGGCATCTTATAGGGCAAAGTATGTCATGTTCTTCACTGGAAGGGCACTTCACCATGTTTTTGTCCCATACAGTGCACCCTATAGGGCACTTTTTTCATTGAAAGGGCAACCAAATCTGCTCTTCAGTATGTTAGACTTAGGGGAACCCGAAATGCACTTTTTCCTTTGTTTTTTTTTTTTTTGTTTTGTTTTGTTTTGTTTTTTTTCACTAGAAGGGCACACATACAGAACCTCCAGCTCACCCCATTACAGTGGCAACTCATAGGGCACTGCATTACATCTTCTTCATTCAGGGAACATCATGTTTTCTCGCTTTTGGGGGTACCATCACATTTTATCATACTGTCGTGGCAGCTTAGAGGGCACTTTTCCCACAGGGGCAAGTCCGCCAGTGCCCTGACCAAATTATTTCCATTTTAAATTTTTTAACAAAGTAACAATTAAATTGATTGATTTGCAATAATTACTTAAAATAAAAATAAAATAAAATAAAATAAAGGCAAAATGATCAGCTGTGCCTTGGTATGTTATTCCTTTAACTAAGGTTGGGGTTCAATAGCATTGCATGAAATCTGAACCCTGATTAAATTAATTTGTCTTCAATTTTCAACAAAATAACTAAAATTCAACGATTTACTCTGAGCTCTGTACTTTTTGTTGACTGTGAAAAGGCAGAAACACTACAGCGTTGGGGGGCAACATAATTATAAACAGGTTTGTGTTATGGTAGGCTAATGTTTACAGATATAATCTGTTGCTGGAGAAGTTTGTCATTTTGAGTGGCAGATGATAAATTAAGTAGAAGTCTACTTACCTGAATTTTTAATATCTGTATGTGGCATTGTGCTGCTCTGCACCACCAAATGCACCTTCCTGCCTGTGCAACATGATTGGCTGCTGTTGGATGGGTTTGTTGTGTCCATTGTCAGGAGTTGATTCAATGCACACTTTTTTATAATACATTTATTTATATTTGGAGGATATCAACTCATTCCAATTCAAAAGGTTAAAGTCCAAGCGTAACATGTTTAGGTCTAATTCCAATTGCAAATCTTTTATGATTTTGTTGTGCCGTGTCTAAAGTCATTAGATTTGTAACTTGAGTCAAGTCATGTGACTCAAGACCACGGCTCAGATAGAGTCTATAATTCTTGCATTTTTTCATCTGTGTGTTATCTGTTTTAATCTAAAGGTCCATCTGGTTCTCTGCTCTTTTGTCTGTTTGATTCACAGATAGTAGGGCTTCATTTTTCATTCTCTCACTCATTATTTCTACCAAAATAGCTGTTTTTATTTATATGCTTATTACATAATTAGTTAATTGTCCATGAGGCATATTAATCAGACTGTGGTCCACATCTATGATGTCCATCATATATTATTTTCATTTTAAAAAATACGTTTGGGGATTTGATCTCAAATGTTTACAGTGCATTTGCACAATGCCGACATAAATTTAATACTCAAGTGATACCACTGACACATGTACGATTAAATTGTTGCATTGTATTGTCAGCTGTAAAATTCGGCACTCTCTGAATACCTTTTTTTCGGAATGTAATAGCACAAATGCACAAAGACATGCACACATACACCATGTCCTTACACACACACCGATTCTCTCTCACTCTTAACTTTATCATCCATCTCTCTCTCTCACTCATATACACATAAACACATATACAAACACACACACACACAGACTGTACTGGCCTTAGCCCCAGTGGTCTGTGTCAGCCCAGGGTCTCTGCTGTCTTCACCATCTCTAGATTACATCAGGCTATTCAATCTGTAAATGACTTCCACCACAAAGCACACCCAACACGCACTTTGGGAAATGAGCTACCTAACTCAACATGACCCTGCCCATATGTGGCTGTGTGTGTGTATGGCTCAGTGTGCGTGTGTGTGTGTGTGTGTGTCCTGTATCACCTCACGGTGTCACTTGTTAAATGAATATCAAGGTTGTATGAGAAATAATTATTCTTGACATTCATTCATAATATTCTCCTCAACATTGAGCACTTAATCACCTAAACTCATGAGTCTCAACGAGCTCTGAACTGATCAGTTATTGTACATGACAGTTTGTCTTCATAAGTGTGTTATAGCACACAGTCCAATACAAGTGTATGTGTGTGCACATTTTGAATGCTAGCATATAGTAACTGTGCATGCATTTCCATTTGTGTTTATGTGGACGTGGATGTATCAATGAAACATTTATTGTATAGATATCTCTGAATTCACACGTATAGAGTCTGTGTGTGTGTGGGTGTTTTTGTGTGTGTCTGTGTGTGTATGTTTTATCATTTGTGTGTGTGCCAGTTACCTTCATCCTTACTCTAAAATGCTGACGGACTGAACGGTTTCCAAATCAGATGCAGTGCTCAACGACAGCAAGCTTTTGTTTTTGCATGCAGCAATTCCATTACCAGCCGCTTTCATTATTTTAGCATGGTGTTTGTCCATGTGCGTGCATTTGTGTGTGTGCGTGTGCCCTGTTTTAAATGTGATGAACGGAATCTTCTGCTCAAGTCAAAGTCAGGTTATCTTTCCCCACAAGAGAGTTGATAGCAGACACACACGTGTGATGATGCATGCACACAGGGATACTACGTACACGATCGCACTGTTAGCACTCACGACAACACACGCATCCACACTATGATGCAGATACCGTATGTGTTTGCATCAGCACACGCTGCAAACTCTACACACACGCACACGCACGCACTATGCCATGACTTCCTGTAGTTCATCCATCTAAAAGCTTTCTGTCGTCCTCAGCATGCCGAGAACGTTTAGAATGCCCAGCCAACCAATGAGAAGGCTTTTCTGGGATACTGATAGGGCAGTTAGAAAGGATTAAGTGAACAAGGCCTTTAGTTTCCTCTGTACTATTCTGATATATCTGACTACTGTATTTTAAAAGGAGTGCACTGAACTTTAATCTAACACTCTTATGTTTCAGGTCATATGGTCTCCTCCTCTTATTCCCAATGGGGAAATCCATGGCTATGAGATCCGGCTCCCAGAACCCCGCATCTTCCATGACAGTGGCACTGCATCTGAGCTCAACGTCACAATAACAAACCTGATTCCATATACGAACTACAGTATCACTGTGTTGGCATGTTCCAAGGGAGGTGGACAGGTTGGAGGATGCACAGAAAGCCTGCCCACTCTAGCTACCACATTACCTGCAAGCCCTCAAGGCCTTGCACCACTGTCAGTAGTGGCAGTTAGTGAGTCCTTCCTGGCCATCTCTTGGCAACCACCAAGCAGGCCAAATGGACCTAACATCAGGTAACATAAGTATTACAGAGGAAACAGTTTGTGTCTGACAACACCAAGATGTTTTTTCTTACCAGTGATGGCACAGATATCTTGTATGGATCGTAGGCCACCACTCATTGCATTCCACAGTGCAGCTTAATGTTAGTCAAAGATATATTGGCAAGACACTCATATGCGAAGATGCATCATCACAGAAAAAATCCTTTATTTTCTTTCTCATCAACTCAAGCAACTTGCATCTGACCAATAGCACCACTTGTACAAAAGAATCAGAGGAATTTGAAATGACTACTGCGTAGGAATATCTATTTTGATTTGTAATGAAGACAGGGCAGTCGGTGTTGGGAGTAACGTGTTATGCTTTCAGAAATCACTAACATTGCTTTTCCCAGTATGCAGTAGTACCTGGAAAAGTAAGGCATTACCACTGGTTTTCATTAAATGCATCACATTTACTGACTTAGTGAAAATTGTGTTAGTGTGATCAGATATACCTGTCCACAGCAGCAATCTCAACAAGCAATCTGTCAAAGCATTTGATCAGAAAATGATGAGAAAATGTTTCTAACACTTGGCTCCATAGTTGATATGATTCAGTCAACATATCAACTATGGATCAGACATGCATAACTGCTTTGAACATGCACAGAACCCAGCAAATTGCTTCTATTGTTTTCTAATGGTTGCCAGAATTTAACCAAGTGCAAGAGAGAGAACGTTTTAAATGGTTCTGTACAAGCAAATGCGTATCAGAAATCCAATGCTAATTATGAAAAGCTAGTAAGTGTGAACCTCAATCTGTGAAACCATCATTTTACATAATCTGTATCGAGCCTGTTTTTTTATTCATTAGATATAACGCAAAGTTAGAAACCAGACAGTCAATACTGAAATCTACAGCATGTTTCGTTAAGAGACACGTTCAGGAAATGTTCAATTGCCGCTGAAAAACTTCAGCAAACAAGCAGATAGGAACACGTTAACAAGCTGCTAACATGAGTGCCCTGGTAATGAGCTAAGTATTGTGCATTTTTTAATCAGTGTTTTCTCATTCCTAATGCAAATTCTGGTCCGTTTTGTTCTGTCCTGTTCTACTCTGTCAACAATTAGGCCTAAAATAAAGGTCCATTTTCCTGGCAGGCGATTAAAATGCATGAGCCCGTCTGTCTGTTCTGCTCTGCTCAGCTCTGTGTGTTTGTCTAAGTGGGTTGGTTAAAAGGTGGCATTAAGCCCTTCTTTTCTGATTACAGCAGAAATTAGCATCACTGTGGGGAGAGGAAAACACAAACCCTGCAGGAAAAAAACAACAGAGGGAGGGAGGGAGGGATGAGATACAGTGAACGCAAAAGAATAGAGATGATGAAAAACAGCAGAAGAGGACGAAATGAGCGATAAGGAGAAGAGTCGGTTGAAATTGGTGTGCAAGTGTGTACGTGTGTCTATATGCATGAATGAATGCATATGCAAGCATGTGTGCCTACATATGTGGGTACGGCGTGTGTCTGTGTGCTCATATTGGCACATAATTCTGTACATGTGTTGTGTGTTAATGCATTCCTAAACATCCAACCATGTGTGTGTGCTTTCTTTTATTCAAATTTCCCCTTCAGATACGAGTTGCTCAGATGTAAAACCTACCAGCCCCTGGCCATCACCACGGTCCCCACAGTAACAGCCACATCCCCTCCCCCTTCTGAAGATCTCCATCGCTGGCTCCATGTTTACTCCGGCACCAAATTGTTCTACCAAGATAAAGGCCTAAGCAGGTGAGATTACTGAAATGAGCTCTAGAGCAAACGCCGGCGCCGCAGCAAACCGTGTGTGCAGAGCCGATCGGCGAGCTGCCGCTGATGCCGATCTTTTAATACCGCTCAAAGATACATTAAGCAAATATCCCAAAGAATTAAATTGTTTTTCACACAGCATCCCCTAATCTCTGTTTGGCACTTGGTGGAAGCAGATTTTTTTCCCTCTATGCTTGCTAAACGGCTCTGGGTGTACTCTTTTCGGGTTTGTGTCTCTACTGGGCTCAAGTAGTGAATTGACAAACTTTTGAACGTGTCAGCACTTTTCAGTTCGTAGTGTTTTTTTATTGATGTCCTAAACAGCACTTTAAGAAAATAATTAGTTTTTTGATAGAAGTCATCATATTAGCAGAACCAACAGAATAACTTTAGAGTGAACTAATAGATAAAGACAGACTTGACTGAAATGATGGTCCCCTTTATCCCAGTTATAGAGCATCATTCTCTGTTATTTCTTTTACTTAAGTGGAATATTGATTTACAGTTTCAGTTGGAACTTGTACCAAGAGCTTATCTATTATAGCTGTTGTTTTTTCATTTCATTTCATTTTTGAATGATTGAAATTCATACTGTTTAACGGTACAACATAAAACATTTGTTGTCAGTTCACAAGGAAAGTAAAACATACCGTCTCTCAACAGATTCACCCGTTACCAGTACCAGTTAGTGGTCCATAATGACATGGGCTACTCTTCAGGAGAGATAGTTACTGCAATGACCATGGCCGGGATTCCTTTCCATCCTCCATCTCTGTCGGCCCATGCTATCAATCACACTGCTGTTAAGGTCAACTGGACACAACCCTGTAAGACTACCCTTACTCTTAAACACACACACATAGTCTGTCCAGCAAAAGTCTTTATTCAAAATGGTCTGAAACTTAAACTGTTTTTCACAAGGACAGAAGTATAAACACACACATGAGATGAACGCATAAGCATACTTTCATGACATGATGTTTTATTAAGCTTAATCTGTCATTTGATGCTTACCAAAATGTGAAGAAAAAGACCTTTTCACATTTTGACTTCTCTCTCACTCTACTTCCCCTGTCTTCATGTCTTTCTCAGCTTTGCACAACCTGCAAGGAGAGGTGGAGTCTTACTTTCTCACAATAGACTCTGCCCTCTCAAGTCAAAATATGGTTTTTCACCCTGAGATCATCTCCACCGTGATAACTGACCTTTGGCCCAGCACCACCTATTTGGTGTCATTACAGGTGTCTAACGGGGCACATAATACAACTAAGGCAATAGTTAACGTCACGACAAAGGATGGAGGTATGTGTATATATGTGAGTTTATTGATGATTAACATGGCCAAAAACTTGGTTTCAGAAATTGGTTATAATTTGCATCTGTATGTGTTGTATATGTGTATATGTATATGAGGGTGTCATGTATCATGTAAAGTACTTCAATTCAATAGATCCCGGAGAGGTGTCTGTGTCAATGTGTGTTCCTCTGTGTCTCTGTGCTTCACAGGAAATGTTAAATACATCATGTAGTGAGGCATGAAATCAATACAAAGTGTGCGTGTGAGGCAGATTTAAGGTGTTGTAAAATGCTTGTTGGCAACACACACAGCCATACACACAAGCTGTGTTTTACCTGTCAGACAAGACAGCAAACATGGCTGTTCCCAAGTCTGAGGCAAGCTATAGCTATACTGTACTTTACAACATAATTGAAATACATCACTTTGGCTTTCCTAAAAGGTTAGATGGGATATTCTATAAATCTACAGAGAAAAGAAATCATGAAAGTATATCAGTCCCTTATGTTGAAATGGAAAATTTCCACCAAAATATGCAATGCCATCATTACAGTACATCTCTTTTATACAGTCTCATCCGTTTTCTCAGCTTTAGCTGTCTTTGCATAATCTGTTAATATTTGTAAAAGGAGACTCAGTCTTCATCAGAAAGTAAAATTGAGTTTCGAGTCTATACAGTAAGTGGAACATGAGTAGCCAATCAGTTCTTGAATCTATTGTTATTTTCCTTTTCAGGCTTTACTATCTTTAGCTATGAGTAGCACAAGCTGTGCAACTGTCATCACGACTTTTCTCTCCATTTCCCTCTTCAACTCTCAGCCTAGTCTCTCAGCATTTAAGGGTTATCTTTCAACTGTCACACTGTAATCACATGTCAGAGGCCGCTCACTCTGTTGTTTTCTTTCTGTCTCCATTTCCTTCTCAATCCCTCTCTCTGACCATCTCTCTGTCTCCTTCAGTTCTATCTCTTTCTCAGTATAATCATATGTCAGAGGCCTCTCTCTTTCTCTCTAATCTGAGCCGTATAATAAAAAGTGCATTAAAAACATTAGAAAATCATTAGGTGCTAAAGGCAAAGCATGGCTCGTTTAACTGAGAGGGCTCTGGAGGTAATTTCATTATTTTACAGCCATAAGAGTGCGCACACACACACACTAACACACACACACGTGCACACACCAAAGCCAAATATATTTTAACTAATGCAGCTCAACCCTACCAACCGTCTTAACATGGCTTGCAATCTATAGGGCAATGCTAACATCAGGACTAATTGGCAAGAAAAATGTGCGTGTGTCTGTGTGTGTATGAGTGAAAGAGGCTCTGTGTGCAGTATTGCGTTGATAATGTCATCCTGCAGTAAATGAAATGTAGAGCAGTAGGTTGGGTTTAGGTAAGTGCATTGGCAGCAAATGAATTGGGTTAACTTCTCTTAGCTGAGTACATTTTTACTTAGAATAATAGATTGAATCTGTATGATTACATCTCACCCACACACACATCTCATCACAATACTCTACTTAAACCTTTCCTCTCTTTCTCACTTTCCACAACTTGATCTTTACTATCATCTTGAAGGAAACCTTATACAATGAAATTGTCTTTTGAATTTGTTCACTCTCTCTCTTTCTCTTTCTTTCACAGATCATCTCTTACTTATCCTCTATTTTTCAGATTCTCTCGTGTCTTTCACTGTCTCCGTCACCTCCCTTCAAAACCCATTTGTCTCTGAACTTTGGCAACCCCCATGGTGAAAACCAACAAAACGTGTGGGAGTGAATACTCCCTCCCTTATCCTCTGTACCTGTAACAAATTCTCTATAAGCTACCATGTTATATCAATCGCCATAGAACATGTGTTCTGAGAGTGGAGCAGCATTTGGAGTTTTAGTTTATTATAAATTTGTACTATAGATGTGCTGAAAGAGAGTTTCTTGAAGGAATGAACTAAGGGAATGAAGAGGTGGAAGGGACAGTAAAGGAGAAAGGGAGAGATAATGTGGAACAACACAGCAAAAGAAAAAAATGTCTCAGAGAAAGATTCACTATCATTAGCTATGAGATAGTGAAAGAGAAAAAGAGAGAGGGCGAGCTGATCATATTCTGATTATTCTAAGTGAAAATGCACTCAGCTAAGAGAAATTAACCCAATTCATTGGCTGCCAATGCACTTACCTAAACCCAGCTCACTGCTCTACATTTCATTTACTGCTAGATACCATTATCAACGCAATACTGCACAAATACAGTCACACAGGTGGCCTCTTTTCTCCCTCCCTCACAAACACACAGACTCACACTCGGCCTGTTTTATATGCAGACCAACACACACTCTCTGTTTCTCTCTGTAAAATACACACACACACACACAGTCTCTCTGTCCTACTATACAAATAGTTGCATGCTTATAAAGTCTGTCCATTTCTCTCCCTCACCAACATACACGTACCTCTTGAGTGATGGATGGTTAAAAGCTCAGTATTGTTGTTTGATCTCTGAGAAGTTTGTCAGGCTGTGTCTCTACTCATTGTGTGTAAATAGGGCTGTTACTGAACTAATGCTGTAAGAAGCTTGTATGATATACAGAAAATAGACTTCACCTTACATTACTTGTCTTTTTAAAAAATGGTTGTACTGAATACTGGAGACCTGACAGTCACAATGTGTAATTTAAACATACCCATATTTTTCAGTTTTACAACTCTGGCCTGATGATCACTAATGTAGCACTGTTTTAGGACGTTTTAAAGTTTTAGTGGTGTGGATTGTGTGTAAAAATTTACAAGCAGTTATCAAATCTTTCATGAACGGTAATGGTCTCTTTGAGAAATTTCAGTCGGGCTTTAGGGCAGGTTATAGCAGAGAAACTGCACTCTTTAGGGTTTTAAATGATCTCTTAGCAGCTGACTGTGGTCAATACACTATATTACTCCTGTTGGATCTGTCTGCAGCTTTTGACACTGTCTGTCAAAGTATTTTAATTAAACGTCTTAAAAATTGGGTGGGTGTTTCAGGTTTAGTTTTAGGTCATTCTGTGTGGAAATTGGGAATTATCAATCAGCTTCAGTAGCACTAAAATATGGAGTTCCACAGGGATCCGTTCTTGGGCCCTAACTATTTTCCATTTACATGCTACCAAATGGTCATATTATTAATATAGCCGATGATACACAATTATATCTCTCCTTTGACACCAATGACACCAATCAATTACACAACCTCCACATGTGTATTGCAAATATCAATAACTGGGTGGTCAAATTTCCTACAGTTAGGTCCAGGCTCATCACAATTACAATTACATTTCCTCCTATCTTGGTTCCCTCTCATCTAACATTACTAACTCTTGCAGAAACCTCGCTATTATCTTTGATAACCACATCAGCTTCGACCAGCATATTAATTCTGTTGTCCAATCATATTTTTTCCAATTAAGAAAATTTTCACATATCAGGTAATTTGTAAGAACTTAGAAACAGTAATTCATGCATACATTTCATCCTGGTTAGATTACTGCAATGCACTCTTCTCATGCCTCGCACAACAAAACCTCACTAAACTTCAGCTGATTCAAAATGCCGCAGCCATACTCATAAACAGGACCAACAGGAGAGAACACATCACACATGTTTTAAAATAACTTCATTGGCTCCCAGTCCATCTTAGAGTGGATTTAAAATTTTTAATGATCACTTTTAAGGCTTGTTTAGGGTTGGCTCCAGAATATATAGCTGACCTCCTGATCTCCTACAAGCCTGAATGCAACCTGAGATCCTCTCGTAGGTCATTCCTAGCCATTCCTCAGTCAAACCTTAAAACTAGAGGTGACCAGGCCTTTTCTGTTCAGGCCCCCTCAGTTGTGGAATGACCTGCCAGAGAAAATCAGGGAAGCTAACACATTGTCTTATTTTAAGTGACAAAAACTCACTATTTTAAACATGCTTTTTATTGATTTTACTGTTTGTTTTATTATCTTTCATTGTATTTTATCAAAATATTATAACTGTTTGCTTATTGTCTCTTTTAATTGTATGTAAAGCACTTCGTAACTTGTTTTGAAAAGCACTATATGAATAGAGGTATTGTAAGTATATTAGAGGTAAAAATCAGAAAAAAAGATCTGCACACTGTACTAGTAGCTCCCAGCAAATCTAATTGAGCAACGTTTCGATCTACCAGAGATCTTCGTCAGGCATTGTGAAATCACCATCACAGAGCAAGACAAACAATATGCACAAACACATTGTTAGTATATTATAAATGAATGTGGTGACTCACAAGTAAATCCTGTTCTTGCAGCTTTGTCTTCACATTTCTGCAGAAGTTGAGATTATATATAATATATATGTATGTGTGTGTGTGTGTGTGTGTGTATACATATACACATATGTATGTATGTAAACACTTAGATGTGATGTTGAGAGCACTGGTTTCATGCCATGCTTAATACTGAGCTTGGTGATGATCATGTTTCACATCTTCAAGCTGTATAAGATGTTATTGTTCTTTAAAAATTAAATAGTTTTGGATGTGTGAACTCTTATGTGCCATCCCCAGAGCCAGATGGGATGTCTGCCCCGGAGGTCGTTCCAGTTAACAGCAGCACCGCACGTGTGCTCTGGTTCCCTCCTCAATGGCCCAATGGAGCAATTACTGGTTACCACATCTACGTTAACGACCATCTTCATGGCAGTGTAGACAACAGCTCAGGGTCCTACCTGCTGGGGGACCTACTGCCTTTTACTGTCTACAACATACAGGTACACACACAAACAAAAGCAGACATGCACATCCAAACAAGTATGCAGAAATGTGTTCATTATGTTTTGTCTGCTATATTTGTGTATGTATTTCAGGTGGAGGTGTGTACTGTGTATGCATGTGTGAGGAGTAATGTTACTCAGACAACTACTGTGGAGGACCTGCCTGCTGACCTGGTTACACCTCACGCACAAGTTGTCAGTGCCAGGTAATGCAGAGATGCACTGTGAACATTTATGCAGTTGCATCTTTACTTTTTTTCTGATGACAAATATTTAATCTTAACCATTTTTCAAGTGTTACCATTGTTCCAGGTTCATGAAAGTTTATAGCCTCTGGTTTAAATGTACTAATCATCAATGTTTATCAGCAGCACAAAAGGTTGGTTTACAGGTTTGACACAACAGAATCAATCCAGCTTGCACTTACAGAGTATATGGTGGAGCTTTTTTTGTCTTGTGAAGCCAGCATAAGATGTGATGATACAACTGGACTGCATGAAAATATAATTTTACTCACTATTAGTAACCTGTATATCAATAACACATCACATTATTAAAAATATTTTTATTACACAATGTCAGTTGTACTCTTAAGTATTCTGATCTAATATAATAAGTTTACCTCAAAGGTACTTTTCAACAGCATCCACAATTAATGAAATAGGAACAAAAATGGAGATTTTATTCGCAGTCTTAAATTTAAATTTAAAGACATTTAAAGTGATGCTCTGCTTCCCACATTTGACCGCAATGTTGCAAATCTTACAGTTGCAGAGGAAGTAGTGATTTGTGGCTTATTTTCCTTGTAGGAAACTGTGGGAGTTGTAACTGTGTGTGTTACTACACAGGTCTTTCCCCTGCCAAAGATGTCAGAGATAAAAAAGAAGAAAATCAATAGTGTGAAGTGTATAAAGATACACACAACCTGACACTGTAACTCAACTTTGTCAGGCATTAACCATGCATGAATGCATGTGTGTTTGGTATGAGAAGGTTTGTGTGTTTGGTGTGTGCTCGTGTGTGCAGTATGGTGAAAGGAGTGTGAAGGAGAACATTTCATTGCCCTGTTCAGATTTGGAGTCCTTCCATAACCCCATCTCTCTCTCTTTCTCTCTGTTCTCGCCTTGCTCTCTCTCTCTCTCTCTCTCTCTCTCTCTCTCTCTCTCTCTCTCTCTCTCTCTCTCTCTCTCTCTCTCTCTCTCTCTCTCTCTCTTAGGATTGTGAGGCTGGACTGGTCCCATCCAGGCAGACCCAGTGGGATCATGCTGGGCTATGAGGTCTTAAGACGGACCTTGAGGTCATGTGTTAGTGGATCAGCAGGGGTCACGTCCTCTGTGGGGGAAGAATCAGGAGGTGCAGGTGGTGTAAGGTTCACATGTACCTACCTGCAGTGTTCTGCCACTCATAGTGTGTGTGGGACATCCTGCTTCCATCCTGACGTACAGGTAATTTTGCTCTGGCCATTTTGTTCTTCTTTCTGTATTTATTATTATTTTCTTCATGAGTGGGATTATGGAATTTTCTCCATCCAGTCGTTTATTTGTTAGTTGTCACATGCATTTTGCAACTGATTTTGACAATACTGTATGTTGACTGTTGTGCTAAAGGAAGGAACAACATTTACAGGTCAAAACAATGTGTTATTAATTGAAACAAGTGCAAGAGTGTTACCTGGGGCAACATACACTTCTCAATGCATTTTTTTTTTTGAAAATCTAGACACACATTATAATTATGGGTGTATTAAGAATGGAGCATTTTAGTGGGCAATGTTTCTACTTAAAGGCAAGAGCCTCTCTTCTAACCAGAATTTATTGTGAGTAATCATTAAAACCCTCACTGTACGACAACAACATATTTGTATTAAATGTGTAAAACAAGAATTTAGTCCAGGGTCTTTGCTTTGGCTGCTGATCTGAAGTGGAGAATACATTGTTGCTGTGTACCCCCTCAGGATATTAGTCCTCACCAGACCTCAGAAAGACACATAGAAACACAAAATGAAACACACACACAGAGACCCACAGTCAAATACACACTCTCACGGTTCCTCTTCCAAGCACACGCTATTTATGTGGGATGCATGGTCCTCCTCTCAGTGATTAATTTCTCTAAACAGATTAACTTGTCATCTGCATTCACTTCCATCCTTGTGTCATTGAATGCCAGCCAAGTTGGCACAGTGAAGCTGTACGCCATACATTTATCCCCACCACACCCAATAGCACAAACAATAACAACATTCAAACTCACATGGATAAATACACACATGCACACCGATTCAAACAGTGAAAGTGGATATACAAACCCACACTCATGTAGCTAGACAAGAAAAAAAAATTGCTCTGTATCACAAACATGTACACACAATAATAAAGGCATGTACACTACATACTGTAGGTTGTTTCCTTTAATAGTTAATAAAAAATAACATTTGTCATGTCCTGAATGAAATAGTATGATATGATATGGTCAGAGTTTTATGTTCAAAACTTGTATCACTCTGAAAGTTGTGAAGTTTCAGATCTTACATGAGAAAAGGGACAAAGATGATGGTGTATCATGAAGTAACCATTCAAACACTCATTTTTAGAGAGCATGCCCCAAAATAGAAATAGCCTTCAAAAGATAAATGGCTTCCTGTTTGGCTGATAGACACACCGTAGTAGTGCAGAAACATACGTGATTTCGTTTTACTGTGTCTGTGTGGATTTTGTTGATTGTTTTGTGATTATTTTCTCATATGTGGGTACATCTGTGTGTGTGTGTGCGTGTGTGTATATGCCAATATTGTTCAACCAGGTTTGCTGCAATGGACTATTATACACAAAGGAGCCACATCATCATTGCTGTGAGGGCAGTTACCTGAGTTTCATTAATTCCTCCAACCCAGTCTGCTGCAATGGCAAACTGCTCCCACCTCTCCCTGACCACCAGTGCTGTGGAGGATACTATGTTCATGTAAAAGCCAGTGAGTTTCAGATTGCTTCATATGTTAACACTTTCATGGGATTTGTTCTTTTCCACTTGACTTGACTCTAGTATTTTCAATGTTGTTCAAGTGTTTTCCTTCATCTGTCCTTGTCATTGTAGATGAATACTGCTGTCCTGACCACTCGCAGGGCCGGGTCTCAGTGGGGCTGGGTGACAGCTGCTGTGGGGGAGTTCCTTACTCCACGAAAGGCGGCCAGCTCTGCTGTAGTGGGAGCCTCCATGATGGCTATGGGGTCCAATGCTGCAGAGGCCGGGTTGTAGATGATACACTGGTGTGCTGCGGTGATGCTGAGAGGGAGGAAGTGCATACATACATTCCAGGTGAGAGAAGTAAACATACAGACACAAACGTAAACTAACATCCACTGTTGTTTTAATGGTTTTATATTATGGTGAGAGGGAGGAAATAAAAAGATTCTGCGATGAATAAAGTTTTTTGCTCAACAATGAACACATACGGGATGAAGTTTGTAATATCCAATCAACAAAAAGGCAAAGGAGAAAATGATGAGGAATAAAGCAAAGAGGGTTGAGGTAGACACATGGTGCAGGAACGTGGGGTCGTTTCCCTTTCTTCCTCTCCCGCAGTGTCCCAAAGCACCCGGATACCATGGCACAGATGTGACTGTGTGTGTGTGTACATGTGTGTCATTAGACATCTTTGTCATGGCAGATGATGATGAAACACACTCGGGATGGCACCGTTGAGGGCACTGCCAAGCACACAGCAGGACAAATACACACCCATTCTCTTTCCCTCACACAAACACATACACACAAACACACTCTCACACATACGTACATATTACAGGCACCCACACATACACAAAAACACACACATAGAGTCAACAGGGTGCCCTCGGCAGGGTTCGCTTAGTGTTGAGTGCCAGAGACAGACACGTGGACTCTATTCATCACACATAAACAATGGCCCCATATGGGCAGGTCTATAGTGCCCCATAAGCCTATCTGCAAACACTCAGACACACACTCACACACACAAGATCCCCACTCACACAAAAATACATGTATGCTGGCAAAAAAGTTCCTCCAAAGTAAGCCAGCAGATAAATTATATAAATGTTCTTACCTCATGTCCATTATCAGTTGTTACTCTGGCTTCATCTTTTCTTTTTCTTCAACATGTTGTCTTTTCATGACATTGCCAATTAGAGTCTCTCCTCAAAAGTTTCTTTAGGAAGTGGTTCCACACTTAAATACTGATTTATGTTGAGTATTGTCAGAGTAACCAGAGTGAATGGTAGTTTGACATGTTATTCATGAGTATTTTACTCTGCCACAACCGTTGCTTGTTTTGTCTCATCTGTTTCCTTTTCTTCCCCTCCAACAGTGCCCCCCACCTCCTCCTCCTCTCCATCTCCCTCTTTCATTTATTTCCCATCTCTTCTTCTCCTTTGATATCTTCTTTGTTACCCTTCATCAACTTGTTTCCCCACACCCTCTGTTCTTCCTCTGGCCTCTTGTTCCTTATCTCTTCTACTCCCACCTTTTCTTCCTCCTTCTCCTCCTCATCCTACCCTTTCCACTCCCTCCCTTTATGTGCCCCCTTCCCATCCACTCATCAGTCATTAGCGTTAGCTTCCCCACTGAGAACATATGGTATGATGGATCGTAGGGCTAGCGGCACTAGCAAGGCTAAGGGCCATTTGCCGGGTGCACTGTGCTGTTGGGGAGCCCTGGGGCCGGCTTTGCAACCTCGACCCCACACGTCTGTTTCAAGACACTCGCACATACAACATGCACACAGCAACACCTATTATAGGATAGGCTACTTAACCTTGGCACCAGTCACTCTCATTCCTCCCTCTCACTATGTCCAGGGTTTTGTTTCTTCTTTAAAGATATAGTGAGAGACAGATTTGTGAAAGAGAAATAAAGAAAATGCCAGTAACAGAAAACTACACATTGCATGCAATACTATTTAAAATAACTTAAAGTGCACATTGAAATAAGTTACAGAACAGAACAGAAAGGAAAAAGTGAGAGAATGAAATTAAGAGAGGGCTACAAATTAAGTACAATTTTGATTACAAACAATAGGATACCTTTAAATAAAATGTACATAGTACAAAAAAATGCTAGACAAAAAATATTTTTAAAAAGAAAGAGGAAAGGGAAAGAAAGAATAGAAAATGTTAAGTATGCGTCAGATAAATTAAACTGGAAAAAAACAGATTGAAAGAGGAAGAAAGTCAGTGAGAGAAAAAACAGGAGAGAACAGAAGAGTGGTGAAGAGCTAGATGGAGCAGATTAAAGGAGGAGTGAAGGGTATCCCATTGTGCCCAGCTGATAGACTAGGTTAGGCTGATGTGATTATGGGGTCCCTGAAGTGCGATCTATCACACATTACCGTCCACACTGTCAACAACCATACACACACACTGCAGGGGAACAGCAATGCCAGGAGACAGCCGTCTGGCAACAGATACACGTACCGGCTTGCGTGCACATGTGCACACATAGATATGCACACACACATCCACACACAAGCACAACAACAATCATACTCAATGATACACACTCACAAGAAAAACATGCATGTGTATAAACACAGAATTGTATGCACATGTGCACTCATCCCAAAACATACAAAACATAGTTACACAAGTGCTCTAGGCTGGACTATTTGATTTGAAACAGGAAAGCATCCAGAGTAAATCAGGTGAAATAGAATTAGGGTCAGAAACATCACCTCACCCAGCCTGTACTCACCAAACACATGAAAAACAAAGCTGAGTCAGTGGACAGTGTTCTTCTAAAACATTCTGAGTTTCATATATTTATATACATCTTTGGGTTTAACATGATTAGAAAGCTTTAGCAACATAAGTTGTTACCTTTCTCACTCTGTATATAGTGCAAGTTAGCTTTCTTCCTGCCCACTCAACGACCCACTCATCTATGTAACCACTCACCTTGCGCTTTGGCAGATTTCAGGTTTTAAGTATATTATTTTCTTCTCTCTTTTTTTTTCTTAGGTTGTCAGTGTCACTCTGTAATGAGAAAGCGCCCAGTCTTGCCTTATAATGCGCATGTCCCAGAATTGAATGACTTGCCTACTGATCAGCAGTAAAACCTACTTATTTCAAGTAGGGTTCACTGATTCCGTTTCAGTTTAAGTCAGACTAATTTTTCAAACTTCAGCACCCCCTAGTGGTAGCAAAATAGACACTGTGGCAAACGACAGCCGTGCATGCTGCTTCTCCCGCTTAGACTGTAAAAAATATGAATGTGATCACTGTGACGTCACCAATTGGTTTGTGGACTGCCATTTTGAAGCCTTGAGTTTAGTTATTTGACTGTCGCCATCTTGGATTTGACTGTTGATCTTTGATTTTTGGAACCAGAAGTGACCATATTTGGACGAGAAGGTGGAGCTGACCCTAGCGCTAGCTGCCAGCTTGGTTAGCACTGTACATTTACAGTCTGTGGTTAACTGTGCTAATGCTAATGCTGATGCCAATTTTCACTAGCGAAAAACAGGCCTAAAACCATTAAAACAAAATGTACTTACCGAAAAATGCAAACAGCCGACTCCTCAGGAAGTCTTTCAGTGCAACCAAATGCTGAGCAAGATTTTTTTTAGGCCACAAAAATGTTACAATTAACTTTCATGAACTGAAAACACAGTGTAAAATAGTGGCAGCTACACCTATACTCTGTGAATCTGGGGTTACACCATGGTTATGTACGTTATCAATGTTGTCGCCATGGTAACTACTTGTCAATCACAAGGTAGCCACGCAAAAGCATACGCTGCTTTATCGTCTATCTTACTCCAAATGGGTCCATAATTTAAAAAATGAACATCATGCGTTATTGAAGAAGACTTGAAACTAGCGATTGAGACCATAAACTCATCAGGAAAGTGTTTACTGAGGTAATAAATCAAGAAGTAGAGAAGTAGGGTCATTTTCTCTTAGACTTCCATAGAGTCTGACTTCTTTTTGCAACCAGTGGAGTCGCCCACTGTTGGCCATTAGAGAGAATGCAGGTTTAAGTCACTTCCACATTGGGTTCACTTTTCAGACTACCTGTTTGTTCTCTAGCAACAATCTTGCTCTGTTTACCAGGTTTCTCCATTCCCTTATCCCAATTATAGAAACTGGTCCCTCGTTTATACTCTATGACTCAGTCATCCATCTCAAGCGCATCTGACAGAACAGATGCATTTCATATTTAATCAGTACAGCTACCTACACTAGGAACATAATAGCTCACACTTCACTTGCCCTTTAGACAAATAAGTGAGATCTAAATCCTCTGTTTTAGGCTTGAAGTCAATTTTCTAGCAACTTATGAGCGCAGCTACATTAGCCCTGTCAAAATTCTTGTGAACGCACAGCAGTACTGTGGCTGAACAGATCCAGTGTGACAATGACAGCGGACTGCAGCTGCTACTGCTGCTGTGCTGCTGACGTTTGTGACCAGTGTAGACTTGGATTAAGTCTAAATAGGTTCCTGTCTACATGTGTCTTTATTCAGACTTACCTGATCAAGTAACATTAATATGCCATTTGCAATGGCCGGCCTAACTTCTACTCTGGCCAGTTTTAGTCTGGGGTATTATTGAGAGGGTCTATAATCCTTTCCTCAGCATCCCCAGTTGTTATACAATAACACAAAGTCTCCATGCTAAATCCCTCATTTCAAAATCTGCCAGTTTGTTTAAACAGCTTTCATTTCACTTTCAAGTAGATTAAATACTGTTTGTTTTTGGACAAGAGTGCCTCGGTTTTGTTGCAACATTTCCTCCTGTGTTGCAGGTTCAATACCAACTTTTAAGCTCTTCATTTGCTCCTCTTTTCTTCTCTCTCTGAGTTTGTATGTAAGATGTTTAGCTAAGACTTAGATGAGATTAGATGGTGTTTAAAGAAACGTGTGTGGTGTCTTTGGCCTCCCGTTGCTCTCTGACTCTCCCTAAGTCCCCTGCCTCACTGTGCGCGCTCCACTAATCATTTCCCCTTCACACTTTTACTTTATAGTGTGCAGTTCTTTAACTCTTCCATCTGCCCTTCAACCCCGCCTTCCCCATCTCTCACTGTGTGCGCTACAGTAAATGGCCTCCCCAGCTCACTTTTTCTTAAAGTGAATGAATCTTAAAAACGTGTGCATTTCTTTAACTCCTTCCCTTACTCCCTCCCTCTGTCCCAGCCCAGCAGGCCCTATCCAAACGTTCAAGGACAAATCTGAATATCCCTTTTCACCGTTTAAGTGTTAAAAGCCTGGCGGTGCCGGGGTGTTATCTTAACGCGCCTTGCCGTGCCATCATCAGAGCGCGTGATGAAAATGGCTGTGATGATGCTAAAAGAAAAAAAGAGGAGGGGGAGAAAAAAGTAATAATCAAATATGTTTTTCAAGGGCACAGTGACCATTTACTGAAGGAAAATTATCCCAGTAGTTAAGCTAGCTCACTCTGAGCCTGGTGGAGTTGTGAGAATGGATGCATTTGTGTGTACAAGTGTGTGCAAGTGTGCATAGTTTATATCTTCAACTTGGTGAATCCATGCCTCACTTTCTGTATGTAGCTTTCTGTTTCTGCATATATACATGTTTCTTTATGCAGTGAGACAAACATCCTTTGCACGTCCTTTCATGGTTTCTGCCAAAAGATTCTCATCAGTTTCAGAGCGTGTTTTTTTCCTGTTTGTGTTTATGTGTGTGTGCGCACACATACGCGTATATCATTGCCAAAAGCCCCTCATCAATGATGGGTAGCAAATGGCCAACAGTAGTGCATTCCAAACAGCAGCGTCTGGCTGCTTTTGAAGATAGAGTACTCTCTGAACACAGGAAGACATTTCTCTCTCTGTTAATGTATTTATGATGATGGCTTTTCTATTAGGTTTACTTTAATGACTGGCAAGAATAAAACCAGAGGCTGTCAGGAGCACAGAGATGAGGACAGTCTGCACTGTGTGTGTTGTGGGTGCGTGTGTGTGTATGCACGTGTGTGTTTGTGTATTTTATTTGTCCTTGTGTTATTCTTGATGTTTCTAGTGTTAGGCATTGTGGTTTTATTAAAAGTTGAGTAAGAAAATTAAATAAAATAGACACAAGGTCCAGGTATGGACAAGGAGCAGATTGAGCTCACTTGCCAAAAAAACAATACACACACACACACACACACACACACACACACACAGACCTACACATTTTAAGCAAGAGATTACTCTAGGATGTAGATGCAAATAATACATGGATGGGCTGTTTCACAGATTTGCCATATGTGTGGCATGTATTGCTCTTTTGCATTAATGTATTTTACAATCATGAAAGCCTTTCATCCCAATTCAACTCTGTTATCTATATACAGCAGACCAGTGGCTAGTTTTAGTAACCTACAGTTACAATGTAACTGTCTACAATGTGGAGGTATCTGCTCTGGGGTCACCATGTCAGTCTGTTGTCTGCAGTAAAGCTCATTTAATAATTTCACATCTCTGTAATGGACAAAAAAGGGTTATCTCTCCAATAGTTGGTCAGTCTTCCCTAGACTGAAGGTATACATCTCTGTGGTTCAGTGCATGTGATGGATCATCTGTACTTGATAAGTGTACTAACAAAACATTAATTTTTGTACTCACTCATTAATTTGTTGCATCCACGGGTGAATATAATACAGTATATTACATTTTTTATTTTAGCAAATAGTTACTCATCTCACATCTTTTAACTGTTTTGTTTGTCAAACAAGTGGCACTTTGTCATGCTAGCAGTATGGTCTGTCGGTTCACCACTTTGGTCCAGACTGAAATATCTCATCAGTCGTTCAATATTTGGTGTTCCCTTGACTTTTCCTCCAGCGCCACCAGTAAGTTGTCACTTTTGGTTTTCATTGAAATATCTCAACAACTATTTCATGGATTGTCATTCAGCTTTGTACAGACTTTCATGGTCCTCAGAGGTTGAACCCCAGTGACTGATATGATTCCCAGACTTTTAGTATGGCACCACCAGTAAGCAAAAGTTTTCACTTATTCTGTGAAATATCTCAACATCTACTGGATGATTGGCACAAAATTTTGTACAGACTTTCATGGTCCCCTGACGTTTCCTCTAGAATCACCATAAGGTTCACATTTGTGGTTTTTAGTGAAATGTCTCAACAGCTATTTGATGTTCCCCTCAGCATGATTTGTAAGAACTTTGATCTCTTAACTTTTCCTCTTGTGTGCCTGAGTACAGCCTCACAGAGCCGCTAGGAGGGCTGTAGACTCCTATGCTACATTCAGACCAAAAACAGCCCTGTGTTAAAACAATTCAAGGGGTTGTGTCGATGAGGGCACGTTGCTTCAGGTACTGATAAACAGCAGAAACACAGCGTTCATGTTACAAAGTAATCCACCAGAAATGTGTGCTTGCATGTATGTGATTAGCCAACGCAGTGCATTTCCTCCATTCAAATGAATGAGAGGACTGTATTTTTTCACACAGGGCTCAAGTCAGTCTGAACACAGCCTTTATCTTCTTTCTTCATCTCAGTCCCTCTTTCACATTCCTCTCTCTGTTGCTCTCTCACAGACACTAAACTTCCCAAGAGCTGCTTTCTGTGTCTCACTCTTTGGTGGATCCCTGTAGAGCAGTGAAAGTATAACTGCTATTGAAGTTTTTACCCAAGCTCAGCACACACACACACACATGCAAGCAAACACAGGACAGATACACGCTAATACACACAATGTCACACACATGCCCAGCTGGTAATGTTGCTGAAATTAAAAAAAAAAAAATAAAAAAAAGACGTCAGAAAGACAAGAGGACAACTAGTCACCTGGGACAAGAGCAGGTGTGTGTGTGTCTGTGTGTCTGTGTCTTGCTGGCCCAACATCGACATGTGTGTCCACAGGGGAACACTGTGCACTGTTTGAGAAAGTCAATCCACTGTGATTTCATCTCTCGACATGGCATATAGTGTGGCCCCTCTGGAGCACAAAGCGTGCACACAGACACACTCACGCACAGTCCTTCCTGTAGTGAGTGCGTGTGTATGATACACGCACCTGTATCTGCATGTATCTTTGTGCATCTGCAAGTTTAGACTATAGAATGCAATGGACACAAAAATAAAATACTGGCCACAAAAGAGTTAACTTCTTGTTGTGACCTTAAAATCATCAGCTAGTCAAGTCAGTTTTATTTATATAGTGCCAAATCACAACAGAAGATATCTCAGGGCACTTTTCACATGGAGCAGGTCTAGACCGTACTCTTTATTTTACAGAGACCCAACATTCCCCCATGAGCAGCACTTGGCGACAGCGGAAAGGAAAAACTCCCCTTTAACAGGAAGAAACCTTGAGTAGAACTGGGCTCTACGTGGGTGGCCATCTGCCTTGACTGGTTAGGTTGAGTGAGAAAAGGGAGGGGGGAGAGGGGAGAGAAAGACATAGAGAAGCACAGCAACAACAATAATAAAAATAACAAAAATAATAGAAATATGCCTAATAATAATAGCTAGCAGTGGGCAAAAAGACTAATAATAACAATAGCAGCGATGAGGCATCACGCTGGACAGCAGTCAGTCTGCAGCCGAAGATCCCCTGCGAGACGAGAAAGCACAAAACTCCAGGGACGCTCCAACAGTCTAGGCCTATAGCAGTATACCTAAGAGCTGGTCCAAGGCAAACCTGGGCTGGCCCAAACTATAAAGTTTCTCAAAAAGGAATGTTTAAGCCTACTCGTAATTGTAGAGAGGGTGTCTGCCTCCCAGACAAAAACTGGAAGATGGCTCCACAGGAGAGGAGCCTAATAGCTGAAGGCTCTGCCTCCCATTCTACTTTTGGAGACCACAAGTAAACCTGCATTCAAGGAGGGCAGTGTTCTAGTGGGGTAATAGGGTACTATGAGCTCTTTAAGATATGATGATGCCTGACCATAAGGGCTTTGTAGGTGAGAAGAAGAAATTTTACATTCTATTCTGGATTTTACAGGAAGCCAGTGCGGAAAAGCTAAAATGGGAGAAATATGATCGCTTTTTCTAGTCTTCGTCAGTATACGTGCAACTGAATTCTGGACCAGCTGGAGAGTTTTTAGAGACTTGTTGGGGCAGCCTGATAATAAGGAATTGCAATAATCCAGCCTAGAAGTAGCAAATGCGTGGTTTTCTGCATCTTTTTGAGTCAGGATGGCCTAATTTTTGCAATGTTATGTGGATGAAAAAAGGCAGTCCTTGAAATTTGTTTTATTTTATATTCATTCAACTATACACAGTACATACCACACGTGTCTGTACATAAATATACATATGTGTATTATTATTCTTAAGTAAGTCACTTTTTACATGCTCCTTTGTTTCTGTGTGCTAGTGTGTGTGTGTGTGTGTGTGTGTGTGTGTGTGTGTGTGTGTGTGTGTGTGCTACTATGCATGCACACAAACTGTGTGTCTGTGCACTTGCTATGCACTTTGTGCCAAACCCCTTGTAATATATTCAGGTATTTAAAAGTGTTTGGTTTGTTTAAAGTTGTGGAGGGGTTTTGGTCTCCTAGAGAGCTCGGATAACCCTAATCCACAACACACATTTTTATCAGTAGTTCATTGGCAGGGCTAAATATTGACTTATCATTAAGTGGAATGACTGAAACCCTAATAATAATTCACGTTGTCTAAGCACCTTGTGTTGACGCGGCGCTCCCGACGCTATTAACGAATGTATGCAAATCCAACGTAAATCTGAAGATTAGGGCTGAAGCATTCTGCGATGCAAGAGAGAAAACAAGAGGTGTGTGATAAAATGTTGTCAACACATACACGAACACATGCACAAATACACACAGCTTATTGCGAGGAGGAGAAAATAGGTGTGTGTTTCAAAACATTAACACAAATGTACAACCATATCACACACACCCATACACAGATAACGCTTACAAAGACAGGGATTGGATTTCTGCTGAATGGGTGATAATACAATAGTGAAGTTTAGCAGCAGAATAGTAAACAGACGATGCAGACCTATGAACTGTGTGGATGCAGAGAGATAGAGAGAGTAGGGAAGGGCAAGAGGAGAGTGGACGCAAGAGAACAAGGGGTAGAGAGGTTGAGAAAAGAGGACAGGAGAAGAACCAGTAGGTATATGGTCAAAAGAGAAATAGAGAAATGGGTAAGTGGGTAATGAGAAGGTAGAACATGGATGAACTATGAAAGGTGCAGAGGAGAAAGACAGCTGCAGAGATCGAAAGATTTAGGTCAGAAGTTAGGGATGCAGGAAAGAAAGATTGACCAGTGAAAGAACAGATGGAGGAGAAGTTCGATATAACTCATGAACTTCAGGTCACAAGTGATAATGTTGGCATTTCCTAGAGTCAGAAAAAAGTATGAGAGAGAATCAAGATTATGCAGAGTGTTTGAACAGAGAGCCCTGTTGATACAATACATGGAAAGAGAGTCAGACTGTTGGAGAGTAAATGGAGAGGAGGCTAATGAGAGAAAATTATGAGACGTTGAGGTCCTGGTGTCCAGATGAAAGGGAGGCGTAGAAGTGAGGATGCTGAAAGGACGAGGGATGAGTGGAGAAAAGCTATTTTGGAAAAGTGTTGAGCTGTTTATTTGCGCGTCATTGAAGCTGAAGTAAGGCGCTGGGGGAATTGGCCACCAAGCCTCCGCTCTGCAACAGCTGCCGCTGCTAAGTGAGTTACTAGCCGTCAGACTGCCTTTATGTCACACAATCACACACACATACACATGCATTTTCCTGTCACATGGTGTCTGTGATGGATGCTGTGAGGATATAATGCACTGCAACAGCACACGAAAAAATATGTGCCATTCTCCACTTTTGGCCTTTAAGTGAAATGATTGCTTATATTATCAGCATTTCATGTGCACAAAGAGTGAACGCTGATTAAGGTGTTAAACAATAAGTTATTTATCACTCCGCAACTAGCTGCAGCCCCATTAAAGGGCAAGGCCATGATACAAAGCAATGACTTAGTGTTTAATGTCTGCTGTCAAATAAAATGGGTACCACAGCTGGGGGTAGATAGTGCCACAGATCAGCATGTCATCAACTGCTCAGATAAATTTGTTAAATACCTCATGAAAGTTAGATTTTTTTAACTGTAAGCTAAATAATCACAAAAGACCAGGGGTTCTTCCAATTTTTCAGACTCTGATTTAAAATGAGAAGCTTTTACTGTTGGACTCTCATTAAAATACAATTTGTCCTTTTTCCATCAGCACAGATATAATATTTTACTCGTGCCATTCCGTGCCATGCCATACTCATTTGTATTTCCTATGCATCCTCACAGCAGGGGGTTACTTTGCTGACTCAGTATTATAGCAGGACAATATTATAGCCCTAATCCATTGCAAGGCCAAAGCAGTCCCCCCCTAGCTAAGCTGTGTTGATCACCTTTATCTAACACACAGTGTTCAATTTTCCTGCACTTCTCTCCTTTGTTGAGGTATCAGAGTTGTATAGTATATAGCAGTGTTAATTTTTTCACTGTTAGTGCAAACCCAAAGTTTGGGTTCTCACTAACAGTAAAAGAAATTATCCAAAGTGTTGACTTGGTATCGTGTACATCCAATTCAAAAAGTGGATAAGGCAACATCAAATGTAATTAGACTTAATGAAGTTTTGGACCTATAATTGTTATGTAACTATTGTCGTTACAATAGATTTAGTTAGTGTACTTGTAACACTACAATTATCTTGATTTGTCAGTTATTCAGTGTTATTTGAATTTCAAATGGAATGAAATGAATTTGAAATTTGATATTCAGCTGAAAAACATTTACAGGGAAATGGAGTGATAGCATGTATTTTAAATGTCACCTTGCTGCTGAAGGTGAAGTGGTGGCAGACAGGCATCACCTATCACTGTCAGAGATGGCAGCTCTCAGAAAAACACACATCCTCTCCCCCCTGCACTCCTCAGAAGGCGTAGCCTGAATATTACTGCCGTACAGATAGATGTATATAGGCAAGGAGAAGAGGCATGCAGGTGAGGAGAAAAGGAGGAAGAGAAGGAGGGATATGAGAGGAGATAACAGAGGATGCACACTAATATTCATAGCAACCTAAATACCGCACAGATGAGAAAACGGAGATTAAAGAGGAGAGGGGAAGGAAGTTGGGAAGTGTAGAAGCAAGACAGTATAGTCCTGCATTACTTAGATATCGTTACAGTATGACATCAGGAGGGGAAGGGAAGAGATTGAGGAAGAGTGTACTATATGGAAGGAGGAGACAAGAGAAAAGACAGAAAATAGGTGAGGACAGAAGCACAAGAGGAGCTGACACTGGCAGCTCAGCAGTAGCTTATTCTTGTAGATATTCAGTGATCTGGGAGGACCAAAGGCATTTATACTGTAGATGATGTGGCGTCACTATAATACTGATTTCTTGAAAATGCTAGTATTGTTTGACAACCATAATATGGTTCTCAAAATTGGCAGCAAAATTAAATTTCAAGAAGTTAAAACTAACTCATTTGAGGCTTAAACACATACTTGTCATTTTTAGTATGTGAAGGTGGCTCATAAAAATGAATTTCCTTCATCTGTATAACTTGCACCAGGTTTTAACCAGTTTACTGTACTGCACAAGTAGGATAAAAAAAAACCTACACACTAAACAATAATGATATGCATATTTTCTTGTCTTTAGGTTTTGTCTGCTGTGGTCCTGACTACATAAACTCTTCAACCTCTCTTTGCTGTGTGGGCAGTGACGGATTTCCTACAATGCACCCTGCTGGCAATGCCACAGTCACACTGCAGTGCTGTGGGTCAAAGGTTATACGTCAGGAAGAAGAATGCTGCAATGGGATTGGCTATGACCCTCAACGACACGTGTGTGCTAACCGACCTACACCCGGCCTGTTAATACAGGTGAGTTTGGGTGTGAAATAATGGGCCTCATGTAAGAACTACTTGTACCAGCAGATTTGTTCTTAAATGGCATGTACAAGGGATTTATGTGAATTTGTGGCATTTACCAATTTTCTTAGGCATGAGTGAAATTCACAAGTGGTCCAGATCTTTTGTACAACTCATGTACATACAGTCTGCCTTCCTCCACTGGATAAAAAATACTAATTTGACCTGAATTCATGTCTCAATCTGAATTAATTTTGAGTTTCAATGTGATACCACAATTAACTAAAATAAAACGTATAGCTAAAAAACTTAATGTAAATTTAATATTCTGTTTACCATATCATCATCATCATTATTATGGCATGCCAATTTACTGAGATTTTATGAATTTTAGTGGAATTTTCCAGCACAGCAACTCATACATTTCAGTAGTCACTCTTACAGCTGCCTCAGGATCTTTATGCTGGTTGCTGTCCAGTATCCTCTTTTGCATCTGACAGTGCAACATCACCTACTGTTGGCTTTAATATTCCCTCGTCTAATATCCCTGTCACTTCAACTGATTTGATTTAGAAAGATGTTTTTTAGCATCTAACTTCATGTCAGACTGAATATTCCATCTTCATTTCTGTCAAAATACAGGGCTGCTCTGATGACACATCATTGACAGCTGTACTATTAATATTTTCTAATTGTTTTTTTGTCTGCTGATTTCTGACAACAGGACTTTAAGCTCAGCAGTGTGAAAAATAAAGCGCAAACAGAGCAGAACAATCAAATCAAATGACCAAATCTCACAAACAGGAAATCTCATGAGCAGGTGGCATTCATCAGACTGAAATTAGTAATTTATGACAAGTTTGTCCCGTTAAGAGAATTTAGTGCATCCGACTTGTAACACTCATACAAGTGAGCCTCATTGAAAAAGTAGGAGAGATTTAGGATAAGAACACTAAGATGTTCTTGCATGAGGCCCAATGTTTGCAATGTGCACGTCTCTATGGACATCTGGGGGTCTCTGTGTTGATGTTTATGTGCCAGTAAGTGAATGTTCTCCCAAAGATAGAGAGAAATCTAATCTGTTGTTTACACTATGTGGTGTATTTGCTAATACATATAGTATACCATAAATGAGGAAATATCAAGAACACTGTCAGGTTTAAACTGTCAATTTGTCAAGCTAATTATTTCTACATCTCACACACACACTCTCTCTTTGTTTCCTCTCGGTGATGCGGTTGTCTAGTGTCCCAGTTTCATCATAGCTATGTCTGTCTTTGCTGCAGTTCAAATGTCCACTGGAAGTGTTTCAAGGGAGAAACATCCTCGAGTGGTCTGTTCTTCGGCAACCACAATTATAATACTGTTCAAAGATATTTTGGCATTTGCAGCTCATCAGATCAATGTGGTTACAGATATTATGTGTCTGTATGTTACTCTTTTAATTACACAACACACTGTCTTATTTTTATTTGGTGTCTGTATTTCCTGAAGAGTATATTAGTGGAAGAAAAACTGTTGCATCCCTCTGTTGTTCCTCACAGACTTTGTTGGATAAGTGACATAAATAAACAAGAAAAACTAGATTTGCTACATATACAAAGTCAATAACAAATAAAATGTATTATTAAATATAAATTACCTATCAGTAGTATTACTAGTATATTATTACATTCAAATACATAAATTTGTATTTTCTTCGGAGACACTAGTTGGTCTCTGGCACATGTAGAGCCAAAAAAAAAGAGCCCAAGAGAGATGTTCGGTTTACGTATCCAGGAGACATTAGGGGTTAGATAGAGTCTCTCTGTCTCTCTCTCTCAAACTCACACACATTGTCACATCAGGAGTTGGGGACTGGGCCATCTTCCATTTATCAACTGGGGTCATGTGGTGTTTGTGTGTTCCTAAGTCAGCATGAGACATGCACACATACACACACAAAGGCACACACACACAGGGACAAAGGGTAGGAACTCTCATTAGCTCTAATGATGTCATTAAGGACCATGCATACCACATATACACACAAACACACACATGCTGCATGTATGTGTGTTAGAGACACCTAAGAATTAATATAATTTTTGCTTACAACATATAAGATCAACAGTTTCTGTTAGTCTTTGCTTTTGTGCAGTGCAATCATAGATATGATTTACTGAAAATAAAGATTTTGAACCTCATATTTCCCTTTTCTCCCTTTTCGTCTCCCTCTCCCCTGACTTTGCTCTTTATTGCCCTCACACTGTTTGACTCCTCCGTCTTCCCTCCCCATCCCTTCTCTTCCTCTCAATTTTTTCCATCTCTACCTGTGTCTTTCTCCTTCCTCTGTCCAGCACCAGTGTATGCAGGCCACTGTGTGTCCTGTAGCTGCAGCCTCTACAGCGTACTGTGGCTCCTGTGACCTCGATCCATCTATGACTGCCTGCACATGGGTCCTGTCTGCAGACACACATCCTGACACACCCTCAACATACTCACCTTCCATCAACACCACACAGGAAACTCTCACTACAGGCCTGTATATACATACAAACAGGAGTGATAACACATACAAAATGGCAAATACACACAGTCATACACACATTGGCAGCCTGGGATACAAGGGAAGCCTGTGCTCGTCTCATGAGGAGGTAGTGTACAGCGGAGATGCCAACAGATACACGTATACAGGTAATCACGTTGTGTGTATAGGTGTGTGTGTTCAGTGAAATAATATAGTTTAGAATAATTGAAAAGTACTGTTCAAGGGTAAGTATCTGATTTTTGGAATTTTTATATTCTTTTTTTCTGCAATTCACACAATTATTTTGCCATCTATTTGATCAAATTTGTCATCACTGCTCCTCACTGTACTCTGCCTCAAACATGAAGCCTTGTTTTAAGCTAAAGTTTTAGCTCCTCGTGAGTCAGTTAATGATCTGCGCAGCCAGGCAGATTAAACACCTACTTCTTTCAAACACTTAATTCCGAGAACAAGTCTGCAATAGGCTTTTCTCTCCTTCAAATTTGTAAATTTCAAGTACCAAGTCAAGTTACCTGAGTGACATCACACAAGTAGTTTTCTCAGACAACTTTCTTTTACATGTTGTTGTTAAAATATGAAATCTGAAGTCAGCCACATTGCCTTTGAGCGCTTTAAAAGTTTACTTTAAGGATATTTTAATCTAATAGTCTTTTATCTGGTGTCAGCATGCCTGTATGCCTTTAGCTATTTTAGTTTTAAACATTTTGACCATTCATAATGTATTTGCATCTCTGCTTCTAACCTATGACTTTGCTGGAAAATAGGACTCGCTATGAAGAATAACTAATACAGCCTATAACCATCTGTGAAACACACAACTCATAGAAATTGTGAGCCTGCAGAAACCAATTCTGCATTTACTCTAAATGTTTCAGCCGCTGCAATCAGCGAGCTTTTCGAGACAGATGCCCTTCCACACACTCAAACACACACACACACACACACACACCCACCAAGACAGCTGTTGCAGTGTACATTAATAGCTGTAACGTGGTAACTCTCTCCGTGCTGTACACTGGTGTGTCATTAAAACTTAGAGATGGGCGTTTAAATGCCATTTGAACATTCTCTACTATTTATCAGCCCAATGGGAGTTGGAGTGTATGTGTGTGTTGGTGTTTGTGGGCGTGTCTGTCCGGATATTCAGTCTGTCTGCACATTATTTATCTGGGTAGTTAAGTCTGTTTAATCAAGACTAATTGTGGTTGTGGGTGTTACGTGTGCGTATGGGTGGTTGTGCACCCATAATTACATTTTTTTTTGTGTGTGTTAGTATCCCAGTTAGTTACTATTTAAGTGTGCCCGTGCGTGGAATGTGGTTTTCGATATGTGTTTCTATTACTTTATATGTGTGTGTATGTGCGTGTGTGTGTGTAGCATGGGGCGGTTAGGATAAGAGTTTCTAGGCGATGCTGTGACACCATCTGGGCAGAGGCACATAAAGCTGTCGCCACCCACCATACACCAGATGTTTCTTGTGCACACATACACACACATACTCACACACACAGGGTATCATGCTATACTTCCCCTGGTAAAAAACCTAAACTAGATCACACACAGGTAGGTGCACATGTGCTGTAAATAGGCTATATATTGCCCACACATAATGTATATTTTTAATACTTTTTGGAATTAGTTCTCAATCAAACACTTAAACTGAATTTTTTACACATGTATCTATGTTCACACGTCCAGTGATTCATTTACATGTGGGTGTCACTATGTGTGTTTTTTTTGCAGTTTCAGTTTCCACAGTAGTAAAGACAAGAGTCCCAGACTGGCGGTTAAAACATGGTCTCATTTACAGCAGCAGTCCCTTAGCACTCCTAAAAATAATGCACATCCCGTATGTGTGTGAGTGTGTGCGAGTACATCTGTATGTATATATGCTCCTGTATGTATACCTCACCAGAAGGGCTGTAACAACCTGTTTCCCAGAATGCCTCAGTCACCGCCTGACATTTACAACTATGCGCCAGTGATAGTGCATATATTTGGTATATGTTCATATAATGTCTACTTAAATTGGCAATACAGCTCCCTGTACACACATTCTTAAAGATGGAATTATTGTTACTGTAACTACAAGTTCTTTGGATGAACACGTCCCCCATATGTTTCATGAATGGTACAAGTTTTATTTAAGGGCACGATTTCTCTAAAGATTTTAGGGCACAAATCTATCAGAATTATTTTGGTGAACACCTTTTGTATTCATTTATATTTTTTTATAATCTTGCTGGTGAGGAGTGCAAAGCTGAAAACAAAAATAAATTTATTCAAAAATATTTCTCTGTTTTGTAAATAATGTGTAAAGATTGCCCTTGCAAAAAAGGAATCGTTTATTCTCATTGTGCTAGTGCCAATACATACACTCAAATACATTAAAACAATACACCAAAGAGTCCATGTTGAAATGTGTATTATTGTTGATGATGTACTGATTATTTGATAAAATCATAGTTAGACTTTTCCATCAAATCCACAACAGATTTAAGTCTCTTTTCTATCTATCCCCACAATATGTCATTTTAATAGAATATTATCTCTTTTGGAAAGAACTCATAACAAATTTACAAATTGATTGTTTGCGTACTGGAATTTTAGTTTATACTATGTGTGCACTCATGATATAACTGAGATTTATTCATTGACCTATATATTTACAAAATTATTTATTTCTCTTCCTTTCTTCCCTTCTTCCTCTCTTCCTCTCTACTAGACTCTGACCTGGAGCCCTTCACCACCTATGAGTACAGAGTGAGGGGCTGGAACAGCTTTGGACGAGGCTCCAGTGATGTTAGAACAGTGACCACCAGTGAAGATAAACCATGGGGTGTGGCACCGCCCCGCTGGAGTCGGCTAAGTGAACGAGATGACATCATCCAATTGCGCTGGCAAGCACCTGCCAGGCCTAATGGTATGTATATATGTGTGTGTGTGTGTGTGTGTGTGTGTGTGTGCGCGCATGTACTTATCACTACTTTTTGGATGTGCTTAAAAAATCATTCCCTTCTCTGGAGATCAGGTCAGTAACTTGAGAAGGGCAGTATGCACAGTTAATGTGGATGCGATTTTTTTAAAAACGTCAAGATGTTTTAAATCTATTAGATATTGAGAAATTAATTAATTATCAATTGAACCACCTTTTTCATTTCACCAGGGGACATAACCCACTATGTTATACTGCGTGATGGACAAGAGCGTTACCGCGGTGATGAGAACAGTTTCACAGATGTGGGTGGGATCAGGCCTTTCCAGGAATACAGTTACCAGCTGCAGGTCTGTAACCGGGCTGGTTGCACTGATAGCACACAGGTAAGACTACTCGTGTCAGTGCTATTATACTGTATTTTTGCTGTGCCTCACTAATATTTCTGTGTTGCATCACAACATTAGCTGGCATGTTATCTTATGCTTACCTGTTACGCAGTTATGACAATTTTGGAGCATTCAGTTTGGAGCACTCAAAGCAAACACACATGGCTGGGCTGGCCTGCACATCGAAACGTTTGACATCTTGGCAGCAGCCACTGAGAAAACCAGTAATTATTGCATTGATGAGTGACACTTCACAATTGTTATTTTGTAGTTGTTTTTGTACAGAAAGTCAAATATTAGTGATTGCACCTGTAGGTGAAATGGGATTTTCCTTTGATTCTTGCTATTACTGTTTTAGCTGATTGTCTGCATTATCAGCGCTCCATGTAGAGCTTTCTCTCTTTTTCTTTCTTTTTCTCCCTCTCTTTCTTACACACATCCATACAGATACATACACACACGGCAAAACTGTACTCAGTTGTAGCACCCCATTTCCTAAAGACATTATTCCCCTGTATGATTATCTAATGGCTTCTCAAAAGATGGACTGAGCTTCACTGAACTAAGCACCACTTTACTCTGTAGTTTAGTTCACTCCTTTAATTTAGCCTGAATACTTAAAGAGAAAGAGAGAGGTGTGGGGAAAAAAGTGTGTTGGTGTGTGCATGTGTGTGTGAAAAAGACTGAGAAATCAGAGAGAACATAGACCCCTCTTTTAATTACTATTAGCATCATCTGATAGATAAAAGGAGAACGTACATATGTTGGTGTATTGTTACTTGTTAATCAGTGTTTTGTCAGTGTTTGTGTCTGTCAAGGAACAAAAATTAGCTTCTTTGCCATTTGGCCAGAACATAGCTAATCAATAAATTTACCATAATAGTCGACAGTGTGCAGGAGTTGCCTTTGTTACTTGAACTCATCTTTTATTTTCCCATATACCTGTCTGAGAATAAGTGTGCAAAGATCACTTTTCCTGTTCTGTTGAGGAGAAATTGCCTGGACATGCAACCCCCTACTTCACATTGGGTACATTTACAGAAGCAATCTTAAAGTATGTGTAAAGCAACGATAAATGCCTATTCTGAGGTTTGTCACACCACAGAAAAATGTGTAATTAACCACCCAGCCAAATCGTGAAAAAATAAGCAGTATTCTCTGCTCTGAAATGCTGGGGGCGTGTCCACTGAAGGTGATGAAGGCAGCTCCCGTATAAAAATACACACTTTAACATAGGCCTTGTTTATAGGTTTATGGCAAGCAACATGGATGATATTTTTAAAATAATGTAACATTAGGAGCCACTGTTTAATTCAGCACATATTTTGTAGGTAAAAGGACTTGTTTCAATTAAAATGTAACCTAAACGACTAGTTAACAAGCAAAGCATCACCAATCATCATTATGTTAAATTGTCATTTTTTTCAATGGAGTTTGGTGCACTTTATGTTACTCACTTATCTGCCGAACAGTCCTTGGTGGCGTCATTGTGGCCATCATCCTTGGAGCAATTGTCTCACACTGTACTTTTTGGTGTAGTGTTGCCCGGCAAATGCTGTTGCACAGCCGATGCTGAAGCTGAAGCGGCAGGCAGCGGCCAGTGTCAGCCAGTGTTGGCTGTTGGCGGGGTCACATCAGCTGACTGTACCTGGCCTCCCAGCCAAACAGCTGATGCTGAGGCCAAAGCTGCTGGCAGCTCCAGCCATCAACGGACGTTTCAGCTGGGTTTAAAATAACTCCTTGAGCACTAACGTTGACTGATTCACCGGTACCAGCTGATCATCTGAAGTGAATCCCAGTTGTCTCTGATGAAAGTTTATAAAACTACCCAGTGAAAAAATGGTAACTATGAGTATGTGTGCTCTAGTGTTTATGTAGTGGAGGAGGTGCTAGTAACCCCTCTACATCATAGAGCCACCATTTCAGGCCCGCCCAAAAAATCTTCAACACAGAAATGGTGAAAAACAGTTTAACGCTCTAACTCCACAATTCAGTACTACATAGTTCACAGTCTTTTCACATATTTTCAGAAATTATTTTCTAATATGTATAATGTGTTTAAAAAGAAATCTCTCGTTTTCCTTTACACAGACTTTAAAGCATTGATCTGCCGTTGGCCGCTCTTCTGATCCGTTGTTTGGCTACTGGCCTTTCAGCTAAATGTTCTTTTACCTTCTCATGAAAGCCTCCTCAGATGCTGATTTCTAGACATTGTTTTACATCGGAATTCAGCTGCTCAGTTGTTCGGTATATTTTACAAATTATAAATATGTGTCTGACCTTTGTTGTTAGAAAATTACAGTGTGTGATATTTTCACACTGTGTGAACTCTTGTACTGTTCCCATGTCAGAACAAGTTGTTATTTAGCCTTGTTTCCGCTCTCCCCCTGTATGCGAGGCTCTGGATTTGCTGAGCCTAGCTGATGTTTGTGATAGCGTCCATAATAGCTTCACATAGAACTCCCCCTTGCTATCTCTCTGGCTGTAGCTGAGCTGATATCACCACAACAATTAATTTCTCCGGCTTAGAGATGATGAAAGCTCCCGTTGAAAACTGTCTCTCTCTCTTTTAAAGCTAATTTAACATCTCATTATTTTGCACATTCTTACATATAGAGGAAGCCTGTAGATGTGTCACTGGGAGGGGTGGATGGACGAGAGAGGGTGGGATGGGGGTACAGTTGGTTGAACTTGTTGTGAGGTGTAGATAAATGGATGATGGATGGATTAATGTATATAATAAATGAACGCTGGGAAGAATGATGACAGATGAAATGGGAATGGATGGATGTAGGACAGAGATAAAGGAAGGAGAAGTATTTACTTTTAACATTGGTTGGCTCCTATATCCTCAAAGAAGTCAATACATATCAGTGGACATGCTCATGATTAGGCTGCTACTTGTAAGTAGCCAGTATTCCATGTTCATGGTCATCACCTTGTTGTAGCTTCTTAGAGCCAGAGCAGCTAGACCCACGCAAAGAATGGAGCCCAGGTAAAGTGAGTGAACCTAAGTGAAATCCAGTGCTACAGTGACCTGTCAGTCACAAGACATACAACCAGTACATGTACTCAAAAACAAACTTTCAGCAGCACAGCCCAATTATAACATATGTATGTGCTAGTAAACCACTGCTTAAATGAAAAACCCAGTACGAACACAGCAACCGAGTAATCATCATCATCGGTTCATTGTAGTCATGTATGCTGGCCATACTGGACAAAAAGGCCAGTATTCACTCAAACTTTGTCGTAGTTCTTGTAGATCTGAACGTCTGCTTCTTTAGCTTGCAAGACAATCAACTTTCTTCACCATTCGTTCTCTTACCTTTACTTTCTGCCAGTTTATGCTGGCCAGTGGATACACTGCCTGCTTGCCTGAGCTCATTTGCTGGAAGCATCATATTATGAACCAAAGCAATGAGCTGAAATCGGCTTAAAGCTGCAACTAAAAGCTGTTTAGAGCAGAATTGGCTGTTGATTCTCAGTGTGTTCAGCAGTAATTGGAAAGGTTATCAAAGTAATTCAGTAATCTGTTCCTGTTGTCTATCTGAATTTGTTTTGTACTCGTTTATACTACAGTGACATTGTAAAATGTTAGAAGACACGTTGAGACTGTTTGCATAACAAGTTTTTTACTTAATAGTTGCGTTGGGTAGAGAGCAGGTAGACTGACAGTGTAAAGCTCTGACATTCATTTATATTGACTGTTTGTGTTTTGTTGTTGTGCCTGTCTGTCTTTTTTGTACAGCAGCCAAATTTGTCATGTAGTCTCTCCACAAGTGCTCTCTGGAGGTTTTATTGTTGGTATAAACACCCGACATGTGCAATTAAATTAACATTTTGCATACATCTAATGCAATAAAGCCAACAGTGTGATGCACCAACTAGACCTCTCATATCTAAAACATCTCTACATGGAGGCAGACCTCTAGATCCTCATGCCTGGAAACTTTCTCCATTTACCAACTACATGACCAACAGGAGAACTCTGTATACATGCACATACCTTCCTAAAGCCATACACACTTACACCACAAACTCAATCTCTGCCTTCCATGTTCTCTCCGTCTACCTCCCTGTCTCTCACACACATACATATGTTCACACAAACAAGTGCACCCACTCTCAGCAGAGGGTGGAAAGGGAGTGAGTTGGATTAGTTTGTACACCAGTGAAAATTGGCCAAACAGTCCCAATTATGGGATAACTTGGGCTAACCTAATACACCACTGCAATTACCTGGCATCAGCCCCCCCCGCCCCCCCCTTCCACACACACAAACACAGGCACAGACAAACAAACACAGACACACACAAACGCACACCTGCTGTGACAACAGAAGGTGCTGATCTAATACAGTTGGTCACTTAGAGAGGTAGGAAGAGCGATTGGTCCTCCTTTGTCTTCGAATCCTTTTGTCCTGTTCTCTCTGCTATTTGTCTCCTGTCATTCCCCTGATCGTAACGCCGCACTCTCCAGTTTCTCCCAACTGTTGTCTCCTCTTTCGTTTCTCTTCTCCCTCTGTCTAACCTCTCTCATCCTCACTCCTCTCCACTGTCCGAACACCAGTTTCTGTCTTACAACAACTGTCATCTTGTGTCCAACATTCCTCCTTCTCTCTTTTCTACGTGTCTCTCACAATCCTGTTTTCTTTTGTTCCTCCAAGTTTCCATTTCTTTATATACAAAAAGAAGGAGGGTATGAGGATCCTAGTGAGTTATTGTGTAGTTTTTTGATATGTGTGAGTGAAATATAAGTATCTGCAATGTATGTTTCTGTGTGTTTACTGATTCTGGCCGTGTCATGTTTATATGTTATACTGTATATTCAGTCTACTCTGTAGAATTATAAGATGCACGTTATATTTGTATTCATGTACTGCTCAACTCTGGATCCTAAAGTATGTAATTTTGATTTTAATTGTCCACCAAAGTAAAGTTGCAGCAAAATAAAGTGAGATTTTAAGTTACAGTTACTGTAATCAGGCATATATTAGATGGTTATATAGCTTTTATTTTCTTTAAATTTGAGTAAAATCTTGACAGATACAATACCATACTTTACAGCTCACTGAAGCACTCACTGATTTATCGCACACTTCCCCTACAACTTCCTTCTATTCTTCTTCTTCTCTGCCTCCCTCGCCGTTTCCTCTCTTCCTCCTCTTTGTGTTTGCGTGCATATACCTCCATGTACCTGTGTGTTTGTAAGCATGTGCATGTGCGCGTGTGTCTCTTTAGTTGTAGGAGCAGTGTTCTAATTGCATAGCACTGTGTGGGACAGGTGGGGGAAGTGCTAGTGACAGTCTATTAAGGTAGGATATCCCTGTTGCCATTAGCAGCAGATTGCCCAGTGATTCTGTGGTCTCACATTCACCCAGCATTCACAGGAGCCCACAGACACTACACTAAGAATATACAATAACATGGTCACTAACAACACTGCACTAAAAAGCAGTCATTTGTTTCACGTGAGCTGGGCCTGTTGTGGGATTGCTTTTTTGATTTGTTTTGTTTTTCTTTTGTGCCAGCAATGGTTGGGAAATATATTGCAACTGGAACCCACAGATCCAGTAGAGTACATGATAATTAAAGTTCTAATTGTAAGTTGTGTTGCTGAAATTGCTTTTAGTTGAATTATTTGTCATGCAAAATGCTTAAATGGTAGAGTAGGTCATGTCAGGCTTATATGTTACATGGGTGGTATACTGGAGAAGACAAAACTGACTAAAAATGGAAACAAGATAATGTTAGCCTCCAGTGTTCCCGCAAATACCCATATAACCTAAATCATTGGAAACATTTTCTGGTCCCTGGATTCATTCAGTATTCACATATATTAATTCACATGCTTCTTTCCATTAGATCAGTGGGTTCCAAGAATAGAAAGTAGTGTTGTATGAAACACCTGTAATTTACAGACTTCTTGCTGATTTTTCAGTACATGCAGTCAGAGTGTGATAAAATGTGGTGATACTGAAGTAAATTCACTTTAATCATCATGGTGCTTTGTAGCATGATCTTTCCAGTAATGCAGGTTGTGGATATGTTGTCTTTTGGTTCAATTTGCTTCCAGTTTTAGTCCCATTTGCCAGAACATTGTAACATAAAAATATGTGCCTTTCCACATTTGTCTCTCTTTCTGTTTTATTCTTTGTGAAAAATTATGTCACCAGCAAATGTCTTCCTCTGTTGTCAACAAGGTCTTTATTACCTTAGACAGCGAGGCCCTGAATTTGAATGCATGTTTTTTATCAGGTTTTGATCATGTTAATTGCTTTCATAAATGATCACGGCAGAACTCCATCTGTTGTCCACACCTTTATTACATTCTGTAAAATATCAGAAATATGTTATATTTTATGTTTTTGTGTGCGTTTCCTTCTGTCTGCATCTGTATGTATGTTTTTGTGCCTCTGTGTATATGTCCATGTCCGTGTGTGTGTGTGTGTGTGTGTGTGTGTGTGTGTGTGTGTGTGTGTGTGTGTGTGTTTAGGTGGTGGCAGTGACAGTCCAGGGAGTCCCAGAAGGGGTGCAGGCTCCAGTGGTAAAAGCCTTGAGCCCCTCCTCTCTTCATGTGAGCTGGTCCGAACCTAAACGTCCCAATGGAAGAGTGCAGTGGTACCACCTGAACCAGACCGGTCTTGGAACCATATTTACACACATTGAGGGACCCAGAAATTATACTGTGACTGGTAAGATACGTGTTGTCTCCTTATCTGACCATCTGCCTCACTTTTCATGCACTCCTCAACTCTCTCTTTCATTTTTGTACTTCATCCCTCTCTTCTGTCTCCTGCTCCTGTGCTCCTCTTTCATTCTCCTGTAACCTTCTTCATTCCCTTTCTCTCCTGGCCCTCATTTCTCCTTCTCACTTACCTCCCATTTCTCTTCTTTCTCTCTAAACAGTTCTTTGTTTTCGTTGTTTTCTTTTTTACTTTCCTGCTGCCCTTCTTCTGTCATTGGTGCCATTTCCTTCCTCACAATTATCAACCTTCTTTTCTATTCCTCCTGTCTTGAGTTATACAGTTTCTCCTTTTCCTCTTTTCTCCTCCTCTCCTTATTACCTGCTTCTCTTTCTCTTTTCTCTCCTTCTTTCTTCTCTCTCCTTTCCTCTTTTCCTGTAACACTCACTTCATTCCTCACCCTTTTACCTCCTAAGCTCACACTCCAGATATTCTTACCTCCTCCCTCCTTTCCTTTGTCATCTCTGAACCCTCTCCTCTCTCATCCTCCTCCTCTTCCCCTCTGCTTACCTGTCCACTCCTCCTCTCTCCTCCCCCATCTCCTCCCTTTCCCTTTGTCATGCATTTATTTATGTATGCTGGTTTCTGGAAGCCATCTAATGACTGAATTTACACCTGATTCCCGCCACACTCTCTTTGGCCCAGCCCCTTACACAGACACAAACACACACAAACATGCTCACATGAACACACATGCACAGAAGAAAACCCATCAAGCACAGTAGAGGAGCACACAAGACCAGCCTACTTGCACACACACACACATGAGAAAAACAAAAACATAAATACACAAACCACAAAACAAAAGCAGTGTGAGGCCCAGTGCTCTAAAAAACACTTAAAAGTAAAGAAGGTACACAACCAGACAAACAGAAGTGTTGGCTTGTCTTTATACACAAACATGGTGGTGTCAGGACTGGGTGATTTGTGGGTCTTGTTTTATCTACCCTGAGGAGGAGCAGTGTTGCTGGCCCTGTGCCATCAGTCACAATACACACACACACACACACACACACACACACACACACACACACACACACACACACACACACTCACACACTTAGACATGCAGGCACAAACACCTGCATTAAGCATTGCAAACATTATTGTCTGTATGAAAACTGAACATATTAGAGACTCAACAGAGAAATACATCACAGTAGACACACTTATCTAGACTTACTACCTATCTGAAACTGGAATAGTTAAACTAACTTTAGATGTAAACATTTAAAGTGTTCCAAAGTGGATTTGATCCCCTACCCCCCAATAGATTTTTATGTGTAAGAACCAATTGATGACATTTTTGAAGCTGAAATCCAGTAGCATTTTCCCTTCACAGTTCTCTCCTCTCTGACTTGGACTCAGACCAGGCATCGGCTTTGCCAGTAGCCAATAGACTATTCCCATGGTGCCTGTGGTTGGCTTGTATGGTCAGGAGGTGCGTGTGCACGAGCATGTGTGTTTGTATGTGTAGGCATGAGGCAAAGCAAACAATGCCAAATAGAGATGGTAATGTGCTGTAATACTGTACCACCCCCATGTGCCAGTGTAAGCAACCAGCATGCGTGTGTGAAATTCCCCTGTCCCCCAGTGAGACACTGGAAAACCCTGCGTATTCAGCCAAAACCACTACTGGGGCAGTCTCTCTCTCTCTGACTCGCTCTCTTATTTCTCCATGTTGCAGCTCTCTTTGTCACAACATTAACTATGGTTTAGGAACAGATTCCAGTCTTTTAATATTCCTGTTTGCTGAAAAACACCTGAAACAGAAACATTCAACACAATGCTTCACATAAACAAAGGCTCAGAAATAGATAAACTTTTTTGTAGCCAATACATATTATTTCAAAAAGACCTTGAGTGCTCTTAATGCCAGTCCTGCAGATTGGCTGCTTCATACAGCAGGTTTATTAACTGTAAAAATAGGCTTTGGTTACTTACTTTCTCATCTGCACTTTCTCTTTTTTATCATTAACAAAATAAATTATATTTTTATTTATATACTCATATTTTAGCAAAATGTTTAAATTCAATATTAACCTTGCAATATTAATATGTGTGTTTTTAAGCAATATTTTGTGTTATTTGATTTATCTTATTCAGTTTTTCTTTTACACATTTATAACCATTTCAGCGTACACACACATACACACTCACACACATATACTACACACTGACTCAAGTGTTCCTCTTCATACCGATGTGGTGTTATTGTAATGAGTAACTGCCATTGAATGGCAGCTGTTGAAACTGTTGTGTGCCACAACTTTAAATAGAAAACCAATAAAAAGTGAAATAGAGAGACAGAGCCAGTCAGATGAGAGGTGGGAAGTAGCTTCAGTGGCAAAATTAAATAAAGAAGGAAGGACAAAAAAAATTATACACACTGAGAGAATGAAAGAAGCACAGAATGACACTTTTTAAAAGAGAGTGAAGGAGAAAAGGAGGAAGGAGTGGAACAGATGAAAAGATGGATGGATGTATCTAAGTGTTTTCAATGAAATATGAACAGAAATAATTGCTGTGCTACTCCCTCATCCTTAATGTTTAATACGCCATTATTCATCTTCTCTGCATCTCTCTCACAGCTCACACACTCACTCACTCAAACCACAGAAACAGGAAAAATGTGCTTTTTTTTTAAGCTACAAAAATGTCGATTTTAGATTGAATCACTCATGTAACTTATCTGATGCATGAAATATCTTTACCGCTAAAAAGGCCTCCTGATCATAGAATTAGGTGTATCTTCTGTCAAAACTACTTTAGTCTGTGATGTGATGAGTTATCAAAAAGCTGGGGTAAATTCACTCACCTTATTATTTATTTTAAATTATAAAACAGTAATAGCAAAATAGTAATTTCAATTACTACTTGTTGCTCTCCAGTAAAGATATAAAATACAAGGTTCTATACGTTGTTTTCACAATCTGTGTATTTCAGACATTAAAGACTTTTGTGGTTTGTTTTAGTCTAGAAAAGTTTTACATCTGCACAATATCTACTACACAATAAACAGTTTCTGCATCTTTAACAGTGCTCACCTGTGAATGACGTGTTGTGACCTCTGCTTTAAAAGCATTGGCGCCGTAGACCTTCAATAAGCACTGCATAATTTCTCAGTAACTCCCAAATTAATGTTAGTTTTACAAATAGTGAAAAATCCCATACCCTTTCAAATCAAGCAGTTGCTTCAACCAATGCCAAATATAAAAGTATAAAAACTAATTTGTGGCTTTTGCTGTTTACAGTTTATCAATGATTTGCCTTAGGAAAAGCAACAAATAGACTCTTAATAATAGTATTTTTAGCAGTTTGGAAAAGCGACACTTCATAGAAAGAATTAAGCACTACTGTACAAAGACACCCCATGTGAATCGATATTAAGTATTGCTATCATTAGCTCACAATGAATTATTGCCTGCAATTATATAGATTATGGCATTAATCATGTGTTTAATTGGTCTTTTGTAGGCTCATTATTAATTCAGAACAGCAGGGAATAGAGTATGTTCTTTTATTTATTAATGCTTTTCCCCCCGTAGTCCATGCTCTGATTGGTCCATGCTGCAGTATAGGTGCGAAGTATGTAGACATGGGAAAAGGGGGAAAGGAGAAAGACAAGAATTTTTACTTTTCACGTATCAATCTTGAATCTGTCCTCCATCAGAAGTGTCAGTTTTATGCAGAAGAAGAGTCTTTCATCCAGATTCTTAACAACGACACAACTTGTAACTTCAAAAAATTATATTTGAGAATGGGGAAAAGCACAAGTTTAAGCAGGCTTGCAGTAAAAAGGTTGATTTCAGAGGGATAGCTCGCTAGAAGCCTTTCTCCTGTTTAGGCCCTATGTCTGCCTGTCCTCCCTCTAAAGAAAATGTACAGAGATGTAGTGTAGTGAGAGGACTGAAGACGATTACAAATTAATGATTTGCTTTTTTTCAGCTGCAAATTGTCGTTTTTTCCCAGATTATGATGTTTCTCTGAAATCAAAAATGATTTCAGAGAAACACATATGTACAATACAGTTTTATCTGCATGTATCGGTTTGCTTGCTTAGTGGATCTGTGTGTGTGTGTGTGTGTGTGTGTGTGTGTGTGTGAGAGTGTGTGTGTGAGTGTGTGTGTAAGTGTGTGTGTGTGTGTGCGTGTGTGAGTGTGTGAACCTGATCTCACTGCTCCATCCCAGACAGTCTCTACATTAGGGAGCCACAGACAGGAAGTCAAACTCTTAATTATTTAGGAGAGGTGTTATCAAAGCTCTCTCTCTCTCCTCTCTCCCACTGCCTCTCTCTTCCTCCCTCTGTCCTTTTCTTTCATTTTCTTGCTTGTTCTTAATACAGCGTCCATTTTTTTTCTATTTCTCGTGCCATTAAAGCAAATTTGAATTCCGTTTCTCTCCTGTCTTCTGCTTCTTCTCTGTCCCTTATCTTTCAATTTCAGGCTCTTCCTCAGCAGTCCTCACGTTCCTCTCGTCTTATTTCCCTGTCTGTCTTTCCCACGTTCTCTCCATCCTCTCTTTCACTTTACGATTTCTCTCTTGATATTTGCCCTTTCTCGTCCCTCCTTCCAACCACCTTTTTCCATTTTTTCCCTCTCTCTCTCTCTCTCTCTCTCTCTCTCTCTCTCTCTCTCTCTCTCTCTCTCTCTCTCTCTCTCTCTCTCTCTCTCTCTGTATCTCTTTCTCTCTGTCTATGTGGTGTATCAGGTGACAGGTATGGTATTGCGGCCTGTGCCCATCATCCTATCATATTCTCTAATGCAAACAGGGAAAGGCAACCTGTCAATAAAATGTCGTTTTAAATCTGTTATTTTTACTGCAGGCATACACACACACACACACACACACACACACACACACACACACACACACACACACACACATAATTAAGAAAAAGAAAGCATCCACAAATACAGTCTCACAGTTATGTGAGACACGATTGTCTTCACATGCACAATCTCTTCCTTTGACTTTTTACTTGTATGTAAGCTCCAACTCTTCACTGTGTCTTAATGTCTAAGTTTCTTTCTCTCTTTCTTTTTGTCTTACACACACACACACAATCTCCACTGCGTCCAGCTCTTGCGATGACAGCTACAGCCTTGTCTCACTCTGTGTTAGTGAGCCGCTGGCTGCTCACATCACAACGCCCTCCACCCGTTTTTCACTTCCTGGTGATCACAGTTAAAATGATTGAAGCTTCCTCTGTCTTTCCATAATCAAGCACATAAGCATGTGTGTGTGTGCACACACGGGTATGCGTGTACATGTATGTACACACTTTGTCTCTCTCTTTCTGTGGGGTGCGCACACACACACAATCACACCATCGTAGACAATGTGTAATTTCTCCAGCAGACCAATACTGCCCTCTTTAGGACGAGTGATAAAGGTAAATTCAAACACACCAAGAAACATCAGAGGTGACTGTGTGTGCGTGTGTGTGTGTGTGTGTGTGTGTGTGTGTGTGTGTGTGTGTGTGCGCTTGTGTGCATCTGTACATGCACATGTGTTGAATGAGAAGTATAATTGTGCTTCTTTGTATCTACAATAACATGAGAAAGAGCAGATAGTTGGAGAATCAGGCCACTCATAGAATTTGTTGGCCTTGTAGTTGTAGTTTCTGACTTTGGATGCTCATGTCATGTGAGTGAAAGTGATAAATCAACTTTTACAATCATGGTCTATGATCAGTCCACTCCTTTAGGCTGTAAAAGGCACGGGCAACAGTTTAAAGCATTTTGATTATTTTGCTTATGCACATAGATCTTATCACATTTTCTAATTTTCATTAGGTCTGAAGCCATTACCACACGTCTTCATTGTCTCATAATGTTGACTACATGTGGTCTGTGTTACAAATAATATAATCCAGTCGTCTGTCCAGTTTTCAGGCCCATTCTCACTCCTGCAGTTAAACTGTCTGTCTCTATGTAGGAAAATGTAGTGACGGGCTCACTGCTTTATTCAGCGTTGCAACAAATGACATCACTCGCAGTGTAGACATTTACTATGCTAGAGTGCACACACGCATATACACACGCTTAGTTGCACAGTTAAATAGTGTAACAGAGCCTTACGCTTCAACCCTAGTACTTTCGTATGGCTGGCAGATTTCCTTTATTTAACCCAAACACAGGGCAACATTGTGAGAACATTTGCACACACGCAAACACACACACACACACACACTCACACATTGATCAGAGGTTGGGTTAAACGTGGCTGGCTGCGAGGCATGTTAAGCAGGCTAAGCAGTAGAAAGAGATGTGAGGAAACCGTGGTGAAGCACTCCGCTGTGCATTGTGTGTGTGTGTGTGTGTGTACACACACAAATGCTCTCTGCCGTATGTAGTCAACACAGGCTGGGTACCGACATACATATAGCAGCTGAGACACACAGCAGGGTGTCCTTCTCTGTCTCTCAACCTCCAAATATACACAGTGGGTAACAACAATAGATAATTTAGATTATTAGCTAAATTATATCTTAAAGATGTTTATTTTTATTTTATCTATCTTTATTAAGTGGGAACATTTTTGTCTTTTCTCACTAAATTAAAGGCGTGGTGCATTTTGATATAATTTATTAGTAAAATCAGTGATATTAAATTCTATCTCACATGTGGTAGTTTAGTCCCCCCCTGTCTGTTTGTTCTTAGATACTAAACAAAAATTTGTATCTAATAAGAAATTTCACTTTCATGTAAAGAAAAAAAGTCAAAATGTATGTTATAATACAAGAGTCGGTATGAAAACATATTCTAAAAAATGTATGAGCGAAATTAATTGATTTATTTCTTAATATTAAAACATATTTATCTAATCTAATCAGAAATCTTTAATAGTCTAAAATATTTATTGCTTCACCTAAAATAGTGCAGATAAAGAATTCAACACACTGTATCATGCAGTGCCAAAGCTTATTGTTGGAATCATCCTTTTGAAGTAAAGTTGTTTTAGTTCATTCATTTTCCCTTGAATGTGATTTGTAAGCTGTTGTATGCAGTCAGCTAAGTGAATGACCATAAAACATCCAGTCAACTCCCTTGACAGCATTACGGATTTGCATCCACCCATTTATCCTGATCATCCAGCTTACATCAAGAACAAGGCAGTAAATATACCTAAAGGATAAAAGGTTTTAAATGACTAGAAAGTGGCTTTAACTTGAGGATGACTTTGTTCAGGTAAATGTGGCATTTTTAAGAACACATAGTGTTAAGATCTCACCAAAAAAGGCTCAATATAACACTAAAAAAAAGATTTCCTGTGGTAGCAGTTAAAGAACCACTCAGTTGTATGTGATTTCTTTTAGACTGCATAGCGGGTGCCCATAAATAAATCATGTCTGGACGCTGTAGCCTAAACGCATACCGAGGTATCATAATTATCATAGATCAAAAGCTGATGACATTACAGCGTTGGACCGGTCCTATCCCATGTCAGTTCCGCGGCTGCCCATCTTTACGTTGTTTCATTATTGAGTTATGGCATGCATAATTTAACACCGACAGATATGGATCCATCCGTTGAGAGAGTGTGGAAAGAACAGAGGGAGAGAGAATGAAACAGATAGAGAGAGAGAATATGGTCAGAAAGAGAGTTAGTGATACAGGTTGGGTGAGCTTCCCTCTTTCTGTCTCTCTTTTACTTTTCCCTTTTGTCTTCTCCTCTCCTTTATCCCCCTATACTGTATATCCTTCTATCCACCCAATTTAAAAAAAACCTCATCTGTATAGTTTATTGCAATGAGAATAAAAAAAGAATCATGATATAGGAAGTATGTATGTAATTTTGCATATGTGATTATATGTCTATGATTCGTCCTTTGTTCGTCCTTTCTAGCATAATATTCATACGTGTGTGTGTGTGTGTGTGTGTGTGTGTGTGTGTGTGTGTGTGTGCGCTACAGGTTTGCAGCCATACACAGACTACAGTTTCTTGCTGGTGGCCTGTACAGCTGTTGGATGTGGAGCCAGCTCAACTTCCACAGGACGCACCCTGCAAGCCTTCCCTGCTGGTACACACACACACATGCACACACAAACACACACACACATACAGTTAGGAATACCTTGAATATCCTGCAGAACCCTAGTACCTCCAATTAACACATACTGTACATTTTAGGAATTCTGCTTTTGATTTTATTAACAAATGATGTGGTTAAACTGATTCTGTAGGTCTTAAACATTTACTTTATCAGATGTCCTTTGTCAGATCCAAGACAGGAATAATATGTTTTATGCAAGAATGTATGGAATTACACATAAAAAACAATTTACAAAAGATTCATGCATTCTTTTTTTGTTTTTGAATATATAGATTACTGGCAAAAATCTGTCACATTTATAGTCTAATTATACAACGTATCATATTATTTTTACATATTATACTAGCTCATTTTAATTTGTTTACCAGTTTTAATTTGCTTAAAAGATCACTGATTTAAAATACTATAATTGAAATTGAAATTCAACAATATCTTCTGTGTTTACCTTTTACCTTTGTCTCTGTCTTCTTTACTCATCTATTCTACTCTTACTTCCTTCAGATTTTTTTTTAATGCTTTCTCTCATCTCTTCTTGCTTCTTCCCTTTTCTCCTCCCACTGTTCTCCTTTTATGAATCCTCCCCCTCTCTTGTTCTTCTTTGGTCTCACTATACTAAATCTCACTCACCTTTCTCTTGCTCTCTTCTCCCTCACTGTTGGCTGCAGTGGAAAAAAGCCTAATTTTGTTGCCTGGCTCAATTGGCTCCTTGGATTCTTGTTTATCAAAGAACTTAATTTAGGATAATTTCTCCCCTCTTCATCCTCATTTCTTTATCATATCCCTCTTCCTCTCCAACACCTCTCTGTCTCTCCTCGTCTAATCTACTGTGTCCTTCTGCTCTCTGTCTGTCTTGAGTTTTTCTTCCTCCTCTTCCTCCTTAAAGCTATTGCACATTTATATATCCTATTTTTTTTGTAATGTTCCAATATTTCTGCTCTTTCTTTTCCATTTCAATATCTCATTCTTTCCCTTAGTGTGTACAGTACCTATACCCCCCTCTGCTTACCTCACTAACCCCTTATCTATTGCATCTTTTATCTTTCTTTATGCAGTATATGTTTTATCTCTTTATTTCTTACTTTTATTTGAGCCTACCATTTCTTCTTTTTAAGCTCCTCCTCTCTACCCCTCCCCACCCTTATCCTTGTGTTTTAATGTCAACCACAATGCCACCAGATAATTTAATAACATCTGAAATACACTTAATTGTGTAATTGGCATTAACATATCTGCAAAATGCTTGTGTTTATATTATCAGCAAAATAATTCATTTTCAATTTAAAGTTAATTAAACTCTCCTCCTGCACACGTTTGAGTTGAGTCTGAGACCATTTGTGTACCTTTTTTAATTTCAAATCATTTTGATCAGTTGTTTGAAATAAAAAGAAATGCCTGGTTAGAATGAACTGCGACAGCCACCTCTCTGAGAGAATCTGTCCAAAAAGCTTAAAGAATTTACCAATCAATCTAATAATAATATAATAATGATATATAAATAATAATAGGCGCCAATTAATAAATGTGGAAACTCACGTCCTCCTCCTCCTTTTCTTCACCAGGTGTATGGTCAAGGCCGAGACACCTGATAATAAACACATCTGCGGTAGAGCTGTATTGGGATCAACCATCCCAGCCTAATGGACACATCTCCCAATACAGACTGAACAGGGATGGGCACACTATTTTTACCGGAGACCATCGTGACCAGAATTATACCGACACTGGACTCCTGCCAAACCACAGGTAGAGTGCATGCGCTCAGACACGTATACACACAAATGAATACGTGCACGAGTGTGTGCCCATACAGTACGTAGAAGTCACACATGCGTAAACACACTTCACTTGTAGCTTCATAATTAATCATCCCTTTAATTCCACATTTTTCCCATTTGAGTGTACGTGTGTGTGTGTGTGTGTGTTTGTGTGTGTTTATATTGGGGTCACCCTGTTTTAAAAGCTCTCCTATCGTCCCATCCATGTCTCTCTCTCAGGACTGCACGCTGTATATGTCTGTTTGTGTCATTTAATGAGCAAATATTTGACATTCCAATGACAGACGCAAACATCACCACACACACACACACACACACACACGCACACACATTAAAATCACAAATCAGATCTGGCTTTTTGCTTACAGACAGCAGTGGAGCGTAGATTTTATTTATCTGTTTATTTTCATTTAACCTTTATTAATCCATGTCTTTTTTCCAAGATGGATTTTCTGTTTTAATTATAGGGTGTAAAATGATACCCTCTCTCCTCCCCATCCTGTCTCTCTCTCCTGTCTCCTTCTCTCTCTCCTCGGCCTTCTCTCTCCCGAGACAATTTCTCTTTACCCCAAATAGAATTCTTAGGATAACAACCTGCAGTACTCCAATCTCCTCTATGTGCGTGTGAAAGAGAAAGAGAAAGGAAGGACTGAAGAAGATAGGACTGTATGTGTGTGTGACGTTTAATTTTCCCTAATTCCACATAGTCTGGCAGAAGGCATCCCCGTCCCGACCCTTCGCTTCTCATCACTTGTCTCGCTTCCTATTCACTTCTTTTCCTCTCTCTCTCTCTCCCTCCTCCCCTCCCATCCTTTCCCTCTTACCTCATTCCCTTCCTCCTTCTTTTCCCAATTTAGCCCTGCGCCAAGAATTACACAGGGAGCACCGGCCCCATTATCTAAGCAGACTTGTGTGTATTTTTGCCCCCATGTGTGAGTGTGTAGCCCCGCATGCCTTTCTGTGTGTGCATGTGTCTGTGCGTGAGACTGCTCAAAGTGGCCATTGATTATTTATGACAATGTTGATTAGCTGTCACTTTGCTTCGGCAGCCCAGGAAGTGTCTAAGATGACGAGAGAATTAACCTATTCCCTCTGGCTGGCCCCGCAGGACACACACACACACACACACAACCACGGCCAAACAGATGCAAATGCCCCACTCACTGATTACCAACCACACACACACACACACACACCATTTTACTTTTGATATCCCAAGGCGGTGTTTACATTTAAGTAAATATCTTCCAGTGATGAAGTGTTTAAATTCATTCTCCCTCTGAAACCTTATGCCATGATGAAATTCTTCCTCTCCATCACACTCAGTCTCTGCTTCACTCTCTTTTCCTCTCTTCACTTCCGTTTCTCCGTCTCACTCTCCACCTGTCTCTCCTAGACATAGTTGGTATGTCTAGAAAGGTGTGTTTATTTATTTTTTTTATCTGTGTGCCACAATGTATGTGTGTGTTTGTGTGAGTCTATGAGAGTAACATACGAGTAGTTTTAATATCCTTTCCTGACTGTGTTCTAACCCACTGCAGAGGTGCTAATGGCCTCCTGTTTAAAACGGTCTGCGCAGGAACAATAACCCAACACCATCGCCTATTAATGCATGTGTGCCCGAGTTTATAGCAAATTAAAGGCTTTTAATGTTAAATGGTGGCCCACTTACACAGCTAATGTAGGCTTTAGCACCAGCCAGCCACATGCTCTTAAAAGGGAAATCTATCTTATGATGTCATGGGCAGGAAAGATAGAGAGTGTGACGAGAGAGGCGGTGAGACAGATGAAGGAGAGAGAGAGAGACAGGTGGATGATGGAGAGGGAGAAAAGAGGAGGAAACCAACCAACAAGTGTAGTCACCGTATGAGTTCACACACACACACACACATATGTATACACGCACATACTTTCAGAAGTTTAAATATATTTGTGAAGTGGTTGCAGGGTTTTATGATTCCTATGTGTCTCTCCAGAGGTTGTTTTAAAGAAAACATTAAGATTTCTTCTATTTATCAATTTATCACAACTCTTAGAATTCAAAGACAAAACATCCTGGAACATTGGACTTGCTGGTTATCTATCCCCATCTATTACTTGTAAACTGTAGTAAGATGACCTCACCAATGTTGCTTGCTTTGTTTGCTGTGGTTCCATTGTCAGTGTGAAAGCCCTTTACCATCACACCTGATGCTGTGCTGCTAAATGGTGTTAGGTGGAATAGTAGAGGAATATATTTCAGTTTTATTGTGGTATGGCAAGATGAAACACATACATTCAAATAAAATAAATATATATTTTAGGTTGTGTCATAGCTTATATGACTTGATAACAAACTGGTGGAAAATACAAAGAAATCTTAAATATATTTGGGATATACAGTATTAATAACCCTGATCCAGACCATGATCCTGACAATACACAGTGGTATAGTATATGTTTTTTGTAAAACTGCCCCCTTAACCTTGTCTTTCTCTATTTTCTCTCCTTCTTCCTTGATCCCTCATGCCATTATTCTCATTTTCTCCTCCTTGTTTTTCTCTGTGCTCTGTTATCTCTATGCTGCTTTCTCCACACCCCTCTTTACGCTACCACCTCTTCAGGTACGTGTATGAGCTGAAGGCCAGTACAGGGGGTGGGACTGGTTTGAGTGACAAATATGTTATAAAAACACCAGTCTCTTGCCCCACTGGGATCCCAGCCCCCCACAATGTGACAGTCTCAGGCCCCCACTCCATCTCTCTTGCCTGGACCCCTCCTGGTGAGTAGCAATCTAAACGAATGGATGGATGGATGGAAGGAGGAGGGGATGGATGGATGGATGGCTCTCAAGTAATTTTCAGTGTCTATCAAAATGTCATAACAGATTAGACACTTTGTTTTGATATAACAAACTTGTTAGTGTTTGTTAATGATGATTTTTATAATCTGAACTTAGGTGTTTTCTATAGTATCTAAGTGCATAATCACATGTATCTCAACATTCTCTCCAGGAATAATTTTAAAAGACTCTTCAAAAGTAACAGATGGCTGTGGCCCATCAACATTTTAAAATTCATACATTTAGATTCACAATGTTGAAATAATTAAAACTGATGGCTCACTAGCATCGTTAGATTAGAGACGCCTGTGTGGATATTACTAAAAGAAAACAGTGGAGAAAACATTTCCAGAAACCAACGTTCCTCCGGCTGCACAACTCTACTGGTGTTTGGATGTCTGTTGTCCATTAACCAATCAGACATCTGATCTATTCCTTTAACAACTGCACAAGATTTTATTGTGAGTAACTGCGCAGTAACTGAGTTGTCATTGTTCACCAGCTCAATGCATCCCAGAGAGAGGGGCTCGATTCAATGTTTAGTAATTCAAATCTTTTTTCAGAAGAGAAAACTGCATCTGCAATTAACCCTCTAACATAGACATCCACGAGCATATACTTGTCACACTGCAGCAGGAGCTATTCAAAAATCAACCCACAGAAACAGAAGGATTCTTTTTCATTGTTCCTGAAATTATATTTGTTTGATGATTGCATTAGCAAATCTAATCTTCTAAAATATACTATACGCACAACACAGAAACATTAGCTGTCACATTCATTGGATTTAGCTCTACAAGGCAAAAAATATATATAAACTCACCATATCAAACTGACCAGAAAGAAGTTTCCCTCCATGTGAATCACTTCCTCCTCAGATGTAAAGAAACAGCAAGAGAGGGGTCAGACTTAAACAAAAGCCCTGAGTAGTTTTCCATTCACCTTCTGGCCTCTCAGGACCTGGACACACACACACATCCGCAGGCATACATGAGCATACACTCAGGGCTGAGTTTCATGCTTATGGGGCAGTGATTGTCTGCCCTAACCCATCTATCATTGACTATTACTCTCTCATTAGGCTGATTTCCTATCTCAGAAACCGCTTATAGGGCCAACTAGCAAAGACACTTCACTCTGTTGCGTATGTGGGTTTGTGTGTCTTTCTGTTTCTGTATATTTGTGTCTGTGTTTATGTATGCATCTTTATACATGTGTATTTGTGTGTGTGAGTGTGTGTGTGTGAGTGTCTTTGTGTGCATGTGCATATGAGTGTGTGCACATCATTGTGGAGATATTTCCATAGGCAGGTCTATTCTATCGTCATTACTGGTTGATTTTAAAGGTGAGGAAATATCGTCTGGGTTCTCACGCTTGGTTAACTCCCTGAGCCCATAGTCTGGAGTGTTTTCGACTGGTGTGTGTATTTGTGTGTGTGCATGCCTGACTCTCTGACAGTGTGTCTGTCTGTGTGTATGTACATGCACATGTATTTGTGTCTTCATATGCATACATTGACTGCCAAAGCACTGACGTATGGCTATTAAAAATACATTTACTCTAGGATCAATTCCTCCATCATGATGTTTGTGTGTGTATGTGTGTGTGTGTGTGTATTTGGGGAGGCTTTGTATGTGTGCATGGGTTGTTTGTATGTAAGTGTACATGTGTGCATTTATGATTGTGTATGTGGTTATCATATGTGTGAAATAGAAGATGGAGAGGCAGCTGATTGGTTGTAAATAATACAACTTAAATATCACAGCGACAATTAAACCTCTATGACTGAGCAACATAGCGATCAAAGAGAAATGCATTATGACCCCTGTGTGTCATAAATATCACTGTGTGTGTGTGTGTGTGTGCGTGCGTGGACTATGTGAAAGTGTGTTAATACAGCCAAAGTGTGCTCATATTAAAAGCTCCATGTGCTGAAGTCAGAAGTGTGTGTATGTGTTTGTGTGTAGGTGTGCATATGTGAGTTGGGGGGTGAATAATTGAAGTCGCTCATTTCTCTGGTAATCAGTTCGTTCTCAAGATATCCAGAGTTCATGAATGTTGAATAACCCATCACAATACAGTTGGCCTGAATTATGGAAAAACCTCCGGTGAGAATATTAACAAAGTCTAGGTGCGTGTGTGTATCTGTGCGGGTGTGTCTGTATACATTTGTGTGTTTTTGTCTAGTTGTGAGACCACAGTGGCAGGATTGTGAGGGCAAGATGTGTCAGTTTTGAGGCAAAAATATAAACAGATATGTACTATAGATGTACATGTAATATCAAAAGATGTTTATTCATATCCAACAAACATTTAATATAGAATACAATCCTCAAATTATCAAATAAAACCCTGCTTGTCCAAAGTATTATTCTACATACAATACAATTTCAAAATGGAGCAAGACTTCCTTGACTGTACCTGTAAATAGCCAATTAAAACCAATGGAGATACTATATGCTCTTATTTACCCTACAGAACACACAGCCTGATGTATACAAGCTGAATGTCTTTTTTTGCACTGTGAAGCAGGCAATGACCTTTTTACATGTTAGAATGGTTTTAAAAATGCTTTCCTGGGCATCAAGAGGCAAATGTGAGCCATTCAAGTGAGTGCTGTCAACGATTTGATGACAGTACTACATTACCCCTCCTGTAAACACTGCCGAGTGTCATGCATATGACATGCTCAAATGTTATCTCACAGTCCATGTACATAGCTGTTACGGTCAGCTTGGTGTATCTTTCTGGATTGAAAAAAACTTAAAAATTATCTAATTTATCCTTCTTTTTATTTAAGTTATAAATGTACTCCAAACAACATTACTATACTACAGTACACTAATATACAGCAAGTAAAGATAATCATATCCTGTGTGTCATTTTCCTTTTCCACAGCTCAGTTTGACAGCAGCCAGCCTGTAAACTACAACATCCTGTTAAATCCAGGAAGTGACAGTGCCATAATGCATCACGCAGGGCAACGCCTGCACCTCTCTGTTACAGGTCTAGAGTCTTTCACCACCTACTACATCAGAGTGCAGGCCTGTCAGATTGGTAAGTATTTAATTATACAACATACATTTTATATAATTAACTAAACTTAATAAGACAATAAGATGCACATTAAAAAACAAAGGTACAAAAATATATAAAAGCCTCACCATTAAATTGAGGAAATTGTAGAGCTCAGCATAGAGAGACTGCAGACCTTAACCGAATGATTTGTGTTTAACATGACATTTCTGGTGTTCTGTTTACTCAGGTAGGCTTCACTTTATAACAAGCTACGTTGTCCTCTGTGAAACAACACACTGCAATGTGCCTGCACTTGCACAGTAAATTGGCCAGTTAGATTCAAACCTTGAGGGTGGTTAAAGTGGCTTGATTTATTCTGTGTCGGCACTTAAGATGGCCAAACAAATTTGAATACTGAGGAGGCTTCAGACACCTTGTTTCATGTTCATGTGATGTGAGTGGTGAGAAGATCTTTACCTGTGATGGAAGATCATTAAATAGAGACGTTTAACTGTAGCTAAAAGAGTTTTTCAATGGGCTCAGTATAACCCTTTGGCCTCTGTGGGGCGTGCCAAGCCGTTACCACTTTCATTTCCATGTTGGCCTCTCAGCAGGGGATAACCATGCTGATCTGTGAGATGACGGCCTTACTAGCTACAAAGTGCAAACAGGGTCACTCTGTGTCCTCAACAGATCAGTCATAATCAATGGTTTGGCCCAAAAAATGTGCCAATGTGCAAGCACTGAAAAGGGGGCATTTAAAGAATTAATATGCAGTGTTTGCCAATTTTTTGTTAGGGGTAAATTGTTGTTGTCGTTTTTGAAAAGTTTTTGAGGCGATTAACTGGTGCACCAATGAGGTTCAGACACTCATTCCTAAGATTCAGTGTGACTTCAAAGGCTCCATCAGAAACCTACAGAGAACAGTGCAGAGAAAGTTTGTAACTTAAAGTTTTAGAGCATTTCTTCATCAGAAGTCTACACTCCATGTGGATAGTTATGTACGGTAATAGGGCAACATATTTTCAATTCAGGTCAATTTTATTTATATAGCGCCAAATCATAACAAAAGTTATTTCACGGCACTTTTCACATAGAGCAGATCTAGACCGTACTCGTAATTTACAGAGACCCAGCATTTCCCCCCATGAGCAAGCACTTGGCGACAGCAGCAAGGAAAAACTCCCCTTTAATGGGAAGAATCCTCAAGCAGAACTGGGGTCTAGGTGGGCAGCCATCTGCCTTGACTGGTTGGGTTGAGAGAGAAAGAAGGAGGCAGAGAGACACAGAGAAGCATAGTAACAACAATAATAACAGTAACAACAATTATAATATTAGAGATATGACTAGTAATGTCATATGATGACAGACAAACTAAAAATGCTACCCATGTTTTACCAACATTGTGTTTGATAAGCACTACGTTAACATTCTTAGGTGTTGCTGGTAAAAAAGGGTTATGTTTGTTCTATGATATGTTAGCTTTCTCACTGAATATAAGCAAATGTAGAATGTAGGCATGGCAGCCTGTACTGTATATATTGTTTATCTGATTTGTTCCATTAATGTAAAAGAAATAATGCAATAAATACGTGTTCCTAGAAATGTGTGTGTTTTGAGATAAATTCCTCCTGTTGCATCCCTTGCAGAGGGGTGTGGAGTAGGAGCGGGTGTGTATGTTCGGACTTTAGAGGCCGCCCCAGAGGGTCTGCTGCCACCCACAGTAAAAGCAGCTGGTGCCAGTGTCCTGGAGATCCACTGGTCACCCCCCCAAAAACCTAATGGTCTGATCACCTCCTACCATATTTTCAGGTAACATACACACAAAAAACACAAATATACTGTATTCATACACAAGTAAAAAATGAAAAATAGATGTAGAAAAGAAAAGAAACCAGCATTGTTATTAGGTAATTGTCTTTGATGTCATGCTGACTTTCTCCCTTAAACTTTTTGTCAGTTCTCTCAAAACATAAGAAATATAACAATGATGCATCATAACAATTTTTTTTTTTGGTATGGACAGTCATCTGTATCGGGTTTATCAGGTATAGGAATGTAACATGAGGAACAAGATAACTTAAACCAGCACCAACCTTTGTTGTTTAAAACATACAGGATGAATATACATTAATCACTTAAACCGTACAAAACCCACCATCAGTATGTTTAATCAGAATTTTGGATTCACCGTATTAGGCCACAGCTAAAGTCATCAAACCCACTCAAACTTTATCATCTTGTTCTTAAAGCTTGGACTCATGCTGCTGTGCAGGAGTTGCGTGCTATGAGATACACTTGATGCACACCATTGATGTACTCAGTCAACCCGGCTCTTAACTTCACACATTTTAGCCCTTTACTTAACCTGTGAAATCAACAACTTACTTTTACCCCGCAAAATACCAGTCGAGCAGACATTTCTGAGGAATGAACACACAAAGCAGACACAACAATAACTACACACCAAACACGGAGCTGCATTCACCTTCTAATGTACTGATACATACCAGTTTTTTCATGCGCTCACATTAGATCCTCAGTTTATCACTAATGAACCAAAAGTAACACACATACAGGGCTGTATAGTGCGAAGTTTTGATCGCATGTGCTATTAAAAATTATTCTGTGCGAAGAGAAATATGTATCTACTCACACATGTGCACACACGGAGCTCAGCGGAGCAGAGGAGAGACAACATTCGTTACATTACTGTTACTCAGTTGTTGGTTAACTTGGCCTACTGTTGAGCCACTTGGTTGCTACACTTGCCAGGGTTGCCACCTAGGTGGACATCTGCACCTGCAAACAAGCCTATACAAAGTAACAAATCAAACCCATCAAGGCAACCAAAATAATGTTTGTCCAACATGGTCCTCCCCGTAGCGGAGGACAGATTTCATAGAACTATAAAAAGTACCTGAAAAAAGTATTTCACTGATATGGTGGAGTGGAAAGAGTGATTTGGTGGATCTGTTAATCCAAAATGAAAAAGGAGACAGTGAGTGGAAGAAAAAGTATTAGAAGAAGAGGGCAACATAGAGAAATGGAGGAAAGGTCCTTGTGACTTCTCTCATGCAAAGGCGACACCACCTTCCCCACACGCCAGCCACAGCAGCACAGTAGTTCAAATCTTGTCCTGATCAGTCTGCAGTCCCACAGTCAACTGCCACAAAGGGACAAAAGAGAGGGAGATGCAATTTCTGCACAACAAAAAAGTACTGTAAAAGTAATGTCTTTTTGCAATTTGATTGAAATTTGTAAACCAGTGTGTTGTTTTGTTTTATGACTAATACACTCAATGCAGAGTTGATTGTGTACAATTGACAGAAAAGGTGGGCTTCCAGTTTGCAAGCAGTATTGATTGACTTTTTTATTGATTGGTTTTAATGTTTAAAGTGAAACCTACCATTCAAAATGTTGTTGCATCTTCACTTTCAAAAAAATTCATAGAAATAATTATGGCTGTTTTGTTTGTTGCAGCTGAACAGTCAGTCTGTCTAGTTAGGTGATAAAGGCAACTAAATACCAGAGACACAGTATTCTTTTGCAGTCCAAATGCCTTTAATAAATTACTAAAGCGTATGCATACAGGCTCCCTGAGCTCTGCAGCAAGAGGAGCACCTTGAACACTTCACACAAACACTTTATACTGTCAGCCTCCACCCAACACAACCATCAACACGAGGACCTTGTGTGCAGTCACAGATCTCTGTCTGCAGACACCTGTTTCCCGTAAGATAATCAATAATAATTCCATATATGGAGTCATACCCATCTTGTACAGCTTCCAGTTCTTGCATTAAGTTCCCTTTTTCCAACAATCACCTCTTAAAATCAGGGTCACCATGTATCATGCACTTCAGATAACCTTATCTATCTTCTTCTTTCCTAACAGACTAGACATTCATTTGCCTAAACAAACGAGGTGCGAGACATCTTGGCAAGACATCTTAAACAAAAACAGGGTCAAGAGTGCATCATGTTCTTTAAAGACAAAACTGATCAGTTGATCACACTTCTACACTGGATTAATGATCATCAAAGTATTAATAAAATAATATAGTAATTTCTCCAGCAGTACACTTCTAATATCATTTTTTTCCTCGACACTCTTGTTTTAGATAATGTGAGATCATAACATAGTGTGATTGTGAATGTTTTCTCTATAATCGAATGGTGTCAAACCTAAAGAAAACACTCTCTCTGCTCTCTGAAACAGTAATGAAGGATAACTCACCCATTTTTTAATGGCTGATAAGATGTCTCTGGGTGCAAAATACAATATTGGTTCAAAATTTGGTATCGGGACTAATCATAAAGGGATACTTGAGTCGGAACAAAAATTACCCGCTCCATACTATGAAGGGTCAGGATATGAACAGTATGTAAGTGTTAACCATCCACCTGTGTGTGCTACTACATTTTTCTTTGTGCTACTGAAATCTTTAGCTTGCACCAGTGCATACATATAGTATACAAAGAGAATGTATATACAGAATAGCCTAGAAGTTTTGGTGATGCATCTTCTGGCAAATGTCTACTCACCAATCTTCTGTGTGTGTGTGTGTGTGTGTGTGTGTGTGTGTGTGTGTGTGTGTGTGTGTGTGTGTGTGTGTGTGTGTGTGTGTGTGTGTGCATCTGCGCATGTGTATTAATGCATGCTGAAGGTCGTGGTCTGCTTGTTGACCAAAGAGTGTGTGATCTGTATGCAGGGTCAGACCAGACTAAGCCCTTTAAGTCCTCAGGAAACACAAATTAGCATAGCAGTACACACACACACACACTGACACACCTGGCATGATTAGACTGAGGCAGACAGGGACTTGGATAAAATAGGAAAATCTCTCTTTTTCCCTCTCTCACACACACCAGAAACCCTACATAATCACAGACATAGGAGCTTACCAAGACATAAGGGTGCTTGCATCAGCCAGTGACTTACACATGATGTTAAAAATGTGTTATATCTTTCATGTAGAGGCGGAGGTGTGGCAACATGTCACTCCCAAAGTATTTTGAGTGTCGTTTTGTTAATATAAGTTTTCATCATAATCAACATTTAGTTATAGGAAATCTCTATAGACCTCCATCTGTACCTAAGGGGACTTTAATGTTAAAAAATGTTCTTCTTCAAATGATAAAAACTTATTTGATAGCATACATTTAACTCATCTTATTACTGAACCTACCAGAGTTACTGAAACATCATCATCTTTGTTAGATTTGATCTCACCTAGATAGGATTATTAAGTCAGGGGTGCTTTCTGATTGTTTCATTTTCATTTTCTGTGTCTGGAAGATTAAGATCCCCCATCTTCCTCCAAAATACATAAGTATGAGGCAGTGTAAAAACATAAATATTGATCACTTTATTCAGAATGTTACTGCAATAGACCAGAATAGGTTTCAGTTGAAACCTTATGTCGAAGGCGAATGGAATTTTCTTTTGAGTGAATTTATTAAAGTTGTCGATAAACAAACCCCTTGGAAGACAATGAAAGTTAAAGGTGGACATTTACCATGGATTAGTTCAGAGGGCGTGAGCAAAATATTGAACAACTAGGGATCCAACTGACTGGGAAACATACAAATAATTATAACACTTAGAAGTCCAACTATTATAGAAATAGTCTTTCTTAAGATTTTTGTAAATTGTTTTATCCCTATTTCAGTCCGGTTTTTGTTCTAATTTTTCTCCTACCACTGCCCTTGTAAAATTTACCAACAAAGTATTCTCATCCTTAGACAAAGGTCAATTTACAGCTGCTATTTTTATTGATTTAACCAAGGCTTTTGATTTGGTTGACCATTATCTTCTTCTTAATAAACTGTATAAAAGATACTTGAGTATACTTTTTTTCTTTGTTTTGAGCACAGTGCAAGAATATTTTGAACATATTGCAATTACGCAAAAAGTAAAATGTATAGACTTGAATATACCTTTTTTAATTTGGGTTGTAGGGAATAAAAAAATGATCAATGGCTAATCCAAGTGTTTATTTTTTGAAGGTGTCCAGTAGGAACAGAGGAGGAGCTCTTGGTTTTCATCTGGTCCAGTGGGCCACTTGAATTTTTTGATGCAAGCCCCGCCTTGCAATCCTTCAGCTTCTTCCAGTACAGAGTTCGTGCCTACAACTCCAAAGGCTCAGTTCTGAGCCAATGGGCTTCAGCCCAGACCCTGCAGGCAGAACCACAAGATATGTCTCCTCCCACTGTCACACCCACTGGTGAGTTTACAGAGTCACATGAAAATTGGTACAATTAAAATATTATTGTGTTGTATCACTGTAACACTGTAACAGTGTAATAGTGCCACATGCTGTGCACAGGTGGATACTCAGTCCATCTGAAATGGAGTGGACCAAGACAGCCCAACGGACTCATTTCCCATTATAGACTGGTTTACAAGAAGCACCAACAGGACCCAACGCTCAACTCAACTGCTGTTACTGCTCTCACTGTGGAGGTAAATACACACACACACACACACACACACACACACACACACACACACATAAATGCACACACACACACAGTGAATGCTGGATAATGGGAGCATGCATGCATTTATCTGCGAGAACAGTCTCCTCCTTAATCACGTTTGGTTTCTGTTGCTATTCATTGTATCTGGCATCTGGTGGATAAGTTTACTCACACATAGAAAAAACTTGGGATCACAAACTTAAACACATACAAACACCCCTGTAAATGTCCATGTATAAAATTCCCAAACATTAAAAAATGAATAAAGTGTATAGTTCATATATGTAATATACGGTGTCTGTGTGCATGTGTGTTTATTGTCCTTTGCGGTGCATGTGAAGAAATTTGGACTCTACCTGTGGTGCTGGTACCATCTGTTTGCCAGTAAGGGGCCTGAAGACACACACAAAGACACACACACACACACTGGCCCATGGCCTGCTATTCTCCAGGGCCCTTCCCACAATTCCTTGCCACTGTGCCATGCCTGATGCACCAACATAGACAATAACTATGAGCAAGCTCCCTCAAACCGAACACACAGACACCCCCTCACACAAACACACACACATACTTTATATACACATATCGTATACTGTAGCCCATATAGCCATACAAAAAAATTAAAACACAGATGAATACATACTCAAACACAGACTAACACCTAAAACATGTCTTTGCATACATATAAAACTAACACACTTAGTTGGAGTCATACCTACATTCAGTGCGTATAAATAGGGATTGGTTCACCCAAAGCTGCAATGGGATAATTGCCAACAGTGGCTAGAATCCTCTCTGGACGCCACCACACACCTGTATATGAGAGTTTGTGTGTGTGTGCATTAGTATCTGGAACTCTTGTATGATGCTACTTAGATGTAGTAGTAATCCATTTTGTATTTTGTTTTAGAATTTATCTATACATGACAGAAAACAGGAAAAGGAGAACAAGAAAGAAAAAGAAACATGATCAAACAAGAGAAACAGGGATTTGAGACAAAGATGACATGGAGGAAAAAATGAAAAGAGGAAGGAGGACAAACACACTTAGAAAGAAGAAATTGGCAAAAGACAGTGGGACAGGTTGGTAGAACAAAGAGCAATAGTTAATGGAGAAGGTAAGATGGAAAAAATGAACGAGACCAAGAGTGAGTGAGACTAAAAGGGAAAGTAGAGGGGCAAGAAAAAAACAAGTGAAGGAACAAGAGGGGGTGACAGAGTGATAGATAGGGGAAGGAGGGAGGAGAGCGAAAGGGGGAGAGGAGGAAGAAGTATAGATCTATATTCTGTCCATACGAGTGGCCTCTTCTCCCTCTGTGACCTTTGGCTTGTCACTCATAATTAATACAAGATGTAAATGGAGACCTTTCACCTTCTCATTGATATGGAACACTCTGTGTGTGTGTGTATGTGTGTGTGTGTGTATGTGTGTGTATGTGTGTGTGTTTGTGTATGTGCTTGTGTGTGAGAGGCTCATTGACATGGCATAGACTTATTTTGGTGGCGGTCATTTGTCACACAGTTGCCTTCACCACATGCACTCCGTTGTTTAGGAATACACAAAGAAAGTGTAAATGAGTTCAAAGTTCTAGGCAAACTTGAAAAAAGCAACCTTTATAAGAAATTTGTAACATTTGTCTTGATTTTGTGCTGTTAAATATGTGTCTAGTAATGTACAGCCAAAATTATTATTTGATAAAAACAATCTAATAGTGTTGTTTAGTTAATATTGTTGTTTTTAGCGGCTTTTAACAAACACAAGACAATTGAAAGATGTTCGGCATAGAGAGCAGAGATTACAACTCAGAAGTCGAAAAAAAGTGTAGGTGGATAATGTGGAGAATTGTTGTTGAACTTTTGAACTATTAAAATCACAAAGGTCTCAAGTTTTAGTAGCAAGTTCTATAGTGGGAAGTGACGTCAGGACTTCTTCTCTTGTCTGCTTTGTCCTCACATTTTCATTATTACTGAGCATTTTCTCCTTCGTTATGTTCATGAAAATGACTTTTAATTTCTTTTCAGCTCAAAATTTCTTAGTTTTTGGATCTATTTTTGCATGTGTGTGTGTTTCTGTGTCCATTTGGTACGTGTGTATTTATGTGTGTATTGATCTCAGGCTGGCTTGGGAACCCTGCTCTGTGCCAGCTTGGCTGATTAATGGGGTCGTCATGGCAATCGGACGGAATGAGGGTACGAAGCGCAGGCGGCCTGCCTCACTAGACCCCTATGCGCCGCCTGGCACACACACACAGTCTCTCTCTCTCACACACACACACACACACACACACAAATTTACTCTCCATGCCTTACACCTTTCTGACAGACATGTTAGTCACTCACACAACCCTGTCAGCTTGCCTTTCTTGCATTGTGGTTCCCCTACTTCTTTTTTCCTTCATCTTTCTCTTCATTATTTTCTGTCCTCCTCTTTCTCCCTCTTAATGTCTTCCTCTCTGCTGTTTACTCTTTTTCTTTTTCATCCATCCAGCTCCTTTTTGAGGCTCTTTTTTTTTTTTTTTTAAAGAAAATCATATTTTCTCTCCACTCTTTCTATGTCCCCCCCTACATCCCACTCAGATTCTAGCAAGTGAGGATCATTTTGCTCTCCCCAAATTCTAGGCACTGGGCAAATAAAATCCCATCTTTGTTTCATGCACCTTCCCCTCACCTCACACTTCCCCATGACCCTCTTCTCTCACCCAACTCTCACCCTTTCTTTCTTTTCCCTACTCGTTTTCTACTCACATCCTTCACTACCCTGCAACCCTTCCACCTGTTTCTGCCCATTTTCCCCTCCATCTCAGTCTCTGCTGCCATTTTTCCTTCATTTCTCTCTCTACATCTCCTTCCTCCCTACCCATATATCTTAATTTCCTCAGCTCTTCTCTTCCATCTTGTACCACCATTTTTACCACCTTCTTATTCCTTTTCCACCCTTATCCCTTCTCTACACCTCCCCAGTCTCCCCAATCTCTTCCCTTCCTCGCTTCCTTTCTCTCTTCCAGTCACTCCTCCCTCTTCTCCTGCATCTTTCACTGATGTTTAAATCCTGCATTTCTACTACCTTCCTCTTTCTCCCTCTTACTTTTCTGTCCTTTCCTCCCTCCCTTGGCTCTTCCAGATGTTACACTGTGGCCCTTGGGATCACTGGTGAAGGGAGACCATGTGCATACATATGTGTGCTTGTGTGTGCTCGTGTGTTAGGTACTCTACGTGGATACATATGTCTGAATATGGTTGCGTGTGTGCCTGTGTGCATGTATAACATATTTTTGTTTGTGTGTGTATGTGCGTCAGTGTGTGTGTGCGTGTGTGCTGTATTAATACATCCCATTGATCAGAGCAGGACCCCTGACAGTCATCATCCCTGAGAACCATCTGGCCGACGCCTGACGCTCCCTCACCCAAACACAAGCTGACACCCTATTAATCTGCTACCGCCATGCATACATACGTGTGTGTGCGTGCGTGTGTGTTTCTGTGTGTGTGAATGAATGAATCAGTGAGAGCGTGTGGAAGATTGTGTAATGTGTATGTAAGAGTTTCTGTGTGTGTCTACGTGTATGCATGTGCGTGAATGTGCGCGTATGTGTGAGCTCCAAATCCAAACCGTGCACACACATACGAACGTGTACATGCACCACTCCACCATCCGCCAACAACAGCCGGCGCTGAAGGGAGCTGAAGGGTGCTTGGAAATTAAGGTTATTACACAAATTGAGCCATATGGTCTAAATATTTCAGAGCTGAAATTTACTAGGCAATAAAAATGGCCCCTACCTCGGTAATGGTGTAAATTACAGCTTAACCACCAGCGCTAATGATGTCCTTCTGTATGCCCCGTAACCAACCGTACATGAAGGACACATTGTTTAAAAAATATCCCAGGAAAAGCGAGAGAGGGAGAGAGAGAGGGAGAGAAAGGAAAAGGCAAGAAAGAATGGGGATAGAGGGGGGAAGGATGCAGTGAACAGGGGGTAAGAAGGAAGTGAAAGAGGTGAGGGAAGAGGAGAGTTAGGAAAGAAAAGAGAGAGAGATTGATATAGGGAGTGGAGAGAGAGAGAGTGAGAGAGCTAGCAGCATGTTTACAATCTGTTAGTTTACCATTAAGAGCCCGTCAGAGAGTGCAGGGACAGCGAGGGCCAGCCGGCAAATTGTGTCTCAAAGCCAACATGAGGTTTCAGAGAGCGTGTGTGTCAATTGCACAGTCAAAATGTGTGCATTTAGGCATGCGCAGTTGGAAGACGTATATATGTGGACATGTTATCAGAATATGTGATGTGTACATAGGCACAAATGGTCTGCAGGTGTGTTGAGTGATTAGATAGGAACAAACAAGTAATAGTGTTAAACACATGGTATGAACGCATAGTATGAATACAAATGCATAGTTTGGGAATACTTAAGCATGTTATATGTTGGCACATGTTGCGGACACATGGTATGGTTTGAATATGCTCAGTAAGGACGTGATGACTTAGAATACAGTTTTCATCTGCTCACAAACAAGGCAATGATGTGAGCATCACCGAAAGGAAAGAGAAGAGCTCAGCAGGCATGGTTTCTGTTTGACACGCAAGTGAGCTTACCTGAAGTACAAAAGGACATCACATTGTTGAAAATAAAAGTTAGCTTTTACCTGATGAAGTGGGTGGCAAATCAGTTCCATGCCAAGTATTTGATTGCCCACAAAGAAAACGTCCTGCCAAGTGCAGGTCATTGTCCGAACAATTTGACACATGCCAGACTTCATCACTTAACGAAAAAGGTTGAATAACTTAAAGAAATAATTCAACATTTTGGTAAATATGCATATTCACTTTCTTGCTGAGAGTTAGATGAGAACATTAAAACCAATGTCATGTCTGTATGGAGATATGAAGCTACAGCTAGCAGCAAGTTAGCTTAGCTTAGCATAAAAACTGGAAGCAGGGGGATAAAACTAGTCTGGCTCTTTCCAAAAGAAACAAATGCACCTACTAGCACCTCTATAGCTCATTAATTAACATATCATGTCTTCTTTGTTTGATCGTTACAAAAACTGAAGTGCAAAAATGTCAAGTTGTAGTTTTACGGTTTCTTGGCGGGATGCAGTGACTTCCTGGAGTCTCTGCTGGTTGCCTGGTAACCTCACGGTCACCACAAGACTCTCGGCAAGAAATCAAATGTGTAGTTCACTAAATGTCCAACTATTCCCTTTGGATGTATCTGAAATACAGGTCTCAGGGGGACACAAAAAACTGAAAGACTGATGCTATTTGTAAAGCCAATACCTCCATGATCAGAATCATGCAGTCAGAATAAAGTTAAAATAAATATTATTAGTGCATTTTATGACATCACTGACTGACATCACTTTTTAATGTCCCCTGAAAAATTATGTTGTGTTGGACTTACAGGGTCTCTGTATAGTATTTGCTTGTGTTTTCTATATTTGCAGCAGGTCTGTATTTCGCCTATGTGTTGTCAGTGTCAGTTTGGCTGTGTTTTGTCTATGTTTTGTTAAGTTGCAGTCCTTTAAACTCTCTCAGCCACTTTAGTTTTCATGTCATCATCAAAAGCAAAATGTCACGGCTATAGAAATATATTTTTGTCAAGAGATATATGATTTTTCTTTATATACTATAATAGAGAGATATGAAAGAAAATATTCAGTTATCCATACCTAAGAGCATTAAGGATTTTGAGTTTGGAAAACAGCTTTACTCCTTCACTTGTTGATTTTAACCCAGTATCCTCTTTGCATTGCTTAGCCACAGAAGAGTGTGCAGAGATGGAGGGTGGTCAGAGGAATAGGAATGATGAGGCTTCGCCCTTGCTCTCAGTGACACCCTTTAACAAATGAGGGAGACAAAGGAGTGGAGGAGAGAGGTAGAAATGCATAGCTGAGTGCACAGAGGGTGAGGAGAGTGGGATGAGGAGGTTGAGATGGGAGGAGGAGACAGGTGAAGAGAGGAAGGAAGGATTAGAGGAGAGGATAAGGAGACTCAGATGCAGAGTTCATTAGGCCCTCGGCCTATCAGACCCCTTAGTTAGAGGTCTCCAACTCTGATTGGAGGGCTCTCAGCATTCTGCATAAACAGCCAAATAATCAGGCTGCAACACTCCCTCCTCTCCTCACTGCAACCTTTCTCTCCATCTCCTCATCTTTTTCACAACTCCTCCCTCTTTGGCTTCATACTACTCATTCCTCCCTCCATCTCTACATTTCCATCTGGGTTTTCTCTACCTCGGTCTCAAATTACAGTTTTTTATGTTATTCACTCCTACCATCCATCCCTTCCTCTTCTGTCTCCCTCTCACTCTTTCAAGTGATTTTTTTTTTCAAGAGAGTTTTTATTCTCCTACTTCCTCTTCCTCCCTCTCTCTTTCTCTCAATAATGACAGGTTGTGTGTTATTGTGTGTCTGTCGGCGAAGAGGCCACACCATCTAGTGTAGTGCTCTCCACTTGTCTTAATGGGTGTTTAGTGCCGCAACCACGACATGATGGTCATCACTTTAAAGGAATGCTGAGTATGTGAGTGAGTGCATTTAAGAGAAAGAGAGAGAGAAGTGTGTGTGTGTGTGTGTGTGTGTGTGTATGTGTGTGTGTGTGTGTGTGTGTGTGTGTGAAAACTTGTAACTGAACCCTTGTCAAGTGTTTGTTTTGGAAGTGGGCAGTACTTCTGACCATAGTCGGTCTGGAGGAGGCGTTCCCGCCAGCCTCCTTGTCTGATGCAGTCTCACAGTCCAGACATGAATGCAGAGTCTTTGTGTTTGTATTTGGCAATCTGCATGAAGCTGATTGATTGGTGGCAAAGGTATTAAAGATGACAGGGATGCCACAGAAGGATAAATTACTTGTGTCTGCATTTTGGAAGATTAACCCTCCATCGAATCGAGAATTTCAAGACACACCCTACGCACCACATCTAATGCACAGAATGTCTCATTAGTTCAAAGAATAGGCTGTATACCTTTGATTATGGGCTAATACAGCACCATATATTGGCCTCCAGGTTATCCCCAAAACAGTTACATGATAAATGTTCAGTGCCCCAAAATGAACTCCACATCAGTTTTAATGTACTTTAATGTACCCAAATACTGGAACATGCCAAAACAGAGGTAGAGGATTTTCATGGTATAATATCGGTTCAGCCCTTCATAGTAAATTGAAGGGAACTTTTTTCCCCCTCTACTTTTGATTTGTGTTTTTTACCAACTAGTCAATAATTAAAACCAGCAGACCTGGTATATAATACATTTTATGAAATATTTTTCATATTGGATTGCCCTACCTGATTAAAAAAAAAAGCAGACACATGCTCGCTCATTTCATTTTCTGGAGATATTTTTGTGGATTTTAAGCACGCCGTCCCTCTCTCACCAGAATTGGTTGTCTGGTCTTTGGCCACATATCACACACACAAACACTCACACACACACACACACAAACACACACAGATGCATATGTACACACCAAATATGCTGTTCCTGGGGTTTGGAGCCGCCAAAGCCAATCATGGCTGTCGGTGTGAAGTGGGCATGCCTGTTCCAGACCCCTGCAGTCCCTCTCTACTTCTGTGCTGGCCACAGACAAAACACATGCCTAATGGCACTCTGTGTGTGTGTGTGTGTGTGTGTGTGTGTGTGTGTGTGTGTGTGTGTGTGTGTGTGTGTGTGTGTGTGTGTGTGTGTGTGTGTGTGTGTGTGTGTGTGTGTCGCACGAACGTCTGTATGTGTCAGGGTTTGTCTAACGCACACTGACTAGCAGGGACACCCATGCAGGGCATTTACAAACAGACACAGGGCAATTGTTCCAGCAGCATTGAATTAGGCATGCACACATAAATACATACACACACACACACAAACTTGGCTTGCGAGCTTGGCATGGGGCACGAGAGAGCAGCGTGTGGTGCTCTGGCTCACCTCAGAAACCTCCGAAAACAATTACTGCTCTCACAGCGCTGGTCAGGGCACAGCTTGTACTAATAGACTGGACTACAGGGTTGAATTGAATTGAATTGAATTGAGCTGAATTGAATTGAATTGAATTGAGCTGAATTGGACTGAATTGAAGTGAGCTGAATTGAATTGAATTGAATCACATCTGATCATAGCATGTTTTACTAGACTCTGAAGATACATAATGTAAGAAAAGGTGAAACAGCAGGGTGCTTTATTATCTCTCCAGGACTTAATATGACAGAGCAGAGAGGGCTGAGAAGGCCTGTGGAGAGAAACATCCCTGAGGCAGACCAGTTGGACCCCATTCACCTATCATTAGACATGGGTCTTTCATGTATGTTCTTAGGCAGTCGCTTTACTTTTACCTATGTGTGTGCGTGTGTGCGTCTGTGTGTGTGTGAGAGAGAGAGAGAGTGAGACACAAAGAGAGAGAAAGAGTGTGTGTGTGTATGTGTGTGTGTGTGTGTGTGTGTGTGTGTGTGTAGCCATATGCTAATGTTGGTCCGTCTCTCTGTCTCTCTGCGGGGCCCAGTGCTGGGGCCTTTGTGAGATAATCAGCATAATTCTTTTGACAAATACACATGGTTATTCTTAATTAGTATCACACACTGTCCCCCCGGCCGCACCATGCCTCTCCACCTGAATATCACACACACACAGATGTGCACACACTCACATTTCTGGGGACAAATGAGTACAAAACAAGATCCTTGCAGATGTTGGCCTGTTAGGATACATGCAGATGCTTACGCATACAAGAATTTATAGGGATACCGTGCACAAGGCTCAAGAAACACACACGCACACTGACCCTCTTATATAGGCAACACAGACAGAAACACACACTGTCCAGAGGACCCCTGCTGTAGCTCAGCTCACACACCAAAGAGAAGACAGATTGAAGAAATAAAAGATTGAATAGATTGCTTCCTTGCCCTGGATGCTAACTTGTGTTGAACCATGTAAGATCTGAGGACTCTTTAATGTATAAATTAGTAAGACCTCATCTTGTCTCTTCTCTTCATTCCCTATCATTGTCTGCTTTACTCTCTCTGTCTTGTTTACACTTTCTCCCCTCCATATCTCTGCAAATCTCTCTTGTTCTCTCTCTCCCCCCCACCCTCCCCCCTCCCTCTTGACTTCGTGCTCTCTTCTCTGTTCTTTTGCATTTGGCATGATTAACTACTGACTTTGATCATTCTCACACACATGCACATGCTCGAGCACATTGATTTTTAGGTTGACTCTAACCTTTTCCTTTCATATCTTACATTGTTGCTGTTCATGTGGTCTTCATAGGTTGGCCTTTTTTTTTCAAAATAGGCTTAACAGAAAAATACCATTTATCAATAGCAGTTTTTGCTGCCATAGATGTTGACAACCTCTAACTTTGCTGATGCTGTAGCAAAAAATGAAAATGAGATTTTAAATACTTCTTGCTAAATTGTGATATAACTTTAGCCCGGAAATTGGTATGAATTGATATGTATTCAAATTAAAAAACAACCATTTAATAACTAACTGTTTAATCAAGGTCAGATGCTCAAAGTACACATGTTCTGTAGTATACATGACAGAAGTTAGGGCACTTTTCGCACAGAGCAGGTCTAGACCGTACTCTTAAATTTACAGAGACCCAACATTCCTCCATGAGCAAGCACTTGGCGACAGCGGCAAGGAAAAATATAGGATACTGTTAATTTCTTAAAGTGTTTGTTTTGTCTGTGCACATGTGTATGTATGAGAGAGAAATAGTTATTGAGGGAGCTGTTAATGCAATGTAATAGTAGTGTGTTTCAGTGTTACACCATTTGATTACTGCCTGTCTGTGAGCATGTGTGTATGTGCAGTTAGCAGGCTGATGTGGTGAATTTCATATTGCTTGATTGTTGGGTATTTGTGTGTGTGTGCGCGCACACGCGTGCATGTGTGTGTGATGTAGCGAGGAGGCTGTTAATGTGGTGTGTTTCAGTGATAAAGTGTTTGAATGTATTGCCATCTAGAGGCGTGTAGCAGAGTCTCCATGCTCCTATAAAAGCTGCCAGCGCCAGATGCTGCTATTGACAATGTGCATATGTTAACCGCTTTATAGGCCACATGCCTCACATATTTCACTGGCTTTTAAGGTAGAGAGATCTCTCATTCTCGCTCACTTAATCTGTCTCTCCCTTTTGTAACATCTATCTTTTTTTCTCTCCCACTTTAGCTTTCTCTCTTTTTTACCCATTCACTTAATCTTTCCCTGTCTTACTCTTTCTCACACACTCCCCTCTTCCTCTCTTTGTCTCTCCTTTTTTTATTTCCTTCATCAGTTTTCCTCGCTCACCTTTTACTTTTTTCTGTCCCTCTTTTCTAATTCTCTGTCCTCTATCTTATTAGTTATATATACTTCATTTCATTCCGATCCCTTCTTTTTTTTTTTTGGTCTTTATTCCTCCCTCCCTCCACCCCTTTCTCTCTATCTTTCTCCACCCCATGTCCCTCTTTTTCACGTCCCTCCCTCCCTCTCTCCACTGAGAAGTGCTGTGATTTGCAGGAGGATTTAGCTTGTGTCTAGGTGTCTAGGGGCTTATTAATCCTATTTTACTGTGGATGAAAAACACGTTGGCTCCCAGACATGAAAACTGTGAATACATGCATTCTGGTTGTTGTTCAGACAGTTCATCCTTGGTGCCACGCTACGGTGATTTGTCAGGGTTTTCATTTGATTCAGTTTGAATTGGAGCCTTTTTGATCCTCTAGCCGCTGCATTGAAGTGGGTTACCAGTTAATCTCTTTACATATGCTTGCTTATGTGAGAGCATACAGTCCTGAACAGACAATTAATAAAAAATGCAGACTCAACACATGAAAAAAATATAGCCTCATTTGTTGTACATTCACACAAATGTGTTCACTCACACACACACACACACAGAAGTTGGTTAATAATAATAATAATAATAAAACTTTTTTTTATTTATATAGCACCTTTCATGCAGGGGATGTAGCTCAAAGTGCTTTACAATAAAGTGAAGAAACAAGAGAATAAATAAAAACAGGCAAATTAAAACAAGTGAAAATAATGTGCAATAAAAGGAAGGCATAAGAACAATAAAATATGTAAAAAAAATAAGAATAAAACAAAGAGAGTGACAGTTAAAAGCAATGTTGAATAAATAAGTTTTCAATTGTTGTTCACAGAGCTTACATCCCTTGGGCAGGGAATTCCATAGTTTTGGTGCATAGTTTTTGGTGCTTTAAAGCTCTCAGTCATAAACAAACAAACAAACAGGCAATGCTACATCCTGGAGCCTGCTGCTCCCTAACTACCATGTCATCACATGCCAGGGCCTTTTGAAACAACAGTGTGTCTCTTATCAATTAGTAAATGGTGTTCCCACTGTATCACACACATACACACTGTCCCTGTGTCTGCCAGGGTGCTGGGCTGGGTCCCACTGCCTAAAGCTACTGGCAGACTCACTGTGCCTGCGTCTCTGTGTGTTTGTATATGTGTGTGTGTGCGTGTGTGTGTGTGTGTGTGTGTGTGTGTGATTGTGATATGAAAGGGTGCATGTGTGACATAAACACTCAATCTGCAAGCTTTGAATTCACCCATAAGGGACGGCAGTTTGCCTGCCAGTCTTTCTCTGTCTCTGCCACTTCTCTGGTGTCTACTTACTTTGCCATGGCAGAGCCAGTATGTTGAAATGTTGATATCACAAATCCCATGTCATGTCATCTTAGCTTGCCATTGTTTCAATGTTCCTTTTCATTTCCCATTTTAATGAGTAACGTACAGTTTTATATTCATCAATGGTTTGTTTGTCTAACTAATTTCCTCTTGCTCCCTTCTCTTGCTGTGTTATACTGTACGACCCTCTTCCCTGTGTCCCTTTCCACCGTCTTTCTTTTTTCTTTTAACTCCTGCCTAATCACTTCCCCTCTTTTCTCTTCCCTATCTCCTCCTTCCCACAACCATCTCCCTTTTATCTCTCTCCCCTACTTTCTCACACATTTTCCTGTTTCCTTTTCCTACTTCTCTGCACTCGTACTCATTCAATCTCTCTATATATCATTCATTGGTCTCTCTTTATTTCTCAGGGTTCAGTCCTAGAAGCAACAGTCTACGGTCTTGAGCCTTACAGTGAGTATAGTCTACGAGTGGAAGCTGTAAATGAAGCAGGTGGGTTGATTATGATCAGTATCTCATATAAAATATGCTGGATAATTGCTGTCTGCACAAACCACTGAATGTCTAGATGTTTTGTAACTCTTCAGGCAGTGTGTCCAGTCAATGGGCAGGCACTAGGACCCTGGAGGCTTCTCCTGCTGGACTGGCTAACTTTACAGTGGAGCAGAGAGAGCAGGGGAGGTCGTTACTACTAAGCTGGGATCAGCCAAGTGTTCCAAATGGAGTCATCACGGTACATACAATACACACAACAAGGAAGAGCAGATAGATACCAACAGTATACATAGACACACTCTCTAAAGCCCAAGTACGCTCATAAGTGCAACTACACACTACAAAAAACAATCAATTCTCCCATGTAATTGAATTTAGCAACTCTTTTGTTCATCAGTCCATATACTTAACATGCATTCTGAGCCAAAACTACTTGCACAGCAATAGGCCTGCACCTGAAGTCAAGCAAACACCCCATACTTGTTCCTCTTTTCCAGATGTATAACTTGTACAGTGAGGGGAACCTGGAGTTCAGCGGGCTATCACGCAACTTCCTGTTTCGTCGTTTGGAGCCATGGACCACTTATACTTTGATTCTTGAAGCTTGTACCTCAGCAGGATGCACACGCACCCCTCCTCAACATGTCACCACTGCTGCAGCTCCACCTGCTTCACAGCCCCCTCCCAAGCCGACCCTCATTGGTCCAGACCATGTGTCACTTACCTGGGGACCTCCCACCCAGCCAAACGGGCCAATCAGAGAGTATTTCTTACTTGGGAGAAGTCTGGAGGAGGTGGGGAGGGGAAAAAGTAATGAAGAGGATGCTGAAAGAGAAAAAGTATGTGAAACTGAAGACACAATCAAGAAATAAGCAGCCATTCCTAAATTAATGGTCATTGTGCCTAATTGGCAGATAGCCTGATATACATGAAAAAAATTGAGTTTTTTGTCATGGCTTCTTTCTACTTTTCTCATGCTTACTAATATATCTATATGTAAAAATACAATAAATTTTACCAGGCTCTGTATGGCTTGGTTTTAATCTTAGTAGGAATTATCAAATGAAAATCGTGTCACAAATGTGTCATTTACAACATCACCCTCAACAATCCACCACTGTCTCCAACAGGTGCTGTTCCAAGAAACATCCCCACAACAAACTGACACCTTCTCCTACACAGTGACTGGTCTGCGTCCCTGGACTCAGTACGAGTTCAGTATCCGTACTCACAACCTTGCTGGCCACACCCGCAGCCCCTGGGTGACCGTAACAACAAGACAGGCCCCCCCTCGTGGCCTAGTGTCTCCAACTCTGAGTCACCTCAAAGGCAGACCTAGTGAAGTGTTGGTGTCCTGGACTCCTCCTCTGGAGCCCAACGGGGTACTTCAGTCCTACAGGATTCAGAGAAACAATATCAGTTTCTCATTTAGTTTTGACCCTACTGTCCTCAACTACACTGATGAAGATCTCCTGCCTTTTTCAACATATAGGTATTGCTTGCCTTCAAACATACTGTGTTGTAGTCTGAAATGAACTAACCTGAATGCTTCCTTGTGGGAAGTTACTGCCACAAAGTAATGAATAATATTTAATAAAAAATTATTGAACTTTCATAAACTTTCATTCTATTCTGTTCTTTTCCACAGCTATGCAATCACAGCATGTACATCTGAGGGATGTATCACCAGCCCTTATACAAACATTACAACCTTAGAGGCTCCCCCTGCAACAGTGGAAGCTCCCACAGTGGACACCATCACATCCAATAGTATAAACATTTCTTGGAGGAAGCCACTGACACAGAACGGGGAGGTGACAGAATATGTGCTGAAACTGAACAGCCAAGAGGTTTATCGCGGAAGAAACCTCAATACAGAGCTGTCAGACCTGCAGCCTCACACATCATATCAGCTGGTCCTGCTGGCTTGTACCAGTGGTGGGTGCACTACCAGTGCAACAATGTCCACTGTAACTGAGGAGGCTTCTCCGACTGACCTATCTGCCCCGACTCTGAAGGTGTGTTTGACTTTAAATCAAATCTTAGTTACTCTGTGTGCAGTATGTGAATCTGCAGATATCCATCCAGAATGAATCAAGGGAAACTAGACTTAGTGCTGAAGATATTTTGCATCCAAAAGGCTAATTTTAACTTCACCTCTTGTACAAGTTTGCAAAACATCTTCGACTGTCATTATTCAGAGTAATGTACAATATTTGCAGCAGTAAAATAATCAGTAGAATCATTTAATGTCAGTTATATGAAATGACCTTTGACCTTTCCTCTGAAGGTCACCGGCCCAGAGTCAGTGGAGGTTAGCTGGGGACCACCAGAGCATCCTAATGGCATCATCACAGGGTATGAACTCCGCAGAGATGGTGAAGTTATCTATGTCGGCACTGAGACTCATTACCACGACTTTACACTTTTGCCAAGTGTGGAATACAGTTACTTTGTCAGCGCCAACAACAGCAGAGGGACAGTGAGCAGCACAGCAGCCACAGCAAAGACTCAACCATCAGCTCCTTCTGGTGTCGGTCTCCCCACTTTATCACCTCTGGGACCCAGCCAGGTCGATCTTTTATGTATTAATTATATATAAGAAACAGCTGAATCATGATATAACTAAACTTGAGGTGTTTGCAAAATTACCAAACTGCCTGTTAAAGTTCAAAAGTTTTCAATGCTGGGTGTTCTTTGTCTTTACAGGTGAAAGTGGAGTGGAGCGCTCCTGCCCGTCCTAATGGAGACATTGTTAGTTACACTGTGTATCAGCGAGATCCAGTCCAGCTCAGATTGACCACCTCTGTGTACACTCCAGAGGACAGTGCCTTCTCTGAGCGACACACCACCCTGCAGGGCCTGGCTCCTTACCGCAGGTCATTCAAAGCAGATCTCCACCACAGTAAACTTTTTATGGTGTTTTTATGGTGAAAAATATGTTTTTATGGATGCACTGTATGTATTTATATATAGGTAAAAGGCAGGTACATATATAGATTTTGTAATTTAAGAAAAAAGCTTAACAATACAGTTCCCTATTTTCCTTTGTGGTCAATTTTGTAATGAAGGGAAATATGGGGAGGAATGTAAGATAACAATGCGAGTTAGAATGGGAACAGAGTGCCATCTCTTGGTAACTGAAAACATTGTGCTAGACGTTTTACAAACCAGCACAACCCAGGGACCTCATACCACAGGTCAGTTAATACCAGAGCAAGGTTCACTTCACTCTCTTTTCAGCTAATTAAGACAATCAATCAGTGCAGTCTTTCATAATGGATAATAACATTATACATATCTTTTAAAAGGATTGAACTGAAAGGGAACTTACAAAAACTGGTGTAAAATGGCCTCATCGTGCAGTTTGTACTCTGAAATGCAACAACAAATTCTTTGTCAGGAGACATCTAAGCATTTATGAAATAAGTCAATGTCATGAAGCCTCAGTATAGTAATGCATTTGTCAAAATGCAAATATCTTGATTTGGTGAAAAATAACCACTCAAACAGGCTGTGAAAAAGACAACATCAAGACTGTGGTGGTTCAAAGCAAGAAATAGAGAAAAAGAAAAATAGAAAAAAAGAAAAGGGAGTCAACTTTTAAGCAGAGCAATATATCTATCACTCTCTTTCTTTCAGACAGTAGCATAGACCAGCAACTTTATGTGTGTGCTTGAGTGTGAGGGTGCATATGTACAGCTGTGTGTGTGTGTCTTTGTGTGTATGTGGTGATAAGATTAAGATAATAAAATCATCTCATTCTCACCCTTTTGCAGTTTCTGAATCATGTCAGCAGATGTTCTCCAGGTTACATCTTGTAGTGAAAACTGAGCTCAGGATGTCTCTTTCTATTGATGTCAGACATGTTTGAAGTATCTTAAGCATGTAGTTTTTCCCATGATTGTCTCTTAAACAATATACAAACATCACTGATTACTGCATTTAGAAATATGTGCCTCTGTGTGTGCAGGTATGAGGTGAGGGTGGAGGCTTGCACAGCGCTGGGCTGCTCCTCCAGTGACTGGTCATCTATACTCACTCTGGAGGCTCCCCCTGCTGGACAGACAGCGCCACTGTTAGACCTTCAGCCTGACACCCACACCAGCCTACAGACCACCTTCCTACTCACCTGGTCCCCTCCAGCTCAGCCAAATGGTAGAATCCTGCATTATGAGGTATACCGCAGACTGGACCACACCACTGATACTCACAGAAGTGATGCAGCAACACCTGTCTGCAGGAATGTCTCCACTACTTGCAAAGATGAAGGACTCCTTCCATATACTGTATATCAGTACCAGGTATAATGCTCTGCGCGTTTTGATGTGTGTGTCTGTCACTCTAAAAAACAACTGTAATATCATGGAGGTAATGTTTTGGCAAGAAATACTGTAAAATAAAAACTGTAGAATTGCGATACTAGAAATAATATCAGAACAGTAAACAGAAAAAGTGCAAACGGCTTCACCATATGCAGCAATATTATAACTAAAAACACTGTTTACCTGAATAACAACGTTTACGTTTTTGTCCTCTGCATTGGACGTGGAACCAGAATTAAATGTCTTATTGTGATTTATGAACCTCATTTTGAGATGAGATCTGATGTGACTGACACATTAGGGGATGTAGCCTGTTTTCAAAATGAAATGTTTTCCAAAAGTCCAGTCACACACACACACACACACACACACACACACACACGGATTATACACACACTTCAACTGAGAGTCATCCCTACATGCCAACATACACAGACATACACACACACTAACACAAAGTAATCAGACAGGTGTTAAATAGTGCAGTCCATATTCATGCTGTTGTGCTGTGTGTTGATACGCTAATTGACAGGCTAGCCCTTTGGAAGCAACAATAACATTAGCATTCCTGCCTGTCAGTCGTACGAGCCGAGGCCAGAGAACCTGTGTAATTGATTGAGTTTGCCTGATTGTGGTGCCGTCTTTATTTATGAGGGTCCTAATTTATGACAGGAGGAGGGAGGGAGGGAGGAGCTTTGGGAGATGACGAGCGGGCAACAGAGCCATTAATCACTGGGCCCTCAGAGCACCCCACTTCCTGATTACCAGCCAGCCAATCGAATTAACTGTTAGCCCCCTTGGTAACAGAGCTTGTATTGGAAAGACCTTTTAATGGTGACCGCTACACGTCCCCTGAGGATTCTCCAATGGGGGATTGGGGTACGTGGACAAGGTGGTGGTATGTGTGTACTCCTCGTGTTTGTGTGTGCATGTAAACACGTGTATGTGTCAGAGACAGAGAATTAAGTGATGGTATAAATTTTTATTCTCCTTGCTGTTTCACTTCATTTTTAAGCTCTGAGTTATATTTTATCATCTATCAGACTGTCCAGCTATCGATGTAGCAGTCGATCCACTTACTCACCTGCCTCTCTTTCTACCTAACTGGCTTTATTTTTATTTAGCTGTTAATCTGCCTACGCACTGCCTCTCATTCTTTCTCTCTCCATGTTTCAGGCATACACAAGGACGATAAGTCAGTTCAGTTTAGCACACCACAGTGCAGAGAGAGAAATCATATTAGGCTAATTACACTGGGTCATAAGCTACTATTGACAGCTTTATGCTTGGTTTTAATTACTGCCCACTTTCACACAACTTAGCCCCTTCACCCCAAGTAGATGCACCCGCCAAGTAGCTCTGTTGGCCTATCGGAGCGCTTAAATCGGGTCCGCAGTCCAACCATCCAATAAAAAGGCTTGAATACTGTCTGGAAGTTTCCTGAAGTCGTTTGTTGCCATGGCGGCTCATTTGCTGCCATGGCAGCTAACAGGGTATATTTTTATTTTGTGTCTAATAAGCCAAATCATGGCCCAATAGGAGAAGAGAGGACAAGAGAGGAGTGAAAGCAGTAAAAAGTCTGTAGATGATATAAGGACGAAGAGATGAGTTCTACCTTTTAGCACTGGATCAAGGGCAAGGTGATCTAGGCTGGCTTTAGCTTTGAACTTTTTCTCTGTCCTGTCTATGTGGCACAAACTTTTTAATCAAGCCCAAAGCCTTGCGTCACGTTTAGACTTGAACACTGTTGCTACCGTGGGAAGAACATGGTTGTTGCTGGGTAGAAATACTTTATTGCAAGTTATAATTTTGTATGATGGCAGTAGCAAATTAAATTGAAACCCTTTAAAGCAAGAAGTCATAATTCCAATGCATTAACTTCATATGTAAGAGAAACTTGTTTTCTGCAGCCTGTTAAAATAGCCATTTCATATCCTTCCTAATGGCTCTGTTCCATTAATATGGTGCTGCAAGTGTTGTTACACTAACAGCAAGTTTGTTGATCACAGGTTGAGAATGTAACAATAAAAGTTACAACCAAGACATGAGTGATGTAATTACAGAACTGATTGATAACATACAGACACATCTGTAGGAAAGTTTTGAATGCATGAATCACCTCCACTATGTGCTATTTATATCATAGCAATAGTATTTACTTTTGTAAAGTTAGTTATAATCAGGAACAATAAATGTTAATTGACATCATTATGATATAAATGTGCCAGATTTTGCCAAAGGTCAAGTTTTGTCTGCAGGTCCTCAACAGGTTGATGTTAAAAGTTAAAAACAAAGTGTAGTATAGTCATCATTTTTATAAATACTTAAAACCAAAATAATTGACAATATCGTGAGTGTAGTTTAATCACACGCAACCAGAGGTAGTGGCATAAAAACACTATGGGTGCATCTCACACAGCCATTAACCGCACGCTTCTCTTTGACCTGTTCCTTACCAGGGTGACAGCATGTCCTTTCCTTCATTCTTCTTCCTGCCATCACTCCCACCGTTTCCCTTTCTTTATGCACCATACAACAGTCAAGAAAATGGCCCAGAAGCCTAATAAAATATTAAGTCTGTGTGATCACATTCACATATACTGTGGCATTTGCACTCTTTTGACATTTACATTCTTTTTCATTTTCTGAGAACTTTATTTACAGTAACAGGTACAGATGTCCGCTACATTTGTTTCTCTAAAAACAGGATGAGTAATAGACATCTAGATAAATTTTCAGGCCTCAATTTTCAGTATCACTACATTTTGAGGTATTTTCTGGGCTTGTTGACATTAGGTGTATCTTTTTACTGAACTGCACCGTTTCAGCTCTCCTTCACTTGTAGAAGGCATCTGTAAGGCAGTCGTTGTCACTGATCATGTCGAAGGCACTGCTACCTTAGGTCATGTTCAGTGCAACATGTTGACCTGGGTCAACCTTTGCCATAGTGCAGTCTTCCAGCAACAGATTGTGTTGGTAAGTGAAATGAATGCATGTGTGTAAAGCAGGAAGAACACTTTGTAGTGTGTAAATTAAAAGACTAATTGGACTGATTGGGCTGTTTAAATTGCAAGCATCAAGATGGAGTGATAACTCTGTAATTTTTAAATCCTGCCTCAAATGCTGTGTGGTTTCTGTGTGTATGATAAACCTTAAAATAGGACGTCCCGACTCATATTTTGTCCTTTCACCACCTTTCACCGATGCAGACTGTTGACGTCTTTGGCCAGAGCGCTGCTGTTAGTCTAAATTTAGACTAAAGTTAGTTAATCACATGATAAATTCACTCAAGTTTTGAGTGGCAACACAAATAATATTTGGCAAAAATTTGTGTGGAAGGTGGCCAAGACAATGTAACAGGATGAATACTTTATTAGCAGGAGTAATGCAGTGTCAGCTGGTTGAGTCTGGGTGGGCTACAATAATGGCCAATTACATCAGCTCCTCTCATCCCCTTTAAAAGCTCCAGACAGTTTCATGGGCTGGGGGACGAGTCCAGGTCTCTAAGGAGAATCTGTGGGTGCAGTCACAAGGCACACACACCCAGGATCCCAAATATTATAACACAATAACCTAAATGTGCTTTCAAGGGCATGTAGCATATTTTTGACTTTACATTAGATGAAGTTATGTCAAAAGACACTGATATCTGTAAATGTGTCTTATTTATATATCACAGATTTGTAAGTGATTAAAAATGTTGCATTCACTTATATAACTGGAGGATACATTTATTTACTTGCACAATAATACAAATGCTGTGAGAAAAGCAATAGTAAGAAACTTACATGATTGTAACTAAAAGCATAAATGATCTCTTAAATAAGTTGTTCACACAAAAGAAACATTTATGTTGATTATCATGAGAAAATTGTGTTTTCTTAGAGTGAAAATGACATCTTCGATAGAGCTCAGGACACCTACTACCTGCTATACTGTGTAAACTATGACTGTGTTGGTTTCCCAGACTGGTAAACAACTGCTCACTAGGTTGTTTACCTATTTTATTGAATACCAGTAGTGTGTTGTATTTAGGCTTTTTCACCAGTACAAAATTACATACATAAGAATTAGGACCTTAGAAGTAGTTTTGGTTGACGATATTGGTAAGAATCACCAATTAGTGTAAACTATCACAGTACAGTAATCAAGTGAACATGTCTGAGGTATTTAAAAATGTACTACAGGGAACAAACAATGTATAACAACAGGAAGGAGGCAATGTTCGGCAAACATGAAGAGGTTTTTTGTGATGTTGGTGATGTATGTGTTTGCACCGCCAGCAACTAAAGCCAAGGTAATTGCTGTTTGGTTAACTGCGTTTGCAGCTGGAAACGCCAGCACAGTTTCATGCCAAAACAAATACCACAGTTGTCTGTCAGATCTAAGTGAGAACAATCTTATCTACATAACTTAACTCACCTCTATACAAGCAGGTTCATTTAGAGCCACGAAATTACAAAACAGCAACAAGCAAAATATTTATCCTGATTCTCTCCCTTTCTTTGTGTCTTGTCCACCCTTCCTCCTCCTCCTCCTCCTCTTTCTACTCCTCCTCCCCACACCCAGTCTCTCCATCCTCCATTCTTCCTTCTCCTCTCCCATCTCAGTCCATCTGTGCTGTCACTTAGATCAATCAGTCTGATTGATCACGGCCTAATTGACTATTATTGAGGTTAATTCAACTCTTAACACACTTGCATGCACACGCATACACGCACAAAACTCGCCATCGCTGCCGCAAACAACACAACACACACGCATAGACACGCACACACTCTCAACACTAAAGCTCAGACCCATCCATCTGCCTTCTGCACTACTTCTGACAGGCTACAGATGACTTACACATGCAAATCTCCACCCTGCCTGACCCTGTGCTGTGTACACCCTCTAATTATACCCAACACAAGCACACAAATAAGATTACTGTGTGTGTGTGTGTTGGTCTGTGCATGTGTGTGTATCTCTCTGTGTGTGTGTGTGTGTGTGTGTGTGTGTGTGTGTGTGTGTGTGTGTGAATAACTCCTTGATGAAGGTGAAAAGTAATTGTCATGCAGATATGTTAGTGTTGGGTTGCATGGTGAAAAGGTTTTGCTCTCACTGCTGATGGTAGTTTTGATGGATGATCCAATGAATTGACTTATATCCTTTGGTTGGTCAGGTGGATGATGGGTAATTAGGAGATGCTTTCATTAAGAGTTGATAAAATCCAAATGACAGGCAGAAAAAAAAAGTTCATGCTTGTAAAGTCAAAGCCATGCCAGCTCTGGTGAATCATGTAACATGTGCTTTGGAAGTTTGACAGGCTCTCGCTTTCACTCTGTTCACTCTGTACTATTTACTGTAACTTAGACATGTGAGTTCAATTTTACAGTATTCATGACTAAGATGTGCTTTTGACCAACAGCTGTGGGCAGTGAACTCAGCTGGTCGTTCTGCCAGTCCGTGGACCAGTGGGAGAACAGGACCCGCCCCTCCTGAGGGTGTCGGCCCGCCTAATTTCCTGCGTGTTTCAGCAACCTCAGCAGTAATGGAAATCCATCCTCCAGCCCGACCCAATGGGATTGTTAGCCTTTACCGGGTGTTCTCACTAGACCACAACAACCACACTCTGGTAAAGAATGTAATACTGTATAATAATCATTTGAATAGATTTTTGGGTTTGATCTCTGCACTGTCCTCCTCTCCAATCTTCCCTCTTCTATAACTACAACCTCCTTTTCTGTAATCACTCATCCTCACTCCCTCCCCTCCTTCTCTTTCCTGTATTTTCCTCTTCCACCCTGCCCCACCCACTACTTGTTTCTTAATAATATGACCACTTAAAACTGAAACAAACCTCACCCACACTTTATCCCCTTGCTGTAGCTCTCAGAGGGTACATCCCATCAGCAGACACTCCATGGTTTACGTCCTTACACCCAGTACTGGGTAGGAGTAGAGGCCTGCACCTGTTATCAGGTAAATATAGTATAATACAGAGTAGCATGTCTTTAAAAAAGATACTTTTAGACTTTTACCTGAGTATTTTCCAACACAGAAAATTATTACTGCTTGAGTTATATTAAATACTAAATAATATTTACCACATTTTATGGTGAAATACTAGAGCAAAGGTTCTTGTTCCACCACTGAGTGTGCAAACAACTCCCTGATCTCAGTGTTTATATATAATTTGTTTATATAGTTTTATATATTTTTCTGCGAGGATACTGTACTTGTATACTTGGAAATACTATAAATCTTTTAAGTTTCCATTTTTAACATTTGCCAGTGCTGTAGCCAGGGACCACTGAGTGAGCTGCACACCCTGGCTGCCCCCCCAGCACATCAGCCCCCTCCTCATCCCATCACCCTGACCTCCCGCTCTGTTCAGCTGGAATGGGATGAGCCTCTGGCACCTAATGGAGTCATTGAGAGGTGAATGGAAAAAGTATCTGCCCTCAGATTTAATTTGTGAACACAAACCATAATCTTACTCACTTACTCTCCCTCTCCCTGTATCCAGCTGTGAGCTACATCTCAGATCACCTTGCCCACAGCCCCCCCAGCCTGTGACCCTCCCTTGTGTTGAAAGACCAGTAGAAATCTGTTTCTTTGGCAAGAGGCGGAGCTACAATGTGACAGGTAACTCAGGAAGTCCTAAAACCGGAAGCAGATCTATACAGAGACAAGCAGCAGCAAGACTAGAATAAAACCAAATTATAAGAAACTGGAGATATTCTCACTTGGTGTGTTGTCTCACTGTGTTACTGTTCAGGTCTCCAACCATACTCCACCTATGAGCTGAGAGCTGCCTGCTTTAACAACATGGGCAGCACTGCCTCCAACTGGACTACTGTTACCACACTCTCTGAAGGTAACACATTCATCCTGTCACTCAACACTGTCAGCTAACCAGTTATTGGAAGCATATAAAGTTGGCGATATCCAATGTTTCTCTAATCCCCTCTTCTTCTCCTCCCAGCTCCCCAGTATGTCTCTCCTTTCTCAGTGGACAGTAACCTGACAGTCATTTGGCTGGACTGGGCCGGGTCCTTCTCCCTCAATGGCTACCTGAAGGAGTATAGTGTGACGGAGAGCCAGCTCAGAGTCTATACTGGCTTCTACAGCTATCTCCATATTCCACGCACCTCTCAGAAAAGTGAGAGCACACACACATACACACACCTATCTACTTAGAAATTAATAAAAGGTGTTAAAATAAGTAAATACACACTTTCGAGGACAAGTGTCCTCCTCTACAGGCATAAACATACAGCAGGGGTAATTGGAGAATTACACACTTTGGCAGTACACACCAAACAAAATCAAATTTTATGTTTTTTTATAAGTGCTGTTGAATAGAACCATGAAAAAATGATGAGATTGAGACCGTGTAGCCTTCAGACATATCAAATTAGTATAACCTTAGCCCACTGCCCCTGGAAAATAAAATACTCAGGGAAAGACTGGATCTAAGAACCTAAAAATGTTTTGAAGCTAGGTCTACAAACTTCATTTTGGCATAAGAACATAATTCAGTGGCTGCCAGGTTGGTAGGTTAAGCCAGGTGTTTGACGCTGCTGAGTATTTCAGAGAAATAGGAGTCGCCATGACCGAATGAGTTGTAATTGAGAGCCAAGAGAGTTGAAGTATCACTAGAAGCAACAAGAAGGGTGTGACTGTAAAGGGTAGTTTTTCTTTGTCCCCTCTGCTCCAGATAAAGGCCTTCTTTGTTTCCCTTTATGTTAAGTCTTCCAAATCTGACTTCATTTCAGGTATATAAACAGTCTAATAGGGAGCTGACAGCCTGATTAAGAGTAAAATCTACAATGTTCTGACTTAATCTTAACTCAGTATATCTTGTTCTGTGTGTCTCCCTCTGGTCTTCTCAGCTCTGTCATTTCAGGTGACATGTACCACAGACAGTGGCAGTGCCAGTACTCCCACCATCAGATACAGCCCTGCCACAGGCCTAGGTAACACACACACACACACACACACACACACACACACACACACACACACACACACACACACAGACACACACACACACACACACACACACACACACACACACCTGAACCTGAATATTGTTAGATTCAGGTTAGTGATTCAGGAATGTATATTTCTCTTTGTCTCTGTCTCTCGCTTTCTCTTCTTCATTTCAATCAGTTTTTATTTGCATTAAAAAAACATGTTTAATGAATAATTCATTTTTTAAATTCTTTATCTCCAGATCTTCTTGAGCCAGAAGACAGTGGTAAACAGGGCGTCAGCATGTCAGCAACCCCTGTTTACTCTGAGCTGTGGTTCATTTTGCTGTTAGCCCTGCTGGGTCTGTTTCTGTTAGCCATACTGCTGGGTCTGGTGCTACAAAGGTACTCTAATGTAATATGCAGCATGTATGAGTTTTAAGGCAACAGACATTTTTACATGAAGTAGAACAAGAACAACACAGTGACAATTTTTTTTTTCTCACTTCTAGAGCTCTGAGGAAGAATCCGTCAGCCAGAGAGCGCCCTCCGCTGGTCATGCTTCAGAAGACAAGGCAGGCTGGAGGAGAGGCGTACACGGTGAGAGGAGCAGAGACAAGAGGCAACACAGGGAAAGAGAGAGTGACAGGATGGTTGAGAGGGGAGGAGAGAGAGAGATAGTTTGGGGTTAGAAAGAGGGAAAAGCAGAGAAAAAATGGGCAGGTGGAGGGAAGATGAAGTGAAAGAGGAAACAAGACTGTTTCGCTAGTATTTTGTTTGTTTCCTTGAGATCACTACAGTAGATGACTGAATCAAAACTTTACTCTGATTGATTGAACACATTTAAGAAATTCTCCTCTTCACATAGCCAGTTGTGAGTTAATCTTTGTACCACCAGAGGGGGCTGAAGAAACAATGTTTCCTGCAAACTTTTTCTTATAATAAGAATTTCTTTGACTGTTTCCACTGAATGACTGGTTCAGTTTTACCAATGAGAAAAGGGAAACCTACTCTTACACATTTGTATGACCTTGTTTAATATTTTCTAAACAAGGTGTTGGTGTCTTTAGCATATATTTAGCATATCTGTTGTATAATGGTGAATAAGAAGAACCTTATAGTTCTCACTCCAAATATGCATACACAGCTGTTTTTCTCTCGCCTATAACCTTTCAGAAACGGGAGCATTTTATCTAATATAAAGTTGTTACAACTTGAAACACCATCCATCTTTATCTCTCAAATCATTCATCATGGCAAAGACACCACACAGCTACTCAAACAAAAGTATCCACCGGTTGATTGGCTGTTTTATTCATTTAGTTTCTAACTTTTTTTTTTTTTTTTAATTTTATCTTTCCTTCATTCTTTCATTCTTGTATTTAATTTGTCTCCCCCATATCATAAAAAATGTTGTACTTGTCTTTCATTCTCTTTCAATCTTTGTCTTTTCTTCTCTGTCTCGTCTGACTCCCATCTCACTCTCTCTTTGCCTCCCTCATTGTGTCTGTCTGTTTTTCTGTCTCTCTCTCTCTCTCTCTCTCAGAGGCCCTGTCCTGAGTTATGCTCTAAACATCATTCCGGCTCTGTGCTCCTTCCCGATCGTCTCACAGTAAGACTTTTTTCTATTTTTACTGTCAAAACCCTAAATATTTACTTTATTGTCCCCCTGCAGTTTGACACTGTAGCAGACTGTGTTGAGATCAGCAACGTTATACTTAAAAGCTACACTGTGTACACTGAGGTAGGGGATTGTGAATGTGTGTGGGTGCCTCCTTGTGCATGCTTATTTTCTTTGTTTATGCATGCTCTGTGTGTGCTGTCTGTGATAGAGAATGCGCACAACCCACACTGACAGAGGCCAAATTCAGGCTGCATGGTTTGTATTCACATCAGCAAGGACAGAGAAAAATGCATAATTTGATCTTCAGACTTCATCATATGAAACATTATATTACAATGGGTGGTTTGTTTTTGTTTGTAAAGAATAAGACAGTTTTGACTTTGAATATCTTTGAAAATCATCTGACTCAAATGTTTTAACAGGAAGCATAAAGTTAGGGAACATACATCTGCTGCTGAAAACTGTTATCTTAATCTTGTACTTTGTGTTTGGTTAATTATATACTTGTATATATAATATATATAAACATCCTTTGGTTCAAGAAAAGAATGGTTGCATGTGTGTCTGTTGTGTTTTGTTTATTCCTTAAAATTGTTTAAAAAGAACAGATGGTTTTTTTTTCCTCCTCTCTACTGCATGAGCCAGAGGACTGATTCTTTATTGTTGCACTGTAGCGCCCCCTGTTGAGGCAACTGTTTAATGAATCAACTTACTTGAGGACCTTTTTACTTTCTGAAAGCTTTTATATTAAGGACAATGTATGGATATTACAACAACGACAGCTAGTGTGGATTTCAATTCAAATAGCAATTCATAATGAGTGTTGTAAGAGTCATAGATCATTTACATTTCAAAAATACACTTTATAGTTCAGAAGCAACAGAATCAAGAATTTGTTCACCTCCATGTTACCCCAAGTTGAGCTTTGAAACTATCTTTATTTTGGGGGAAAATGACTTAGCACTATATACAGTACTTAACATCACTGCCAACTATTTTCCAGTTTGTTTTCCTTCATTTTCAGAACCACATGAAAATCAATTTGGTAGGAAAATACTTTGTTGCTGTAATCCATAACCGTGAGCATCATGTCTGTGTTTATTTTTTCTTCATACAAATTAAGTTGTTGTTGCAGTGCACACTTAAAACTCTAAAGAATGCTTTAAAATGGTGAACAGATGTGAGACATATGATTCGTAATAAATAGGTCAAACATGTAAAAACACTTGTATAGTCCCTTAAGTCACTGTCTCACCGAAAAAAAATATTTTTCAGGGTCTGGCTGACACAAAGATAGTTGGCAGCAGCTCACGGTTCAGCCCCATATCTGTCCTGCGGGTTCCCAGCCAACCCGACATCAGTCAGACCTACTCCCAGCATTCCCTGCATCGCAGCGTCAGTCAGCTGATTGACAGAAAGTCACTGATGATGGAGGAAGGGAGCTGGGACAACCCACTGGGACATGATTCTGGACTGGTGAGGACGGAATATATGTTTATGTTAAATTAGTGTGTTAAAATGACAGTTAAAATACAGTACAGTTTTATAATCACCTCATGTTGGTGTATTTGAGGGAAATCAGCCGTAGAGTTACAGTAAGTGAAAAACTCTGCTAGGAAGCAGGACAGATTATTTTACCTGACTGACATTACCTGATCTTTGCAGATTGTTGCAAACTCAGTGAAATTGTGGCTGAAAACATATAGAGCCTTATAGCCTCTTTGTGATATTCTGTCAAAAGAATAACAGACAAAATAATAATAAATGTTAAATATTAGATAAATGGGGGCCAAAACCAAATACGAATAAATGTAGTATATATATATACAGAAGTAACAAAGCTCTCTGATTAACATACCATACAAGCTTTGGTAATTTATCATTTGGTGCATGTTGTATTGGAACATTGGTAACACATTGATTTTGCATCTTTGAAGGACAAAGCATCTGAAGCAAACTAAGTTGAGCACACAGAGAATATGAATAATCATCATACTCCAGTATATCTGTCAGAGGAATTACTTCTCAAGGAGCTGGCATATTTCTCTAAGGAGTATCACAGGCATGTTTCATGGATTTTGACGTGTCACACATGTAAATAATGAAATTAATGATTCAGTTTCCGGGTCCTGGTATTGTGCGTACTGCCTCCCTGAGTGCATTTACATGCACATTATAATCCCAGTTACGATCGGGTTGTTGAAGTATCCTGTTTTTGTGTTTGCACATGTAAACATCATATCCGGGGTTCACATTATGTAACTGTTGCAATTACATACTATACTTAAGATCTGATGTTGTGATCTGATGTATTTTCTTTCAGTACGTGGAGGAAGATGAATTTGTCGACGCCATCAAGGCCCTGAGTTCTGGGAAAAAGGAGCACACCATGTTCACTGACACTCATCTTTAAAACAAGATCCCTACAACTAATCAGGTACCACAGTCATAATTCAGAATTAGTTTCAAACAAAGACAATTAAAATATTCATACTTCCTATTCGATATTGGCTGAGGACAGAGACCGACAGGGCTTGTATACGAGGTGTGGAAAGTTTGGAAAAGGGATGTAGACAGTTTCCAGTGGTTGAACATGAAGGATGTCTTGAAAAGTAAAAGAGATGAAGTTAATCTGTTTTGAAATATGATTCACCACCAATGACTAATAAACAGCTCTACCCAAACAAAAACCAGGAGCAGAAGGTAACAATTAAAAAAAGTTGTTCTGCGGGACATTTACTGCAGTTTTCATTAAATACATTACCTGTCAGTCCAGTCTTGGGGTGAAAAGGGGGGGACAAGTGTTGTTTAATTTCAGAGCAGATCTGAGTAGGAGCAGGGGTCTAACATCCATACATACAGTTCAGATATGGACCCAGATGGCTGTGATTGTTGGAGAGTGTGGATATATTGGTTCTATACATTGAATTGGTCCATATCAGGATTGTAATTACGCGCCACATCTCAGTCCCTAATCAGATTAATAACCAGAATATTCTGGGTGTATTATGATTCACCGTCACTGTATGCCAAGTGTTAGTAGTTCAGTTAGTTTGAAAAAGGCAGAAAGATTAGTTGTTACAGGTTTATTGTTCACTATTCAGAATCAAACCAGGCTAGAAACAAACTAAATGTCGAGGAGTTTCAATCACATCTCCCGCTTCTACAAGTCACTGTGCCTAGTGAGATTACAGATGATCAGCAGCATTAGTCTTGTAGTTGTAAAACAACAAATGGCGTTGGTGTTAGTTTGTTTGATGTCAAAAATGCCAACTGTTTTTTTTTAATGTCTTAAATGTGGCTGGGAATCACAGATGTGCCGTCTGATTGTTGTGATTATGTGATGTAACTTGAAAAAAAAACACAATCTGAGATTTTTTTGACTTTATCATTTGTGGACATACAGTAGAGTTTACTGCAATTTACATTTAGAAGGAACTGAATTAACAGAAATTAAGCTTTTTGTGACTTCTGTGGTAAAGCTAAATGTCTGGGTTTGATTTGATCGTTTAGCTGTCAGTGTTGAGGCTCACTTTTCATCTTTTTATCAAGAACACAATCAATGAAAGAAAATATCTGCAAGGTCCTGTTTTGTTTTTACTGCAGCTATTAAAGTTTGTTGTATGTGGATTTTACAGATTGAGCCTTTAAAGTTTAGAGGAAGATAAACACCACAGATATTGTATTTATCTGAACCAAATGTTGAATTTCTTTGTAATGTCATTGAGTTTTGATGTTTTTCTGTACAAAACTGAAGCCCGATGTATTGTTATGAAACCTTTTGTTTTTTTACACTGGCAGTATTATTTATGGTTGTTGTATTATAAGTCTTATTCATAGATGATTAATTGATCACTGTTTGTGTTTTTGGAGAAATTATAAATAATGGCCAATGGTCTAGATAATATCTTCTTCTCTTGCTCTGTCATTTTCTTTACTTGAAACTCATTCACACACAAATGGAAACGCGTTGACACTGATTCTTAAAGCAAACTTTCTTTAGCATGATTTTGTCCATTTTATATATTCATATATCTGCCCCATAAATTCTTGTCCACTTCCTGTTGCTTATAAAGTTATCTAAGAATCACTCCTCATACATCATATGCGCTTTTTCTTCTTTACAGTATAAACATGAGGGCAGCGTTTCTGTATGATTTTAAAAAAAAGACAGACAGACCAGTTGTAGCAGGTTAATGTTATTTTACTCCAACGTAAACAGAGGAGATGTCAGAATCTAAAGGCAGCAGCTCAAAGTTAAAGACACACAAACGTATCGCTTTCACCTTCGAGCCATGAACTTCAAAATATCAACGCATGAGGACATAAAAGAGTTACAATGACAGACGACAAAAACTCCACTCATATAGTTTTACATGAATATTTCTTCCATAATGAGGTTATTGTTATATTATGCCGCAGTTTAAATATTCATTTAGAGATACATTGATGAAAGCAAAACAGTTTGCACGTACAGTTTAATGATTTGCGTGTGTGTGTGTGTGTACAAGAGTGAGAAACACACGGGGAACACAACTGAGAAAAAGACGACTTCTGTTATAATAACACGAAAATTTAGAGAAGCTGCATAAATGGTGCATCAAGCAACATGTTATTACTTATAAAGATTCGGCTGAATTTAACTAAATGAAACTCTTGTATCAAACTTTCTTCCTGACAAGAACTCAGACTGGTCATGATGGTCTAACTGAAGATGAAGTGTCATTTTAGGACTCTTTTGCTGAGTTAGTGAAACACAGATGTGCCATCAGCTGTACAAAGACTTACTTACACAGTCACACACACACACACACACACACCAGCACGTACACAGAGAGGGCCGGTATCTCCATCAAAACTATGCAGCAGTAATTTAGTTTTGCTCCTGTGTCCCTTAAGGGGACATCAAGGCAAGTTTGAAATTAACAAACTGGCAGTAACAACAGTGCCCTCGTTCAAGGACACCAGTCTGACAAGGGCACTTCTAAAACATTCACAGCCACATTCACAGCTACTGTCAGCCATGGAGGGAGGGAGGGGTTGTGAAAAGAGAGCTTGTGGAGTGATTGTAAGGGACAGTATGGCCCTGAGCTACACACACACACACACACACACACACACACACACACACAGGGTTTTATTAAACTCATAAATCACAATGACAACAGACGGCGTCTCAGAGAGGAGACTGTCTGAATGGGAAGGTTAGTGAAATGAAAGCACTCGGGAGAAACACACACACACCTCTGTGACGCACAAACAAAACAGAAATTGTGCACTTTGGCAAGTTATCCACACAAACCATGTGCTTAAAAACCCAGCGATGACTGGCAGCCTTTCTTTCAGTCTGTTTTTTTCTCTTGCTGAGTCCGGTTTTAAAGGTGAATTGCAGATCAAAGGGAATATTAACACTGAGCACTGATGGTTTGTGTGAAACCAGCTTGTCATCATTTCCAAACATTCACACATCTCAGCTCCCAAATCATTTCTGAAATGTTTTCAATTACTCTCAGTCTGTTTATGATATTTGCCTGGAGTGAAGTTAATGGTCCCGAAACAATCTAACAATGTTTGTTACAATAAAAAGAAAAACCAAAATAAATAAAATTCCTGTCTGCAAACTGCTACTCCTGATTAAAGCTTAGTAATAATACAGAGTCAAAGCATTTTCTTTGTAATGAGCTGAGTGTTTGCTCTTTTCTACATATAGACAGTGTCTGTATGAATGACAATGCATGACTGTCAGTTTACCTCTCTTAACCTTATGAGTTTTAAAGAAAGAAAAAAAGTTCGAAGAGGTTTTAGTGAATGCACTTTAAATTGCTTGAACATTGAAAGAGTTGACATGTTTGATCATGGGTCAGTACTGTAGGCAACTGTAAATAATATTACAACATAATGCAGCATTTCTAACATACACAAAGTAAAACAATGATGTGCAGAGCAGTTTAAACAAACAGATATGTATTCCTTTTTGCTCACATCAGCGTCTGGCTGGACTATAATGTAAACGTAGCCAGAGAGGAACTGAATGACGAATAACAGATATGGACAGACAGACTGTATGTGCCTAAATACAATTTAGATTTTATATTGTTTTGTATAAAATAAACATTAGCAAGTTACTTAATAATATTAGTCTTAATAGTGCAAGTGCAATTGCAGTTAGGTCCAATAGCATCAACATAGGCCTTATATGATTATCAACAATATGTAATGGACAACAGTGTAAGTATCAACAAAGCATCACAGACATCAATGCATCCATAATAGGATTTTGTTTTGAGTATGTATGTCTACTTTCCGTACAGTTAATTGGGGTATCAAAATTTACATCTCTGTACAGGCAGGGACCACGTGGTCATTTATCTTTTTGAAACGATAAGCAATGTGCTAAAAAAAACACTTAAGATATGTTACATAGCTGCTGCATTTGGCAAATGATAATTAACATTTCAGGACAGCCTTTGTGTTTACCTGTAATCTATTTCTGTCACACTCATTTTTACAGCACGGTGTCACCAAAATGGTTCTGAAAAAGTACCGTATATCAAGCGCTGGCCTGGTTTTCCTTAAACAGCTCTTGGAAATCTCGCAGCGGATTTGGTAGGTTCCAATAGTTAAGAAGCAGGTTTAGCTCACAAACTGAAGGTTGCCATTTTACTTTTAGCTGTCCAATCTTTTTAGGCCTTCACAACTATATAATGTTTATTACATAGGTTACACTCATGTTTTATGTCTACATGCTCGGCAGCAACTGTGTTGATTCACCTCAAACTACTGTAGAAAGAAGCTACAGGTAAGAGTTCTCAAGTTGTAGGGAAAAAGGATGGACTTTCCAGTTATAGTCTACTATTTACAATTCACAATAGATATTCATCATTTAATGTCTACTGCCTATCATTTCAAGCGACCACTCATCAATCTGCCACACAGTCATGAAATCTAATTTGGCCTGATATAAATCTGTCTTATAAGAGGTCCGCTCCACAACGAGCTCAATCTTCACGAGCCTTTGGTCAGAATCCTTTTCTTTAAAAACACACAAACAGGTTGATAACCGTCAAACAAGTTAAATAAGGCACTGCAACAGTCATCCAAAACAAAACCAGACACATTAGAAAGGACGATAAGTAAAATAACGCAGTGTAGGTACTTGGTTTCGAGTTGAGCGTAGTGATATTGTGATACTGTAAAAAAATAAATTATAGTTAGTGTGATCTTGCACAGGCACCACCGTGAAAAACAAACCAGACTGGATTTAAACAGGAGCACAAATTGCTTTTTTAACACAATTGTGATTTTTTTATAACTGTCTGAACAGAAAACGTTTTTCTACCATTAAAAACAAGTTCTGTTCCTGTGTAAATGTGCTGTAGATTAAAGTGATCTGTTGTCACTGTTGGTGTGAATTAGTGAGCTTTCTAATGTCTCTGGAAAAAAAAAAAAAAAGCTTAAAACTTAAATTCAAATTCAAATTCACATTAAACACGTTTTATGAAAATGCCTCAACTTGTGTGGTGGAATTCACTGCATGTCGTGTCGCTGACAACAGGTCCGATTTTTGTGCCTTTTTCTGAGGAGCAAGGAGGCTGTTCTATTATTAATATAAGAGAATAAATGAATAACTCAATTGGCCTGTAACTAATGAAGTAAGATTTTAAACAGACAGCTGCAGTGAAAAGCAGGCACACATTCACATGATGATTCACTGTTCTTGCAGGCTGAGATACGGCAATCCTGAAGCGTGTTAGTGTCTGTTGTGCATCTTAACTCCACTGTTGCATAGTTGTCGTTGAGCTGTTGAACAACAAACCCAGAAAAGTTTTACTGCTGTTTACTGACTTTACTGCTTGCTGACTTTTAGCTTTTAGTGTCACTGCTTGAGCAACAATAACCACCGTGTCTCTGGCTGCAGCAAAGTACAGATTAGGATTCAAGTAGCTGCCAGGAGTCTGGCGAGGGTTACATGTTTAAGGTCAGTCAAAGAGCGACAGATTGCACATACTGTCAGAGCCGCTTGATATCATCATGAATTCTGTGTTTAAAAAGGGGCCTGGCCCATTTCACAAATCTATATGGAGCTATTATACGTGAATTCAGTTTAAATGTGGATGTTTCTTGTGAGCTTGAATGGTTTAAGTCAAGTCATTCCTACCAGAAGAACAGTCACTGAAAACACTATCTGATAAAAGAACAAGGTGTGCCTTTGTTTACTTCCATTTCCAAGCTGTGATTTTTAGATTTACTGATAGATTTTTTTTTTTTCCTTTTGACAAATCTTGATGAGATAATGGATTCTTCGAGTGAATGGACACTTTGTGCTTCAGCAAAACAGGCAGTAACAACACACCCTTGAATACCTGCACCTAGAGGACGTCTCTCTGAGATGATTCCGCTGATGGGATCAAAAGAAAACGGGTGAGCACGCTGCAAAGTCACAGGCTGCTGTCCTGATTGGATGAGTCAGAGGGGAGTTTCCTGTGCCGTGGCGAGGTGGAGGAGGCCAGTTTGGTTGGGGAGGGAGAGGCGGTGGAAGAGGAGTCGCTGCCACCCCCTTCCGATCCAGAGGGGACGGAGGTTAGGTGAGGGACAGGGGGAGCCCTCTTCCTCCCCAGAAAGCCTCCTTCTAGTACTCCCCTCTTCCTCACACCTCCCTCTGCCTTCACTCCGTCTCCCCCGGGTCCCACACCCTCTCCCTCCTCTGGCTGCGGGTGCACTTTTCGCCTGACGTCACCTCCAGGGATCGGGCTGTCAGGGGGTTGCCGTGGAGGCTCTTGGCTGCCTTCTGCCTTCGGTCCATGAACACCAGCAGTAGTCAAAGCTCCGACGTTGTTGTTAGAGCTTGCACCGATGCTTCGGCAAGCCCAGAGCTCCATGGCTGAGGCCCTCCTCTCGCTGTCCTCGGGCCCAAAGTCACAGAGTGAACGGCGGGCGTCGAGGGTCTGGCTGGAACCCTGGGTGGATGTCTGACCTGTGCTGTCCAAGATACCTCGACTAAGGCTGAAGTTCTGGAAGTCTCTGTTGAGAGAAAGATGGAGGTCAGCTGATCAGGATGGAGAGGTAGATAGACACACATGACATAATGGCAACAAGTAGAGTTCAGCATTTACCAAGTGTGAATGCGGGGAGTTGATCAGATTGTTTATTATCTATGGGGCATTTTTCCTATCTTTATTCAAGAGCATGCTCTTTCAATTTGAGAGCATGATTTATTGGTTTCACGCTCAGATTTTGTAATTCTTTCCCTCAAATAAATCCTGCCCTCGCACTAAACAGCCCCTGCTTGTACTTAGATTTGCTCTGTTTCTGCTCTGTGCTTGCACTCAGATATATTGTTGCTTGCACAGATTTCCTGCTCCAGCTTCAGCCCTTCTCCTCACACTCAGGCTGCTTCTGTGCACTCGTCAAACGTCTGCTCTCAGATTTCTGCTCTGCTCTCAGATTGTTTGTGCAACAACCTCGTCAAAATCCCCCAACCAATAGAGGGCCAGGTGTAGTGTTGACCAATGAAATGATCCCTGCCTCTTTACAGGCGCGTTTGCTTTACTTTTTAGAGCGTACCGTACAGGCGGTTACTCTTCAACCGGGTTCATCCACTCCCGCCCTCCAGTGCTACATTCCTTGCTTTCTTGTATGACTTTTGGTATAAAAGGACAGTTAATGTATATACCAGCACCCGTACTTTTTCTCTGACTATAATTACTATAAAGGAGAACCTACGGTGGCCGCGAAACGCGTGAAAAACATGAACGGTCCTCTCTAGAGCCAGTGTTTGGTTTGTCTGCTTTGGGCTACTGAAGAAACATGGCGGTGCCACATGGCGGGCTCTGTGGAAGAGGATCTACTCCCTATGTAGATATAAAGAGCTCATTCTAAGGTAACCAGAGTACAACAATTCTTATTTTCAGGTGATTATACACTAATCAAAACATACTTATGAATATTATATTCCATTTCTGCCAAGTCCGTTCGGCCAAATGCCACTAAACTCAACACACTGCACCTTTAAGTTATTACATTTGAAAAATTCAACAGCAGCATATCTTTTCAGAAACAGTTTCCCTGTTACTCTGGACAGACCACTAGACACTGACACTCAGTTTTCATAGAGACTATTTCTTTGATAAAAAGTTGAAAGCAGATATCTCAAAATCAAAAATAAAACCAAAATAATCTGCATGGCTTGGTACTAATAAGGGTCAGTGGGGAAATATATGTATATGTAATATGGGTGAGGCAACCCTTTTAAAATAAAAGTATCTGGACAATAGTGCAGAAATGCTATCTCACCGGTAGCTGTGGAAGGACTCAGTTCGTCGGGCACGGGCCAGCAGGGGACTCTCTCTGTAGGGTCGCACAGCTCCATAAGTTGCCTGGCTCTCAGGAATGGGCTCCTGGGCCTGTAGCTGGAGACTGAGGTTGATGAAAGAAAGAGAGGAAGGCAGGTAAGAGCTTCAATGGTTGGTCAAGACCTCCATCACGTGTATGTGTTGGTTATTATTGTACAAAAACTGCTCTTTGCTGTAACTATATGAGCTGTGAGGCTTGATATGTCCTTATTTTGTGCATTAATGTATGTAGACATGTAGTTGACAGAGAGAGATTCAGGAGTTGAACAGTAACAACAGCTGCTTTGTCTCCCATGTGTGAACTATCTCTCTAACCTGGAGCAGGATTCTCGGAGGCGTGTGTGGTGAAGCACAGAGGGGGCGGGGCTAATGTTTGGCGTGGCACAGCGGGAGGTGCTCAGGTCGCACTGGTCCAAAAGCTGCAACAATTCCTCCTCTGTAGGTCCGCCAACATCTATCAAACACAAAAGCAGCTTTAGACCTCACACACACATATTTCATCAAAATGAAACATGTTATCAAATTACATTTGATCTTACAAATAGTCGTCTGTATTGTCAGTTTTTATTGCCACGGCATGGTGGTGTTTGTCAAACATAAAAAATGTTTTCTGCAATACATACACAAAACGCTGAGGAAAGAAAAGAACTACTCTGTGCCCTACATTTCTGTCTCTTCCTCTCAATTTCCTGATCTGTCCTCCTCCTCTCCTTCCATCTCTGTTTCCTCACCATCTTTCTTCCTCTCCTCTCCTTTGTTAGCGGTGTCCATAGCAGTCGTCAGGTCCCACATTTGGATGCTGCCGTTGCCATGGCCAGTGAACAGGTAACGTCGAGGTCGGGACCCCATCCGGCTGGAACCTTCACATTCCCGTACCATGAAGCAAGAGATGGTGGTCCCATCCACTGACTGCACCTCACAGATTCTAAGACACACACACACACACACACACTTGCCTGTAAACACAAAAGCCTCAATCAAGTAGCAAAAGTCAAAGACAAGTATCAAAGACTAGCTTCTGGAAAAGTTGAATTAAGCTGGGAAAGAGAAAGATTTAATGAGAGGAAGCATCCTCCCTCCTCCCAGTTTGTGAAAGTAAAAGACAAAATCAGATAAAGGTCAGAAGAGCAGAGGTGAGCACAGAAGAGGAAGTGATAGATGGAGGATATTATACCTTTTTCCAGTAGATGAGAGCCTGACAAACAGTTTGTTGGTGATGGGGATGACCTTCTGGATGAAAACCTGCTGATCGTCTCTCTCTCCAAATGGACCTGAGAGCAGAAAACACCACCAGTTTCTACCTGCACCTGGATTCACCAAGACTACACAAAATACTGTACAAAACATTTAGTTGAACTAGGATAGGATCCTAGGATTTGAAAAACATAATAAGCGCTCAATTCATTGAATTTTGTAAGTGATGTGTTCATTTGCACCACCTCTCTGATCAAGTCAGTATGACTGATGGTATGTAGTGTGTTTAAGTGTGTGTCCCTCTCTTCCTCCTTATAAATGCATCAGTCCTCTCATATTAATCAGTATTGCCTTCCTCTGTTTCTTCTCATGTTCCTCTTTATCTCACCTATATCATTCCCTGAACAATAGCTCCCGTGGCTCTCTGTTTCCTCCAGGGACAGTATTTTGAAGGAGGCCAGAGGAGTGGAGCCCGGCTGGGTGGAGATCATCCCTCTGAACCGGGTCACCGTCCACGTCCGAACGTGGTTGTTATCCGCACACACTAACACCCAGAAACATAACAGAGAAGACACATGTACAGGAGATGATTTGACCATGTGTCAACAGTTGTCTTTTCTATTCCTCTATTACACACGTCACTTCTCTCCAACATCCCTCCTGATCCTCCCACTTGTTCCACCTTCCTCACCTGATACCAGATGTTTCTCAGACAACATTATCTTCGTCACAGGGCTCCTGTGCACGGTGAATGTCTGGAAGAGCTGGGGGCCTGACCCCACAGTCTCTGGGTGTTGCACAATCACTCTCACTGCACCACTACTGGTCCCATAGGCTATCTCTATCCAGTTTCCACTCACACCTGAGAGCAGAGAGGAGTGAAGGGAAGACAGAGAGACACAACACAAAGAGACAGAGAGTACTTTAAAGTCTGATCATTAAATATATTACATGTGATGAACATGAAGGATTACAATTTTTAAAGTAAATTTTCTTCTTTTTAGTGGCTACTGTGGCTGAAAAAAGGCAGCTTTAACTGTAGTTGAGAGAGTGTGTGTGTGTGTGTGTGTGTACTGACTGGTTTTAGGTGTGAGGTAGACAGACAGTGCAGTGATGGCATCATTTGAAGGGTCATGATAAAGCTCCGTCACCAGAAGATCATTGTCTTTCATCCTCAGTGGAAACTTTTGCATGTCTGAAAAGAAGAGGAGACAAAATGTTCATGTGTCGGGGTTCAACAGCATTTTATGAATCCAGAATCTAATCCCCTAATTGAATTAAAAATCACTTATGTGCTTGTTTCTTGTAGTGGGGACAACCATTAGACATCTGAAACATCGGTAACATCCAATTAAATTAGTGGCATGTGTGTGTTTGTGTATGTGTGAATGTGTGTATACCTATGTAGTAGATAGAGCCATTGTTGCAACCCAGTAATAGGAAGGATCCCGCTGTGTCACAACTGGTTATGGGAACAACATCTTGAACCTAATAACACACACACAAAAAAAGACGTGAACTCACAACAGCTCCAGTGTTTGTCCGTACAATCACTGTGTCTCAGTTGAAAGCACACATACATTCTCTCACACACACAGCGGGTGGTCAAATATAGGCAATCAGTGTACAAAAATGCACTCACACACACATGCAGATGCCCTCATACCTGCCAGTGCTGTGTAACAGCATTCCACACCCCAACCTTCCCCGTGTGGCTCGTAGCTACCAGCTGGTTTCCGATGAAGAAGAGATCATCCACAGGTACGCCAAGACTGAACACACCTGAGTCGTAGGGAGAGAGATGAGTTAGTGTACATGTGGGGATGGCTGGAGAGTGCAGGTTTAGTCTCAGAGATTTCAGGGCGTCATAGGGGACACAAAGCATCAATGTGATTGACATATGCAAAAATAAATAAATCTAATTTTTAAGACACACACTGAAGGTTACCCCTCACAATCTAACTTTAGATGTAGCATGTATTATATACAGCTTTAAGCATATGCAAGAGTTCCCTTTGTGGTCCTGATGTGGAATCGGATCTTTCTACAATCTTCCATCACTACATGCCTTTGACCTAACTGTTTTTTTCCTTCCTGTTAACAGCTAAAGCCAGAATGTAATGCAATTAATGTGTGAAATATACAATTAGTTAATATTCTATGACCACAGATTTTTATTTTATTTCCTGATTTTCTCCATCTGGACCACACTTCTTCATATTACATGATGTAAACCTACCTATCTCATTACCACTGCCTCCATCTTGGATGCTCCAGAGGATGATGCTGCTTTCTGAGGCAGCTGCCACCATCTTGTCCTTGTCTCCATGCGGGCCACCCACTACCTTGGCGTTAAGTGCGATGCGTTCAATGGTCCAGTCAAGGTAAGGAGAGGAAAACACCTGCTGCCATCCAGAAGATTCCTTTATCCTGTAGGAAAATAACACAACAAACTTCATGTTCACATTCATGTTTTTTTTTTCTTAAAACTTCAAAGTCAAAGTAAATTACAAATGTGCAGGGTTGCTTTAATGAAGTTGGATAGGATGTAAAAAGTCTGAGTTTTCACAACGGTGTGAGTGGACAACAGTCAGACACATCTTGATATAGACCCATGTGGTTGAAACACACTGGGAGCTACTTTCACTTCCATGAATTTGTCCTCAATCAATCTGACTAACTTTTTTTCCCCCTCTACTGTATATTGGCTTTCCTTAACATGCTTATTACACACTGTAAATTTTTCTCTATATAGCAAGGTTGTTAAAACTCTGATATATCTTCTTCATCATAAAAGGAAACAACATTTTGTCGTTTGTCTAAATAAAAATGAGTATGTGACTAAATTTTACTGAACATGCACAGAGCCAAAGCAATGACTGCTTGTGTACTGCTGATGCATTAAATGAGACATTTGAGATGTAACAGATAATGACTTCATCTTCCCATATTAAATCATTTAATGTCTTCCCTTAAGAAATATAGAGAGGATGGGAAACTGTTGCGGCAGCGTTACCTGTAGCAGATGACAAAGTGTGCGTAAGCTGCTACTATCCAGTTGTGATGTCCTGCTATAATCAGCACCTTCCTTGGGTCAACCACAGGACCTACACACACACACACACACACACCAAACACACATAAACACACTTCTTTCATAACCTGATAATGAGACTGAAATATGTGAATCCCTGAAACAAAGTATGGGCAGTGATTCAAAAGTCTGGAAACAGGCAGTGATGTTTACATCCAGTCACTGCATGATATAAAACACCCCTCCCGAATTCTTCTCCATCAGGCCAGAGCTCATACACTCTTGGTTTATTGCAGCTCATTACATTGTCTGATGTCATCGTCAGCAGAGAGCAGGCCCAAAGTGAAACTAGGCTACCTCAGTCAGCTCACTGAAAGGATATGTCAGGTCACATTAGCTGCAGCATTAATGCACTCACAGAATCACACACACACACACACACACACAGATGTGGTCAAGCATAAACAGTACATACAGATGTGACACACAGATAAACATGTGCAAACATACACAAGCCTGCAACATAATCAGGATGCATCCAGAAGAACATATTACGCTCACACAGGCGGACAGTGTATTCCTACTGATAAGTCACTGTCAAAATAAGAGTCATCTCTACATCTGCTGCACGCTTCTTTTGCCTTAAAGATGGATCTTATGGATTTATGGTACTTGCCCCTAGAGCTGTATGCTTATCATATATACACAGTATAATCTACAGAGTGTCACCACGCACACACACACAACCACATTTCAACAAGCTGCCCCAGGCTACTCACCCAGTTTGTGATTATCATCTGTTCCAGGTGAGGCATTGAGGGACGGGTGAAGAGGGGGACCAACACGGGTGAAACCTTCTGCTCCACTTGGACCCGGTCGCTCGTCGGAGGAGGAGCCAGATGCTGTTGAGGCCGGGTTTGACTTACGGGCAGGGATGGCTGTCAAAGAAAGATACGCTGAAATATATAAATCGAAATTTCTGCTGATTCTTTGACTCAAAACCAAGTTGTTTCCTTATTGAAACTATTTTGTGAAGCATCTTTAACATATTCTGTTTATAACTAACTGGTTTGCTCTATTTTCACTTCATTTTCTATATCAGTCAGTTTTGTGTCTTTACCTGGCGGTGGCAGGTAACCATGAAAGAGGACACTACCACATGATGAGCGGTCCAGTTCCTCACACAGCAGCAGGCGCCGTACTGCACACACACACACACACATATGATAGATACATGTTTAAGTTAAGCACTTACTTGTTTGATTGCTTTAAAACATTAAAAATACCATTTAGGTAAATATAATGGATCATTACATTTAGATATGCTGATTTATAATATCTTATCATTTAAGAAGATTCATAAAATAAATTGTCCTTTTGTGTAATGAATTTGAAACTTCACACTGTTTCTTCATTGTGTTCAATCTTTTCATTTTGACAAAGTCACTGAGACAGACTGGATAAAGTCTCTGAGATGGACCAAGCCTGTATGTTTTGTTTTGTATGTATTACTTTGTATTATATTGTATGAGCTCATGTAGTTGATCAGTTATCACAAAGGTAACTTTTCCATTCAAGCACACAGACAATGCAGGGAAGTTACAAACACTGAAACAGGAAGTAAAACAACATTAGAGTAAATGGAACTAACAGTGTTGAAGTTTGGAACTTGGTCAAATTATGTGAAGTCAAAACAACATTTTCACTTCAACTACAGTAGTTCATATTTACTATAGCTGTTCAAATTGTCTACTACTCAGCTGGTATGCAATACCTGGTGATGTTGTAAACATGTGGTTGATGCTGACAAATCACGTGACAGGAATGTATTGGCTACAGAACAAATTTGATGTGAGGCAGGTGCATTAATATAGCTTTAGGTCTCATAATGTCTATAAGCATCAGTATTTGTACTAAGAACATTGTTGCTACTTTGATTTAGTTCTCTTACAACAACATACCTAAAGGAGTTATCCCATAAAACTCAGCTTCATGGCGCAGAATGCTGATGTTGACGCCCCTACGGAGAAACAGAAACAGCATATGTATTCTGTATGACACTGCTTACAACACAACATAATGTTCTTCCTAAAATAAATTAATAAATTTTCTGAATGTTGTTAAGACTCCTCACCGCAGATCCAATTCTTTGGTTCGGAGGAAATTCAAAATTGGTGCAAAAGCTGTTGGGTCTCTGTCAATAAATATCTAGAAGAGAAGGAAGATGCAGTATTATTTCAAATGCTGGACTTCAATAACCACTAAAAGAAAAGTGATTGATTACAATTCAAAATCTTATAGGGTGCATCTTTCCTAGTGGTACAGAAGTTCATATTTAACTTTATTATTCATTTCACTATGAGCTGTTTCACTACTTTGTGAAATTTCACTGTCCTAACAAGTCATTGAAAAATAATAGACAAATGAATCTGCAATCAATATAACCATTATTTGTAGCCCTAGACAAAAGAGTGCAAAAGACTGCATCATCTAACAATTCAAGTGGATGAAATTTAATGATGAAACATTGACTGTGGGAATATACTCTTTTGGCCGTGCATCATATTTCAGTAAGTTGCATCATAAAAAAAACAAATGTCATGTCCAATGTGCTCCAAGCTTTTAGACAATTTTCAGATGTCAGATTCAGCCTGCAGATACTGTCCTAGTTTTGGAATAAGAAGCAACAAAAGCTGTACTTACAGCTCCAGTTTCATCCCGTAGAGTGGATATTCTTCCACTCAGCAAACTGGAAAAAACACACACACACACACGCACACACACACACACAGTGATCTAGTTAACCTACGCACTTCTCAAGTTCCACTTACCGGCAATGTTACCACTACCCACAGTAAACACCCAAATTAATTTGTACAATCACAAATAAATCAATAATCTAACCTGTTGAAGCTGAACTACAGGTAATTACTATATCAGTATGTGTTACTAAGACATAACAGTTGTGCTGAAAATGCTAAAGATCTATTTAAGGGTTTGCATGTATAAAGAACGACTGCACACTTCAGACAGCTGAGAGACTGACAGGCAGACAGGTGCGCTGGCAGACAGACTGACAGGCATTTAGCTACTTGGTCAGCTGTTGTCAAACTGTGAGCTCAGTTCAGTGTTTGAGTTAGTTGCGACCATGGTATTTGCCCAGCCCCAATCATTTGTTCCACTTCAGTGTTTTCCTCTCTAGGGTTAGAATTACACTCAATGGTAATCTATACTAAGAGACACTGAAAACACAACTATGCCAAAACACACACACACATATATATATATACACTTGGAGTGAATATTTGATGAATACAAGACTTTTGACTCACTGTAATACTAAAACAAAATATTCACCATTTACGAAAGTAACACAGCTGACTTGTTTTTCTTCTACCTTCTTGCAGTCACAGAGGACTGTCATTGTAATCCCCTGACATTTTACATCAGCAGGATGGTGGATAGATGAAGCAAGACAAGGACGAGATGATGGAACATCCCTACTTAACATAAATTATGTAATATGATTTTGTTTTACTGAGCTAATATGACAGTTGTGAGCACAGCATAGCATGCACAGTGAGTCTCTGACTCCTGTGTGCTGTAGCAATAGTACTAGTACAGTTTAATTAGCCTCCCAGTTTAATCAGCCTTGGTGATCTCAGGGGGAGTCAAGAGGAGTTAAATTTACTCAGAGTCCCATGTTAGTGAGGTTTAAGAGCCTCTGCTTTCTGTGCTGTTCTCGCTCTGTGGTTATGCATACATATTCAGTTCCTTGTAATATACTCCAACACCACATTTTAGTTACCAGTATCTTATGCTGCAAAGATCTCATGTGGCCTGCTATCCAGTCACAATGCCACTTGGATGGCATTAATTAACTGACCATGTAGAGATGAGGTCAGAATAGCCATTACACAAATAGTTCGGGTTATTCAATGCATCCCCTTTTCCTAAAGACATACAAAATGCTGACATATAACCAACCTTGAGAAGAAAGAGTCTGGGATCCACATCAGGGTCTGTCTGGAGGTGCTGAACCTATAGTATAAAGACACAATAGCACAATTATTACAACAATTACAACAGCGTTGTTGAAGACAAGAATAACTACATCACACCAGTGTTATACTGTAGATGTACAATTCAAATGATCATCAAGACAATCCGGTGTGTGTGTGTGTGTGTGTGTGTGAGAGAGAGAGAGAGAGAGAGAGATAAAATGAGTGAGTGAATGAAAAGAGAGAGAGAGAAAAAAAAAGAGAGAGAGAGTAACAATAAAGTAAATAACCTTGAGTAGTGTATCTATTCCAACAACATCCATGGCTGCTTTGCCATGCAGATATCATCATACACGTACGTAGCCACGGCTCAAATTTCCCAAATGATGACCATCATCCATCGAGCTGTCTGTTAACGAAGCTTACCTTGTCCCACCGACGTTTAACTGGATGATTTCTCCCATCCCTGTCGTTAAATTGTTACCATTCGTAGCCATGATGAGCGAACCAGCGGGATGTGTGGTGATAAAAGTCACTGTTCCGTTATAACTATTACAGTCACGAAAGCTAGCTTGCTAGCGTTGCCCTCTTCTCCCCAGCTCAGCTGATGTCCCGACTCCAGAGCCTGACAACCTCTGCCTCGTCCCACCTTCCATCAAATATCTCCTATATACGACCTATGCGGACGGCCTCGGTGTCATTAATCCTCCGCATAGTGGGCGAAGAGAGACAGAGGGTCTTTTTTATCCAAAAGGTAGCCGCACAGTAATTCCTTTATTATCCAGCGGGCTTGTTTGCATCACTGGCTCGCATGTAAATCGTGGATACGCAGAATATGAGCAACGTGAAACAGCTGTAGCTGCACAACGTCCACAAGTGAAGCGAGAGAGTTCACCTCTGGTAACTTCCGGTTCCGTCACATTCGGGTTGACTGGACCCCTGCACTTTTCTTCATATGTAAAATGTATATTTAATAGTTAAATACGTCATGGTGTTTATGTTTTTAATAAGTTACTAGAGTCATTGTGGTAGACCCAGACACAGTTGTTTTTTATCACATGCTCGTATTTCATACAGGCGATGTTTGGTGTCATAAAAATGACAAAACTTGTACACAACATCTTTATGCATTGGACTGCAATTTAATTTACCGGATAGAGCAATTATATGCGAAACATTACTATTTTACACAGTTGTAAGCCCTTCCGCTAGGCCAGATCCCCACAATAACTAGTAGCCTCTATGGGCGTGAACTATCTTGATTGATCTTCGAGCCGCTAGCATTAGTACCAGATCTCTCCAACGGGTCTGATCAGAACCTACGGAAGCCGAGAACGGCAGTGCTTGCATTATGTTTTAATGCCGTTATCTCGAAGTCACGAAATAATCATTTCTCGAGAAAACGAGTTTTGTAATCTCGACATAACGAGATAATTAAACTGTTATCACGAGAAAACAAAAGGTCGTTTCCTCTTATCACTTATAATGTTTATCATAGTTCAGGAGTACCGTGTCAGCATGTATAGATACACCATCTATGCTCTTGGCATGTGCAGCATGTGATTTAAGCTGAAAATGTCAGATCGAGGAGTAGGTACCCATTATTACTAACAGCACCTTTATTAATGACATATGTGTCACGGCCAAACGGCAGGTTGATTAACTCATAATAAAATGGGATGTTTTCATGGATGTATTATACATAAATGGATGTTTCACATAGAAATACCAAACTACGGATGCTGAGAACAGTCGTGCTTGCAACCTTTTTTCATATACCGTTATCTCGACATCCTGAGTTAATTATTTCGTTATCTCGGGAAATAAAAGAATCGAGCCGTGATCTCGAGAAAACGGCATTAAAAAACTGCCTAATTGAAAGCACAGCCTTTCTCGGCTTCCGTAAGAACCTCATGCGAGTGCGCTTTTGAAAATCGAGACGATAGTTATGATAACAACAAAAGAGCAAAAATATAATTTCTTTTTTTTTCCACAGTTCTTTGTGTTGCGCGAAAACGACACAACACATATTTAACAATATGTACGTGGCTGTAAATATTGAATTAATGCTAGTCTGTATTAGTTATAACTGATTTTACTTGCAGCTGAAGGAGTTTTAACACGGATGTTTTAACTGCGCTGTGCGTTAAAATAAACACACTTAACGGTGGTTTACCAACTAACGCTAGTCCATAACCTACCATGGATATATACAGAGCTATACTGCTACATTAGCCAATACATCTTTTAAAAATCATATTCTACTTAGGGGGCAAATGTAATGTCACTATTTAATAATATTTAAGACACCACTGCGTTTTCTTTGCGCAAACAAGCACTGCTCGAGTACATCCCCGACCCTCCCACCCCTGCCAAGAGAAAAGAGACTAAACCCAACAACATATTTTATGACGAACTAGCCTTTTTGTTTCATAGCGTCTTTTTTTTACAGGTTTTTCACCAGTATGTACCCCAAGGCCACTTACGCGGCGTTATTTTTCTGTTATACGGTAATGTGTTTTGTGTATTGCTCCTAACTTTATGCTAGCTAACTATTTGTTTATCTTTCATTAGCTTGTTAGCCGTGAAAGTTAGCAAATGAGTGGGAGACAGAGCTGACGTTGGACGTTAACGTTAGCAAGAGCTTTAATAGCTAGCTACATCGTTTGTCTGACTGCTGTTTCTCTGCCTCTGAGCTACCATAAGTTCGTCGGTTTCTCACAAGTTAACTAGGTGGGGAAGAGCGACTATCAAAATATGACACTTGTAATGCTAAGGTTGTGTGTACAGTTGACACAGCGAAGGAGTGCAGTGAATGGTGATTAACAGTACCCTTCTGACTTCCTCTCTCTAACCCAAAACATGTGTCATTTGTATACAGTTCTCCATCCCCAGGCTCTAACTTGTTGAAAGCCAGGCCTGAGGAGAAGATGGATGTGTAACCAGCTCAAACAGAGAGAGAGGAGACGGCAAGAAAGAGGCTTCCCATCACTTGTCACAGCTCAGTACCAGGAGCAGAGAGGAGGAGGTCTATCATTCAAGTTGTGTCATGATGGCAGAGGCAGAGGGGAAAGGAGCTTCAGCTGAAGAGGGAAATGTGGTAGAGGCCACAGCAGCAGACATATCTAGTAGTACTCAGCAGGTACAAGGTGGAGCATCTGTTTCTCCACCTGTGTCCTCCATACAGCCCCCTGCCACTACAGCCACAGAGGATGAGGACGAGAGTGAAGACGAGTCAGAAATCCTAGAGGAGAGTCCCTGCGGCCGCTGGCAGAAGCGTAGAGAGGAGGTAAGAAGGCGTACTGGGAGGGATGTTTGGATATCATCAGTAGAAAAAGATGGTACATATATATAGAGGTATTCATTCATTCTCTGCACCAGTCCAAGTCGAATTGGCAATTTGACTTTTAACTATTGAGTGTGTATACTAGTGTCATGAAAATAAGCTGATTGCCTCAATGGATCTGGTTTATATGCACAAAGCTTATATGTGCTCAACAGAGGTGTCGTTTTTTGTTAAGACTGATTAACCATTATTCCAGTTTCATGATTATGCAAACTCTAGGTCTGCGAACGTTTGTATTGATATGAGACTAGATTTGATCTGGGATTACAAATTAATATAGTCTGTTCCTAGTGTTAAATACCATTAAGTGACACAAAGTTAATCAAATAAATGTTCTGAACTTATAACTTTTTCTGTTTTTAATGAACAATTTACCTGCTGGCCTGTCATGCTCACTTGTTTTCCCACAGACCATATAATCTTCTTCCAGTTCAGAGTACACACTGTATGAAATTATAAGACGTCATACACAAAACACTGTTACTTATCAGTATTAAGGTAATGAGTCATATTTGATTTTGTCAGTTTCACCAGCTCTAACCACACCCTTCTCATTGTCTTTGGTCACAGGCACGTAATAAGTAACTGTACTCAAGCTGGCCAGTGTTTTAACCCATCAATTGACTTCAGTATTGGCAAAAAAAAAGGAATTCCCCCTGATACATTGGTTTCAGTAGATGGTCACTTGATTCCTTTATAAGATGGTGTCTTTTTATAAAGCAAGGGCCATCACTGTTCTGTAATAATATGTAGTAGGTCTGGAAGTGAATGGGAAAGTGGTCTCAGACTTTTGGACCCTACTGTATGTGTATTAGAGGTTTACTGTTTATTCTTTTATTTCTCAACTGTATGTCCTGTATTTTATTTATTTTTCCACTGTGATATCATCTTATGTCATAATCCATTTCTCTGTTCCCCTTTGCTGTAGGTAACTCAGCGTAATGTGCCAGGGATAGATGCTGCGTACTTGGCCATGGACACAGAGGAAGGGGTAGAGGTAGTGTGGAATGAAGTCATGTTCTCAGAGAGGAGAAACTTCAAGCTGCTGCAGGTGAGGCCCAGTGTTACAGAGAAAGAATAAAACTGTTGCATTTGGGATTGTTAGAGTAGTGACATGAGATGTAATTGTGCAGTTCACTGAATATGGACTGAGCTAAACAAAATATATTTTTCTCTGTTAGTTAATCCAAAGTCTGCTGAAAATTTTATATCAAAACACAAAAAAGGGAAAAAGAACACTGCTGGCTTATTTTTAGTGATCATTATGTGCTTCTGTGTTAAGACACACTAAAACCACCATAGAACCACAGTTCCTGTAAATATACAAGATAAAAATGACAAAGATAGATTGGGTAACACATTTGCTTTCTTTCCCTGAAGCACACGCACACAAACAAGTTATGATGAATGACACAGCTCAAGGTTTGCAATGAGGAAAAAGCAACACCAGTGAAATTCTACTGTTTTACTGCCTCACATATCCATCATGTTAAATTTTAAAGTATACACAATATTGAGGATATATATTGGGATGTCAGTGACGTATTGTTGTTATCACTTAATGAGCATATTTAAATATATATAAGTATCAAGTTACATCAAAGGAAAACATTTCCACCTTTTGTGGAAAGTATATAAAATATCTCAGTTTGTGCCCTCATTATGAAGCAGTTATAGATCGGCAGGTTTATTTCTGTGAAAAACTGTGCACAGTTCACTAATGTCACATCATTTCCGGAACTGTGTAATCTCACTTACTGAATGAAACTAAGGTTGGATCTTTGGTTTCTGTCCAAAACTACTGAGAACAGAAACAGAAATACTATATGTGGATGCATAGTTCTTTCAATATTACTTTCAGTCAGACTCAGAGCAAAAGCAAAATATATTTATATTCATTTTATATAATTGTGATATACTTAATTACATTTTATTTTGTCATATGTTCAGGAGAAAGTGAAGGCTGTATTTGATAACCTGATCCATTTGGAACATGCAAATATTGTCAAGTTCCACAAGTACTGGACGGACACGAAGGAGAACCGCGCCAGGGTGAGTCTCAGATCTAGAAAACATTCTCTGGTAGCTGTAAAACTGGAGACATAAACTTGTTATTGAATCTTTTGTCTGTTTTCATAAGTGATAACATCATTTTTGAAAATTATAAAATGAAACAAATGTTAATAGTAAACTAGTTGTCCCCTAATGTCTTCCTCTCCATCAGGTCATTTTCATTACTGAATATATGTCATCAGGAAGCTTGAAGCAGTTTCTGAAGAAGACAAAGAAGAATCACAAGACCATGAATGAAAAGGTAATAACTGACTGTATGTAAATTTAAGGTAATAGAATAATGATATTTGAAAAACTTGTTATTTTGTAAATTGCCTGCGTACTGTATCCTGTGGAAAGTCACAGCTCCTTAATCACAACAGGGATTAGAGAGACTTCACAGAGCAAGGAGCACTTTTAACGATCTAGTAAACACATTTTTTGGCATTTGGCTGTTGTCAAAAAAAAGGGGAAGGATTTGCAGATATGCTGTGCACCAGCTTTGAGCAAAGTTAAATCACATGATGCAAGTCAGAGTCACTCAGCTAGTAAGCACTCTGATAAGGTGTATGGTCCTACAGGCTTGGAAGAGATGGTGCACACAGATCCTGTCAGCTCTCAGGTTGGTCTCCCCTTTTCAGACATCATTATGGTCACTCACAGAAAAATGCACACATATGGAAACAATCCAGTCCCTATCTTATGTAGTTTGTATGTATTTGTGAATGTTTTTTGCTGTCGTGCAGTTATCTCCACTCGTGTCACCCTCCCATCATCCATGGCAACCTGACCTGTGACACAATCTTCATCCAGCACAATGGGCTCATCAAGATCGGATCAGGTATAGAATTACACCAGTTTCACACCAGTGTGTTCTATAGTGGAGCTGGAGTACTGTTGATGGAGTCGAATGATGCTCAGTTAAGGATTTAAAAATTGGAGATTTCATATAATTGAATAGTAAATCTCATGACTTCGTGGTACCAATTTAGCATGTAATTAGTAGCAGTCTTATCTAGTACAGTGGAAACTGCTTATAGTGATCATGTCTGTTCAGGTCAAACTGATCACTATAAGCGGATGATTATTAAAACCAATTTTTTTCCTTTTTCTTTATTTCTCATGTAGATTACCATCTAATTGACATTTGTATATTTATTAGCCTACATGAAATAATATGGACAGCTTCGCTATTTACTGAATTTTATTAACTGTTTCAAAATACAGTACAGCTGTTTCAAACGCAGTGTGCGCACATTTTTGAAGCAGCGGGGGTTCTGACTTTTGCCAGTAAAGTTCCTTCTTTTCCCGGGCGGCAGAACAGGCGAAGAGAGCAGTGATCCTTGCCTTAGATTTCTGACCACACCCACCCCCTTTTATTGTCATAAGCTTCGAGGAGACTACGTTTTTCATTGAGAGAAAATTACTTTCTTTTTCCCGTCATGATTTCAATGTGCACGCAGCACCAGATGATTCTGTCCCAAGCTTTTTGATCCATATTAGCAGTTGAACACTGTAACTGTGATCACTGTAAGCGGTTTCCTCTGTATTCTAACTGAACAGTCAAGCCTTCTTGTGTGACAAATCTGGTGGCAGTATCGCTTTTCTTTATTATCAAAATAATCCCGCACATTGTATTTAATGTAAACCAAAGTGGTGTGTAATATGTTAATAAAACCACTGTTGTGTATACAGTATGTGTACTGCTGCAAAACTCATGTGCAGCTACAAAAGCTTCTCCACCTCTCAAACTCCCTCCTCTATAGTTTACACCAGGTTAAGATAATATTAATCTCCCAACTTCTTTTCCTGTGTCTTGACATTTTCTTTCATTCCTTTCTTCTCCTCTGTCTTGTTTCATACTCACTTCTTACTCTGCTCTCCCCCGGTCTGTGTATTCTCTCCTGTCTCATCTGCAGTTGCTCCAGACACCATTAACAACCATGTGAAGACGTGTTATGAGGAACAGAAGAACTTGCACTTCTTTGCCCCAGAATATGGAGGTAGAGATGACAAAAATAAGAATTTGTAGTTTAGATATTAACATTGTTTTCTGACCTCCAGGTGATACAGATATTTCAAAAAAGATGTTATAAAATATGACTGATTTCAGTATTAGTAGGAACTGTCTTTATTTTAATCATTAAAAATATGATTTCTCACAATATTATCATCATATATTGACATAGCAAAATATAATTATGCAAGGTATAATTTGATTATAGTTTTTCATGACAGTGACAGTTCATTAATGATATCCAAATTATAATTTTTTCAATACCTTAGTTTGAGAAATATAAACATGTTTTTCTACAAAGCCCCTCTTTTCATTCAACAATTTCTCATATTTTTCGATGCAACAGTGTTAAATGTTACTGACTGCTGACTTTGTTGATCCCTTGATTTTACCTCTAGTGTCACCATGTGGTTAAAATACTTGCACCACTAGCAGGTCATAGTTTTAAATTATTCTTTCAAATATCTCAACATCTCCTGGGTGAATTGATACAAAATTTTGTACAGAGATTCATGGTTCCCCAGATGATGGTGGCCAGCAGCAGGTTGACATTTGTGGTTCAGAGTGAAATTTCTTGACAACTAGTGGATGGTTTGCAATGAAATGTGGTACAGACATTCATGTCCCCTTCAGGATGAACTGTACTAGCTTTAGTGATCCTCAGTCCTTTGTCTAGCCTCAAATTTTATTTTAAATATATTAAATGTTTTATTTTAATACTTACTACATTTCTGCAGAACTATTGAAATTCCCATCAGCCTCAGTTGTAATTTTTGTTAAGTGCTAATTACCAAATGTTAGCATGCTAACAGCTAAACTAAGAGTAAACACGGTGAACATTACCTGCTAAACATCAGCATGTTGGCATTGTCATTGTGAACATGTGAAGTACGGCCTCAGAGAGAGTGTCTTGATCAGTCTGTGTTGTTAAAGTGGCATATTTGTTTGTCATTAACTTGATATAGGTATTAAGTAATGACTAAGTTATGATATAATATCTATACATATACATTTATTCTTTCTTTCATTGTAGCTGTTGTGGACGTCACCACAGCTGCAGACATCTACTCATTTGGCATGTGTGCCTTAGAGGTGAGATGCAATCCATAACACATGATAGAAGGGTCCAAGCCCCGTCACAAAGCGATATGTTTACATGTGTGTTTGGGTGTTTCAGATGGCACTTTTGGAGATCCAAGGAAATGGAGAGTCGTCTTATGTTTCTGAGGACTCGATCAGCATCGCCATACAGTTGCTGGAGGACCCACTGCAAAAAGTAAGACAAAGAGAGAATGATTATCTTAAAAGATCACATCAGATTAAGCTTTGTGTGTGTATATTAATGTGTCATAATGTTTATTTGAAAGCACTATGTGTGGATACCAGATGTTTGTCCGGAAGTGTGTGACCCAACGCTTTGTTTTTGTAGAAGTTAATCCAGAAGTGCCTGGAGTGTGACCCTAATACAAGGCCTACAGCCCGAGAGCTGCTGTTTAACCAGGCTCTGTTTGAAGTACCGCTGCTAAAACTGCTGGCTGCACATTGTATTGTCAGCCACCAACGTGAGTCCTTAACACACATATGCTAAATTACCCAGTGACAATTTTGTGGGTAGACCAAATTCAGAAAAACATTGTCTAACACAGTGCAGTCTCATTTGATGTCTCATTTGACACAAAATATAGAATAAAAAAATCTCCTGACCATCTGGATGTTGGATGGAAGTTGTTTTTTATCTAAGTTATGATTTATGATTTGTAATTATCCAGACATGATCCCCGAGAATGCCCTGGAGGAGATTACCAAAAACCTGGACCCCAACCTGATCATTGCTGACAAGAAAGACAACGTTCAGCTCAAGTAAGCCATAAGGATCCAATGGGATTCTGCATCATCGTCAGATACATAAGAAATAATGATTGTAGTTGGAAGCAATAGTAATTATTATCATAATATCTACAAATTAGGAATCATGAGTTAGAAACAGTAACAGCATAAAAAGTTGTTATAGATCCTAATATTATTAGGTGTTATGTGCCTTAATTTCTGTACTGTGTATATATATATAGAAGCTTGTATATGTCGAATCATCTATTGTAATTCATCCTAAATGACTTTCTGAGTATGTAGGAAATAACACATTTCACATTGTGTGGTCCTTTTTTCGTCATTTCTCTTTAGGCTTTCACAGTTTCCTGCATTGGAGCTTGATAAATTCCTGGAGGATGTTAGGTAAGTAGCAAAGTAATGTGTACAGCATTGGTCTGAGCAAGTCCAGTTCTTACCAAATACACTCAAATGACACCTCAAAGATGCAACAGTATCCTGCCACATGGGGGCAGTAGTGGACTTTCTGTTTTGTGTGTTTCCCCTCACATATCTTCTAATATGAAATTTAAATATGGTGCCCTGATTTTTCTTGACATGCTTGTTGGCCTCTCTGATCTGCAGCCAGTTCATCAAGTTCTTGTGCCACCTCACATTTCTGTCATTAACTTTACTGTAACTCAGAAGTTATCTTAGAGTTTCTGCTATAATCCACTCAGTGTTATTTGTCAATGTGTGGACCATACAGTATACTCTGTGAGTGATTTAAATCATGACCTGAGACCTACATCGGGCACAAGTGGACCCAGATTTAGAAACACATAAAGGAATCCTGATGCAAAGTTTTTAATATTATTTTGAGTGAATATCTCCTCTCTCTTTCATTCCTTATTTCTGTCTCCCATGTTTTCTCCACCTTTCTTCCCTCCCTGGATCAGGAATGGTATTTATCCCATGACAGCATTCGGGCTCCCTTGTCCTCAGCAGCCTCAACAGGAGACTGTTAAATCTCCCGTTGTCATTCCCTTGGTCAAATCCCCCACCCCTGAACCTGCAGAGCTGGAGACACGGAGGGTGTGTATGACAGATTATACTGCATTTTACAAGATAACGATACAATGGTGACATTTCTTAATCATCCTATTGGTAATCTTTGTTAATTGTCATAATCATATATTGAGTCAAGATATATACCATGCATTTGCTGGATTAGTGAAAAGTATTGTTCGTAAGTATTGCACTATTTGAGAACCGTTCATATTTAGGTTTCCATATTTCTCCTGCAGGTCATTCATATGCAGTGTAATGTTGAAACTGTTGAGGAGGGAGCAAGATATCATGTAAGTCATGTAATTTCCTCTGCAGCTTGTAGACCTCACTGACCAACAACATGTTAGTGTTCCAACCAGCCATTTGTTGTCTGCTAGCCACACAAAAGTAAAATGATCTCAAACAATTAAAATTGGTCTGTTTCTCTCCTTTTAGCTAACATTGCTGCTGAAGCTGGAGGACAAACTGAATAGACATCTAAGCTGTGACATGTTACCTCGTAAGATCACACACTCACACATTCAGTTCACAGTTGAGTTTCAGTACAGCAGCAGTCAGCCAGGAAGTTGCGCTTTGGGTGCGTTATTGGGTGTTAAGAAAGAGAATATTTTTAAAAATACAATATATTATATATATAATAAATTACAGTTGCTCATACAATTGAATGATCATCTGATTTCATTGAAGGTGTGTGTGTAGGTGATACTGAGGGAACTTGAGAGGATTAGAGTCTTCCTGGCATGTGTGTTTATGTGTGTGTCACCTACTTATGTCCCCACTCAAGAACTTCTGCATGTGTTTAAAAAAGTCATATCAGAAAGCATGCAGTAGTTCCATAATATGATTGGTGAGGTAAAGACATGTGGGTTACGCATGTGTGTTTGCATGCTCATTTTGTTTTCTACCCATGTGAAAACATGTTAGACTTTAAGACCTCCAGAGTGGGAGGGTTTTTATGAAGTGTGGTCATTCTGGCCATCTGGACGGTTTAGTTTTACAACTTTGGTTTAGGGTTAATGGTAGAATTACATTTGACTAGAGGTGATGATAAATGATAAGGTTATGTCTGTATGATTTACTGCATAGCTAACTCCACTGTACTCTCGGATTATACCACACACATAGTTTTAATATGCAGTACTTCTCCGTATGTGCGCACTGAGGCATGCACGAAAGTGAGAGTGAGATTCCAGCGAGAGCTTGAAACTCAGATGGCGTCACAATATACAGTATGCAACTATTTTAGGCAGAGACTGACTGACGCTCCTGTGCCATGAAAACCCTGCACCTCTATTTTGGACAAATTTATTTGGATTGCATCTTGGAATTGTTTTCTTAAATAACTTGGTGGCTTTTAAAACTCCAAGCATGAAATCTGTTTAAAACATTCTCTTGGAAAACAGCAATGATTCGCCTTTACAAATTCAGAATTTCTGACTTTTTGAATTTATTTATTTGCAATAGAGGACATACTAAGGAAGGCAAATGAGAAAAGAACACACAACACAACAGTTGCAATGGTCAGAATAATGTAGGCAGTATGATCCAGAGTGCACATGCACACACAGGTATGGTAGGCATGTATAATGCTGTAGGCGTGCGGGGAATGCCGGGCCTGTGAAAGGCTGCAGCAGACAGCTGTCACCTCTTGTGTCGAGCTGACCATCTCTTCCCAGGCTTTCATCTCTCATGTCTCTCATTCACACACACACACACACACTTCATTTTCTGACTTGGACTCTCTATTTTATCTCTTCTGCTCTTTTTCTCCCAGTGTTTCTCTGTTGCACACGCACAAATCCTTATTCCGTGGACACACATACTGTAACTTCATATCCATGCAGACACACATGCACCAATCAGTTTCATAGACACACCCTATAAACTGTCCGTCTTGCTGATATAAGGGGATATTCTGCAAGCCTTCCTTATCAACATGCCAAAGTCCAAAGGCACACTGTGAAGGGTCATTAGCTAATTAAACCACTTAAATTTCACCCTCACTGCCTTTCCCTCCCACACCATACATCAATGCATTCGCAAATGTGGAGCATGTTTTTTCCTCCAAAGTAAGACCTGACTGTAAGTTTGTCAGATGATTTAAGATTGGACCACAAAGCGGGGGGGAGCTTCTTTCCCCGCTCCAGTAACAAATCTCCTTTCTCATTCAAGGGAATGGGAAGGTGTGTTCAAACTTTTGACTGATACTATAGCTGTGGGCTGCTGATGTTTTTGTACTCTCTGAATGTCAAAGTTGTTGGACGCTCCATCTCCTTCACTTGTTTGTCTTGTCCCAGCCACATTCCTGGTACAGTTGTAAATTGACAGCCAGGTTATTAAAAATCAGTAGACCATGACAATTACTCTGACTAGCACAAGCAAAGAATGTCCTCATTTGGGACGGTAACTAAAATAACATTTTTAAAAACACTGGCATTAAATACTATCCATTTATTTAAAAAACAGGTTAAAGACAGAAAGGAAGAGGTTTTTTTGGGTTTATGCCAAAATATTCTCTTTATGTTCTGTCTGAACACACAGTTAAAAATTTTCAGGAAAAAGTTGGCATTTAAAGCTCTGGAACATTTAATACTAGAAATTCTGAGTCTGTTTGTTTTGAATGTATTTTCTCAGTATTTTAGTCAAGTGTTTGACTGTAACATCCAGCATTCCTTGTTTCCTTTTTTGAGCAACCTTGTTTATATTATATTCAGGCTTCTGTTGATGCCTTTGTGTTATACTTGAAGTTCACTTTTTTAGTGTTCTCACTTTCCCTCAACGTGCCCCAAATTTTTTCCAAAGGTTGTGGTTTCTTACACTTCTTGTGTGCAATGTAAAGAGCCAGAGGGATAGCACAGTCAGAGAAGAGTTATTTTATTTAACAAAAAGTTATTGACACTACTGTTGTTGGAGCAGTGTCTGTCTCTGGCTTTTCTAAGAGAAAGTCTTGCCTGTATCATTATTGAATGTCAATGCGAAATAGTGACTCTTACAAGAAGTCTTACCTCAAATTTACTGTAATGTTTTAGATTGGTTTAACACTTTCTATAGGAAAAATGAGGATACACCTTTGATGTGATAGTAAATGAGGTTTTCAATACAACATTTGAAAAGTGTAAGTGGAAAATATGTTCCCAGAAGGGGAATTCTGGGCACTAAAAGTAAGAAAAGTAAAAAAAAAAAAAAAAAAAAAGAAGAGGAAGGAGTATGAAAGTGGAAGAGGAAGGACTGTCCATTAAGTCACTAAGCCTTTAATAGCAAGACTAAAGAGGAATATTTAAGAAGCCAACATGTTTTGACAGATTGTGCATTGATCTTAACCCTGCTGGTTGAAACATGTTGGGCTTTTTTTAGTTTTTGGCAGTTAGGTGCACGTCTGAACTCTCTCTCGCTATTGTTTTTTATTGGAAATATGTTTGCAGAATGTTTGCTAAATGTCTACAGGAATATTTACAATACACTGCTACACAACAAGATGGGTTCAGAGATGCAAGAGTAGCTGCATTGGCTACTATTCAGTGTTTTTTGTGTTAAAGGTGGAATTTAAATCAGCATCTGGACAATATTTCCTGAATGTGGTGTTTACCCTTAGCATGTTCTTCTTCAGCTGTTGTAATAGTGAGTAACTGAAAAAGCTAATGTGAAGGTGATGTTACATGTCCATGAATTACTGTTAGTAACTGCTGGTGTTTGTTTCAGATGAGAATGTTCAAGAGCTGGCCGGAGAGTTAGTTCAACTGGGCTTAATCAGTGAGGTGAGTGTTTGTGTCTAATAGACTCACATTGACTTTGTCTGTGTGTTTGTGTGTTTGTGTGTGTGTGTGTGTGTGTGTGTGTGTGTGTGTGTGTGTGTGTGTGTGTGCATTGTCTGCACATGTGTGCTGCAAGCAAAAACAGATGTGTGTGTGTGTGTGGTGTGGATAATTCTGTAGATAAGCATGCTTTTTCTGTACCAAACTGTGTGAAAGCTCAAGTGATTTTAAAAGGTGAGGTGAGTCCCGACTCCTACACAGACTCCAGCACGTACACACCTTTCTCTCAAAGAGGCTTATGCACATTTACTGTTACATATGTACTCTAGTACCCACTCACTAGGCATGCGCACCTACCCACACTAATGTTGTATAATCATTTCATCTCACTGTGGGCGAGAGTATATGTAGACTTTTGTCTTAATGACTTAATCCTCTTAATGGATACATAAAGCTGTTTCATGCCTTGTCTGGTGTATGTGACCTACTGTATGTGTGACTGTGTGAGCTATTTCTCTTCTATCTAATAAATCAGTGTCTTTAAAATGTCCTGGATTGATGAAAACATGTTATCTCCACAGGTGGACCAAAACATGATAGCCTCTCTACTAGAAGAAACATTCAGCCAAGCTCTTCAATAATGACGGTTTCCTCAACATGTTACTGTCTCCTCATAAGTGCACACTCTCAACCCTGATTCATTTACTGATTATTCAACATTGTGACCGTATTTAAGTTTTTTTTTTTTAATTTCCCCTTTTTTTTTATTTAGTTAATGTGGCCAAAACAGTGTGTTTTTCCTTTCTGTCGGGGATTAAAGCTTCCTAACAGCACACAGTACTTTTAGTGTAAAGCTATTTGTACATAATGCATTCACAAGGAAGCCGCCTGGAGTGATTTCACGTATTTATTTTACAGTCAAAGCATACATGTACACGGGTGGAGTTGTTTTGAATGAATTAGCTGTTAAGTTCAGTACAAATGTAAACCCTAATCAGGTTTACATTGAATACCACAATTTCTCAAATGCATAGTTGTGTTTTACTATGAGGTAGTTTGAGGTACATGTATGAGGTACATTATGAATTGCCTGACCGGTTTGTGTCCTGCGATTAGACGGTCTAAAAACATCATCAAAGACTGATTCAGCCCTTCACTGGAGTCACACCGCACACTAATTCACCTCTCACCACCTTAAATTTTATGGTGGTAATGTTGACCAACAGCAAAACTATAGCTTCCCAAGAGATGGAGGGATTAGTTTCTACCCAAAGAAAATTTAACAAACTAAGTCATCCTTTTCTGGATCCTCATTTCACGTGGTTTTGCTCCCTTTTGTTTTGCCTCATATGACAGAACATTCCCAGCTCTTTGACTTTTCTGATATGCCTCACCAACATATCACCTATCATGTTAAATATATGTAAATGTCTCAAAACTGTATTGCAGTGATGCAAACTTCAGTTTACTTAATAAATAGATACATAAATTCCCATTAATATTTTTAGAAAGCCTGTGATACAGAATAAGATGTATGTGCATCACTGCATGTGACATTTAGGGCGAGCATCTTGCCAATTTTCTCTAGAATATGTTACTGGTACTGTGAACTCAGTGTTACTGAATGTCCGTTTATGTGTTTGTTTGTTTGTTTTTTTTATTTTGCTCTACTGTTTGCCTTATTCTGGGCCTACGCACATGCCTTAAAGTCCTCTTGTCTCCGTTTGATTTTAGTATTTTATTCATTGTTTTATCATTTGCCTTTAAAATTAATTATAGTGAGACGTGTATGAACTCAGCTGCCATATTCTGTTGAAAGAGGACGTGGCTTTTTCCAGATACATCTGTGTGAGAGTTCCATATGTTATATTTATGTTAAAGATACTGTATATTGTGTTTTTCTTTACTTAATAATTTCACTTTTTGTGGTTTCACAACAAGGCCACATTATTGAGTATCTGAGCCAACACACAACTCTTCTTGTTTCTGTTGCTATTGTTTTCATTTAATAACAGACCATTTGATAAAGCTGGGACCTAGTGGGTTGATATCCTTCATAGAGTACATTATACAGGTCTTGTTTGACTTGTATTGAGATCAGGGAGTTCTTTGTGGCCTTTTAATGACATTATGGCTCAGAACTCTTTATGGACTACTGGTACTGCTGTGTCTGAAAGCTCATACAATTTAAGACCTTAAACAGGCTGCAAGAATGCAGAGAAAATAAAACTTTCTCTCTATGTACAAAAACAAAACAACAGTTGAAATACTTTTAGGTACAGTACCTGATTCCTTGACATTTCATTGAGATTATACCTTATGTTTTGTATTATCACGGTGTCCATTTAACTGAAGACCACCGTATGAGCTTTTAGACAGAGCTTTCTTCTGATGCTGGTTGTTGAGTTGCTTAGCAACATAATGTTAAATTGGACACCTCACAAGTGAGATCGGGTGAATCCAATGAGCCTCATTCATTTATTTCTGTAAGTATTTTTAAAATGTATTCAAATTACTGTTGTGATCCAATCTGCATATTTTGCTGTACATTTAGTGTGTGGTCCATCAAATGCATTGTTTATTTTCCTTTGTTTGTCTATTTGTGAACTGCTAAGGTTGTTTAATCCAAAGATATGTTTTAAAGTTAGCCAGGAGAATGTAAAAATAAACCAATGTGGTCACCAGGGCAGCTTTAATCTCTCTCTTCCACCCGGTGTACTGGTGGTGTTGAAACTGGTTATTAAATAATCGTATGGGTTGGGCAGCTTCAGCCTGTTTGTTACTGGAGGATGTGAGCTTTCGGTCATACATGGTTATTCTTGGATTTTGTTCATAACATAAATTTGTGTGTGCCTTTTCTGAGATGTGTATCCTGACAGAATATGTATGACTTGCAAATAAATGTGTGAAATGCTAGACTTCGTCGTTTTTAGTGGGTGAAAAGGAAAAACATACTATTTGCTTTTGTTTCTCAAACTTATCTGTAAAACGATGATGTCAAACGAATCAGATCAGGTGACTTATACAGAACTTGCGAGGATAATACAACAAAGAAACTTGTAATAAATGTCTGAAATGCCAGTTGCGCCCCTCAGCGCCCAGCAAGCCACAGGTAACAGGTGAGTTTCGTGACGTCACACAGGAAGTGGACATAGGTACGTCCCTGTGACTTGGTGGTGAACAGTCGCTTGGAAAATACGGACGTAAGTCAGTTTATTGAAAGGAAAACGTCTGGTCTACTAGAGATGTGCAATTTTGGTGAGTGATGCCCCTATGACATAGTTTTGTTGTGCTAGAAAAACGCATTTGAATCACTAGAATCAGGTTTATATGTCCGATAAGTTTCCCTCCACGGGTGTAAATGACCATAGGCCTGCAGGTGCACTTTCATTTTTAAAACTGTATTCCTACATGTATTATTGTGTGTATAACATTAATTTACCTGGTTCATTTTAAGAGGAAATTAGCTGTCAACATTTAAAGAGACCGACAATAGCATAAATCAATACTTCAAACGTTTGAGAAGTATCAAATCTTTGTACTTCTTCCTCCCATCTGTGACTCACTCAGTACACAAGAGTCACTAGCATGTAGCCTTTGTATGCAAATACATGTGTCCACCCCTGCCTCCTTAACAGCAGAACAATACAAATTCAAATGTGGCTGGAAAAACCACAATGACTTCTTTAAAATTAAGTTAATCAGAAACCTGAACAATTTCTGCCCCTATTTAACGAGCTGCAAGTATAGTATGCATATGTAAGACCTAAAAAGGAAAAGTTTATCAGTGGAGTTTTCGTTTGTTGCAAGTGCATTTTGTAATGTTTGACATTTGAAGGAGTGTACATTTGACTTTCTTTTAGCAAATAATCGTAATTTATGCTGATGCAATGGTCTAATAATTCAATTTCATCTTAGTATATGCATCAACACATGGAATAATGTATTTGCCATTGAAATTAAATGTATTTGGATATTGTTGATAACAATATACATACATACATGTGTGCATTTAATATGTTTCCATAAACGTATGTAGGAAATTAACGATCAGGGGAAAAAAGCCAGTCAGTTAACATATCATGTCAACAGAGACACAGAATAAATGAATGTACTGTTTTGTAAGCAAGGGAAAGAGGTGTTGCTTTGTAGACACCTGATGGAGAATTTATCGGAGATGTACAGACGGGTGACAAATTAAAGGAAAAACTGTTACAGGACTGAATGCTTGACCCCTACAGTGAGGGGATCCGGTGGCTCTGTTATGCTGTGGGGGGCATTTTGCTGGCATGGTTAGTGTCCACTCCAACACCTTATTAAGACACTTTATGTTTGTTTTTCCTTTAATTTGTCACCTGTCTGTATGTTAACTCAGAATGTATGGCTGTTTTGGTATAATCAACATAAAGTACTTCTTGTATCTCTGTCAACCAGATAAGGACAAAGGGCCAAGGAGGCTGATGAAAAAGGGGTTAACACTCATCCTGGTCGGCCATATTAACTTCATCCTTGGAGCTATTGTCCATGGCAATGTCCTCCGCCACATTTCCAAACCCGGCCAACAAATCACAACAGAATACACTGCAACCAATGTCATCTCTGTCACATCTGGCCTGCTGGTGAGTCAATAGTTAAAGTATTCATACTTTGCTTCAAAGTCAAATTAGAAGTTCAGGAGAGGAAACCAAAAGGCTTAAGGTTTGGAGAACTTTCAAAGGCCAGTCTTGGTTTACTTAATATATTAAATTGAAGTAGCATTCACTGCATCAGCTCTCTGTGTTCTGTACATCAGACCAACAGTATAAATCAAAAGTGATTTGCTCCATCAGTGCGGCATTAGTGTTGTGTATTTTCTCCAGCAATCAAGACTGAACTTGTCTTTATAAGAGAGCTGGTTTTTCAAACAGATCACTAGTTGCTCAAGGGCAGATTCATTACAGAGAGCTATCAGATAAACTGCCAGTTATTGATGATGAGATGGTGATAAGGTCATGTGTCTTTGAAATATATATTCTGTTCACACATTAGTACACAGTATGTGATATATTTGCCCTGTTACTGCTTTTTCACTCATTGTCATTAATTTAAAAATCTGTGTTTATTCCTTTCTGTCTGAAAACGCAGCCTCACATCCTTTGAGGCGGGTTTACGACTTGTGGTACATAATTTAATAAGCCCTGTGCCATGCCAAAGTAATGAAGCTAAAACAATCATCTTGTCTTTTGAATCTTACAGAGCATTGCCACTGGGATTATTGCCATCGTGGTGTCAAGGAACCTTCATGTCTTCAAACTGGTAAGAAATTTAACTTAACTTGAATCACTGATATAATCAATTCACTCATTCTGTTTTTACTAAACAGTTCAATACACCTCCCCTTGTTTGTTTTATTTATTTGTACATGATGTTGTCTCTGTCTCTCCAGCAAATAGGACTTCTAATTGCATCATTCTTCAACGCCCTGCTGTCAGCAGCATGCTGCACTGGACTCCTCTTGGCCATCAGTATCACTGTCGCACACAATGGTCAGGGTTTGATGCTAGGATGCAACAATACAGAGGTTCCCATTGACGCTCGGTCACCTATCAGTGCCCAATGCCCGTTTGATACAACACGGATCTATGTGAGTCTAAACTTTCCTCTTAAAATATGATGATTGGTAGGGATGTACAATTGCAGTTGTTCAAGTAATGTCTGTTACTCCCAAGTTATACTACAATTTAAAGCGTCTTTGAAATATATATTCTGTTCACACATTAGTACACAGTATGTGATATGGTCAACCTTGTAGTGTTATTTTATGTCTCAGGACACCACCCTGGCGCTGTGGATCACTTGTTCTGTGTTGGCAGCGGTTGAGGTCGGCCTCTCTGTCTGGTGCTTCATCGTTGGATTGGCTCTCAGAGGGCTGCCACCCTGTGGGAACAGCTACATCAAAGAGCAGGTGTGTGTGTGTGTGTGTGTGTGTGTGTGTGTGTGTGTGTGTGTGTGTGTGTGTGTGTGTGTGTGTGTGTGTGTGTGTGTGTGTGTGTGTGTGTGTGTGTTTGGTCTTACTCAAACACACATACATGCATACAACTTCCCCACACATACCTACTCCTACTGCTGGATCTGTCATACTCTGCTCCTCTAAGTCAAATGAATATGCAAACACTCTTACTTACTCTCTCATGATAACACAGACTAAAATTCTCTCTTCCAGTTGGAGGAAGAAGCCGGGTGCTCTCCCCACAGCCGACGCCTTATTGGACGGCGCTTGAATCCTGATGCCTAACTGTGTTGACTAGCACAGCTAAATCCCAAAAGGCATTAATGCAACTGTGTTCAGAAGAGTAGATTTTAACCTACAGTCAGCTAGGTGAGTGTCATTGTATATGTCCCTCAGGAGTGGGATTAGTTTTAAGAAACTGGTTCTTACTTTGTAGTATCATAGTGCCATGTACACTGATGCACAGCTGGGTTACCAAATGGCTCTGTTTGCTTTGATTAAGTGTGGATATATGTATGTGGAAGCTACAGTAAGATATGAATGATAGTTTCAGTCTTATCAGAAGCCATCTATGACTGTTTGGGTTCAGTGGACCAAATATGTCACACTCAGCATGTCTTTCAATATGAAGAAACCTTTGTTTTTGATGAAAGTTCATTTTTATATCTAGCAAAATATGTTAAGTAATTTTAGCTGAATTTAGGTATATTATAACTTGTATGAACACTTACTGTTTGGTCAAATACCAGATACTAAACTAAGCTCTACTCATCAATCTTTATCTACAAACATTTTGCTTCACACTAGCTTTTCATGTACATTGACAAACTGTTATGTGGGGTCATGTTTTATGATGTTTTTGCTACCAAATAGTGATTTTTAATACTATGTAGATATAATATTAGGCTTTAGATTGAATCGGACACATTAAAGCGCACTTCTTGAAAATGTTTCCTATCATGAGATACGAAGGTAACAGCAGTCATATTCATAATGTTGTTGTTGCAGCCTTGTCCTAGAATTTCATTTAAAAAATGCTTCTGAAAGAAAAAGATTTTAAAGGCTTTGTGAAAATTTAGGGCTGAAAAGCTGCAGGGGATTAAATCAAAAAGTATTTTTAAGATTTTTAAATAATTATTTTTCTTTGTCGCTTTTGCCTCTAATGAGACATTTGAATTGATGAAATGACAAGAGAATTGAAGGCTGGCAAAATCAAATCTTTTTCTGTGTTTGTCCCCAGAAGGTTTCATCTTTGACAATTCATACATCTCAGAAAGCTAAAAGACAGCGTTAAGATGATATTGAGAATATATTTAACTGTCTGAATTGAAAGCCGTGGATGATTGGATGGATTGAGTACATTTGTGTACATGCAGAATACTGTTGGTGAATGTCAAGTGGGTTCATATTAAGAGGTTAAACCAGTATGTGGGCCAGCAGCCTCAGCTGCTGCAGACCCCCCACTTCTCAACAACAGAGAAGATCAGATCAGATCAGCCATGAAACGGTTAATCTAGTGCCGTGCTCAATCGTGTGGAAGGGAATCATAGCACAGAGTCCTAATCCTGAGGCTGTAAGGGATAAATATTGACATAGTGTTGACTGATACAATCACAACAAATCTGTGTGGTGGTTTCCGTCAGTAGGACATTGATGCCCCACTGTAGACTGTAGAAATTAGTATTTGAAATCACAAGATGAATATTAGTTTTGCAGAGAATTTGCAGAAACTGGCTTTTTTGAAACGTTTGAGTGCGTTATCAGTTAAATTTTAGGGATAGTGTTTGATGTTAAGTAATGGATGTCCTATATCTGAGGGTTATTTAGTACATTTGTAAATTTACCACAATTCTTTTTTTTTTCAATTTTAAAAAACTTAAAATAATGACTTTGATTATCAGTGATTAAAAAATGAGCTTGTTCATTTTTTCTTGAAATTGATTTGAATTGAAAACCTATTTACACTCCTTTAATTATGGTTGACTCCCTTTCTCTGCCCTCGGTTACAAAATGTAAAATAAAATGTGTCAACAGTCTATATACTCAAATACATCAATACATTAATGCTCCACATATTAGCAGACTGTGTGTAGAAGATGTGTTTCTTACAACTGCACTGACTGAAGTATTTTGCTGTCTTAATGTACGTTTGTCAGGTTAAATGAATAATCTAAAACTTTTGGTGCTTGTATTGTTGTTTCCAAATGAGAAATTCACTCATTTTCCCCCTAAATCAGCCAAGTTGTAACTTGATAACAGCTGTTAAATACTACCTGCTTTAAAAAGACAAAAGGTGCTGCACATATCATTATTTACTTTGTTTTTTTAATAGCATATACATTTGTTGTATGATTTTAATAAAGATTTTTAATAATGCTACCTCAAGTAGTTTTCCTGCTTTTAGTTGTCTTTGTTTATCATCTATTATCTATATTTTTGGTTCACATCTTTGTTATTGGAAGCCTGATGTCCCTCCTTGCACTGAGCCGCCAAGGGAGTGAGTTATTGCCTCTGCCTTCACTTCAGTGGAACTTTTTTTTTTTTTTCAAATTGGTTTTCACTCTTTGTGACCTGTCTGGTGCAAGGAGATTGACATGTAATATGGGAGTCCCAGGTGGGATCACATTTAACCCCAGAAAGGCCTTCAGAATGACCTTGAGAATAATGCTGAATCTCATCCTGCAGCATTTGAGATCTTGAGCACAACAACGAATGACAGAAATGTAGTGTGGTCACAGAATCTGTATTTAGCTCCATTAACACCAAAAATGTAAAAATATATGCCTTTTAAAAATGTGAATGTCAAATTAAGATGAATATAATAATTCACAAATAAAGACCCTGTCATCCCCTTTAACCAGAGACAAACCAGTCAAATACATATACACACTACTTATCTGCTCTTTGTGTTGTCCACTTGGACAGATTATAGGACAATGATCCCCCCCAGCATAGATGTGTAAAAAGCCCCTCTCCCAGCTAACCTCACCCCACTGCCAGCATCTTCCCTCTTTTCCGGTGATGTTTTGCAGGTAAACCATAAGTATACACTGTTGGTTAACCACTGTACTCGATGAAGATGATGAGAAGCTGCCAAAATCTTCAAGAGATTCCTGCCACAACAAACCCAAACTGACAGTCCTCTCCACAAATATTATGCAAGAATACTACTCAAAATATAGGAATTCATCATGCAGTTGGCAGACTTATTTGACTCTGAGACTAAATACTAAAAGTGTCAAGAGACCAAAATAATCAGAGAGATCTTTTTCCAAAGAAATATTTTGATAAAACTCATTTCAACCAAAGAGTATCAGGGCCCCCTGACTCTTGCGCCCCTGAGCCTGTGCCAGCTGTGCCCATTTGGTAACCACCGAGGGTTTAGATATACTTAAAATTAATGATCATTAAAAACACACATGAGATTATCTGACTCCTGGCCTTTATTAAAATTAAATAAACTGAATTTTCTAGAGCTATAGCCAACAATTAGGCCCTACCAACCACATGTTTCATTCAGTATTCTTAGCTTATACATTTATACATAGCCTACATAACCTACAGCATGTCCACAGCAGCATGCAATGTCCAGTGGGGCCAATTTTGTCATACCTCTGCGCGCTCCCGCTGAATCCGCGCTCACGATGTGTCTGCTGCACGCTGCAGGCAACCAGCTGCAAACAGTGGAACAACGAACAAGTGCTGCAGTGGACGGAGCCGGTGGAGCCGAGCAGCGCTTATTACCCTGCACACAAGGTAACGTATTTGAATTGTAACGTTAAAGAGGAACTATTTGATTCTTTGAATGTATTATTGGAGTTGGACAATAAATGATATAAAAGGAATCATGTGCACAAACAGCGCGCTGTCGGGCTGAAGACACCGCGGTGACAAACAGATTGATATATGCGCTCAACACTGATCCTGGCGTGTCATGGTGTTTGGTTCTTGTTCCAGTAAAACGAAGATGCGTAGCTCCTTGAAGACTACCTTTTGAAGACGCTGTGTTTTTTAAAACTAGCCAGGTTCTCCTGGAGAGAAAAGGAGAGCTAGACGTTAACGGCTGTGACATATAACCGTCCACCGGGTAACGTTATAGAGGTGCATTTTAACGTTATCAATGTATTAACGTTAGCTAGCTATCAGTGTTGCTGAGGTTTTATAAAATAGTAAGTTAGCTCGTAACGGTCGAGCGTGAGCTGTTTGGCGCAGGTGTAAAAAAAAAAAAACAACAAAAAACCTCGACTAATGAACACTTTCATGTGTTCTTAGATTAAGTTTTCTAATTTTGTTTTAAGTTTAAGGTATTGTCCGTCAAAATGCCACCGAGTCGCGATGTAAAACATCGCAGGGGAACGTTACTGTTGCCCGGACAACCTCACACTAACGTGCGAGTGGGGGAGTGTCTGATCATCCGCAGGTGTAACGTTCACGGTCACCGCCTGAAAACCTGCTGTGGTTGTGGTTTGCTTTGAACACGTTTTCAGTAAGTCTGCAGTATAAACTGTGTGAGAACCTGCAGTAACACCACTCGTTTGAATACACTAGCTTACTTTCCACACTAGAGACAGGAACTGATTATGAGCCTGCCAACACAGGCAGTTATAGTCTTTTAGAAAAACACTAACGCTACCTACTACCACACAGGCTGGTGTGGATTTCATCAGTCATTTTAATCCCCACTTGTATAGAGAGACAAGGGTGTGGCTAATCAGAGGCAATACATGATACAATACAACTTTACCCTAAGCAAGCCCTTTCTGCTTGTTTGACCATTAGGCCTTTCTTTGTTTTTGTAAACCTGCAGGACCAGCTTGAGGAATCTGCTCCAGTGTGGCAACTGAATGTAGAAGACAGAAATCTGACAGATCATTTGGAGGATAATGCTATATTGTGGATTCAACCTCTGATGATTCTTTAAAGCGTCGCTGGAAAGGAGAGTGAGAGGAGACAAAAGGAAACCAACAACTAGGAGGAGAGTCTGCCGGTGGAGCCATTATCTCAGGGACACGCACTCTCTTTGGGGATGGAATCAGGGGAATCTGTCTCCCTGACCAGGGGATTACCACAAAGTGGAAAAAAAATTTTAAAATGAGAAACAATTGAATCTGTGCATTTAAAAGCTCCTTCAAAGACATCGAACATAAAAAACAAAATACTACAATGGCTGGTGAATTTGAGGACTGACACAAGCAGCAGCTCCGAACTTTTAGACCTGCAGATGAGTTGGGACTCCATCACACAAGCAGTTCAGGGTACATATACAGAGTACACCTGCCTCTTTGTTGAAAGTGGATTTCTTGTTTTTCCCTTTAGTACTGCCACTAAAAATGGACTCAGTTGCTTCTAATGTGAAGAAGCCTTGAAGCAATCCGTGCATGTCCTCAAGGCTAGATAGCCTGAGCCACTCTGCAGAAATGTCTAACATTAAAATGCAAGCCTCAGCTGGAAGAGGATGTATGGAAGACTGGTTCTCCAAAACTAGAACAATCTCCTGCCGACAAACAAATCATGTCTGTTTTCCTTCCATCCCTCTCTCCCTACTTCTTTTCTTTCTGGTTACTCCTGCTCTCTCCATTCATATGGAGTTCATAGAGAGCCACAGTGAGTTTAGCTGTGAGCCCATCAGACTGAGAATGTGCCAGGATCTGCCTTACAACACCACCTTTATGCCCAACCTACTGAATCACTACGACCAGCAGACAGCCGCACTAGCCATGGAGGTAGGTAGCTTGTGTGTGTGTGTGTGTGTGTGTGTGTGTGTGATTCAGGCGGTGCATGCATTGTGTGTTTGCGTGTCGCAGCACATGGCGACATTGGATCGCTGCTGCAGTGAATGAGAGAGGTAGAATTACATGCTGTTTTTAAAACATATGAATTGAACTGTATTTTTATGAGTGTTTAAAATGTGACAAATTGAAAATCAACACGTCACCACTTACAGTAGGCTAAATGCTCAGTTCTGTCTTGGTGATATAAAGCATCAGCCTGCAAGGTTTCACACTGCAGTGTCACGCACCTGCTTAAAGGAAACAAAAGGAACTCGAGAGCTCAGATGTGATTACATCTGTGAAGACAATTCCTCAACAAATGTCACAACAATACAGCCTGAATCAGTATTAATCACATTAGACAAATTAGTGGTGTTGTTTATGTAATACCAGCAGTGTTGTATTTTCAGCTCTGTATTGATATAGTCAGATCACAGAACATTTTTTTACACTATACAATCTGTCACCCAGCAAGACTTATGCAAATCCTCCATATCCTTTATCCTCAGAGCACACAGATAAGGTTTGCACAGAAACAAAGGAGGGGAATTGTTTGACACCAAGAGAGAAACAGGTTGCTATTTTAAATATTTCCCCAAAATGCAATGAAAATCTTTATCAATAGGCATGTGGATACATGGAGCTATACTTGGAGTAAAGTTGCTTTCACACAGGCGTGGAATATGAAAGAGTTAACAGGAGCAGTGAATCAGTTGAGAAAAGGTGATAGTCAATCTACCCTCCTCATGTTACAGCTCCATCCCCTCACTACATGTAACTGTTCCACGTAGACGTGCTGTACACAGATGAATGTGTGTGTACTCACCGGAGCATTCATGACCTTTCTTGAATGTAAACCAGTACCTGACAGACAGGAGGTGCTATCTGAGCGACAACAGCAGCAGAATTTTTTTTAAAAAAATGTAAAAAAAGAGAGCAATTATGTGATTGATACTTCCAGAGAAATGTTTTTTTGGGGGTTTTTTGCTGATAGCCAGGACAGGGGCTTAAAAGAACAGAGGAAAAAGCTGTCTGAGTAGTGCAATAGTAGACACACACTATCCATCTATATCATGTTACGTCTCTTTCCTACTCCTTTGTTACTCCCTGGAGAGGGAGAAAAAACACAGAGGAAGGTGTTGCTCAATAACTAGACCATAATTGCCTGTTTGCGGCAAATATTTGTTAGTAGCAAAGGCAATGTGCTGCACTGTATTAATTAATTTCCTAGTATGAAAGCAGATTGTTTATTCCATACAAACAATAAACGCAAAAACAAAATCTTTACAGGCAAGGCCCAGCCTGTTTTAATGGGAACGTAATGTTGCTAATATCAAGTTCTTTATGTCTCTATCTCCTTTTAGTATGTCATGTCTTTGTGTCAGTCTTCATCCATCCAAATGTCTTTAGGTCTCAGTCTTACTGCACATAGTGATTGGCATAGTTTAACTCATGTTTTGGCTACCATGCAACTGTGGTTTATAGTTTGGGGAACACTGGAGGGTAACAAATACAGTCAGTCGAATTAAATGCGCCTCCAGCTGTTCATAGTTGGCATATTAAACTACCCCTGTTGAAAAGCAGATGAATTCTGACAAGGCCAACATTGGCTGTGCACTTTGCGTGTTTAATCTCGGGGGACTTAGTTGATGTTTAGGTAATATTTTCTTTTCTCATGTCAAAACCAGATGAATGTCAGCCAAAAGATCAAGCCAAAATTCTCTGTTCTGCACTTTGAATATTAAATCACAAAAAGGGATTTTCTAACATTTTCTCATGTCAAAATGTGCAGTACACGAGACTGTCAGGATCACTGCTGTCAGGCTCTCCCTTTTTCCCCTTTGGCAAATAGAGGGATTTAGAAAAACAGCTTTATTTCGGAGTGACAACCGTGTGTTTTGAATTCGCTCAGTGCATTTCCAATGGACGCTAACACTCCCTTTGTCATAGGATTCACTCAGCACATCAACGACCACGCAAGTGTTCAAATCAAGTCGATTCCCCAGCGTCATGTCAAAACATGCTGTGTCAGGGATTGTAAGAAGCGTCTGTTGTTGAACTTGATTTGACCCAGATGAAGAAGTAGCCTTGTAACTGACACCTTCAGTCCCTGCAGTCATAGAAGAGACAGCTTTCTGAAGATGGTTGAGTAGCAACATGAGCCCTGTTAGTTTCCCTGCTCTGGTCTGCTTTGACCAGGCATGGTAGTCCTGGTGGGAACCCTGCAGGAAATTAAATAATATCTCTCAAGGGACACTGGCTATATAATAGCAACTACAATAATCTCTACATGCATGTACACCAGTTTATGTGCAGTATAAGAATATTAGTGTAGAGCTGCAACAAATTGATTAATCATTTACGTAATTTTTTAAGCAAAAATATCTGGTTCAAGCTTTTCTTTGTTTTATATCATTGTAAACTTAATATCTTTGAGTTTGGGATAAAAAAAAGACATTTAATGTCTTCACCTAGGACATACTGAAAATGTGCTGGACAATTTTCAGTATTTTCTGACATTGTATAGACAAAACAATTAATCAGCTAATCAGAGAAATTGTCGGGAGATTAATCGATAATGAAAATAATCATCCTAAATTAGTTTATTATATCTGTGCTAGAAATAGTATTGTAACAACAAGGGACTTTCTGTAAGATCTCTACATTTAGTTACATGTAGTGCTGAAAGAATTAACAATTACTAAAGCATAGTAGGCTCGTCATTTGTTAATTAAGTATGTAGAATATCATTAATAGTGAATTTTGCTTTAATTTTCTCTATCTTTTAGACAGGAAGCTAATATCCCCATTGAATTAACATCTACATGTACTCTGTCAACATATATTGTCATCATGAAATCATATTATCTTTGAATTTTGTGTTAAATACCAACCAACAGGAAATGTGTAATTCAAATGATTCCCAGCAGGGAATACAGCATCTAGTTAATGCAGCAGATTTCCTCTTTCTGTATGTCTATGTACATCTGCTTTTCCCCCTTCTAAAACTCACTGGGATTCACTGGGCTGATGAATTTTTGTGCCCTTGTTCATAAAAAAAAATCAGTTATCAACTGTCACCAAGTAACTGTGGTCCAGAGCAGTTGTACAGCAGCTCAGCTGGGCTAACATCTGGAGGTCAACAAAATCAATCAGTTACAGGCACTCTGTGTTTAGATGTGTTCAACAGGAGTTATTAAGGTTTGGTGAAATCTAAATAGATGCGAAGAGAAAAAACCTGTTACTGTTACTTCATGATGAGTAATTTTGGTCTATGTCAAAGTCTGTCAAACTCAACTGTTGTTTGGTTAGTGTAAAAACATTATAGCTTAAATCTTCAAACACTCAATGAATTCAATGAAGATCAACCTGATGGAACAAACTCTATTAACTCTATTCAAACTGGCCTTACAACAGAAGATGCCTTTCATTAAAAATATAGAAGTCTTTTATCAAGTGACAGTTGAGACGATGAGTGGTTTCAACACAGATCCATTTGCATGTGTGTGTGTTTGGGAATTTTACCTCTTGTAGCAAAATGTAAAATAAACGACTGCTGCCAAATCAGCGTGAAGCATTTCAGATGCCTTAACGAAACTGGAGCCATTGTCAGCAGCTGTTGTAGTCACATTTTGGGTCAGATCACATGATGAATGTTTGCCTCAGTGGCAAAGCTTTCGTGTCTTGACTAGTTGGATCATTCTGAGCTGCCGTGTTTCTTTGATTTTTGTCGTCTTCAAGTCATAGGTTGAGACATATTCAAACCCTGGATTCAAAACATTTTTAAACCTTGCTCTGTTTTGAAAAGAGTGGAGTTTTGCACTTGTTGAGTTGGTAGTTTTGACTGATATTGCTTTTTCTCGCTTTTCATTTTAGATGTCAAGCTAAGCCAAAAATGCATTATCCCTGAGTGTGTGCACAATTAGGCCTAACGTACAAGGACACATTTATTCAGTGTTTGAGTGACAGGCTCGTGGTAGAGAACAATATATTTCATGTGTGTAATTGATGAGGTACACTAGCACTTCCTGTGTGTGTGAGAGAGAGAGAGAGAGTGACAGGAAAGGTTAATGGTGCCAGCTGTCATCTCTCACTAGCGCTAACTAGCTGCTAATCTCTCTCTCAGTTCCACAATGAAGACATTGATTCCCACAGACCAACCGCCACCCCATCTGCCACAATAGTCAATTAAACCTGAGCAAAAAGGGTGAGAGAGACTGAAATATAAGAGGGGGAAGGGAGAAAAGAAGGGAAATGGATTTAGAATGGCCGAATGTGCGAATGGTCACGTTATTTCTTTGGGAATATGTCTGTATGTTTGAGTGTGTGTCTGTGTGTGTGCTCACATGCATGCTTTAATGTCACTTAGTCCTATGGCCTGTACTGTCCATCTGCCACAGCATGTTATGGTTCCCAGAGGATGCGCTGTCGGTCATGACAGTATTTTAGGTCTATGCATGTTAGACACAGAGATGTAGACATATGACATCAATGGGATTGTGTTTCTATACTAAGAAACAGGAACTGCTCACATGAGTTAAACGTAATATCATATAGAAACATCTTCCCAGCAATGCTTGAGTTTTTCGAAAGCTTTTTAGTTTAGTTTTTTTCCCTAACTTACATATAAATGTAATGTTTATATTAGAATGATATGTGGCCTGACAGAATGTAGAGTAACACACTTGACATACTGTATAAGAGCTTGTTAATAATTCAAATACATTACAAAATGTCTTGTTTAATTGTATTTAAGAGATTTCAGTACAGTTATGGACAAAAGAAGATGAAAGGAAAGAGAGGACATTTTTATGAGTGCACTGTGCCCTTAAACAAAACTGAAGACAGGTGTGAAACAGAGAATGAAACAGAGCCCATCATGCCCATGATTGTCCTTTGTTAAATATATAAATAAATAAATATGCAGGCATCATTCTAGTTGCCCTGCCTGAGGCCTTCGGAGCCCAGATGTCGTCTTTGCCACAGAGTTTCCCCATGAATTAATGGGTAGATATTTTGCTGTCTGCATTGGAGTGTTGTTTTTGTGTCATTTTGGTGAGATAGATTTTTTTAGCCATTAACAATTTAAGATATTTAAATGATTCCCAATGACTGAATGAGGTTAAATTCATTTTATTCAATTAATTAAATTAAATAAGGCAAAAATAACAAAACTTGAGAAAGTCTTGGTACTAAATTCTTACAAATCTCTCAAATGCCTGAATTTCTTAATTTTCCCTTTTGTTTTGCCATTTATTGATGTCTTTACTCTATTAATGACACAAGGGCTGAACGATTTTGAAAAGTATCTACTTGTGATTATTTTGACTGATATTGCAATTGATATGATTTGCGATATTAGAGGGAACGATCATTTTTACATCATTTTTTGCAAGGATCTGTACCAAACAAAGATGTTTTCTTAAGGCTGTAGAATATGATGTGTATGCAGGGACATTTCTGCAGCACCACAATATTTAATTTAAAATGGTATTTTGACACACTTTTTGCCTTTAACAAATATTGCGTCTCCTGCGATTTGAAAATTGCAGTGGGCCATATCGAGATTTTGATAAAATTTCGATTAATTGTTCATTCCTATCTGACACACACAAAAATTAATGAACACCTGTAAAATCTAATGAAGTGCTATACAGGAGCTCTTTAGTTTGTAAAGCATATAATGCCCATTTTTGTTGACATCTCAGAGAGCTGTTGATTCAACTCTGTAATGGTTAAAAGATACAAAGTAGGAGGTAATTATATGATAGTATTGTACCTCACTGAGTTAGTGAAAACAGTGTGGACAGTTCTGGGACAATCTTTGTCATTTGGATGCAGGAGTGTAAGAGATTAGAGAGCCCCTGGTCTAACAGTCAGTTTAGAGAAAGGCTCATTTGGAGCACACTGTTTGTTAAGCAAATAGACAGCAACCCTAGTTGTGAATGAAGGAATTCAGAGCTTTCAATCACTACATTTACATGCACACTGCAAAACCAGGATATTGGGAGAAATCAACAATAGGCAGAAATCGATAAATGAGTTTGCATGCAGTGCAATGGCCTGATTTTTATAAAACTCACCTTTTCATGCAAATGTATTATTTATAGCTATACCACACTGCAGCTTAAGGAGTTTTTTCTTTCTTTTGCTAATGCAGCTTTCACAATGACAGTACAGTGAGAGAAGAGGCTCTGTAGTAAGAGGTAGCACAGTTTTTCCTCACTGTGTGCATGCATATAAATTTTATCAAATATTCTACTGTGAAGCAAGGAACTCAGTTACAAATATACAGTACAAGGCCAAGAAATGAGGTTTTTCCAACATAAATCTTGTCTTTTTCACCAAGTTTCTCTTAATCTCTCACCTTGAGTAATGAAACCTGATTGTTCTTTACATGACGTTTTAAGAAACCACGTAACCGTAGTAAGCCAATAGTAACCTCAGTACAGCCAGACCCTCTCCCTTCATTCAGCAGGGTTCTGGTTACGTACACAAGTAGCCATTTGACGTGTAATGTGATGCTAATGTGGTTTAGAAGAATATGATGCCCCATTAAAATAATTGAAGGTTGAAAAGAGGTTTTATCATGACTGAGATGGTGATTTTTCTCTTCAGGGTTGTCACTAATAATTGCTCTTGGTGAGGAAAAAAGCTTCTTAACTCCTATTTAAAACTCAGAGGTGTCACTAGGTTGCAGGCAGGTTGACAGTCACAATCCTGTCTGTTTTTTGCCCACTTACATTTCTTTTTAGTGACTCCATTTGGGATTCTTAAAATTGCCCTTCCAAGACTTGTGTAATAATAGTTCTTTTCTCATCCTACCAACAGGCCAATTAAGGCACATTATAGCAGTCATGTGGCCTGTTGTGGGCCCCAAGTCATATTTAAAGAAAGGAAAAAAAAACAATGTAATGGAATATGATGAATGGCAGGCAGGCAGTTACATACTAAATCACTGTGAAAAGACGCTTAAGAGCTTTTCTTATCCCACAAGACCACCCTTGTTTTTAACTCCACCTACTCAAGAAAAGAGAGTTGAAGGGACGGATTTTTAAAAATGTACCAGCCCACAATGACATTAAATCAGCCATCTGTTAAACTGTTTTTCTTGATAGTAATCATTAAAATGTCATCTTATGTTTTTTTTCATGCTGAAGAAATAATGTTAAATTAAGTGTGAAGGTTTTGCTGTTTTATACGTATTGCAGAGGCAGATGGATTAATCTGTGGGAGACACAAAAAAGATCAGGATGGCTAAAGGGACAAAGTGTGTGGAAGGAAATGTGTGGAGCAGTAGAACAGAAAGAGAATGTCAGAGACTAAACACAGGGAAATACTGACAGAGTGACAGGTTGTGTAAAGTCTTTAGACCCTACTGTCTCCGGTGTTTGTGTTTCCCTCAGCATGGGGTCCTGTCCTTCAAAATAACCCTGCTCTGTTTAAGAAGGGCCACCCTGGGGCCACCAGGTCCCCACAACAGAGAGAGAGTGTGTGTGCCAAATCTGGAGAGTTTGAGGCTTGTTGTGCTTAAGTGTGGTCTGTTGTGGGGTTTTTCTTTGTCTGTGAATAGGGAAGAGTGAATTAGGATTTAAAAGGTGTGTTTTTGTGATTGTGTGTGTGTGTGTGGGCGCGCGCATGCATTTTTGTTACCTCATTGGGACCTTTTTTGGTATAAACACCGACCTTTTCGGGACCAGTAGTCATCATGGGGTCCAAAGCCCAGTCCTTATGAGGTAATACATCATTTCTGAGGTACTGGTAAAGGTGTGAGTTGAAGTTAGGTTAAGGTTGGGGCATGAATTGGTTATGGTTAAGGTTAGGGTTTGAGTGAAGCTCAATGCAATGTCCTAACAAGTGTGTGTGTGTGTGTGTGTGTGTGTGTGTGTGTGTGTGTGCGTGTGCGCGCGTCTGTGGTGTTCAGTGCATCTGAAGAGGCTGATTACCCTATTCACTGTGGTAGAGACGGACAGGTCCTCATTCAGTTTAAAAGTTCCTGTTTATTTCAATTGAACTCTTGATTATCCTGCTTATTCTGACAGAGTCTATTGAAGCCGGCAGCCCAAATGAAGCAATCATTTATTTATGCACAGAACAAAGGCACTGCCTAGTGCTGTTTTTTGGCAGACTGTTCCCATCAGCATAGCTGCCACTGCTGCTTATCCAACCTCACAATGCCAAGTAAGGAGAGATTTGAGGAGAGATTGGAGAGACTTTCTGTGGCTCAAACACTGTTCTGTAGCCCACTATAGCCCACTGGTTTCCATGAAGATATGAACCATTTCTGTATGCTGCTTGAATTCCCCAACCTAATAACATCCTCCTTAATGTATTCGGACAATATTCTACAATTTAATACATCACAAACAGGCATGTTTCTAATATGTGTATTAAATCAAATAATATAAAATACAAATAACATTCACCAAGTACCATTTTCTCCATTTCAATTATCATATTTTCAAAATATACTAGGGCTGCAACTAATTATTATTACATGGTTTTCAAAATTATTTACAAATAAAAATCTGAAAAGTGTTGAGCGCATATGTATTCACCTCCTTTGCTTTGAAACCCCCTAACTAAGATCAGGTGCAACCAGTTGCCTACAGAAGTCACATAATTAGTTAGATAGAGTCCACCTGTGTTCAATTTAATCTCAATATAAATACACCTGTTCTGTGAAGGCCTCAGAGTTTGTCAGAGAACATTACTAAACAAACAGCATCATGGAGACCAAAGAGCTCACCAAACAGGTCAGGGATAAGGTTGTGGGGAAGTACAAAGCAGGATTAGGTTATAAAAAAAAAAGCTTTGAAAATCTCACGGAGCACCATTAAATCCATCATTAGAAAATGGAAAGAATAAGAGAAGGCCATCTAATCAGAGAAGCAACCAAGAGGCCAATGGTAACTCTGGAGGAGCTGCAAAGATCCACAGCTCAGGTGGGAGAATCTGTCCAAAGGACAACTATTAGTCGTGCACTCCACAAATCTGGCCTTTATTGAAGAGTGGCGAAATCCCATTTGGAGTTTGCCACAAGCCATGTGGGAGACATAGCAAATGTGAAGGAAGGTACTCTGGTCAGATGAGACCAAAATTTAACTTTTTGGCCCTAGTGCAAAACGCTGTGTGGCAGAAACCCAACACTGCACATCATCTTGAGTACACCATCCTCACAGTACTGGGAAACTGGTCAGGACTGAGGAGATGGACTGGGCCAAATACAGGGCAATTCTTGAAGAAAACCTGAGCACACAACCAGAGCTACACTGAAATGGTTTAAGGCAAAGAATGTTAATGTGTTAAAATGGCCCAGTCAAAGCCCAGACTTCAATCCAATTGAGAATCTGTGGCGAGACTTGAAAATTGCTGTTCACAGATGGTCTACATCCAATCTGACTGAGCCTGAGCTATTTTGCCTTGAAGAACAGGCAAAAATTGCAATCTTTTAGATGTGCAAAGCTGGTAGAGACATGCCACAAAAGACTTGCCACTGTAATTGCAGCGAAATGTGGTTCTACCATGTATTGACTCAGGGGCGGTGAATACTTGTGCATCTCACAGATTTCTGCTTTTTTGTCTTAATTATTGTTTGTGTCACAACAAAAAGTATTTTTGCACCTTCAAAGCTCTATGCCTGTTGTGTTAATCAAATGGTAAAAATCCCAATAAAATCAATTTGAATTCCAGATTGTAGCACAGCAAAATATGTAAAAGTCCAAGGGGGACTTATGCAAGGCACTATAAATATAGGTTATCCATGTCTTATGGTCTTAATCTGAACCCATGACCCAGCCTCAGAACTCTGTGTGTGTGTGTGTGTGTGTTTGCGTGCGTATGGTGAGAGTGAGAGATGTTTAACCCACACTGCTAAGCCCAACCTCAAACTAACATACACACTATCATTGATCCCCTTCTCACGCAAAGCCACTCAACACAAGGCAGCTCTAACATTTTCAGCATACTGCAGGTCAGGACCAGCGTCAGCATTAAGAGCTCTAGTGCTACTAATTGTGTGCTTATCAAGGCCACATGCAACTCTTAACTCTCCCAAAATAGCTCCCATATATATGCATACAATCACATGGATTTTTAAACAGTTCACATCACTACCAAGAGGGAACATTAAACTAAAACACTATAACTTGCAGACATTTTGTTTGAATTGCTGTTTCTGACAACTGTCTGCCTGTATAGTCTGCAAATATTTGTATTTTCTTGACCAGCAATTTTTTAAAACCAAACCATGCCCAGTCTATGACTGAAGCACCATTTCCCCCCCAGCAATTTCTCTAGTTTTTGGTAAAATGGAAGATTATGTTCACTATACGTTACCATGCAGAGAGTTGCTCCACTGCTTGTGGCGCACTTCTGCTTGTGTATATCTATTTCTTATCTAACTCCATCTATTACCCCCCACTGACCCAACCCCAGCATCCCACTCACTCAGTGACTCAGCCAATTAGTGTCAGAGTCATTGCTTTCCTCTCTCTCTCTGTTGCTTCCAGACTCTTTTGTCTGGATAAGCAGCATGTTTCAGTGTTCACTACACATCATATTAACAGAGGGGATGCTCAATGATGTTGTCAGCATATACAACTGCAAAGCAGACATTTTGATTTGGTCACAGGGTTTGAGCCAAGTGTGTTATTGCAACAATGGCCCCATTTAAACATAAAATGTTCTCTCACTATTCCCCATAAAATCAAGGGCAGGATCAATGCTGTTAGCATGCTTCTCATTTTTACATTTTATAAGCTGTATCAACATTGTGAGTTAGCCAAACTGCACAATAAAGCTTTTGGCTGTTATCTTGCATCACAAGCAGGTGTCCGTATGCTTTGCAAAATATGTTTTTCAGGAAGTTAAATGCCACTATGCATCATTTTTATATTTAGAAACTTAGCAAGGATTGTCTTGTTATTGTTCTCAAAGACCAACAGAGTGATGAGCCTGTCAGTCATTAAACCATCTAGCATTGCCTGACTGTGCATGTCATTTTCCAGCCCTGCAAGCTATACTGTACTAAGTATAACTGAGCCAGAATCCTTCAGTCTTGCAGTCGCCTTAATCAGGAGCTGAGCAGCAGCTTGTTCTGTCATCTGTGAAATTATAACACTAGCTAACGTTAGCATAGCATCAAAAGTGGAGACTGAGAGCTGTGAACAGGATCAATTTTGATATCTGATATCTTTGTCAGATGTGGTTTACCAGCAGTTTGTCTTTATTACTATAAGTGGAAAACTAGATACTGTAGCAGTCAGTACTAAATAAACTGCCACTTTACCAGGTATTTCATTTACCATTTAATGCATGTGTCTGTAGTTATGTGGAAACTCATATCATCATACAAATTCATTTGAAAACACATTTTTATCATTTCAAATCTAATTGTTTCTGTATGCATCAGAAGCTAGAAATAGTTTATTTTCCTCTGACTGTAACAGAGTGTATATGAGTTTAACAGCAGATGGGTATGCACAGACGGCTTGGATTGCGTTAGGAAGTGTGTGGGTGCTATCTGATTCAGCGTCATTGTCAGTGTCTTGGCTCCCCATCTACATCTCTATCATTTCATTTGACCCTCTCTCCTACGCCTCTCAGTTTCTTTTATTCTCACTTTCACACTCTCCCTGTGTAGCTCATTGTATGAGCTTGTTTGCTATCCTTTTTGGATGGTTCACCCATTAAAGGAGTCCTGCCACAACGTGTATGTGGACATGTGTGTGTCTGTGCACATGCATGTGCTTTGCATTGCTTTCGTCAATGAGACACGGTCCTGTGAGAGTCTCCACATCACCTGTTGCCATGGTAGTTAAATAGGAAGAGAAGGAAAGGGAGGAATGGAGGGAGACAGACATGCAGGGGAGGGGGTGGATGATGATTGCATGTTGTGGAATAAACCGAGAAAAGGAGAAGGAGGGAAAGGACTGTTGATAAAAGGGAGGAAATAGTAGAGGCCAACTAGATTCATACTTTGTTTGGTTAAAAAATACACATTGTACTCAAATGTTATTTGTCTTGGAAGATTCAAATAATCATACAGAATCTGTGATATTGGAAACCACAGCTGTGTAATCACAGAGAATCATGGTGTAGTTGAAGAATATAGGTTCTCTACCCACACCAATGAAAAGACTACTGAGGTATGCAGTATGTACTACATAACTGCATACTGCTTTTCATAGTAGTATGCTGTATGAAATTGTTCAATTGATTAATTTGCAGTATTCTAGGCTAGGCTTATCTTGTGTCTAGGTTTGGAAAGCAGAAGTAAACAATAGCACGGCTAAAGGCAAACCACTGTTACTGTGTATCATCTCCTCATGGTTTAAAAAAGAGAAGTTATAAATGTGGGTTTTCATGATTCACAAAAACTGATTTTCTAAATGTTCGTTAATAACGTGATGTTGACTGTCTACAGCGCGCACACGCTAGAGTTGTGACCCTTCCAGCACTTTGCATTGTCAGACACAGTAGGCGAAGTAGACTGGTCAGATGCATACTAGAGATTTTTTTCCGAATTAGTACGACATCCAGGTATTTTTGGCATACTGCGGATTTTGCTTTTGTTTGCATACTGCAGATTACATGCTACATGTTTGCTAAATCAGTACATACTGCTAGTGTAGTGGTTTCAAATGCAGCCAGACTCCCTTGTTGACAATAAAAGTGTGATAGAGAAACAACCACAATTTTTGCTTTGCTCATTGTTGTCTGGCAACCACAGGTATTTTAAGTCATTTCAAACTGTATTGTAGATGAGTGACAGTTCTCTCTTTAATTCAGACATTAACATGAACCTTTCCTACACTTGATTGGATGAACATACTGCTCTTTAGACTATCTTTGTCTTTGGTTTGGAAAAGCATGGTATTTGTTCTGACAATGTCACATTTATCCTAAACCATCCACCAAATCAGTGGATATATTCAAGGCGAGAAATGGACCATTCAGACAGCAGTTTAGAGAGGCAGTGGTTTATCATATAAACTGACTGGTTGTACATATCTGACCAGACTGAAACATTTCTCAATGGATCTTTCCAGAATTAAATCTGGATGGGAAAACAGAATTAGTTAGATGCAGTCTGGGACTGAGGCTAGAAATACATCAAATCATCACTGTGTATGTTCAAGAAAGTAGAATAAATCAAAATAGCACCACACAAAAATGCTACAAAATAAGGTTCATGTTTATGGGATTGATACGCAGACAGTTGACAACAGGATAAAAGTGAGTCAAAGGCAAAAGAGATGCGTTATAGCAAAACTTAAGTCTGACAGCATTGAAAGTTTAGTGAGGAAAAATTGAGATAACAGGTAAAATGTGTTGGCAGGTTGTACTGTGATTTCTTAGCAGATAAATAGTAAATAGACAATTGTGGAATATGATAAAATAATAGAAAAATTGGGTAACTGAAAAGGAATTAAGGGATGAGGAGAAAAGGTGCACCATGTTAAAGAAGAAATAATGAAGAGAACAGAGGAGGGACAGAGTATGTTGACGCTATTGCCTAAGAGTTTTTTGTCAAACATGAGATGACAGGATGAAAGAGGAGGGAAGTCAATGAATGCTGATGTCGCAAGAAAAAAAAAAGGAGAGGTAGAGGAGGAGGACAAGTGCATGTCAGTGTAATTGCCAGGAGTAAATGGGAGGCGAGGAAAAGAAGAGATGAATACAGGAGAAAGAAGATAGGAGGAGAGGAGGAGGGGAGGTGAACGTGAGGGGGAATGCCATTAACGGCTTTGTCCGGTCCTCCCGACTGAAGGATGGATGGACACGGATAAATGAACAAATGAATGAAAGACGGAGAGAGAGTGTGAGAGAAGGGTGCCCCTTTCTTAACTGTCTTTTCAGAGATTAGGGAGGAGAGCATCGCGGTCCGCTCAGTTCATCTATTCATGGCCAACGCCTGTCTCTCTCACGAGGGTGTAAGAGGAGAGAGGAGGCAGGCACATAGCCAGTGTGTGTATGTGTTGTTAATTTGTCTGTGAACACATTTATCATGTGTGAGTTATGGAGCAAGAAACCAGAAAATGTAGCTGGAGATGAAATCTAGCTAGTAAAAATGAGAAGCAGCAGCAAGAAAAACCGGTATATTTAGAAGATAAAATAGAAAATAGGGGGTGAGTGGTGAATAAGAGGGAGATGCAGGGATCATATAGTTGCTACTTGATCGTGAACTGAAACGATGCACTCCGCTTACACTGTAGAGACAGAGAATTTAATTGACTCTAATATATATTGATGCAGTGAAGTAGGATGCAGTTAATAGTTAGAGTGGATGGAACAAAAATAGAGGGAACGAGTGGCAGGAGAGAGGCTCATGCCAAGGGGAATATTTTAGTTTCTGCAAAAAGACAGCAAGACAGAGAGAAATTGAGGATTTAGTTCTAAGTAGAGAAGGAATGTTGCAGGGATGTTATAGCGAGCTAATGGAGTTAGGGGCTGATGTGGTCTGACAGCATTTGTGCTGCAGGGCCTGACATACCACTAAGAGAGTAAGAGAGTGAGAGAGTGAGTTACAGTGTGAGATAGAGATGGCACGAGAGGACGAAAAATAGATGGAGAGCGTGTGAGGGTGTTATGTCCAGATGGGCTTTGGCAAGGTTTAGTAGCAGATTTTTTCTCATCTAAGTATCTCTTCATGTGTCAGGGAGAGGTACGAAAAATGGTACATTCACTTTGCTAGTGCATTAAGACAGCAACGTTTTAGTCCTTTTTAATGTGCAGATTTAAGGGATTGAGGTTGCTGATTTTTTTTCTTGATCGGCAAAGATAGTGTACATTAATGTTCCAGAAAAATCTCATCAGCAAAACATGCAGGCTGAAAAAATGTCCAGAATTTTTGTTTTCAGTGGGTTTTAGAGCTGTTCAGGCAGTCTGATTGTTATTGGAATAGACATCACAATCAACACAGTAACAACATAAAGTCAATGAAAAATAACGACAACATCACCACTTTTAGAATTTTTATTCCATGATATTTTTACTTTGTTGAACATCAGAACACTGAAAACTTGGGCAACAAAAAAAAGAGATTCTTTTGAATAAGGCATTGCTGCCAGAACAGGAGCTGTTTCTTTGGAGGCTTAGACCCAACAGCCTGTCACCTTGATCTGACCACAACACAAAGCTGCTGACAGTTTCAGGAAGTGTGTATATGTGTGTCTCAGGTTCTCACACTACTAAACACTTCTTCCAACCCATTTGACTCCCTAATCCAACGGGAAACCACCACTCTTTTCTCCATTCCACTCCAGTTTTTCTCCTTTTTTTCCTCCATTCCTCCTTCCCTCCCTCTCTTCCTCCCCCTCCTCCTACACTTGACAATGTGTATGAGTTTCTGCAGAGCTGGCTAACTGGATTTTCTATAACCGCTCTAAGCACATCACCTCACTACACACAAACACACACACACTCACAAAAAAAATTCCCACTGGCTAAACTGACTACTCAAGCACATTACACATGTCCAAAAACTCACATAAGTTGTGTTGTTTTGGATCTGAATCCAGATCAGTACAACCTCACCTTCGTCACAGAGAAAGTGGAAGGAATTGCTGTAATGGTTGCTTAGAGTTTAATATAACATGCTTAACAATACTTCAAGCATTTCTCAGATCACTTAAAATGATTTAAATTTATGTTATATTACATACTGTATGTTTAATGGTGCATAATAAACCCCAGTGGTTGTTTAGTGACTTTTTAGTGAACTGTGATGTTTACGCACTTTACAACTTTACTTTTTTTTAACCAGTAAATGACTCTGCTCTCCTCTTGCTACCTGCCTCACAGCAGTTGCTGGTATCTTTCTCTTGTTTACCAAATGCAGAATTGCTTGCATTACGTGACTGCTAATTGCATGCCTTTTTCTTTCTTTCTGTCTTTCTTTGTTGATTTTTTTACTTAGTTTTTCTCTCTTTCTCTCTCCCTCCCCCTGGGTTTTTTGTAGAGAGGGAGTAAAGAGAAAGAAACTTAATCCCTCTATTGAACAAGAGGTGGACCGGTCAGGAGCTTTTTCTCTCATTTTCCTCTGTGTCAAAAAACCCACCCTGCTTCTCCGTTCTTCTTTTCATTCCGAACGCTCACAATTGCCCGTCCATATCACCCATTCACACAAACATGCATAGTCTATTAGTGGTATTTATTAGTGGTTTAGTGGCAACCTAATATTTTTCTACACAGCTACCAGCTGAATAGCTTGAGAGACGACAGGGGTGTCCTGTCAAACTCTGGGTGCCGAGCATTGTTGCGCAAAAATGTCCAAATATTTTTTTCTAAAGTGAGTGGAATTGTTTTCCTGAAATACAAAAATAAATAAGTTTTAAGAGTCTAAAGTTTTATTCTAAAGGTTTGACTTGATATAATAGGAAAGCACCCCCCATTGTGCTATTTGGATGCCAAAATTCATTATACATAAGCTTCCCCTGCACAGCAGTTGAATCAACAGCACTCATACTGCAGTAAGGGCACTTATGAGGGATGATTTTGCGAACGTTGAAATGTTTCTCTGAAATGGTTCTCACAAAATGTAGTCGCCAAATAGCTGAGGTCAAGCCACCATTCATAGCATTTTAAATCTGTGTGGAGGAAACGTCAAGTTGGTAAACAACAGTACATGATGGATGGCGTTTTGTTAGCATGTGGTTTGCATGATGACCTTTGATTATTGTAGATTTTATTTTCTGCATGATGTACGTTTAGTACAATTTCTTTCATTGTACTTTTTAGTTTTGACATTTTTGTGGTGTCATTTTGACCTGAGTTGTAGTTTAACAGGGTTAGTGTCGTCCACCACAGTGTCTTGTACTTAAAGGCAGCAACACAGACGATAGCAGAAAGGCATTCTTACTTTGAGACCAATCTCATCAGAGTTTCTAGTCGGGGGCTGTGAACTGTTGTTGCCACGACATTGTTGAATAAATTACATACTGTAGAAATGCCGGATCTTGTTATTTTAACACATTTAAGCTTTTAGCTTGAAAACATTGCATGTCTTCAAACTTTATATGAGTCTGCTGCTGTTGTGATCTGCCAAAAAAGTCCGGCAACTAATTACATTAGTATATTTACTCTCATAATGTTCAAAAATAGAAAATAAATAGCTTTAATGATAGAAGGATGCAGAACTGATACATAACCATTAAGGACGCACTGTTACCATACCATTGTAAAGGACCAGAGTATTTTTCCCAAACAGCTGTAGACTGCAGGTTTGATCTATCAATCATAAATTGTGTTCACACGCTCACCCATAGATGGGAGATGGAAGGTCATCCTTGTGTGCTGAAACGCTTGTACAGAAATTATGTTTTGCGTGTGTTGAGTTACATATATCCCAGCTAATTAATGTTCTCAGTCATGGCAGTGCCTTGTAAATTTGCATGATTTATGCAAACCAATTTTAAATGAACTTTGGCTGTTTCATTGATCAGTGATATTCCATTAAAACAAACAACATGATATAGTGTAGCTTCAGCATAGGTGCACTGAATGGTTTCTCGCTTGTTGAGATAAAATTGCAGAGATTCCAAGAAACAGATCTAGTGTGTGAAGCAAATTCTGTCCTGCGTTATTAAGTGGATTTAGTCCACTACACTTTGAAAGAGAAAGAAAGGAAGGAAAGAGAGAAACAAGCAGGAAGGAAGAGATCGATTGCAGGAAGCTGATGCACTACATTTCATCTTGCCCTTGTATCCTCCTCTCCCTTATCTCTATCTCCTTCTTCCACATCTTTCCATCTTGTGGTAGTAGTCTGCCTACACCCTCAGGCCAGGTTTCCAGGCTTTTCCGCTTTCCTTTCCCTGCTTTTCCATCACCAACTGACTACAAAATGCCAGACAATTCACTCTAGTCGTCCTCTATGGAAAGCTGATTGCCTCCCCCCTCCTCTCTCGCTGGGCGGCACAGTTAGGCCACTTAATATCAATATTCTCTTTGTGGCGGGAGGTGGGGGGCAATTGCCCTGTCTGTCAGAATAATTGCACACAGATATCTGCGCACAAGCATTACACACTCACACACCAGAATACACAGTAAGTGGGACATACTTAAATTCTGTTACCAGGAGAATGACAACATACACGCATAACCTTAAATACACTGGAGAAATGGGCAGAATGGGGACACGCAAAATGTGAGTCGCACACACATTCACTGTTGGAGTTAGTATGAGGAGACATGAAGAAAGGCTCCATTCTGTTGGCCGGTGAAACACACTGATGCAGAAAGCTACTGCTACTCAGTTAAGTGTGGCCTCAAGCTCTGACCAGAAGTGTATGTGAGAGGTGGACAGACAGAAAGGAGCAGATAGACAGTGCTCCAGAGGGACCAAATATCACTTTTTCATACTGACAATACAAGACTTTTAGATTCTTATTGATCCAAATACTTTCCATTAGACACATGACAACAGATTTCATAGATAATGTTAGGGCTGAATGATTTTGAAAAAATATCTAATTGCGATTATTTTGACTAATATTGCAATTGTGATATTAGAGGGAATTTTTACATCATTACTCTCATTTTCATTGAAAAACATTAAAATTATATTGATGTGATTTTTGTGAGGATCTGTACCAAACAAAGATGTTTCCTTAAGTCTGTAGAATATGATGTTTAAGCCAGGATGACAATATTTAATTTAAAAATGGTATTTTAACACATATTTTGCCTTTAACAAATATTGCACCTCCTGTGGTTTGAAAATTGCAGTACGCCATATTGCGATTTTGATAAAATTTTGATTTTTATTAAATTTTAATTCAGCCCTAGATAAATGTTGTGGCCTAGACATAAATAAGACAATGTCAAGCACAACTGACATCAGTACCTCTGATGTAATGTGAACCAAGAGTTTTTATTAACATATACATACAGTATATAACACAGTAAAAAAAAAAAAGCAAACCAATAAATAAATCTGGGCTAGCAGAGACTGTAAAGTTTCCGCCATTGTTGGCTGCACTTCCTCAATAAGAGCTGGAGTTGAGGAGGCTTCTTCAGAAAGAATGTAATGGTGGTTTGATTTGTAACTTATATTCACTTTGTGGGACAAAGATTCAGTCTACACATAATGTATTTAATTGCTTGTCTACTCAGCGATCAGGTTTAGCCCACTACCAAACTTCATATGGTTCTTTTACTTTCTCTGTCCCTACTACACAAGGAAGCTTACATGTACACTCACAAGAAGAAAAAAGCACTGGTTGTAAAATCTGTGAATTATTCAATGAAGCTGAGTGGTGTGTGTGCGTTCATGCTTACACATGTTTCTGTGCAATACTCCAAACTGTGTCACAGATCACGCACCACTGCACCCATTTACTGGTGGAACATCTCTCCAATGTGCAGATCTAGAACGCAACGATTGAGAACGATCAAAACATGCTCAATAGGCCTGACTCCACTCACAGACACACACACACACACACATTCACTGATGTGTGGGTATTTGCACGAATGCACTTATACACTCTGTAAGCAGGCATAGCTTTTGTTGTAAGCAATCATTGAAAGTGCACTGTTTTTATCACATGTACAAATTTTACTCACACACACACACACACACACATACACACACTGCATTATTGTGTGCGGTCAAGTGTTTTGTTTCATTACTCGTCACCATTCATTGCTTTCATGGTTCTGCTCTGATTTCTCTATTATGTGGTATGTAAAAGCTGACTGGAAACCTCAGCTTTAGTGCAGCCAGATGATATAAACTGTTTAATAACTGAACAGATGCAGGTCACTTTGCATCAATTAGTTAAGCAGGGGAAGACGTTCTGTTTGTTGCAGTACAATAAATGTATTTTTAACAGCACACAGTGCACATAATGTTGCTGGCAGGCAACATATATATGTATATGTATGTATAAATGTATTGAATATTTTTGGGGTGTGTGTTACACCCAAGCAGAAATTGACATAAACATTTGTTTAATATGATCTGAGCAGTTCACTTGTAGTACTTTAAATTGCTCAAGTAAGATTTTTTTTAATTTAGAGTCTTTTTTAAATTAGTTCAGAGCACTTTACCAGACAGGGTTATTAAGCCTGTGTCTTTGGTACTTCATTAAAATGCAGTAGTCGAGAGAGAAACACAAGCTACTCACACGCTTTTCAATCTGTGTGCACATTCACACGTCTCAGTACATATTATTTAATGTGCTGCAGTGCATTTTAAGTGTTTAAGTCCTGATTTTATTTCTATGGAAAGAGCAGGTTTTTTGGGACAAATTGATGAATTATTCATTTGTCAGCATGAGCAGAAGTAGCCACTAGCTGAAAAGAGAAACTCTTGCCTCATCAACAAGAAAAAAAGAGATGTTGCAGTACCGGCCACACTGCTTGAGTGACCTCTGACAATCGATCATTGCTGCAGCGTTTTTGTGCTGCAACTCACAAAGGGTTTGTCAGCAGTAGTTGTTAAAAGAAGGGTTACAGTAAGGGAGCTACTTGTCCTTTTCATCCCTCCAGATTTTTTCAGTCATACTGGGCATTTGAACCAGCAGCTTGAATGTCACAAGCCTGACTCTCTAACCTTTAAACCACCACTACAGGGAACAGAATATATAATCTTCAGTGTGCGGATAGCCCTGCTGTTTGTTTGTTCACTGTATTGACACATGGCTGTGGCTCAGCCTTCAGAGGTCTGTCTTTGCTATACCCTACTTCAAAGGGATGTTTGGTAATACGATTGCTGCTGTACATATTTCATAAGCTTCTAAATATTGATGGAATACTGAGTAGTGTAAGTTGCAGCAGAAGAGATAGAGCACACCTATCTTCTCCCTCCATCCTCTTTGATGGCTATTTCAGGTTAAATATGAGCCTTCTCATATGTGCCACTGATAGCAGTTAATTTTATTTATGTGTGTGCGTGTGTGAGATGCACTCTTTCCTACACACATGACAGATTTAATAACAATCTTGTCAAGGTGGCTCTGACTGATTAAAAAATAACATTAGAAAGATGAAATGTGTAGGTGTTTGCAGGAGAGCTTTGAGACCATTATATGATACACTATATTGCACTAGCTGACTAAACTCTTAACACTCCATCCTCTTCTCTTGCTGCATTTTATGCTTTCAGTTTTTTGTCATAGACTTTATGGCAGGTACAAACATAAATTAAAAAATCCCTTCTCTCTTCCTCTGTCTCCTTCACAGCCTTTTCATCCCATGGTAAACCTAGTGTGCAGTGCTGACCTGAGGATGTTCCTGTGTGCTCTGTATGCGCCAGTGTGCACCGTGTATGGCCAGGTGTCCATGCCATGTCGATCCCTCTGCCAGCGGGCCAAGGACGAGTGCCATAAACTGATGGAGATATTTGGAGTTGCCTGGCCAGATGACATGGAGTGTAGCAGGTGTGTATGTGTATTACATTGTAAATCAACTTAGCACATAAAACTGTAAACAATGTCACAAACTGGGTGTTGGAGCCTCTGAGATAATACAGCCGGTAAAATTTATTTTTTTTTCTTTTTTGAATATATACTGCATATTTACTCAGGATTGAGCCTGTAATACTGTATATGTTTTGCATATATTTGCACTGTTCCTTTGCTTGCTGCTTCTCTTTGAACTCATGCCAACCTCAACTCCACTTCAAACCAACCTAACTCCAAACTTTAGCATCTTGCTACTGTTCTCATTTTCTTTGACTGTCTAGTTTTCTCTTCTTCATCTCCATACAGCCCCCTCTTATCTTTTCTTCCTCCCCTAGCTCACTTTTTTAATCTCTCAATTCAACGTTGTTATATCCAACCATGTCTTACTAGTATTTTCTAGAGGATTTTTCCTCATAGGTTTCTCTGTTCACAGCAAAATAAAATGCAGAATCAACTACATGATCTGTCTTACTTGCTCTCTCTCCCAGGTTTCCAGATTGTGATGAGTCCTATCCTCGTCCAGAGGACCTGCTAACAGGCTCTGACCCCACTGACCAGTCATCCATGACTGTCCAGAGAGACTACGGCTTCTGGTGCCCTCGAGAACTCAAGATCGACCCAGACCTGGGTTACGTTTTCATGGGAAGGAAGGATTGTTCTGCTCCTTGTCCTTCCATGTACTTCAGCCAGCAGCAGCTGACCTTCATCCGCTACTTCATCGGAGTTGTCTCCATTGTCTGTCTGTCTGCAACACTGTTCACCTTCCTGACGTTTCTCATTGATGTGACAAGGTTTGAATGGCTGAATATTATTGATATTTATTTAGTGTTATTTATCTGAACATGTGTGTTAAAACATTTCCAAAAAATGTATTTAAAAAGAAATTGGAAAGAAACACTCAATTTAAATCAGTGTTCTTTCAATCTTTCTCAATAGGTTCCGATACCCTGAGAGACCAATCATCTTCTACGCTGTGTGTTATGTTATGGTGTCACTGGTGTTCTTCCTGGGGTTCCTGTTGGAAGACAGGGTAGCGTGTAACACGGTCAGCCCTTCGCAGTTCAGAGCTTCAACCATAACACAGGGCTCACACAACAAGGTGAGAGCTTTAGGTCATTTTCTTCTAGTATCACCACACTAACATCACATCAGATCTCATGGGAATGTTTCTAGTTTTTAAGAAGTCTTTTCAGTGTGTGATGTGCTAGACAGTTTATCCATTTTTAAATAATTTCCCTTAGTTTTTTTTATTTTCTTTTGAGGTACTGGAAATAAAAATAAATAGCTACAGTAAGTATTTATAGGGCTAAAAAACCTTCTCTAAGAACCTGTTTTTAAAGACAAAGAAGATTTGGAGTGTATTCTCACATGATTGATCATCATGAATTTGACCAAGATGTTTAAGTAGCAATTTGAAACATTTTTAACATGAAACAACTCAAAGTGTTGATCTCTTTAACTCCAATATACATGTTTATTAGACAGTAACTGGTACGTACTATCTGCTGTTTCATACCCTTATATGAAAATCTCAGACAATCAACTTAAGAGTTAGATTGATCATAAATGCTATAGATCCTGATGTAAACAACGCCATTAGTGATTTTCTGACTTCTCCCGCATGATTGATTGATCAAAATCTATTGCTTCCTCTCTCTCTCAGGCATGTACCCTGTTCTTCATGGTCTTGTATTTCTTCACCATGGCTGGCAGCGTGTGGTGGGTCATACTGACAATCACTTGGTTCCTGGCAGCTGTGCCTAAATGGGGTAGCGAGGCCATTGAGAAGAAAGCCCTCCTCTTCCATGCCGTTGCCTGGGGTCTTCCGGGGGCCCTGACTGTCACCCTGTTGGCCCTGAACAAAATTGAAGGAGATGGGATCAGTGGAGTGTGTTTCATAGGGCTGTATGACATAGACGCCCTGAGGTGGTTTGTTCTGGCACCGCTCTGCCTCAACGTGGCGGTGAGTACAGTCAGAAGATAAATGAGTGTGTGGGCGGTTGAAAGAGTGGATGAGTGGGATGGCAGGAAGGATGGAGGGGTGAATAGATTAATGGGTGGGTGGATGTAATGATACAAGTGTGGTTTGTTGGCTGAAGCCATGGAGAGAGAGATGGATAAATGGAAGGGTGGATGGTTGACTTTTGGCCTGTCTGCCTGTCAGTCATCCAGCTCTTTAAAAAATAATTAGTCATTTAAACTTTGTGTATTCTGTCACTGAGTTTCAACTTCTCATTCGTCTCTCTGTCCCTCTTCAGGTGGGTGTTTCTCTCCTGTTAGTGGGCATTGTGGCTCTGAACCGGGTGCGCATGGAGATCCCTCTGGAGAAGGAGAACCAGACCAAACTGGTCAAGTTCATGATCAGAATGGGTGTTTTCTCTGTGCTCTACCTTGTCCCCTTGATCACTGTGATTGGGTGCTACGTGTATGAGCACACCTACCGGACCATTTGGGAGACAACCTGGATGGAGGAGAACTGCAGGCGTTATCACATCCCCTGCCCATACAAGGTAGAGAGAAAGGCAAGAGCCAAAGTGTGTATTTGAGACCATTTAATGTGCAAGACTAAGTATTGGCTACTGGATAATGCAGAAGAATGTCATTTGTGAAGACATTTAAGTCCTTAAGTCTTCAAAAAAATCAATTGAACTGTACATTTAGATTATCTTATAAAGTCCCTGGACATCATAAGATATATTTCCCTGATGAGTAGCTCATAAAACCATTCGTCTCTGCACACAAAAGAACCTGCAGTGTAGCCGCATATTCACTCATAATAACTGCTTGTATAAATATTAGTAAGGTGGAGACAGTGAAACGCTGAGGTGCAGAGTGGAACATTTTTCAGAAAAAATAAGAGCAGTCTGAAAGTCAAGAAAGATTGTCAAATCAATCCTCAAAGTACATACAAACAACCAAATTAGCTAGAACAATACTGCGCTCTTTGAAGTATAATTCTAAGTCTTAATAATAATAGTAATAGTAATAATCACGTGTTTCACAGGAAAATGTGTGCTCCCACAACTAAAACATAAACAATAGGTCAAATTTGAACCAGGGACAGCGACGGACAACTGCAATGGATGTTGATAACAGACTATTTGGCATTATGTTTGTTTTTTGTTTTTTTTAATAAGCTACAAAAAGAAGACTGTGATCATATAAAATGATCATTTAATCATCAGAGACTGTGTGTGTATGTGTGTGTGTGTTTGGGTAAGTTAGAGAGAGAGAGCGGCCAGTTGCACGTGTGTGTGGCTGAGTGAGCAGGTATTTGTGGAGTGGAGGGAGCAGAGTGCAGTATGCATCATTAGCTCAGGTAATACAGCTCTCAAGACCAACTCCACACAAAACCACCATCTCTGTGTTACTCTTTCTTTGTCTTTCAGTCTGTGCTGGTTCTCACACACTTCTTTCTTTAAGCCAGTCTTTCTCTTCCACCCCTCTACTCTCTCACTCTACGTCTTGACTGTGGGCTTGCTCAGTCATGCTCTGCTTCTCGTACTCTATAGGTCTTTGTAGCGGTTATGAAGAGTGGTGGAAGTGTGGTGTTTCATACAGCTGGGCGCTAAATTAATAGCCAAAAAAATGTGCACAACCCAGACACACACTCCCTATCGCAAGCACATACACAAGGCAATGAAAGTTTTTTGTTTCTCACCTAAAATCATAAGAAGTGAAAACTTGGACTTCAAAAAATGTGTTTGTTTCATGTTAAGTACGGCAGAGTGCTGTTACAGTGGTTTTATAAGAGTGTGTCAGCTAATTTGTGACTGACAGACTATATGAGAGAGGGTGGCAGCAGGTGCAAGTACTTATGTTACTCGTGAGTGTATGTGTGCATGTGTCTGTAGCTGTGTGTGTGTGTGAGTGTGTGTATGTGTGAGGTCATGAAGAGACACCCCCTTAACGTCCTATTGTAGCTCTGGAATTTCAATATTGCTATGTGTTACTTGATCTTAACCCTGGGGGGGGGGGTCCATCCAAATGTTTGTGTGTGTAAAAGTTTTTGGATAATTGAAGATTGTGTGGGCATTGTTCAAGTTCAAGTGACTTTATTTTTATGTGCATGCCTTGGTGGTAAATTACTGAAGGCCAAGGGCTTCTTCTTCTTTATCTCAAGATCTAAATCCAAGACATTTCGTCTGAGCCTGGGTGAGACAAACCAATTCTTCTGTCCTGTAGAAACTCCTAAGACCTCCCAAACTACAAGTTGTCTTAGGAGGCGTTGTAAAGGCTAAAATTTAAAAAAAAAAAAAAAAAAAGAAATATTAGAGAAAAATGTCGCTCTAGGATCTCTATTTTTTTCCAGATACAGCAACACATTTTAAATACAGCAGAAGGTCAGTAACCACCACACTGTGTGGTGCTAAATATCTTCCCAGTTATCCATGTAATAACAAGAGAGAGGAGCTTACATTTGGAAGCTTACTTTGTCTGTAATTGTGACACCACACTATTCTCCTGATTTTTAATTAAATAAACATTGAAAATACACATTTAAAAACATTGAGTCATTATCTACTCACTTCCATGTCAGTAAGAACAGAAATTTTCCTCTCAGACAGTGCTGTGCTCCCACATACACCCTCCAGCACCCTGGCAGTGTAAGAGAGCACCATCTGTGATGAAAGTTTTGGGTATACTGAGATAAATGTACTTGGTGGTTCACAGTGTGATGGTTTGTCCACAAAAGATATTTTAATTTTATGAGATGGTTTTACATGGTCTGAGTTGATTTTTTTTTTTTAAATCACAAATGGTGAGTGTATAAAGTGAAAGTGTATTTTTGAGGCAACTGTATTTACTGTACACAATGGTTCCTCTCCTGCCCTCTGGTGGGAGATACTGTATCCTGCATCAAAGTTTAAGACCAACTGAGGAAAAAGCAGACACTGTGCGGTTCAGCTGCTAAAGCAGCTGGGTTTTTCTAGGATTACCTCGCCATCATTCACAATGACTGACTGGACTAAAAACATTTGTCAGTGCTGGATATTTGAGGTCCCTTTAATGTGTAAGTAGTTTCAGAGGCATCCCAAGCTTTTATTATTTCTTTACTGTGTTACTGTTGAGGAAATGCTTTGCCTGGATGTGAATTCTTTTATGCTAGTCTACACAAAAAGGTATCCAGCCATGCATAAAATTGTCTGTTTGTCTTGTGCTCTGTTCTCTTCAGTCATATTATTAACTTACAGTGCTTTTAATGATTTTGTAATTGTAATTTCAATATGTAATATTTCTATTGTCGTTAGGTGGAGCAGACCAGTCAGCCAGCCATGGTTATATTCCTTATTAAGTACCTGATGATGTTGGTGGTGGGGATTCCCTCTGTTTTCTGGGTGGGCAGCAAGAAGACCTGTTTTGAGTGGGCCAACTTCCTGCATGGGCGCAGGCGAAAAGAGTAAGAAGAGAGATTTGATGCGTTTTATTTGTTTTGAGTCCTGTTGGCCCTCCCTTTTCTGATTTTGTGTTCTCAATGTGAATGTTATTGAGTCTCCTTTCCCTCACTATCTTCTCCCTGCAGTAGTGGGGTGAATGAGTCTCGCCAGGTGCTACAGGAGCAGCCAGACTTTGCCCAGTCTCTGCTGCGTGAACCCAACACCCCTGTCATTAGGAAGTCCAGAGGAACATCCACACAGGTAGGACCGCAAACAGTGATCTAGCAGTAATACTATGAATCATGGTAATATTCATTGTAGGAGCAGCAGATAAGCAGGAGTAGTATCAGTAGTTGTGGTTGTACTAGTGGTAGTAGCACCAAAAATAGTGGAAGATAAAAGCACCTGTCAGAACCTGGCTGGTATTGCTAAATATGAGACCTGCTTTCATGCTTTATTTGATCCATTACTCGCCAGGCTAAACTGGCTGCACTCTTCTCCTCTTCCCACTGGGCATTGCACATCTGCTTGCAACACATGACATGTATGGACACTATCTGACCTCTCATCCTTCTGCAGGGCACTTCGACACACGCCTCATCCACCCACTTAGCTGTCTTAGATGACCTTGATGAACCAGTCAGAACCCACCACGGCCACCCTGCCTCCACCAGGAGTAAAGCCAGCAGCGTCCACAGCAAGACCAGCTACCACGGCAGCCTGCGGCACACTCGAGATGACAGGTAGAGCAGGAAATTCATGACTTCCTGTTTGTCTGTCTGTCAGAAGGTGTGAATCAGAGGAAGTAGTGTCTTTCTCCTCTTCACTTTCCTCTCTTTCTCATGTTGTCATCTCAGGAGCGATGCTGTGGTTTACCGGGGTACTGAGGAGCGTAGTTTCCATGGCAGCATGCCACGTCTGGACCACCCGCTTTCCACTCACAGCAGCCTCCATCAGATAGATGGCCCCTCAAGGCACGGCAGCCAGAGAGACGTATCCGAAGCCCCGCCTACCCTCATCACCCATGGAACCACGGCAAGTGACAGCCAAGTCGCTGAGAATGACGGCACCAGCGCCTGAGAAGAGTTTCACAGGAAATTATTGTCAGGATGCTTCTGGTGCCTTTTTAAAGGAAGGTTTGCAGGTGGCAGATACACACCCGTCTGTTTAGTGTGTAAGTGTTTTCCTCTAAGAACCGGTACCAGTGGTTGCTGTGGAGGTGAATTTTCCTTGCTGGTCATTTGTTAGCAGTGTGGCTACATGCTAGTTTCACTGCCAGCCAGACAGGCATGTTTACTTATTTGAATTTACGCAGCAGTTGACTCCTGCTTCTCAAGACACGATTCAGGGAAAAGTTGTGGTTGAGCCCAGGTAAACGAGAGCCAGCACTGGACAGCAAACACTGAGAAAACATGGAAAGGAGACTTTATGGACAAAAAGACTTACATGTGTGATGCGTTAGATCCCTGATTTGGAGATCGCACACCTGTTTGGACATGGTCTTGAGATGGTTTAACCACTCCTATGATGACATTATTTCCAAATCATGATCTTACACCATCATGCAGGACCTACATGAATATTTACGTGAACACTGCCGAGTATTGCTTTTAACAATCTTAAATGGTCTGTCCACTATCTTGGTAATGTCTCACATAAAACTTGACTCATCTCAGTCTCAGTCTAGACTCTAGACTGAGACTTTATTATTCCTAAACTGTGTTTGTCCTGGACTGCAGCTCTTAATGAATGACGTTTATCTTTGTGTGGCTTCAGAGACTGACAAATATACGGGCCTAGTGTGAAATTGTGGACCTCTCTGTTTTAGTGAAATATTTTTATACTGTGAAAACTGTCTGCTGCTGAAAGCTTCACTCTGTGTGCGTGCGTGCGTGCGTGTGTGTGTGAGTGAGAAATAGAGACACAAGTGGTCATATACGTTTTAAACTCTTTAGTTCTAATGAACAGAGAAAGCATGATGGAGGGATGTAAAAGATGAAGCCTCGTGTATCCCAGGATTATAGAAGGGTTGTATTCAGAGCCAGAGGGATGGTGATATAATACCGACATCTTTGGGTGGAATGAACTGGAATAATGTGTGTGCACTAACTTACATGCACAGACATTTATTCCAGCTCAGACTAAAACAATTTTAGCACTGACCCTTCTGCACAGAGGCATTAGCATGACAGATAGAAAAGGCAGCTTTGGAAACAAGATGACAATGTACTCAACAAATACATGTTCAGTTAGTTGTCAGCCAACCAATTAATGTCATAAAATCCTAAACAAATAAGCAGAAAAAGGGTCAAGTGAACTTTATTTATCAAAATCACAAATTTCAAACAGCTTTACAGTCTGTATAAAATACGACACCCTCTACCCCTGGAATAAGAGTTTAACTGAAAATCCTGAATATTGTAACCCAGATTCTCTAAACCTGCATTCAAGCCTCATAAAGTGGAGTTCATTTCAAAAATGACAACAGATAACAGTGCTTTTATACTGATGTCTGTCACATTCATGTGGACAAAAAGTTGTTTTTTGAGAGGAAGTGCTTTTTTCTAATGTAATTTTCATCAGTGTACCTGATATGTACTCAAACTGCTTCTGTACAGACTCTGATCACACGTGAAACTCAAACCTACCCAAAGAGGTGCAGACAACTGGCAGTCAGTCGTTTTCACTTGTTACGCCTACTCTGACATTTATTATAGTTTGTTTAATAATTGTCGCAGTAAGTGTATGTTGTACATGTTTTTCTGTAGTTTGTGTTTTGTTCCCTCTCTCAAGACCCAATTAACCTACCTCACCTGTACGATCAGCCTTCTTCTTTTAAGTGAAATTGGTGGTGCTTATTTTGTGGAAAAATGGAACTACTGTAAAATTCAACCAGGCAAATATACTATGATGGAAATCATTGATCCATGTATCAAACACACACACACACACACACACACACACACACACACACACACACACACACACACACACACACACACTAGTTTGATGTCTTTAGCTACAGTAGCTGTGTGTCCTTCCCACAGTTGTCTTTGTGTTTTTTCAGTCTACCTCTTCAGTTCAGATGTACCTGGCAAAGTCTTTGGCCTTTTGATTCAGACTCACTGCTGCCTCTCTCTCCTCCTGTCTGTCCGTCTGCTTAAATCCGTCTGTCTTTACACACCTGTTTTAAGTTTCTCACGACCAACTACCTTCATATCTGTTGTACATAGATTTTCTGTCCTATCTGATGACTAATCTGCCTTACATCTGCCTTCTGCCTCTCTCCTCCTGTAAATGTACCCACGCTTATCTTTTTTTGGACCTACTGTACAGCAACTGTCTGTATACTTCCAAGTCGTGACTGCTTACAAACATTAACCGTTGTGCTTTTACCTCCGAATTGGACATTACAACGAGAGATGCCGTGGTAAATACTACGCTATTGAAATCAACACACAAAAAGAGGAAATCTCTCAGTCTCAGCTGTGATATATCTCATTTCTGTCAGTTCACCTGTAATTAATATCAGTCCCTCGCTGCCGGATATGAGAAGAAGCTTTCCTTGCTTGATTTTATATATTTCATATTGTGATGCAGCTTCAGAGTGAACTGCAGTTGCTTGAAAATATGACACATTATCCATGATGGTTCAAAAACATAATATTGTGAATTCTGAAACTGAGTTGTATTTGCATTTTAATTTATTTGCAGTTTGGAACTGTGATGACTACTTTTACATGCCGTCTAATAAACTTTTTTTATGGACTAAAGTGTTTTTGTTCCAAATGTGGTTTTCTGTTAATAGTAATCTTACTCTGACACCTGGTAATGGTGTAGTGGTTAAAACATCTGAACATCCTTCCTTCTTTTTCCCTCAAAAAATAATCATGCTGAATGACAAATGTTACCTTGTTATCTTGTACATTAGGCAGAATAAAACATTCTTAGTAACTCAATAAGATTTTCCATTGCATATAACCAGTTCCAGTTGTGGCTCCAGATGTTCATATCTTTATATTTGACAAGCTCTAGTTTATGACATCTGTCCGCATTTAAAACAAACACTTAAAGGATTTTTTGTTGTTGTTGTTCACTGTTAAGGCAGTTTTCTTTAGTAGTAAATTATCTTAATCTCTAAACTTGTTTAATCTAATCTTTTTATGCATCCCTTTGGCTTTAACATGCAAAAGTTTGGTTAGAGACCACATTTCTTATGCAGGTTTCCAAAATGGCAGGATGTTGTGTTTTCAGAACAAAGACATTAGAGCTCTTAAACAACAGTAATTAAAACTATGAGACCACCTACATATAGATGATAGTGTCTAAACATTGCACAAGATCCAATATCAAAATCAACAACATCTGTTTTTGACAACACTGGTACAGTCTCAGTTACTCAGTTATGACCAGATTCCCGATCGTTCTCGTTTCCGGCGGACAATGGCAGCTACGTCTTGTTTGAGTGTAGAGACGCTCTGTTCCAGCTGCTCTGAGAAGTCTCTTAGCAGACGGCTCTGCTCATCCACAAACAATCTGAGCCCCAGCAGGTCAGACTCCTCCTGGAAAACACACAACAGTTTACTGACAGAGTAGAGAACACACACAAAATATCCCACGTTTCATAAGTGTCAGTGTAACTTCAACATGTAACCATACACAAGTATACTCTGGGGCTTAGTAACAACATCTGTCTCTTAAATTTACTCTGTGCTTTTCCAGAATAGCTAACCAAAAAACATTTATCATTACAAAACCAGCAGGTTTGTCACTGCAGCTGTGATTAGAAATTACATGACCTAAAAATGCCTTTCCTGTCTATGATCCTTCTACAGGTTTTGTGGTAACAAATAGCTGAAAATAAATACATCTGTAAGCAGTCTGATTTTATCAAACAGCTAAAATAACCTCTGTGTACTCTTGTTAAGTTACCATTTGTAAAATTCCCTGACATGAATCAAATTCCCTGACTGCCAGTCTGAAATAAAAAAAGTCTCATTTTCATTCCAAACATACCATTCCCAAGAAAAATCTTTGATTTAAGCAACCAAAGTAGGTAAATTAGTGAAATCCTGACCAGTTACTGCGGCCACTTCACTGTAATCTTACTGAGACTTTTCACAAATGCCAGTTAAATTGTGTGTGTGCTTGATTGTGTATTGTTCTCCATAGATCCACTGTTGATTACCTATTGCCAAGGGTTTTTGAATCAACAAGGCCTTATTGTAGTAATGGTCACTAATACTAATGCTGCAGACAGGCATGAATACGTACACTGGGTCTGTGTCTGCGCAGGCGCTGCAGCTGACCCCTAACTGAGGTCATGCTGTGGTAGAAAACCTTGAGAGCACGAGCAAACTCTGCATCACAGCTGGGACGAACCGACCGACCACGCATACTCTCCCCACCTGAGATAAGACAGGAAAAAGATGTGTGAGAAAGAGAATAGATAAATCAGTTAGTTAAATAACATTTCTTCAAAATGTCATCTATGCAAATATTGTGCCATGTCACAAATCCAGTCTGCAAAGTATTGTTACAAGGTAAAGTAAAGGCGTCATATAAACTGTTTGATTTATTTACAATTTGTTTTATTTGACAGCAAATTGATCCAAACCTTGATGTGTGTGTTGGTTACCGTTCCTGGCTGTGTTGAGTTGTTCCCTCAGACTCTGATTCTCCTTCTTCAGTGAAGCGTTCATGCTTTTCAGTTCCTCCAAGTCCTGCTGAAGAGCTCTCAATGAACAGCTGAGCTCTGCAGAGTCTACAGGCTACACACACACACACACACACACACACACACACACACATTTATACTGCGTATACATATACTGTAGGTATGTAATGCATGACTTCTTGTAATCGAATTACAACTACAAAAATGGAAAAACAAATAGATGAAAAAAACATAATTATTGATGTCTACCATATGATTTTCCAATTCTATGACATCTTACAGTTTATTTTTTGTGCAGCTAATGCAAAATGTATTGGATTTTACATGCATCTGATTCTTTGTTTGTCATTTGGTGTTTCTCCAGGTGTAGAAACAGGTAAATTATTCCACATTTTCTCTTGCTGTACTGGAAAGTCAAAATGAAGGATCATTCAAGGCTCAAACTCACGACAGCATCTGTTGGGCCTGCCTCATCGATGATGAAGATGCCTTCTGTGGTCATCCTCACTCCCTCCAGACATGATACCAAGTCAGTACAGCCCTCTGAGAAAGAAAAACAACACTGAGCAGCAGTTTTAATGATACATTTGACTGTTTATTCAAAGGGAAATTACAATCTTACAATTACAAAACACGTGACTCCATGGTCTTCAACATCTACATAGATTTCCTATCTACAGTACCGACCTACACACATCTACCCATGAATCCATCTATCTTCCTCTCTGTGTGATGCTTCCAGTCCAAAAGTAAAAAGGTAAAAGAGGCATTTCTCTTTATCACTTCTCAGTCATCAGTTCATCTCTTCATCGTCACCTTGGAGGCCCCAGAGCTCCAGAACTACAGCGCTGCTCTGCAGGTAGTCTAGCAGATGTTGGGAGGTGTGGAGGGAGGCAAAGTGAACTCTGTGATCCAACAGAGGATTGACGTTGTGCCACACAGCTGGAGTGTAGAGAGGCTGACTACAGTCAAATAACCTGAAACTGAGCGAGTGGAGGGAGAAAATAACGAGCTTAAATCCAGAGGATGATAATATTCCAAATTTGTCATGACTTTAGTCTCTACCCCTCACATCACTGCAAACTCCACATCTGGTCTACAGTATATATCTGTGCCATACACACGTCTTTGCTTTGTCCTAGACATTAAAGATATGTTACCCACAAGGCCACTCATGTAACTAAACACAGACTTACATGATGTCTTGTCTTCACTAACTGTTAAAATATGATGACCCCCCTGGCTGTGCCCCATATTGACCTGTAGTTCCCGTGCTGTAATTCATTGTAGGAATTCTCTGTATTCTCCCTGTACGTCAAACCCTCTTCAGGCCTGATTTATCCCCTTCCATGCAACTTCACATGCAACTACAAACCTCACCCTATTTGGACCCCTCTATTGTGAGCCTCTCTGATCCAGCGGAGGCCACAACACTGTTCCAGGACCAGCTGGAAGTCCAGTCGTCGACCCAGTAACTCAGATGGGTCAATCAGGATGTCATCTTCACCCAGAGGGCTGGAAAGTGAGAAAGATTATTTCCTAATATATATATATATATATATATATATATATATATATATATATATATATATATATATGTGTGTGTGTGTGTGTATATATATATAAAAACATATAAATTAACATATATATATATATATATATTAACAAACAAACAAAAAAAATAAAATAAAATAAAAAAAAATATATATATATATATATGTGTGTGTGTGTGTGTGTGTGTATGTGTGTGTGTGTCATACAGTCCAGTGGAGGTGCAGGGTACCAGCTGTGCTTGTAGAATGGCCTCCTCTGTGCCCTCTGACCCCAGCACCTGCCGACAGAGATTACCAGTAAAAGATCACTCTTTATTTAATCCCCATCTGACAAGCAGAAATGTACACAATTACTTATACTTTGACAGTGTGTGCGTGTGTGTGTGTGTGTGTGTGTGTGTGTGTGTACTTATGTAGTATGTCAATATGTATACCTCCAGTTGCTCCTCCAGAGGGATGCGGAAGGCCAAAGACTGGAGCCAGAGGTGAGCAGTACCCAGGAGCAGAGGCTCCATTGGATCCCAGAAAGGGTCTTTATCTCTGGGTAACGCGGCTGTAGACAGCCCCTCTACTCTCTGACAGCAGAAACCAAAGATAGAACAAATATAAAAGTTAGCTTTCACATGTAAACCTATCAATGGTAAAACTACTGTAGCTGTCCTGGCTGGTATTAATGACTATGTTGAGATTTTCTTCTAGATTTCTAGATCTTTTGATTACAGTATCTCTCAAATTATTTTAATAACATACTTTTTTTGTTTGTAAACAAATGAGATATTTTTTCAATAACTGTGTTTTTTTAATACTACCATTGGGGAATGCCACAGTTGGATATTTTCACATCATACGCATAGTGGCTTTAGACAATGTCCTTCTATTAGATTACATTTTCTCTGCTCTGCTCAGCTTGATGCTGCTGGTAGACGTCTTCCATCAGGAATTTACGGTTCACAAACTTGGCCTTGGACCACATCCAGACCTGGGGAAGGAGTGTGTAAACATTTAAACAAAGAAACAAAAATTCAGAACCGAAGAAGCTGGTGTATGTGGCTTTTTACTCTAGCTGTGCAATTCAGACAGCAATAATGTCTCCACTTTGAGTGTGTAAGAGAGGAAGTACAGAAAGAGACCTGTTTGCTTTCCATAGAGGTGACTCTGATAACAATCTCTTTCTCCAGATCGTGGCCTTTTGAATCTGACAGCGCCAGATTCTTGATCTCCAGCTTGAACTCCACCCCCTGCAGACAGGATAGACAATAAAGAGCAGGTGTTTGTTAATTGTTATAATACATAACCATGTCCACATGAGACCATACAAACCAAAGGTATGTCTGTGTTGTTTGATGTACAAACATAACTGCCATCCAGTATGAACACATTAAACAGATTCAAGCGATTCTATGTGAGGGAATTATTTCAGTTTCTTAATTAAAGAAGTTTCACAAAAACATAAAAACACAAACCTTCTTCAGCTCCTGGCTCATCTGGTTGACCTCAGCCACCATGGGCATCAGTTTGATGTAGTCATAGAAGACGGCCAGCAGACTGGGGTCTGTCTGACTAGACCCAGCACTGGACTCGCCTAAAGACAGAAAATGCGTAATATTCAACCAAACAGAAATAATCTTCTTTGACTTCCTGCTGCTGAACCTCCTGCTCACCCAGGTGGATGCCCTCGGCAGCAGCCAGTTCAGACTGGAAGTAGTCATAGTCGTAGCGGCTCCAGTCATCCCCGCCCCTCTCAGACGGAAAACCTATGAAAAGGTAGGTGCAGTTGGAGCCGAGAATGAGCCGATCCTAGAGGGAGACAAAAATGCTTTGTGTGTGTACTTCAACAGAATATCACAGTCATATCACAAAGTTGAAGTTTTTGTGTGTGCCTGTGAGTGATATGACCCACCAGGTGCTGCAGCTCAATGGTCTGAGAGACAGAATTGCCATTAACAATGACCTTTGACCCTGCAAACGGGGTCAGTGTTACCCGGCGCTGTTCGTTCCTGAACACAGCATGACGTTCCTGGATCCTGACACACAAACACACAATAGAAAATTGTGTCTTAAGTAAGTTTCCAGACAAGCCAACACTCATCTACTGTACATGCACTGAGTATGCAGGCCGCTAGCCAATCACAAGGTGCAATCACTCACATCCACTTTAATAGAACATGTATATTGTATATATAGTCATCTAAACATGACTGTTTAGTGTCTCTAATCTAGCTGTAAGTGCACTGGGTTTGTGATGTTTTATTGTTGCCTGATGTGATCTTTATATAAACTTATTACCCTAAACCCTTGATAGAGATGGATCTTGGGGAGGAGTCACTGAGGCCGATGTCCCATTCATCTGGAAGAACACATATTTGTAAGAATGGGTTGTAATGAACTGAAAAATACTAAAATGGTATTAAAGGGACTATTAGAATTTGATTAGCTGGTCTGGCAGTCTCCACTCCAATTCCTCCCTCTTAAACGGTAAAATGTAGTAGAGAGACATAAAGTTACAGACAGAAGAGGACAGACTAACCCTCCTGGATGAAAAGCTTGACCACCCCTGACAGCTGAGCGTCTTCATTGATGTTCAGGATGTAGGGATGCATCTGCATCATTCTCCTCTCCTGACAGCAAAGAGACATTATGGATGATCATAAGAGACAGCATGGGACAATTAAGAGCAATATAGAATCCACTAACCACCTTCAGTATGTGTGCATACATGTGTTTTTACACTACACTAAGCCAACAATGGGTGCTCTTGAGTGTGTGCATCTCTGATTGTGTATTTAAATGTGTGTTTACCTGTGTGATGTTAGCATACTGTTGCTCCCAGTCCTTCAGCGCCTCCTGCAGGTGTTGTTCCCACAGAGTCTGAATGGCTCTGATCTGAAGCTCGTTGTGGGTCAACAGCTGACGAAGCTCCTCTGAACACACACACACACACACACACACACACAAACACACAAACACACATACATACATGTTGACCTCTTACCCTCACATAATGAATTCTGTTCTGTTCTAGTCAGTGAGTCTTACTGGTTTCTTCATTAGCTCTGCGTCCCTCCTGGCCCAGCCGGCTCAGTCGTTGCAGCAGTCTGGCATTTTCAGCCTTTAGCTCTTTAACCAGACGCTCAGTGGGGCTCTCGTTCACCACAGCCCGGTTCTGGATGCGCTTTGCCCTGAAGATGTGGGGCAGGGAGGTAGGGGGTGAGGGTCGGGAGTGTAGTTGGAACAGGGAAAAATGAGGCCAAGAGGAGAAGCCAAGAAGAAAGAAAGAAAAACGAAAAACAAAAAAATTGCAGGAATGAAGGAATTACTATATTTTATTTACACTGCATTGATAATCTGTTGTACCTCTCAGCATAGCGCAGGGTGGACAGAGACTCCTCATAGCAGATATCAGCAGGGCTCAGCGTGGCAACCTTGAAAATGAATGACTCTACTAAATAAATAACCTCATTGACCTGCTTATAGTGTGTATTTACAGTGTGTTTATAACAGGAGCACTCATAGGGAGGGCACAGTGGTTTTGTATAAGGACAATACTACAATATGTAAGTATTGGATAGAGTGTGAGTTACCATAACAGTGCGACTGTTGCCTCCCAGGGCAGACTGCAGCAACTTAGTGAGAACTGAGTCTCTGTAAGGAATATGGACGACTTTCTTCCCCACCGCCACATCAGCGAGGGTGCTGGAAGAGAGCAGAGGAAAAGGTGTGAAAAAAAATCTGATGTGAAATGAAAGTTATATTAAACTAAACAGTGGACCAACCTGATGACGTTTCCCAGCGTGGTGAGGCTCAGGTTGATGGCCGCGCCCTCTTTGAGTCTGTCAGCCTCTGACCCTGATGACCTCTGGCGTTCGCTGCCAGCCAGGTCCACCAGGTTAATGTTGGACTGTTTTGTGATGCTCTCTTTAGAAAAGATCTGACAAGAAGTCACCGTTACGTCAACAACAGATGCTGGTAGAATCTCTAATGACATTTGAGAATATACAGACACATTTACAGGTACATATACATCTGCACACAAAATCCATCAATTATTGATCAGACACTTTAAGCATAGGGTGGAATAATGTGACAAACCTAAATCAAAATATAATCTCATAATTATGCACTACCTCTGTATTATCTAAATGGACTCAAAGTGAAGCACAGTAAGGGGGTCTCTTATGGTACCTGTTTGAGCTGGAGGATGATGAGCATGTGTGAGCGGCTGCTGTTGGCGTTCATGTGAGTGGCAGCAGTGGTTCTGGTCCTGGTCCCCTGTTCCATCAACTGCTCCACCTACATTTGAAAATTCACACTTTTACATGATTCCAAATATATACACAAGTATACAAAAAAGTAACAAAGCATACAGAAGGACATCTGACACTCTGGCCTTGACCAGTCCTACAGTTAACTGATTATTCTTTTGGTAAATTTGAGTAAATTAAGCTTATTCTACTGGCACGATTAAGCTCAGAGAAAAAACCTGATTAGTTATCTATCCAGCTCCCCTTGACTGTCTCACAGAATTTGTCTCCATACACTTTCGCACCATATATGCACCACAGGTAGAGAGATTTCTCTACCTGTGGTGCGCTGTCACAGGGGACTGTACGGAGACCCTCCACATAGAAGCCTCTTTGCTGCTCCTCTCTGACTCTGAGACCCCCTGGAGTTCGTGAAGCCCGAGACAGCAGGTCAACAACCTGGACAGGTAAGAAGACAAAAAATACTTGTACTGTACAAAGAATAAGGAAGGAGGGAAAGCTGGTCATCTACCAAAAACAGTGGCTATTTAATCAATGTGATCTCCAGACAAGAACAAAAAAAGAAGCCCACAAGAAGGAATACTAAATCTGCTTAGTGTTGCTTATTTTACCTGCTCATTATAGATCTCCAGCATACTGAAAAAGACCTGTGTAGACATCAAATGCAAAGACATTTAGAACAATTGTCACAAACACTACCAGCTAGTAAATAATGATGAAGAACAGAAATAGCTTGTTAGAGAAAGTGGGGCCACACACACACACACACACACACACCAACGCACACACACACACACACACAGTCTACCTGGCATTGTCTGGTATCCTGGTTTTCTCTAATGGCCTGAAACAGTTGGTCACAGAGTTTAGGAACCAGGCCTTTGTTGGGCCCGTATCCCACCATTGAATAACTCTTCCCAGACCCCGTCTGTCCGTAGGCCAACAGTGTTGCATTGTAACCCTGCAGGCATCATTTCAGGAGGTTCAACATTAGAACAAACTTTACAACCTCAAAACGGTTCATTTAACTAACCAGCACAGAAAAACGTTTGCTTCAGTGCAGAAACACTAAACTTTGTGATATAAATACAGTTGAATATGTGATGTTTGCTACCTGCAGTGCGTTCTCCAGGATACCTACTCCCAGGTCCTGGAACACACTGTCCTGGGGAAGGTTAATATTTTGTGAGCTGCAGATACATAATGTATGTACACATTGTAATTCAGTGTCAAACACTGATCACCTCATTATACATATATATTCTGTCTGGACCTACATTTATACAGTCTGAATTTTATATCAACTCTCTGACTGCTGCTTTAACCAGTTTTCCCTGTTGTGTTGTGCTGGGATGACTGGGAGCTGACCTGGTCAGCGTATCGTCCTCCAGGCTCTTCAGGCAGATACAGTCCACTGCGGTCTCGTGTGAAGCCGCTGTGAGACCAGTAAGCATAGTCAAAGCAGAATGACCGGCGGCTCTGGGAGTCACGGGGGTCCTGGATGGTGATGGAGCTTGATACCATGGAGACGATACAGCGGCTGCCTGCATCCCTTTCTCTCTAATGGTAGAAGGAAATTTAAAAGGATGAGAGCAGAGGGAGAGATTAGAGGGGCGTGGGAAGATTTTGTCTGGATTTCAAGGATAACTGGAGGAAGGGAAAGTGAGGGGTTGATGTTTAATTTCTCCTTAGAAGCAAAAGGAAAGAAACCTGTCCGGTTTTCTGATAACAATTTAGTTACACAGGTTTTGCACTCTAACAGGAGGGCTCTCACTGTTTTGTGTTTGTCTTATTTGTAGAAAAGTAATAAATGCTCTTAGAATCAGATCATCCTGTTTGTTTGTTTGCACTTTTGTCGATAAACTGGCAAAGATCCACACTGAGCTGGTCAACTGGTGGTAATATTTACTGTGGTCTATACACTATTACAGTAGCACTAATACTTCTACTACAACAGCTTTCCCCATGTGTATATACATCAATAAATAGCAATGTATCAATTCACTATACAAAATCATGCACAGAATCCAACATGCACACTGACCTTGTTGAACGGTCGGACTCTGACGGCCACTTTGACACAGTCCTTGCTATGCATGTCTGATGCTGCCCTCATGATGCAGCAGGCAGGTTATCAGCACAGTAGACTGGCACACTGAGTGATCAGCTCCCTCACAGAGAACAACACACAGCTGTGTCGCGTTACACGATGACATGGACACAATCAAGATGATGGTGTACATATTTACCTGGTAGGTAAAGCCTTAGTGAACACATTATGGAAAAACATTTAGTTTTTCTTGCTGAAAGATACATGCGACTGAATCTGACCTAAAAAGTTGAGTCTGAACTAAAACAAAGCAAGTAATGTGTAGTGATGCTGCTACACACTAAGGAATAGTAAAAAATTAACCGGTAGCACCACAAGTGATGAGTTATTTAATCAAAAGTAATGGTCATTGACATTAACATAGGAAGAATCAATATACAGTACTTTTAATCTGCTTTTTTCCTCCCCTGGTCGTCTGTTAGAGAAGTGGAGCAGTGGAGATAAAACCTGGTTTCACTTTCACCTCGTCTAACACTATGAATTATACAGAAGGATCAGTGTGGGGAAACAGGAGAGTTACAGTCAAGGGAAAACACCACTGTTACACGTTTACAGCTATGTTTCTGTGAACATTTCAGTGACATTCCCTGAAATCAAACCTCACCTCAACAGCTAGATTTCTGACATTGCCATAACCTGATGCAACATTCTCAAGCTGGACGTTGAAGAGACCGGACAGATGTCTGATATCTGAGGCACCGACAGGATAAGCTCTCAGATATTTATGAAGGATAATTAGAGGGTTGTAGCTCCTTTCAGAGGTTGACTGAACACCTCAGACAGAAAAAGGACTTTGTGTTTCAGTCAGTTCGTTCAGCCCACACTTTAAAAAAACACACACTTAAAGGCAAAAGATTGAATTGAGACAATTACTCCACACCAGAAGTAGAGAAGTATTCAAGCTTTACCATATTTATCAAAGAGCAGTCATCAAAAATAAGACATTCTACATACATTCATCAGAAAATAGCCTGTGTCAGATGGTGGTTGCCATAAACTTAATTAAACAAGCCTATTAACATGTCCCAAAACAAGTTTAACAACTCCAAACTGCAGTGCAAGTCTTTTTTTTTCCTCCTTTTACAATATACAACATTCCCATGACATACAAAAACAGTCCAAATCTGTTGGCAATAGTGTACAAATCTGTGACTCTTTCACAGAAAATCCCCCAAATCAATTTAAATCTTAAGACTATGGCATAGGCAATCTGATTAGATGATCAAATGCATTTGAGACACTTAAAACTTCAAAATGAACATAATTCTTTAGGATTTATTTATTAACTTTATTTGGAACATAGCAAAAAACTATATACAAATGTATCAGTAGAAATGTTTCATCTCCACCGGGTTGGTTGCTTTTCTTCTTAAATAGAAAAAACAGCAGGCCTCAAAATCTTAAAATAACAACAACAAAAAAACTAAAATAAAAGAGAATGTAAATAAAGCCTCTTTATCAGAGGCAAGTTTAGTTCAGTCTGATTTATTAATGGGAGCTCCTAAAAAAACCCATATCGATTGCTTTCCCTTGTGCCATTCTGAGCCCAGAGAATTAAGCTGATTATTACGAGCGTTGCAAAATGTCCAACACAAAACGGCCACAGATACAGTATCAAGTGATGTCAAGTTTATACGAGCAGGACATGTAAACTCCAAAAATATATAGTCCTCTTTCACACTGCTTCCACCAGTGTGTTTTAACCCCAAAAATATTTTCATGCCTACATTGATTTTTATTATTTTATTGACCTAGAGGAACGCCAGTATACAAAGACAACTGCAGCACTGTGAGGCTTTTGAGGAACGAGAACCATCGTTATTTTGGGCATACGCGTTTATTTGACAGCTCCCGGTCGAGTTGGTTCAGATCTTCATGTGGCTGTCTGAGGTTCACTGGTTTAAACCACCAACCGACCTCCTCAGAGTTTCTTCCTCCGGGTGACTGGCTTGGTGTAAACGGTGTCCATTATGCGTTTTCGTCGAAGGTTAATGCTCGAGGTCGGGGCCTCTGCTTCCTTAGTCCTCTTCTGTGCTCTCGGGAGCGGATCAGCTGGGCTAGGCAGAGGTGAGATCAGGTCCACTTCTGCTAACGGAGGCAACTCCAAAACAGCTTTGGATCTGAAGGTGGAAAAATTAAGTGTAGAAAGAAAATAAATTAATAAATAATGGGGGAAAAAAATGAAAAAATACCTGAGCATGGAGTGTTTTTAGCTAAACAAACAGAACAGACATGAGTGTACATTACCATTCAGACAAATAAAGGTTATACAAAATAATATATATTTTTGAAAATACTAAAGCCTTTATCCCATGTCATTCACAAACTATGCAGTCAAGTTTAAAACATCAGGATAAAATTATTTGTTTAAGATGAACATTTGTTGGTATTGGCCTTAGTCTTAGAGGTATTTTTATTTGGAAAGAAGCATCTTACTTGGCTGTTCGTTTGCCGGTTCTTCTGGTTTTAGAAACACTTGCTGCTTTCTCCACTTCCACATTATCTTGTTCTGAAGCAGATTCATCCTTGGAAAAAAAAAGAGAAAGATGATGTCAAAAAAGCAAATTCTTTCAAAGACTTTTCTTTTTTTCCTCACTTATGTGTTTAAAAACAAAAGAAATCCACTGAGCAAAGTAATGAACAGCTGGAAAACAAAGCGTTTAAAATGTAAACAGATTTACAATTAGTCATGTTACTTTTCATTTTAGACGTTATCTGCTTTGTGTGGGCTGAACAGTGAACTCATTGGATTGTCCAGGTTAAAAAACACTGACCTCAGGTGCAACAGAAGCAGCTCTTCTTCTGTTGCGAGTAACAGGTGCTGAAAACTCTTCACTCGGGCCAGGAGACTCTGCTCTGTGAGCTGACACATAAACACAACACAGAGTTAAAACCATCATGGATAAAGGGATGGATGGATGGATGTATGGATAAGTGGATACTAAGCTCACCTCTTGTTCTTCTTCGTGAGGGGGAATAGATGAATGAATGCTCGCCTGGGCTAGTCTCGTCATCTTCAGGTTCTGGGACCAGGCTGTCATTCACAGGAGGCAGTGAGTGAACCTGCTCCACTGACGACTTTGTACTCCTCTTGCTGGATCTCACCATCTTTCTGATGACTACTCCTCCTGTATATGTGTAAGAGTTTACATTTTTACATCCACACACTTTTTAAAAAAACTCTTTTATTTTTTAGATTCAGATTTAACTGAGCTTTTGTTACCTTTGGACAGGATCAGGATAGCAGTCTCCTGCCGTTACTAGTCTTTATGCTAAACTAAGCTAAGCTAAGCTAAGCTAAGCAGCTGCTGTCTCTGGCTTCATACGTAAAGAACAGACGTGAGTGTTATCAATAGATTATTAAACTGGTGTTTTCTGTTAAACTCTACTGGCATGGGCTTTTAGGATCTGTACTGTAATATCGAAGGCCTAAAAATGTTTTAAATTTATCACCAGGTGTTTCCCTGCTGCTCTCTGGTTGAAAATTTCAAGTTGGTAGTATACGCATGATGAAAGTTGACTACATGTACTTGTATCATTCCTACATCATACAGGTAAATGTGCAGAATTTGAACATCTGAGACTTTGAAGCCTCCCAGTATCAGTTCCCTCCCCTACAGATCCAACTCAGGGACTCTGAGAAGAATGGGCTGAAAGCAAATAAACTACACCAATTTTGATCTGACGCCCGCACTAATGCACTAATGCTGCCTCTCTCTGCAGTTCTATTTTGGGTCTCGATGTGGCCTTTTACATACCCTCCTGCTTCTGTTCTTCATCCTGGAGCCTCTTGATGAGGGCGTCTGCAACAGGGGTTTCAGAATCGACCTCTAACGGGGAATCAAGTAAGGGAAGGTCTTCCTCAGGGTGGTCCCAGAGTTTGCTTCTAGTTGGTCGCCGGGAGTTGGTGCGACCAGCAATGCTGTTAAGTTTGGGCTCAAGCACATCTTCATCTGCTTTCATGTTTTCAGTAATGGTCTCTCCTCTCTTCTTCCTTGCACTCTGAGGAAGTGATACAGGAACCAGTTTCACCTGGGAGTATTAAATGTCATGAATGATCAACGATGGATGGATCATGTTTATCATGTAAAATGAAGTAATGTATAATGGCAATGCATGATAATCATGGGTGAAGCTGAAAATACACAAGGTAAAAGCTAATGCAATGTTATGTCTTTGATATTAACTTGATGGTTCAACGTCAAACAAAAATAGCTTAACATCAGATTATGGCGGAGAAAATGATCTGACTTTCAGCTTAATTAACATCAACAACTTGCAAACAAAGTAATAACTTTCTTGAATCCTTACTTGTGGATAAACATTTAGGGTGATACGGTTGGAGTGACGAGTTGTCCTGCCGGGGCTGGAAACTTGTTGTTTCTTGTTCTCTTCCTCCTCCGACAGGGATGGCTCCGGTGACTTTATCTTAGTTTTTCTGGTGCTGCGTTTGACAGGTGAAACGAAGACCTCCTCCTGTTCCTTCTCCTCTTTCACCATCTCTAATTGTGTTTGCGTCACCTCACTGCTATTCAAATTTCTGCGGCTGGACCTCCTTGGAGTGCTTGCCTGAGTGGTCCTGCGTTTGGCTGGGGTGGGAGTCTTAGAGCTTGTTCGCCGAGAAACCTTCTTATCTGAGACCTCATCCACTTGTTCCTCCTCCTCCTCCTCCTCTTTGATTTCAACCTCTGTGGCTGCAGGCACCTCTTCATTACCACCTCGAGTCCTTTGACTGGTCCTGCTTAAAGTAGCTCTCTGAGAGGCCCGTCGTCTGGCTGGCGAAGAGGCCATGGAGGTACTTGCAACTGTAGTATCATTATCCATGGCCTCCACCTGCTCAGCCTGGTCTTTAGGAGGTTCAGGCTGAGCTTTGCGGGTACTTCTTCGAGGTGGGCTGGCTTGGACTTTGGTTTCTTTGTTCTGTTTACCCCTTCTGGGTGTACGACTAGGCGAAGTAGGGATCAAGAGGGTTGTTTCTGCCTCCTCTACATTCCCATCCTCCTCTGGCACCTCTGCTTCCTCCGGGAGGGAAGAGATAAAGGTAACTGTCCTCCTCCCTCTCGTGGTTCTCCGTGTTGGAGTAGGAGCAGCTTTCTTCTTCCTTTGAGAGGAGGCGGTCTCTGGCACAGGTTGTTCCTCTGGCTGCTGCACGGGTTTCTCTTCTTCAACATCTTCATCTTTTCTCCTTCTTCCCCTTGTTCTCCTTTTTGTTTCTGTCTCTTTCTTAATTTCTTCCCTGTTATCCTCTTCAGTTTCTGTTGAGGATATGTGGTCCTGGTGCTCCTCCTCTTCCTCAACAGAGGTCGCCGTCTCTGCACTGTGGGCAACTTCTTCAATCTCAACAGGCCCGTTCTCTTCAGGCTCTTTCTGGTCCTCGGCAGGTGTTGGTTTGTTCTCCTCCTCCTCCTCCACCTCCTCTACAACAGCATCTTTCATTGGCATAGAATCTTCACTATCCTTGCCTTCCACAATTGCTGGGAGTTCTTCCACTGGAGCTGGATCAGAGACTGATAGAGTTGCAGATTCAGGAACTTCAGCCAACATTACTGACTCAGCATCCTTCTGCTCTTCAGCAACTTCCATCTTCTGGTTTGCCTCAGTGTATTCAGTCTGTACGTCGGTTTGGAGTTCTGAGTCTGTTAGACCATCAAGCTCAATTCCATCCAGGGTGTCAGTTTCTTTCTTGTTGTCCTCTTCTGGTGCTTCTTCAGACCAGGGAGCTTCCTGGTCATCTGTGCCCAAAAGAATAACCTCTGGTTTGGCCGCAAGTTCATCAGTAGCCTCCACTACTGGAGAGTCCATGGGAAGGTTGGAGGATTGCAGATCATTCTCCATAGGTAGGGTGTCTGCCTCTTCATCCCTAACTTCATCCATATCCAGCATGAGAGAGAAGTCGCTGTGAGTTTCACACCTCGGGTCCTCTGCCACAACAGTTTCCTGAAGCTCAGGAAGACTGAGCTGAGCAGCATCAACCAGGTCGTGTTGTCCCTCCACAAGTTCCAGGGGTACCAGGAGAGTGGTGGAGGGTTTGAGCTGCATGTAGGACGACCCTTGCCCTTCATCCTCATCTGCCTCTATCTCTCCACCGTCTGCTCCAAGTCTCACCATTACCACCTCACCCTCCATTTCCTCTTCTACCATCTGGTATGGAGCAAACACAATAAGTTTTTTTTTTTTTTTACTCCTCTCCACACACACAATCATACAAAATAGCTCAGTCAATTTTATGGGTAATACAGTCTGAATATGAGTTAAGAATTGATTTCACTTCCAACTCAAGTTGTTCCTACAGATACGTGGTGATGCATAAGAATTTAGTAGCTCATTACTTGCTCAGGCATCTTACTCTCTACTATGCGGGCTACATTAATATTTAGGATTCTTAGTACATTGTACAAAGCAGAATATACCATACGTATTTACACATTTGTACTGCAGCACCATGATATCACTGGTTACCTTCATCTCTGCTTCGGGTGTTATCAGAGAAAACTCAGCAGCCTCCTGCTCTGACAGAGTTGGCAAGAAGTGGGTGTGTCCTTGTGGTACAAAGACTGAAGTGGGTTGGAGGGGTGGAAGTCTCCCATTACCCTGGACCTCCTCAATGATCTCCACCTCGCTACCCGAGTCCTCCTCTTCCTCCTCTTCTTCCACACCATCATCTTCCTCAGCTTGATCAGACTCTTCCTCCTCCTCCTCTTCCTCCTCCTCATCATCATCATCTTCCTCCTCAGACTCAGGGCTAGAAAGTTCTTCACTATCGTTCACACTCACAACAGCTAGAAGATAAAAAGAGGCAGAAAGTGCAAATGTGTGAGGAAACGTTTACAAGTAAAACAGCAAATGTAACATTAAAAGCACCAGTGTTAATGTATGCATGTCTTGCTCACAGTGGGAGTCTGTGCCAGTTGGCTCTGAGGAGGTCACAGAGGCAGTAGATTTTTGGCTGGTGAACACTGGGGGAGCTTCGGCAGCAGCCTGCTCTTCCTCTTCATCCGCGCCTGGGGTCTCACTGGAAGAAAGCAGAGTGATAGCTATGTTTTCACTTACCACTAACAAAATAACCACCAGATAAGCAGCTCCAAAGGAAAAACAACCAAGTTCTCATATTGTATAAAGGTAAGAAAAGTGTGTATACCTGTTGAAGGATGTCTGGGTCTGTGATGAGTTGTGGATTCCTGAGCGGGTGAGAGGAGACGACAGATCATCGCCAAACAGATGTCGCTGCACAAAGTCTGTCAGATCTGATGGCAAACAACACAAAACAATCATGTCAATTCATTAATAGAGTTCCAGAAATACCTTTTGTATTCACTACACTGTGATACATTTGTTTTCTGAAGATCTACTTTACAGGTTTACATTGCCCTATAATGTTGTGTATATGTTGAGTCACTACAGTCTCATTTTATCTAAGGTGCTAACATATTTAAACTGTTTATACTATGAAAGCATAATTTAAGGATGGACCTGTTGATTGCTCCAGCTCTTCTGCTGGATCATTTGTGGGGTCAGTGGATCCAGATGGTTTCAGGTGCTCAATCAACTCTGTGGATTCAGCGACATCTGACTGGACGTCCTGCACCTCCTCAGTATTATCAGGTTGAGCCTGAGATTCTGCCTCAGGGACAGAGTCCGTGTTCTCAGTGATCTCGTTAAAACCTAGTGGAATATGAGGATACGTCAAGCAATGTTTATGATGAGTGTGGCAAAAAACATGAACATTTTCAACAGTTTCTATTTTAGAAAACTTAAATATCAAAGCATAGCACGTGTCTTTATGTGTTTTAGTACTGCACAGTATTCAGCTGCAATTATAAGTCATAGAAGAATCAACAGAGCAAATTCTGCAAATGAATTACCTTCTTGATGACTAAATATCTCTTCTTGGTCAAGAATTGCAACATCTTCTTGTTTGCCACTTGACCCAATATCCTGTTCATCCTCCTTTTTAGACTGAACTTCCTCGTTTTTATCCTCCTGTTCCAGACCCACCTCCATCACATCCTCAAATGTTTCATCTTCCTTCAGCTCTTGCCCTTCCGTCTGTGCATCTTCTGATGTCAGGAGAGGGGTTTGCTCAGTGGTTTGCTCTGGTTCTTCTTCTTCAGTTGGGGATTTGAAGTTCACTATCACTACCTCGTCTTCCTTATCTGTCGCTGTATGCCCCTCTTCTCCTTCCTGGTCTTCTGAGAGAGGTGCATCAAAGTACTCTAGAGTGACGTCTGCTGACTGGAAAGATGTCTGGCTGGTGTCAAAGCTCAAGCTAATTCGTGCCTGTGTGGCATCTGATGGTCTATTCTCTTCAGTGACTTCATGGATGGAGGATGACTGGCTCTCAGAGCATCTCAGCTCTGGTGAGGGAATGCCACCTTCAGGAGGCAAGAACTTTACATGATGTTGTTCCCCTTCCTCATCTCCATCTTCTTCCTCCTCAGCAGGCTGTAAGGACCAGGTCTTGCGAGTAGCCTTAGACAGCGTGGAGCCTCTGGTCAGCAAGCTAATTTCACTGTCTGCTGCCATCTACGGAGGGAAATTGTTCCGGGTGAGTTTCAAAGACACATTTAATAATAAAAAGAAAATCTTTCTAAACAAAGAGGAAGAAAACTGATGAGAAAGAGGTAAGTTTAATAATACAGACAACTCTGCACTATTTAGATATCTGAAGCCGTATATCATTTGGGGTTCAGTGTCTTGCCCAACATATGAACAGGAGGAGCCACGGATAGAACCACTAACCCCATGAGTTGTGGACGACCTACAGTGCTCTGTCTTACCCCATTGGTCCAGCGGATGCCCTTTTCTGGTTCAGGAGACACTTCCTCTTCAATAAAGGTGATCCTGCTCTCTTTGCTGCGGAGTGGAGGGGTTATAGAGCGCCCTGGAGATGCAGAAGGGGTGCCGACAGGTGTGGGCCTCAGGCTGCTGCGCAGGATAGACGGGGGGTTGTAGGCTGAAAACACAGGTCCAGAAGCAGCCAAGGCACGAGCTCGCTGAGAGGACACACACATGAAAAGTATAGGTAAGAACATACCAAAATGCTAAAAGAATACAAGCTCATCTTTCAAGAAAATAAACTAGATATAACCAATGTAAATCTTCTGAGATTTGTCAGCAAAATATTATGCATAACTTTTTTGATTACTTCTAAACTAAATAATTCCACATTTGTCTACTCACCTTGACAACCTGGGGTGTTTGCAGCAGACTGAGTTCAGGGGCCTTGCTGATGCTTTTTGGAGAAACCCAAGAGCTGGGAGGTCTGGGAGGGCTGAGAAGAGACTGAGGGGTCGGACAGGAGGGAAGAACCACTGAGTCCATCAGCCTGGGTCACATTGGAGAGGAAGAAACAGTGCAAAGCAACCATGAAAATATTTTATTTATCCTTTATTACACACTTCTAAAAAGACTTTGGTTTGTTTTACATATTCAAGATCAAATTTCTGGTTACAGTGCATGCCACGTAACAGCAACACCCCTAGATCAACCTTTGTTGTTTGTCATACCCCTCTCTCTCCACCTTGTTTCCTGTCTACTTCTCCACTATCAGCTGTTGATTAAAAGGCAAAAATGCCCCAAAACATATCTTTAAAACAAAGTAAATAAATTAAAATAACAAACATGTACAATGCGCTTCACTTGGGGTATTATAGCCCTTATGCAAGTACCTTGACTTTCGTTTGGAGGACATGGTGATTGGAGTTCCCAAGAACGGATCAGGAAGGGCCTGGGAGGAAGGCTTGGGACTGGGGCTCAGAACTTCAGCTGCCCTGGGACTAGCAGAAAATGAAAAAGGTTTAAAAAGAATAAAATAAATCTAAATAATAAAAATAAATCCCTTTGAGATGCAAGTTTGGTATTTAATGCTCACCTCCTGGCAGGGGAGGACTGTGGTGTGGCTTTTCCTAACCACACCTCTTCAATCTTGGTCAGAACATTGTTGAAGAAGCCAGCCCTGGACATCACCTTCTCACTGGCAGATCGCTTGGTGATGGTGGACAGTGGCTGTGGCCGAGACACTGGAACACAGTGTGGAAATGTGTTACATTTACAAAATATGATGCTTTTAAACTGTTATCTAGATTAAATCAAAACTAAAATAAAACTGTGTTTCACATAAAACAGCCTTTTTCTACTACCAACTTTAAAAACAGGCACCGTAGAAAGTTAGTATCCAAGAATCCAAGGCTAAAAATTTCCTTAAATCATTCATTCAGCCATCCAGCTTTTCCTCCCTTCCACCTTATTTAAGCCCTCCTTACCTTCTTTGTGGATGGTATGGGGATGCTGGTAGGGTTTGCCCCTCTCCATTGCCAGTTTCCTCTGTACTCTGGGCAAAACTTTGCCATATTGATCCAGTATAGAGTTCCTGGTGTTGCTTCTTTCTTTAAGCTTTGGGTCTCGTTCATTCTAAGAATGAAGAAGCAAGAAACAAAAATCTGTCGCAGCATGTATAGCAAAACAATGCTTTCACTCAATGGAGCAGACATGGGATTTCATTTTTCTTTTTCATCTTGTGTGTGTGTGTGTGTGTGTGTGTGTGTGTGTGTCAAACATACCACTAGGTTCATCTTGAGGGTGTGGTTGAGTTGGAGGGCAGGTATATAATTGGCCTGCTGAAGGTAATGAACCATCAGTAGTTCTCTGTTCTGGAGACCCCCTGTACCCTGAAGAAACTTCTCCAAACATTCCTGAAACACACCCAAGGATCAAGAGTTTCACACACTGACCTACGCATCATGATGAAGGCTTTATCCTAACATTTCCCTACACATCAGAAGTCTGGAACGAGTTGGGAGGCACTTGGCAGCTTGTTCCCCAAACCAGGCATGGACCTTTCATGGGTCCTGTGTTTAAGATGTTTTTCTTGTATAGTTTAAAGTGTTGCACAATAAGAGAGACAACTTCTAACAATTATAAGTATATATAATCATCAAACACAGGAAAGAACTGCTGGGTACTCTTAGAGCTCCAAATTCTCTGTATGCTTGCTCTTAAACACAGCTGAAAGCAAATCATAAAGCAAGACACAGAAATAAAAGATTAAATAAAAATAGAGTAATTGAACATTAATCACTGTCTACCAATCTAACATGTATTCATTCATCCCTCACCTACCTGTTCAGTGAGGCCGAGGGGCAGTTTGAGTAGCTCCTTGATGAGACCCAGCTCCTGGCAGCTCTCATACAAGAAGCCCAGCAGCTCACCCATGTTGAGATGATTAGAGTGTTGCCGAAGTAAGGACCACGCCTCTATGAGACACCTGGAAGAGGGGCACACTAGCTGATTATCGAAGGTAAGCTGAGACTTGTGAAAGAGGCACAAGATCACCATCAGGTTTTTTTCCTAAAACAAAAATCCTTTGTTGCATAACATCAAAATAGCTGTTAAGTTTGACTGAGCCTACAATTGTATTTAAATTAACTCCTAGTGTTCATACACAGAAAAAGTAGTGCAGTCTTCTCCCTTTGCTCTTACCTGTTGTGTAGCAATACAGAGAGACAGAGTTTGGCCTGGGAGGTGGAGGATATTGGGGGCTTTGTTACGTGGAAGTATCGTAGTGCCACCGAGTGTTGGCCCTGGCACATCAGTGCTTGCAAGACACGCTCATGCTGCCACTCAAAATGACACTGGGAGGCGGCAGGATGCAGAAGCCGCTCGAAGGAACTCTGATCAAGACAAAAGGGAGTTAAGATCGTTAATGTTTACACTGTGAAGCTACTTCACTTGAACAACCTCTCTGTGTAAAAATTTACATCTCAGAGGGAAATAAAAAAAATCGAGTCTGTCAAATGTGTAAATAAATGCGGGAACCTGGTGGTCACGATGGTCCAGCAGCCAGAGGCCTTGCACTAGTTTGACCAGTCCGATAGGGATGGCAAATGCTGTGGGGAAAGACTCCACTGATGCTCCCTCCTTATTAGGGAAGGAGTACATGACATCCAGCAGCAGGTAAATCACCTGGAGGCAACAGGTCAAGGCTCATACATGCAGTAATTTCAACTTGGTCTAAATTGGGGACAGTTTAGGATTTTCTATTGTGATAAGAACATTTACAACCATGACTGTTGAATACTAGATTGTTAAATGATTTACCTTTAACATTGAACACATAGATACATATTTTAATACATTTTAACATGTTACAATTAGTCTAAAACTGCACAAAAGTACTGTATGTCTTAAGCATAAATAGAATCAAAGCATACATAAATACCTTAAATATTTAACAAAACACTGTGATCTTAAAAATAGCATAAAACATACTGTAGCTGACCAAGGCAGACTTGGGTAAGACAATAATTGGCTGATAGTAATTTTAGTTGAAGGATACGATTGCATGTTTGGCAGCTTCATCGATGTTGTCTAGTAGATAAATATCCAGCAAGGCCTGTGGGTCAAAGACATATTATCAATATCAAGTACTTCACTGAGTCGTAACACCAGATGCATACTCAATCTGAATTACACTGGATGGTACAAAATCAATTAAACTGAAAAACAAACAGGTTTAATGCTTACATGCAATGTAGGTGGTGGGTATTGCCCTGTCCCACCTTCATCCCTTTTCCACAGGTTGGTCAAGCGTTCGCCACACTGACCAACCAAACCGTCAATCATCAGGCAGTCTGCACACCACTTGCCCCTGAGAAGACAACAGCAGAGTACAGGCATTAGATCATCCTCCAATTTTACCTGTAAAGTATGTCCATGAAGTTCAAGATGGGTTACATAAAAGACTAATAACTTTTTGGAGTCCTTTACTGGTTATAATGTTACATATACAAACCCCCAAAAGTATAATACAAGAAAAAAAAAATCCCTCATTAAGAGCAAATGTGAGACCATCATCACCAAGGGAAAAGTGAGACAAGTGGGAAACTGAGATGGGCATTTTATAGACTCCACTTTTGATTAGAAGTGTCACTCTATTTGTGGAAAGGTTTACTTAGCTGCAGCCAATTACAATGTATATAGCAAAAACAACTCACTTAGCCAGTCTGGTGAGCTCCTCTCGGCGTATAGTGTAATAGCTGCTGATGACTGAGTGGGTGTAGAAAGGCCTGGAGATCTGGAGAGCGTCATCGTCTGGTGGAGAGGTAGTTACAACCCACAGAGACAGAGGAAACAAATAAAGATCACCCCTCGATAAATTGTACAGTTAAAAGGATAGGTTCACAATTTTTCAAGTCCATATTAAAACAACAAACTCCTTTTTGTACTGACTGTTGTTTTAAGACAGACTTGAAAAATTGTTAACCCATCCTTATAAGAATTATACTAACTCAAAGAATAAACTCAAACCAACTCAGACACAGATCATGTTTGTGCCACTAATAGTTTACCTGATCCCTCAGGCAGCAGGCCTGTGCGACAGAACCAGAGGACGACTTCTGCATACTTGGAAATTAGACTGGACACCATGTTCTTGTTCATCAGACCCAACAGGCCTACACAACAAAAAATAAAACCAGAGCTTATCAATAACTACAGACGGCTCAAAACAACAACACAATCGCTGCTGAGCTGTTAGTTACTTATATGACAGCTCATTACCACTCAAAGCAACATCACAACATTAATTAAAACAGTTTATGTTTCACAACAGGAAAAACACTTATATACATCACATATATGTGATGGTATCTATATAAGTACTGTACCTTTTTGGGTGAGCTCCTGAGCTTCACTGAGCAGACAATGGAAGATAGTACTGAGGTTACCCAGCAGTCTCTGGCTGTGCTGTAGCAGCTGCATGGTCTGAGGGTCTGTGAAGTTGGATGAGCTGTCAAACAGTGGTGCACCTAAAGAACAAACATATGCAGAGACCCAAACAGAGACACAACATAAATTTATACACTGAAAAAAACTTGCAAACATTAGCATAGAAATTAGGTGTTTCACAGGAGAAATATATATAATTTATTGTCATAAATAAATTAAGCAATTGTCAAAAGGGACATGGAGAGTATTTTATATCCTTGCCAAGGTTAGCAAATACTGACATAAATTGTCATCAGCCTGAAAGGTTACGTATTCCTTACAAATGGGTGTTTTGTTCAACACAATCTTCTATACAATTCAGAGTGTTTTTTGATTTAAAAAACAAAAAAACAAAAAACATACAGATGCCATCCAGTTCCTCCTTGGTCTGGACTACTTTGTTCCAAGCCCAGTCTAGGATGTAGCGTAGGTTCAGTGCAGAGCCTGGTTGTTCTGTTGAGGAGGGACAGAGTTAAAGCATTAGAGTTGACTGCAGGATTTTAAAGCCGATGCTGATATGTCTAGTGGCTGGCATGGGTTCTATGAGTGTGAGAAACCATTTGACAGTTATTCCGCTAATGACTTCTCACCCTCTGCGGTCCACTGCTTGATACAGCCAGTAATCAGTCCCAAGGAGCTGGTCTCTACAGCTGTGGATAAGATGGCATCCAGCTGCTCCTCCTGAAGGCCAACAACAAGATGGATGCACAAATTACCAATCAAAACATTGAGATGAGTGTGCTACTTTGCAGGTGTATTGAGGCAGGTAATTCTGCAGACCAAGATGTTGGCCAAGTTTGTGTGTGTGTGTGTGTATACCTACCTGAGAGAGGCTGGAGGCCTGGGTGTCAGCCAGGCGAGATGAGAGTAGGCCGGACATGAGGCAGCGTGAGTAGCTAGTGGAGATGATGTCACTGGAACAAGGAGCAGCTTTCTTCAAAAAGCTCAGGGTCTGGTTTTAATGACAATGAATTACAATTAAAAGCAGCATACTTTTCATTCAAATCAACTTGAAATATTGAAATCCAACCTAACTTGTAAATACTGTGTAGCATCAGGGATAAATACCGTATCTTACGCTCATTCAAACACACAAGACACAAGTTTGTATGTCAGAAAAATATATCAAGAAACTTGCCTCTTTCTGATACCCAGAGCAGGTTAAGTGCACAATTCCAGAGTTGAGCAAGCAGGTAGCATCTGTGACATGAAAGGAACAAAAAAAATTCTATAAAACTTATATTTCAGCTCAATACATATTTCAACTACAAACCACAGCATGACTGTACAAGCACATTACTGTGAAATACAAAAAGGCAGACCAGAGAACAAACAAGCTTAGATCTGAGAAATTATTTAAAATTACATTTTTATCATCACACAACATAATTACATCCAGTGTTAACACCTACCAAAGTTGTACGTGGTAGAGTTAAAGTATTGTTCTGGTGGGGGGCAGGTTAAGGGCATGCCCCTGCTCAGGCTGCGGTCATGCACCACCACATCCAGCAGGACGTGAGGAGACACCATCTGCACCACTGGGTCCAGAGACCAAACTGCCAGGTAGGGACAATTGTGCAGAGACTCCCCCGTTCTGACAAAAACACACAAGTGCAAATGCGGTGTCACAGTAAATCAGGCAATCATTACAATAACAGGATACAATGAGCACTTAATTACTTGCATTGCAATAAGGATCAAACAACACTAACACTGGGTGCCATATTGTTCCTGTTTGGTGCCATTGTTGTTTTTGGATGTTAGTTTAATTTGAATTGTAATTTAATAATAAAAATCTCTTTTCCTTTTGAAATACACAGACCTGAAAACCCTGGATAAATGTTTTGAGTACCACTTCGGCGACCTAGATGCATCTGTTGAATAATTAATTGTGCTGTTTGCACAATGAATTATTGTACATAATTTGCATGCATACGCATAGCAGCACATCATTTGCATACATGCAGCAGTCAAACAGACAAAAAAGTGAGGGATGCAGATGCCAATACTGTTAGTTGGTCATTTATGCCTGTTTGTCCATTTGTCTTTGACCTGCCTAGACACAGCTTACTAAGGAACACAACTTCACTAACCTACCAATACTGCTGCATTTATGTAGTTTCTATTGTTTACACCTCCACAATAATCAAATTTTAAGCCAATTTTATTTTTGAAAATATGATTTTCAGTTAATTTAAAAAAAGATGACGACAATGCAGCTGTAAAACCCATACCAGCCTAAACAGACTATTTTGTGGTTATGATTAAATAAATGTTTTAGAGCTGGTTAATACATTTGTTTTCATTATAAGTAGCTATTACTTAATAACCTAATAACAACACAGGCTGAATATGAACATGGCTGTTGAAACTGTAGTAATCACATCTCTCCTTACATATTGTACTTAAGTTGCAATGTGGGGTGTTTCTTTTCCTTGAAATTTTCCTAGAGTAGGCAAAGTTATAGACTACAGTGCCAACACACACAAACACACACAGACAAACACTGCCTTCTGCCTTTTACACACACACACACACACACACACACACACACACACACACACACACACACACACACACACACACACACACACACACACACACACACACACACACACACACACACACACACACACACACACACACCTCCCAGTAACTTTTTAAGTAATGGTATTTCTGCAGCACATAAGCGCACTTTTTTTTCCATTGTGCCATGATTTGCTCCTCTCATTACGGTTACAGAATACAGTATTATGACAAGTCACATTTAACAATCTGTGACACACAGACAATATAACTTAATGTTACTTTGCAAACTTAAATGCCTGGTGAACAAGCAAGCTAGATTGCAAATTATTTAATGTTAGGCGGACATTATTAACATTAAGTATTTTCCAAAAGTTGGAAGGTCTGCGTTAACTTGACTCAATTCACTATTTCAACTTTCCACATCCACCCCAGTCCCGTTTACCTTTGCAAAGGAGTTAAAAGAACGGTCCTCACTTGAGGAACCAGCCAGCCGGAGTGAGGAGGGGGAACGAGAGGGATAAAATCGATGTTGTGTTGCCGTCGATTTGCAGTCTCTTGAAATGACATTACACATTTGTCAATCATGATCATCCCCGCTTGATATTTGGGTGAAGGCAGGGGGAATGAATCCAGCACTATGATTGGTCGAACTCTTCTTCTTCTTTTGCTTTTCGGCAGGCTAGACGCTGCTGTCTCTTGCTGTTAGACTTGAGTACTGCACGTGCAAAATTGAACTCACAGGCGTCACCAGCTTTTTGTGTAGTGTAGGATGACAAATTGTACCAGCGTACTTTGATGTCAAAATGCGTACTTGCTATGCAAAATGCATAAAGGTTGGAAGGTCTGAACATATCGTCAGTCTGTCTATCAGTTATGGAGAGGGAAGAGTGATTTCATTTTTAATGGGCTTACATAAGATTTTTAAAAATCAAACCATTTTAAATCCATTTCCTGTTCCCATTAATGCATATTATTCTTAACTTAAGATCAGTGTGATCAGTCACCAAAAACTTTTGAAAATAAATTTACATAGAGTCACAAAGTTGGGAATTTATTTTAAAATGTATTGGAATCAGGAACCCAAGAAGCTGCTTACGTTAAGTAGTTTCAAAATCAGTTTCCACTGTACCTTAATGAGTCTGGCATTTGTGCGTGGTACCAACGGTTGATGTCAAAAACTCCAACAAAGGTGGACGGGGTTCCTTGACCATAAGCCTTGACTTGCCAGCTGAAGATAGACACACTGGTGTCTGGAGACGCAACTGAAAATGAGAAAAGGGGTATGTGATTAGCAAACAGAAGACAAGTAGATACATAAAAGTGACACGAAAGCAAAAGAAACCATTTTAATGGGAACACACAATGGTATAGACCTGTTATGATTCTACTTCTTTAGCACGATAACACTGGTAATGTCAAAGCACTAAGGATAAAAGTTTGATTTTCAAAGAAGCTTCACAAATTAGTTCCCTACATACTCCTATTTTCCACAAGCAGTCTCAGAAGAAGCAAACTAACCTTCATTCATGCTGTCATCCCTGTCAGGATGGGGTCGGAACTTCTCGATGGTCTGGCAACTGAGCAAGCGGGTGTTGGTGGTCTGCGCCCTGAGAGGAAAAGCTGTACCACTTAACTCCTGACTGTAACGTTCCTCACAGTACTCCAGACCCTGAGTGACAGAAAGACAAAGAAGGAGAAAGGTAAATTCACAGTAGATTTGTTTGGCTAGCACTGAAAAGGATTCACTAATTTAAGTAAATAGAAAGAACATGTTGTTGAAATCTTGTATGCACTACAGACCTCATAGAGGATCTTCCCAGAAGCTAGACACTTTCGTTCACTGAAGGCCAGCTGAAGCAGGCGGAGGCTGACCATATCGCCTTCACTGTGTGGGAGTGAGAGGAGGTAGGAGAAATATAACAACTTAGAAAAGAAAAAAAAAAACAAAAAACATTTGCCTGGATGGAGTGCTAGCAGATCCAAATAACTTAAATTTGCTGAATCTTATGCTTATATTGAACAAAAAAAACAGGGTAAAATTTAATTACATGCAAGACTTACAGGTCCTGAGAAGACTGGACAGCCCAGAGGTAGCAACAGTTCCTAGGGTCATTTTCTGGCTCCTGAAAGGTGAAGGCATGCACAGGCACCCTGCCACCATCTAACTGGGAGTGGTATCTACACATGAACAATCAAACAAAAGTTCATACACACAATGTGATTAAAATAAGATTTGAATGTACCTATCAATGCTATTCACTCAGTGATGAGATTACATTATTTCATAGCTGCAGGAACTGAAAAGAAGCACAGGCTGTTGCAACTGCTACATATGGCTCTTGAAAATAAGTCCATACTTGCACCACACTACAGTGAACAATACAGTAAAATGAAATGTATAATTGTTTTGTCAGAAGTAATTTCTATTTTGGTAAAGCTATGTACCACACAGTAACAGCGCATTGAGGCCTTATAAAGGCTATTCAGGATTGACACCTACACATCTTTCTTGTACATCTCCCCAACTTTCACAAAATATAGAAGGCAGAGGAAACACAAAGACTCACTCTTTTTTTAGAGACTTCATGTTCCACAGCTGCAAATATCCATCAGAAAATCCCACAGTCAGCTGGTTGGTCCTGGAGATATACTGCAGAGCTGTGGCTCCAACTCCACTGGGCCCATTTAGCTGGAGGCAAAGATGTCTGCCCTGTCTGTTACTGACTTCTCTAAGCCTGGGGATCTCTGCTGGAGATTTGGTCACTACCTGTAGGTCTGAGAACAGAGAGTAAATAAAAAAAAAAAACAGAGATGAGTTTAAAAAGAGAAACAAGAGCCAGAAGGCAAACAGAGATTAAGATGAGCACATTGCCCAATGACTTTGCTCAGATTTAGGGAACGAGAGACAGGAAAGAGAGAAAAAAAATGAAACACAAATTTGTTTTCCCTGATTCACATTTCATTGAGCCTTGGGATCTCTGTAGGGCTTCATCACCACCTCTAAGCATGAAAAAGATGGGATGTAAGGATTTCAAAAAGAAACAACTAAGAGCGTTACAAACATTGTTGCTATGATCACAAACACCATGTGAGACAAGATTAATCCCTTTGTGAAAGGAGGCAAAGTGGGTGCCAGCATCCAGTTAACAAGTCTAGTAGTTATGATGTAGCTGTGTAAGATAGAGGAAAAAACTATTTGTAGATGAGTCTCAGCTTTCCATGGACATCAAAATGTCTGAAAACTAAGGATAAGCAGCGCACAGAGAATTTTAATTGAACTGGTGTCCGTTTATAACCACTTTTTTCCCCTCAAAGGCCAATGTATGGTGAACAGCATAAGAGAAATTGACCGTTTATGCCCTTGCAGAGAGGGTTAAAAAGAGCAGTTTTACAAGGGACAGAAGATAATCAAAGAGAACAAACATGCAGACATAAGTACACCTAATCTCTCCATATGAAAGCTCCTCACCTGAAGCCTCCAGCTCGCTTTGGCTGCATGACAGGTCGTCAAGACAGAGGTCCACTAGCAGAACATGACCGAGATCAGTTACGACGGCAGCAATGCCAAAGAACCAGCGCAGACTCTGGTGAAGGTGCTGGGTAGAGGTACTTGCTCCGCCATAACTCACTAACGGCTCAATGGCTGTAATCTAGATGACACAAAAGGTTGAAGGAAGGAAGGATGGAAAGAAAGACAATGTTCAGGTTTTAGTATGCAAAACTTGGCTAAATCTGTGCTTTGCTTTTCAGAGAGTTGAATCTAAATTTTTTGATGTGAATCTGAATTATTTCATATTGTGCCATCACGTCAGTTTATAAAGGACTAATATTTCCAATTCAAATACCTACTGACACAAAAATCTGCTACTGCAAGACAACCAAAGAGTATTTCAGAAGTCTTGATGGGGCAATAGGAGCAATACATATAGCAATATTATAAAGCAAACTGACTACAAGAAATGTTTTCATGTCATTTCCTGCTGAAGGAGGTGCTACTATGCACTGACAGGGTGTGTAAACATTTGCATGTGCAGAGTTCATTTATTTTTTGTATAAATTTGTTTAATCAAGCAAATGAACTTTGCATTAACTTTTGCTGAGATTATGTCTGGTTCAAGTTGCCTGCAAGGTCTGTGAGTTTCTTTCCACTTACAACACAAAGACACAACTCTTAATGTTAGTAATGTGAAAAAAAAGAATCTGACTAAAGCCATTCTTGCTTATTTTTTTATTGCTTATCTATTTAATAATTATATTGCTGTAATAGACCATCTCTAGCAGTAAAGAGTATTGGAGACCCTGATGTATAGCCAACTCACCCTGCCTGGTATAACCACAGCTTTGACCACCCTCGACAGTCCCAAGTCATACAAACACAGCACACTGCCCTCTGCTTCCTCCAAGCCAACCAGCAATCCAGTCCTAGTAACACAAAACAATTATGGAATTAACATTAGATTTTTTCCCCATCTTTTTATGTTACAAAATATAGAAATGCATGAATATTTGACAGTTGTCTGCTTGCACTGATCACAAGCTTGTTCAGTAGCTGATACATAAATGAGGCCAATGAAGAGAAAGTGAAACAAAGCTCTGACCGTTTGAGCCAGCTGAAGTCTCTTGCAGCAAGGATATTGGGTAGGTGTTCCCCTCCACCGCTGAAGCAGTATGCAGACAGCCTTTCGCCTGTCACTGCATTGACAACCTCCAACTGGGGGCCACAGGCCAGCCAAGCCAGCCCACCACGACCTTTACAAACAGACAAGAAAATTAAAGGTTTTTAGAGTTACAAATCATACAATTATGACTCAACAAGGGATCTGCAGCCAGCTGTCCTAAACGTCTAATTTTTTAAAAAGTTTTGTTACACCTTGTCGTGCTGCAGTGACTGTCATGTTTACATTGTTGATTGCTGACACTGGCATTTTCTAGAAAGTAATTAACACATTACTAAAGATTTTGCTAGCTAAGACATTCCTTAAGTTTTAACTGTGCAACATGATTTAGTAAATCACTACTCTGAGTCTAGGTAACTTCATAAGAAAATATTAAGCACTTTACTCACATAATTAGTCATTCATTCACAAAAAGTTGATTCAAGACAATCCTGCATTCCACTTTGTTTAAAAGGTAAAAACCTGGTCCAACAAGATCTCTGCTCTAATGCTTCTGCTCCAACTTTGCTCAAGTTACATTGTACTTGTTCCAGTTAGATTGTACTGTACAGTGGGCAGTGACTGAGTACTTGTTACACATCTTACCCAGCATGTTCCTTTAATTGAAGGAACATGCTGGGTTTCTTCTCAAACCAAGGGAGTTCAGTTTTTCCAATGGTATTGATAAAGGTATTCACCAAGCAAATTCCTAGAAATACACATGAACTAAACTGATGGTCAGCAAATTTATAACAATGTCATATTTTGATATATTTAAAATCACTTTGATGCCTCAAGTGTTCCTAGTACTTAAAAAAAATGAATCAAAACAATGACTCATGTTCCCCACCTGTTAGAAATGGTTCAATTTGCTTATTTTGCTCATGAAGAAGGTGATGCCAATGTTTTTTTAAAACCTTGTATTTGTCTTCACAACTAAGGATGCAGGAAAGAAAAATACTTAGTTATAGAAATCAGTAAAAATAGGCTCACCAGTAGTGAACCTCCCATGAAGCACAGAGTCCAGAGTGATCTCATCTTCTCCCAGAGCATCTACAGTCACTCCTGGGAAAGGCAGCAGGCTGCTGGTGACTTGGGCAGTCAGGTCATGCATTGTTCACTGTATGAACAACAACACAAGACATATGTTGGAAACAGCAGACAGTTTATTTACCCTTCACCAAATACTGCAAAATTATTGCTAAAGTTCTGTGGTCAAAAATATTATATTTTGTCTTGTTAATGTCACTATGCCCTAATTACTACTGAGTAAATTAAAACGCAAATAAGTAAAACACAGTAAAATGACAACCTGTGAAACAGCCTTTCTGAAGCCCCTCCTACTGAATAAATCCACTTCAGGCTTTATCTGCTCGACTGGGTTTCACAGTACAAAAGAGGTCTTTCTTTCAAAGCACAGTTGCACCCCCAGCTGTCAGGGAACGTGTTGTCAGCAAACCCGCTGACATCTGGGGCTGCTTTCTAATCAACAACAACACATGACATTACTGCTACACATCTGTTTTCAGCATGAGAATAGGTTCTGATAAAGTGTAAGAAAGACACGATGGCTCTTACATTTAAGTATTCAAATCATCTGTCAGAGAACTGAAGTGGCCATTTTTATTCCTACTTCAGACTAAGTGCAAATGGTGCTAATAACTTTTCATTTACAGGGCCAGGATAACAATGCTGCTTAATAATAATAATAATAACAACAACAAACTTTATTTTTATAGCTCAATTCATGCATAATGAAGTCAGATATCATTACTCATTTCTTTATAGTTGTGACTTCTTAGGTTTTCTGTGTGGGCAGTTGTTTTAATAACATTTCACTTCCTCCAGAAAAATTGAACATTCATTTTTAAGTTTTACAGCAAGTTACTTTACAGTTTTACAGTTTATTACAGTCTGGCTCCAGACTTCACCGTGGACATTTGTAAGTCACCGTATGAGACAGTGTGCAGCCACAGATCTTAAGTCAAACTTCCACAAATCCAGGCTTAAAAGTTAACATATACACTGCTAATGCCATCAGGGCCCCAAGACTTTGGGATTACCTTCCCGTTTAGCTAAAGCTCACCAAATAATTATGATCTGAAAATGTTTTAAAACTTTAAATAGATTTTCTAGTATGTGATGTCTTTAACCCTATACATTTATCCTGTTATTACCCTCTGTTGATTTCTATTTATGATACTCCTGTTATGTTATTATCATTGTTGACTCAAGTCTGTAAAAGTTTACGCTTTCCAAATCAGAATCTGTTTATTAACAAAGTGTGCAAGAATGCAAAGAATGCGTCTTGATGTTTGTTCCAACAAACGCAACATAGAAGAATAAAAATATAAGAGCGTAAGGTAATAATAACAATGAAATAAACAAAGTATTACTAAAATTAAATGAAAAATTTACAATTTAAAATCTATTTAAAGAATGAAATAGTAATAGTTTTGAAATGGGATATAAAACTTGAAATGAAATACTGACTGTACAAAGGAAATATGGACTGTGCTACAGACCAAGAAATTGGTGACAAGTGCAAAAATTAAATTTGCATAAATCATTAATTATGTAACTGTGGAAGTTGAATGCAATGTACAATGTTAAGTACAGTTTGATGAAATATATTAAAGTGACCAGTGCAGGTATTAAAAGTGGGATATGAGATGTCCAGTTTGGTAACAGTGCAGTTCAGCTATTTAGAAGGGCAACAGTTTCTTCAAGAGGTTGGAGGTTTTTATGGGTCTGTCTTTTTCCTGAGAGAAGTTCAAAAGTTCCCTTAGACCTGTCAAGGCACACGTGTTCAAACAAGATAATATTATCTCCAGCAAGTATGGTATACACACACACTGGTGGTTTACAAGGCCAACTGAACCTGAATAGAAATGTGCCTGTCAGCTTCACAGTCCACAAATTGAACACAATACTGCCCTCTGTGACGAAAATGGAAAACACAGCAGATTCAAGTGAACTCCCGCGCAACAAGTCAGTCACTACGCAGCCACATGTCATCACATGGAAATGGAGCATGTACACATAATTATACAAATTACCATCTAAACGAGCCTAATCTAGGAACTTAAAAGCGTCGCGACAATGTTACAGGTTGTTGACAAGTTGAGGCAAAGATTTAAAAACAGCAAAATAAGCTGATTATCAGCAAATCTAGCTCCACCTAACACTCACGTGTGTCAAACATTAGCAAAGTGTGTGTGTGACAACTCATAAAATGCGCAACTCTCATAACTTTTTACAACCTTGAACAACGTTCATATGTTACCATCGAAACAAGATTGAGCCGTTAAATACATTTAACTGTCAGGTAACTGGCCAATGTTAGCTAATTCGTTAGCATACATTAGCTTCGCCGGCTACAGTTGTTAGCGTTGTGCTAGCTGGACATAATGTAAACAACCAGTTGGTCGCTTTCTTGGTACAATATAATGCACAGTACTGTTCATCACGGAACACAGTAATGATTGACCGCAAATATGCTAATGTTATTCGGAGCCGTGCACACTTTTCTCGCTTAGATTAGCAAACTACCCAGTTAGCTTACAAGGTCAAGCAGGATTAGCTTAAATGAATCCAAGTTCATCGATTAAAAGTTATAGATAGCTAACCTAGCTGTAAGCATATCACAGCAGAGGGAGATAGCGGATACGTTATGTCTGCTGTTATCTGTTTTGTGCTGCAATAAAATCAATTGCAGCGCTAGTTACCATTTAAGATTCAAGTTCACGTTAGTTTAGTGATCCGGAGAATAACTGGTTAAAATCAAAGCCAGGGTGGCTAGCTCGTCTGTAACTTTCGCTAACGTTTGGTGATTGTTGGCGTCATTATTAGCAAGGCAGTGTGTCCGTTAGTTTTCCCCGCGACCCACTTTAGGGACGACAACCAGGAGTAGCTTTTTACTGGTGTTACTGCCGTCTTGTCTTTACTTGAGTCGGAGCTTTAGTTAGCTGGGTAAACGCACACTGGTGTTCAAGCTTTAGCTTTGGCTGGAGCAGAATAACCCGACTGCAGCGCTAACGTTAGTGTGGTAGCTTGTATGTTAGCGTTAGCAACTCGCAACATCCCGGTAGAGTCGTGGTCCTATGTTAGCGAAGACTCGCGTCCCTGTGTGGAGACGAGAAAGTAGCTATTTTAAATCTACTTTGGGATTTAGTCAGCATACGCGAGTTTAGTGAGCTATCCCTGTTAGCTCTCTAGCAGTTAAGCTACGCTGGAAAACATGATGCAATGTGCCGCTAGCTGCTACCGACGTTAACGTACCTGTCCGAGGATGTTGACGGCTTTATCGGAGCCACGAATGTTTTGTTTTCCTTGACGAATCTCTCGACTCCTTCTGTTCTCTGTCATAATCCGCTCCTTTGTAAAGTACAGTTCACATGTACAGCCTTCCAGACGCTTCCGATGACTGGCAAGCCCGAAACGCTTCCTTCTGACTTCAGGCTTCAGCAACGCAAAGCGCCATTTCCACGGTTGGAAAGTGCTCCATGCACTTCTTCTTCGTCGCCGTTGGTTTTGGCAGACTCCATGCAGCGATGGTGTGCTGTCGCCCTCCTCGGTTTGGGCGTTGAAACCCCTTGAATTATTCTACTGTACTAAAAACGCTCCCTAATGTTTCTGTTGGCACCCCTTCCATCAGTATTAAGAGGTGCGGGTAGACGTGCAGATTTATTTTCCTTCTGATTAATCTAAATATTTCTCTCAATAAATTTATGGCGATCTCTGGCTACACTACTGAGTTCCCAAAGTCCTGAAAGATTATGTATATTTTAACTTCTGCACAAAGTTCGCGCAATTTTTTTTAATTTAAAAAAGTGTTTTGTATCAACCATTTTTACATAATCATAAAAATCGAAGGAGTCTTGCGAGTCACATAATGTGGCAAAACTCTTGTATTGCTTGTGCACATAAACGTGAGCTTCCACTGGTAACCTAAACTTTTAATGGAACAATAGCATTTGAAAATGGCAAAACAAAACAAAACGAAACAAACTCGTTTGTCATAGCTCCTTGTGCTTGAAAACGTGATTTAACAGCTGTTTGGACCATGGTTTGGACATGCAAGTCCTTGAATAGGGAGTGGCTCCGATTTGAAGGTCCATACAGTCAATGATGAGGCTCTTTACTCGCGTTGTTCTCTCCTGACTAGATCTTTACGTGTGTTGTATTAATACTCAGACTTTGGATAAAAGCGCTGGTCAATGAAATTGTAAATATGGTCCACTCTTAATAGTAGCCCTGACATAACAGCAATGCTCAACAAATAGTGATACAGCACTGTGCAACCACCACACAGACAGGGACTGTGAATGTGACTACGCACATGGTCCTCACACAAGACTGTGATATTGTGTGTGTGTGTGTGTGTGTGTGTGTGTGTGTGCATGACCAGGGACAGGTGAAGGACTCAGTAGCTGGGTTTTCATCTAAATGTATCGCAAATTTAAACTGAATTTTCAAATAATCGACAAAAGAAAAAGCGAATTGATGCACGTTTCCATCCACTGTGCGAATATCAGTTGGTTCATCGAGAAAAGCAGCAGGTGGCGCTAATTCTCCAGCTTGACTGGAGATTGTTTATGTTGTTGCGCACTACGAAACAACATAAACAGCTCCAGTCAAACCTCAAACAGTGAATAGTAACGTAGAAAACGTGATGGGAATGTGATAATTCTGTTTGTTTCAAGTAGTAATTTGAGGAGTGTTAGTCTCCTCATCGCTCCACACTCATCTACTCATCTGCCCTAATTTCTCTTACAATAATTATTAAAAAAGACAATTACATCTGATTGACAAGAGCCGTGACACTGTTTACATAAAAGTTGGTAAACTCTTCAAGTAAAGGCGTGGACTCAGGGCTCTGTGGGGGCCAAACCATACCATCTGTTGCAGGACTCATCATTCCTCTTGTTGCTGAAAACAGTTCTTAATGACTCTAGCTGTATGCTTGGGGTCATTGTCATGTCATGAATAAATTTGGGACCAATCAGACACCTCCTTGATGGTGTTGCATAATGGATAAGTATCTAAACATCTAGGGTGCCTAAAACTTTTGCCTAAAACATTATGTATTTATATATATCCCATTTAGCGCATTAACTCTTTTTCGAAAAAGTCAAAGACCACGTCAAGCGAGCATAAAAACTGTTCTTTCAACGGTTTTTTCGGATTTTGTCTTTTACATCAACCTTTTCTAATGCAATACTTCAAAATGCGCATAAAATAAGTTGATGGCTAGTGTTTTCTCAGATGTTGCTGATATATGACTGCTGGAGGCTGATCGTGCAGATGTTCTTTTATGTTGTATTATGTTAATAGGATGATTGTTGGGGCATATGCTGCAAGACAGATTTTCGTGTGAACGGACAATAAAGTTATATCTTATCTGTTGTCATCTCATTATGTTTCAACTTTTCTGAAAGGTCAGTTGAAGAAACCCTGTATGCAAAGAATACACTGGAGGCTAACGGGACATTTTCTCCTTAAAAATTATGTCATAAATACTTTTTAAATAAGAGTCAAGGTTTATTGTCATTACAAAAAAACAAAAATGCACGATGAAATGTGAGGGTGCCCCCCCTCATGCTGGATATTTTAGAGGAAAAGTTAAAAAAATACATTTGAAACATAAAAAATGAAGACTACAATAAATTAGGGAGCTGCTCTCTAATCTAAGTAAATGGAAAGACTGTATACACAAACATCAGGACAACAATGTAGATGCCTGACAATTGTCATGATATTGTATTGATATTGATATTGTACATCAATAGTGAAAACAAAAGTTGGATACAAGTTGCTTAAAGTTCACAAAGTTTGCACAAGTGACATTGTAATGCACTCGCGCTGAATGAGAAATGTGATACTAAGAATACGTAGAAGAAAAAGGAAGTTGTGCATGTTGCAAAACTTCCTGGGTTGGATTAAGAGTTGAGCTATGACCACAAAAAAACTAAAAACAACAAAAAGTTTAATGCAATGCAAAATTTGGAGGATCTTTACAAGGCAGATCATAGGAGTGATGCTTCTTGGTACTCATTAATGGTAATCTTGTGTTAAGCAGTCTCACACCATGAAAGAAGAAGCTGCCTGAAGTCCAGTGTTATGGTAGCAGATTTATCCCCTTGTGTCATTTCAGCATACATTTTTACACACAAGCCCTACTGAAATAATGTCAGCAGATAAAACAATCACAAAACAAACATTCTGCGTTGCTGCATACCACTAGAATATGAAATGTTTTTGTAATCTGGATGTTTGGGGGTGGAGGGGTGGGGGGCTGTGTCAAAATATAGTATTCATAAATTTCAATTGATATTGTGCATTCATGATACATACTCCCAAATAAATGATAACTGACAGATACAGTAGTGAATCTGGGACTAAATGATGTTGCAGGATTATTCTTTGGTTTTCAGGTTTCTGGGCAAAATAATACTGAAGCTACCATCTGCTGTGTGCTTGGCACCTGAAGATGACTGGGTACATACACACTGCACAGAGAGCAGAAGGACGTGAGGTCAGCCAATGGCCGCCTAATTGCTAATTTTTGCCCTGATCCCCCTAGCAGTTGTGCTGTTGGGTTAACGTGTCACCTGGGGTATAGTGTCGTTGTTTTTATTTGGCACTTGTTCGTCCTTTAGTGTGTGAGAACCATTCCTGTTGGATTGGTTTATAAAAAAAATTTAAAAAAGTAGTAAGCACACAAGCATAGGCAGTTATTTAACATGCAATTTGGCAGTGTGTATATATTTTCAGGGAACAGTCATTACTGTAATATACTCATTTAAAATACAGCTTATGTCACTTTCCAACAGATTTTAGACTGAGATTGAGTATTTACAATGGCAAGTCTTAAAAAAAAAAAAGGCAGAGCAGAGAGGATTGGATCCTGATTGTAAAGCCAACATAGCATACAGACTCAGCTATAAACAAAACATTCTTGAAAAAAAACAAATGTGAAAATAATTCCTTCTTTTACAATACTCAGTCCTCTAACTGATGGCGTCAGAGAATAGTGCAGAATTCTGATGAAGTGACTTTTTCTTCATCTGCCGCTCAATCATCAAGTCAAACTCCTGTCTTTCTCTACAACGAAAAGAGATGGAAGAGCAACATTCATTAATCATATTTAGTCCTTAGTGTAAATAATTGATTCTTTTTAGTCAAACTCATCAAACTCTTACCTGTTACTTATACATCGTCCTTTTAGGTACTTCTCTTCTGCCTTTTTTACTGAGATATTGTCCACCCCAGCTATGGCATAGATGATGGCCTGCACAGTAAGACAACAATCTTACAAACCTGTACCACAAACTGTAACCTGCGTATCAGAAGAGATACCAGTCCATAATAGAAAAACAAATAAAACACACAGATGAGCACTGATGAAAGCTTTAACTCACCTCAGGAAGAAGCACATCCAGGACAAAGGGCACACGTTCCATAGATTTCACCTCAACCAGGCAGGGAGCGTTCACAGCCGTTGTGTAGAGCTCATTTAGGTACCAATAGACTTGGTCCAACTGCTGGTCATCTTCTAAGTATATGTTCACCACCCGTCTGTTCACCACCCGTCTCCGATTAGCACTCTGGAAGGAGTGAAGCCATCTGGACTGCTGCTGCCCACGGATCACAGCCTGTAAGGGGAGTGATACAAGAAAAGTGGACTTTATTCAAGCAGGGATTGGTGCTTTTTATGGATACTTTAAAGTCCCCCCTCCATTCAAAAATGTGTTTTGCTTATTGTTACATCACTTGGATGTTGGATCTTCATTGTGAATGATGTACTGATGCGCAGAGTTTGACACTAGAAGGCTGTTTTCACATTCATCTGCTGAGGGAGGCTTCCCTTCAAAAGCAGGATTTTGTGACATCACAACTAATTTAAAAGCTAACATGCTCCAGTGTGCAACCTACACAAGTGTTATGTGGAAACTAGAAATGTCCAGTGCATGTACACTGAGAATAGACTTTTCAGTGTAGAAGTAGTCTTGTGTCCAGCAGTTAAACTTGTGAAATGAACAATATTTACACATTCATAGATTCTTAAATGAGGGAGAAGGAGTAAATGTCATATTTTTAACTGGATAATTTAACTTTTTTTGTGGAGAAAAGACACTAATTATTATTCAAGAGAGTATTATATGTCTTCAAACATTTCTAGAGGGGATTTTTAAGTGCTACATACAATACCTATTAAAAATATTAACCACATTTTTAACAATAGCTTATTGTTTCACCACATTGAAATCTCACAGTGGAGGTCATTGGTATTTCTTTCACACAACAGGAAAGAATTTACCGTAACATACAAAACAAAATAATTATGTGCAACAAACACCATCAACAAGATATTTGCATGGATAAATATGCACCCGCTTCTTTAGTAGAGGCACCTTTGGCGGCAACTACAACATAGAATCTATGTGGACATGTTTGTTTCAGCCTGGCATATCTGGGCATGTCCCATCTGTCTTTGCAAAACTGGTTGAGCACTCTCGATTAACAGTGACCGTGAGTGAGCAGCAATTTGTTATTCGCCACATATTCCTGAGGTCTTGACTCAACCACTCCAGGACACTCGTAGTGGCCTACATCACTAGATCACTAGTGCCCTGTTCCTATGAACATGCAGTGCTCGAGGATGGCCTGTACTGGGTAGATTTGCAGCTGTCCTTTTCCTGATTTTTTTCCTTTAACGGATAGCTGATAGTAGAAAAGCAGACAGGAAACAAGGGAAGTGAGCGGGGCATGCAACAAGGATCCCTAGCTGGAGTTGAACCAGGGACGTTGCCATAACGTGGCATGTGCAGTAACTACTCAGCTACCAGGGCGCCCCTTCATGATGTCGTTTTGACCCACAAACTGACTATCCACTATCCAGGAACAGGTGTGTTTAACTTAAAAGGTGGGTCACACCTTGATTGCATGCAAACAATCTCCACTTATCCATTTATTGTATGATATATTTGTACTTAATTAAGATCCATTTGTTATTTTGCTTGAACATTTAAGATATTTTTCTGTTCGGCCTAATAACATTTGCCACTATTCAATGTTGTGAAACAAAGGATGAAAAAGCCAACTGGTTGATGTAAAGTACTAAATGGGTTTGTAATGTTACACTCATCAGCTTAAATGCTGCGACGTGATATCATCTGAGCAGGCATATTTCATGTCCAATTAAAGCTACAGTCATGAAAATATGTTTCTCATTACGTGCAACACATTGGAGTTCATCTAGTTGGAGTATACTTCCAAGTAAAATATCCATGGTCATTTTATCGGAGTGTGCAAACTAGGATGGCCTTGGTGCTACAAGACACACGTCGTCTCCAGTAATGGTTTCTGTGTTTAAGGCTCACCAACATGGATCTGCAGTAATTTGCATTGAGAAAATGTTTGTTCATCCAAGAACCGGATACAAAAGTCTCCATTAATCATACCAGAAGGCGTCCCTCCACCATGCGCTGCTTCACGATGAAATGTACAAGTTTCTCATTAGCGCGGTTGTGGGCAGCATGGGTCCGGTCTGGCAGCAACCTCTTTGAAGTCCTGCTGACCTCTTCCTGCTGTTCACTAAAGCTGTCCTCCTTGTGATCATCACATGGCTCCTCCATCATCGAATCACTGGCGATGGTTAACCTCTCTGAGGCTGCCTGAGGATACATCCTCCTCACGGGATAGCCTGGAGTAGTTAAAAGACCAATAGTAAGGAGCATTGTCGGGACCAGAGCTGCAGGGGTACTTGAGTTTTCATTGTGTGATGCCGTGTTAATGAAGGTTATGCAACAGAACTTACTCATGTCATGAGCAAAGTACTCGATGAAGGAGCCAGAAAAGGAGCCACATGCTACAAAGACAAAACATTATTAATACTGCTATAAATGCAGTGGTATCAGAACAATATTATATAATGCATGTAAACATTAATGTTATTTGTGTAAGCATTAAATGGACACCCCCCCCTTCCCTTACCAATCCGTATACTGTAGTCTGCTATCAGCTGCAGGGACCACTGGATTGCAGCATCATAGTTTTCTTTGGCTTTACACTAGGACAAAACCAAATATGAGAAACAGTAACAGTCTGCCACCAGTGTCAGGAAAACATAAATAATGAATTAGTATTATTTATGAGTAGCTCTTACCACCAGCTCATTAGCTCCTTCACAGTCAAAAGGCTTCAGGGTTTTCAGAGCCACAGTAAACCTCAAAGAACACAAACATCAAACTAAAAAAACCAAACTCCTGATGATTTCAAAGTGTGCCAGCAATTCACCCAATATTTTGTTTAAATATCTCTGATTTGTGCATTCAGGTTTAATGACATCACATCTACGGTGGCCCTGAGGTGCAAAACACAACAACACTGGATAAAACATAAGAGCATTTTAGAAAAACACCACATTTCACAAAACACAAATCACAAAACAGAACACAAACACATATTAGTGTGATTTAGTGTTAGAGATCCCTACAACCCACAGTGCAGTCCAATACACTTTACAAACACACAGGCATTAAACTACAAATAGCAAACAGTGAGAAAGATAACTCATTTTCTACCCCTTTTTTTGGTGAATCATTGGGTCATCAATGAACATGATGCTGGCTTTTCTCAGCTTCCGGTTGACACTTTTTACCTGCAGAGAAAAATAAATATTAAAATAATATACAAACCAGGCTTTCATGTTTTTTTTTTTTTTTTTTAAATTTTGTTCAGTCTTAACCGCAGATTGTATATTGGGTCACCAATATATCAGGCCCATAATGATCTTTAATCAATTTATATAAGTCATTAATTATTTAAGTCATTAATTAAGAAAAATGTCACCTCAAGCTTCTCAAATGTGAGGGATTGCTGATTATCTAGATATAGGCAAACATCTTAGGAAACAATTGTGTATTGTAACATCTAGAAACTTGTAAGGTTTGTGCTTATGAGAAATAAATGATCCACAGTTTTTTTCACTCACCAATGCAGGCCAGAATGGATAATTTCTAAATTTACACCACACAAACACTCCCTCTGTAATGGATGGGGGCTCTGAAAGAAAGGATTACAAACATTAACAGTATGAACACACAGTTGAGTCCACTTCTAGTCCTTGCAGAGCTTATTTGCATTCAATCACTGCATTCTCGCTCACTTTTGTCCACCTGCATCAAGAAACTTGGCAGCTCCTCCGCCTCCTCCTCCTCACTTTCCTCATCTTCCTGGAAGGACAAAGAGGGCAGCTGCTCTTCATGGTGACTTAGCTCTATAGACAGATCTGAAGACAGCAAAGACTCATCTTTTTGGGGAGGGTGGGGGTGTAGGGGAGGACAGCAATAACACAGAATTAGAACAGAAAACTTTTCTCACCTGAATTATTTTAAATTGTAAGATGCTCTACAAGCAGTAGTTGCTACCCTAACAGATTAAAATCAACACAGAACAATATATTTAAGACAGATTCTGCAACCATTAGATGACTTTAGATTGTGAGGGAAATCTGACAAGCGTTATGTTGACTCTGTACAGTATGAGGTAGACACTAAGATGATTTACCTTGCTCTGCTTCATCAGGCTTCTTCAGCTCAAATCTTGGTCTACAACGTTCTGATGACTGAGTAGTAGTGTCTATTTCTGAATTCTCTGTCTCCATTTCCTGTTTCCTGCGACGCCGGCACTTGGCTGGAGGACCATTGCTTTGACTGCCAGTCTGCGTTGGTTCCTTTGTTGCACTTTTTCTAGCTTGTCTTCGCTGGGCCGAACGACCCCTCCTAAATCTGCTCTGAGAGTCTGATTGACTGCATGGCGAATCTCCCTCGGATGTCTGCGACAGAACAAATGTAAGAGGAGCTGAGGAATAGCACTGAAATTAACTGCAAAAAAATATGTGGACTAAGAATTCAGAAATAAAAAACATGATCAGGAAAGATATGATCAAACACCTTTAACTGTTTGGTGAACTTAGTGCACTCTAGCTCTACTTGTTTTGCTCCAGCAGGTGATGTGGAGGTGTTGGACGGGTTGTCAATGGCTGAGCTGCGGACTGGTGTGGAGGTCTGGTAGGCTCCTTGTATCTGTGCTGTTTGTCTCCTGCTTCTTTTTGGAGTACTTGATAAGGGACATGCAGCAGACTGGCTGTCAATGGTAAGATCACAGCCTGGCAGAGCACTTGATTCCTCTGTGGCTTGAGATGAAAGAGTTTCTGAGTTAACTGTTTCTGTTGAGGTCATTTTAGGATCCCTTTTTCTGGTTTTCCGAGTTCCCCCTGAAAGATGTATATTGTATTTTGGTGGGTTTAATTATAGTATACACGGTCATGACTCTTTTGCGATTTAGATTTGCTTCATATGTAGACTTGCATGACCCTCTTGTGTCAGCTTTAGCTTTATAATTGTTTACAAAAATCAGAAAGTGACTTGACAAGATTGGCTACCTTTCATTGTTCTAAGACTTGGTGCAGTCCTCTCGCTGGAAAGATTTCCCCTTGAGTTCAGTGGATTATCAAGATCAGACATGAATCAGGGCTGATTTCATTCATCTGCGTGTCTCCAGTGAAGGTGACAGGCAGGTTAAAGGTTTGACAGCTGTAACAGAGGAGAGTGAGGGAAAGGTCAGGAAATATTATTCAACCAACCTACAACTTTTGGCCTCTGCTGGAAGACACTGAGAAGGTCGTACAGTCCCTTAAGGTATTTTTGTTTTTGGCCACGAGACGAATGCCAGTTTTCACGCTGCAATAAATACATGCGTTTAAATACAGACGCCAGGTAACTTAATGGGCATACAGGAAACGCCTGTCGCCATGAAAACGAGATCTTTTTAAACGTTCTTTATTATACTAAATTTGAATACAGGAAAAAACAGGATCATAACATACTTTGCATTACCTAATGTCGCAAACTAGCTTACCACCACAGTTGTTAAGGCCTTAAAGACTAATTCTCCTTCGTGTCAAACATAACATTTACAACAGTGCCTCCCTGCGTACGTTCACGTTACTGCAAGACAGACTGGACAGTTCAACAGTTTTCCACAGAAGGCCTAGCATTACAGTACTTAGCAGTCACAATATGAGAGTGCAAACACCATGTTAAACCAACATAATATCAACGTTAAGTGTATTAATGACACATCACGACATGTGCTGTGAGTTTACACGGCAGTTAAGGTTAGTTAAGGTTGCTAGTCGTGAAGCGGACGAGCTGAGACATGACATCGTTCTTGTGACTACTAGCATGTAGCATGTAAGTTAGGTGGTAAACACAAGCACCAGCAAAAATCCTGAGCATTTTTTGCTGGTGCTTACACAGACATGTGCACAGTCGAGGAAGTAACGTTAATTATTACGATGACATCCTCTCGCTAACGCATATCACGTGACATAAACATGAAACGTTAATTGCGTTATGTACCAGGTTATAGCTGGTAGGTAACTAATGAGCCTCCACAAACTTGGAGATTGAACCATGAACGCGATTGACAAGTTTTACCTCAGCAAAATTAAACAGTAACCCAGATAAACTAGTCACCTAAGTTACCTACCTTAAAATTTTTTACATTCAACCTTTCGCTTAGATCGTTAGCGTCCAGTTTCTGTAAGTTAATTAAAGACTTCGGACATCGTCGGGCCTGCACACATGAGGAACTGCTAAACACAGCTGCGTCACATCTGCGATCAAGTATCAAACATTTGACATTACTATAGTGAAATCAACAAGTCGCACACACAACTCCTGTTCACCACGGAGGAACAGATAGGATAGGTGTCGTGCCAAAATACTAACCCTCTGATAGGAAGTGTACCCAACGCGGGAACGCGCATGCGTTCACTCTTCTTCTGCTTCTTCTTCTTCTTCTTCTTCTTTTGGGCTGCGTCTCATTAATCGGTCAACATACCCCCGCTGACTTCCCTCGGCAGAATGACAAGTGTTGCAGTTGCAAACTCAGGAGCGAGTGATCAACGATGGTCACTCAGCGCTGCAGATTAACTACTGTGCATTGCGGTTTCCCGTCATTTCCACTATGACGTCAACGAGCTGCTGTTTTTTACTATTTAAAACAGATGTTTTAAATAGTGATGTCCTTATGTCCTTACACTGTTATGTTTTAGAAAGAATTTTCCCAACAAACTCGTTGTAACGTTTCTGTTCAGTTTTTACTATCATACAAAGATGTGCTGTTTTTTTTATGTCGTCTGGACTTCAGAACAAAAATAGTATTATATTATAAATCTTTTTATTATCTTAGCAAAATTTCACATTCACAAAAATACATTTTGTAACAGAAAACCTTTTTTTAATAAATGAAATGCCACAACACATAAAAACTCTTCAACAGTCTATAAACCCCAAAGCCTTAAAAACTCTTAGTATGTGTAAATTTCATAATAGTCTGCTGAACTTTTTTTTTCTTTCTCTTTTTTCTTCTCTCATTATATCATTTATTTACTGCTTATCCCTTGGCATATATGTCTATTGATGTTTAGTACTGTTCAGTTTTGTGATAAACAAATAAAATACATAAATAAATGTTTATGATTGGAACAAACAGAAAGAGTGTCTGAGCAAACAATCTACAAGTGTAAGTTACACTATCCAGATAATCAGAGTAATCATGTTGAAATCCAATTTTTGTCATACTATGGAATTTGCTTTATGCAATTACTTCACTAGAATGTTACAATTCTCCATTGTTTGCATTTAGAAACCCACGTTACCGAAATATGCTGTTTTGCACATCGTTTTCACATTATAGTAATGTTAGGACATGCAATAGTGTTGGTTTATGTTATTATGGTATTTAAGGGTCAGAAGAGGAGACAGAGCTCCTCATTATGTTGAGAACTGACTGCAGGTGCAAGTGCATTGCATTTACATCCTCGTCCACCCACTTTCCCTCTGCTCTCTCTTTGCAACGTGCTGTTACCAACAACTGAGGGAAGTGGATGAGGTGAAGTTGAACCACTAATGAAACACAGCCTTGGTTTTATTAGCGGTTGGCAAACAGCTTTCGAATGCATTACTGCCACCACTGATCTGGAGTGTGAACTAAAGATATACCCTCTCTTTAATACTTCAACCAAAGAATTACAATCAAAACAATAAACGCAATAGTCATATTTAAATAAATAAAAAGGAACCAAATGAAAACAAAAATAAATTAATAACTAACACTAATATTTCTCAGCCTCTGTTCATTAATCTTGTTGATCTTAAATACTCTTTTCCAACACTTGTCACTTGAAGATTTTTTTTTTTAAACAATAGTCTTTCTTAGTGCATTTAAAACTTCTCTATCTCTCTCTCTCTCTACTTCTGGTAGCACAATAAAACATGGTCCACTGTTTCTTCCTCTCCACAATATTCACACTTTCCATTATTATACTTTCCCATAGAGAGAATGTTTAGTCCAGTATGACCATTCCTTTATCTAGTTATAATTCTCCCCTCTCTCCTATTTTGTCCTCCAGACCCTGCACTCGTGACTAATGGTTTATTTCCAAAAAGACATCTTCCTTTACTTTCTTTGTTCCATTCATTCTGCCGTCCCTTTGCCACGATTCAAGGATTTTTCTCAACTCATCATTGTGTGCTCAGTTTCAGAGAGGACAACATGGAGAACTACTGCTTGGTGACAGTGGATATGGTCAGAGTAACTTTTTATTCCCTCCATACATAAATCCCAAAGCAGCTGAGCAGCAAAGATATAACAGAGCTCATATCTGCACTAGAGCATATGAGCATATGTTTGGAGTATGGAAAAATCGATTTGTTTACGCAATACACTTCATTTCAAGCCAAGAAGATGCTGCACAGTGATCATTGCTACAGCTGTGTTGCACAACCACGTACCCGAATCAGCATTGCTGCTCTGATCCTCCAATGGAAGATCAGGACAATGGAAGATCAAGATCAAGCAGATGTGCCCATGTCTGAGGCAGGCAGTGACCAACAAGGACTTGCACAAAGAGTTGCTTTCACATCACAGCATTTTAGCTAGATGAGGTGCATTTATATATGGAATGTATTCATTATGGCTGATTTTTGCTTTGATAATGTTTGTTCTGTACAAAAGCTTATAAGATAAACCCTGCTGCTCTTTCCTGTAAATGAACAAGCAAAGCTAATGTCATTTGAGCTATACTCATTCAAAGTAAGTTGTGACAGTTTTACCTATCTCAGAGTAACAGTTACTATAAAATATAGAGACCTCGTAAAACATAACTTTAAACCTGCTCTTGATAGAGCTAAATAAGACCTTCAGCACTGGTGTGCCATCCCCATATCCCTAGCAGGGAGAATCAACTCTGTAAAGATGTAAATTGTGCCTTAATTATTATTCTTATTTCAGATGATACCCACCTAAAGCATTTTTAAGGAGTTGGATAAAAATATAAGAACTTTTTTTGTATGGAATAAAACTACCCCTAGAATAAAGAGGATTTTTCTTCAACGTCACAAGGAGGAAAGGTGATTTGGCCCTCTAAATGTTTCTACTACTGGGCAGCAAATATACATAAGATAGCTTACTGGATTTAAATGCCAGAAGTTCAGAGTGGTCAGAAGTGGGCAAACATGGAAAGGAGCTTTAATGGCCCTGCAAACTTAGGATCCTTAGTTTGCGCTCCGCTACCTATTAATTTGAAGGTTGCAGGAAACCCAGTTATTAAAGGCTCCTTAAAAGTCTGGGCACAGTGCAGGACCCACTTTGGGCTAAGACAAGCATTCTCCTGCATGCCATTCACTAATAACCCACTTTTTACACCCTCAGTTTTGGATATGGCATTGCAGCAGACATGGCCTGAGCAAAGTGACAAACTTGTTCAAAGACAATATTTTAATAGTAATATTTAATAGTCAGAGGATTTGGCATTCCACAATCTCACTTTTTCAGGTACCTCCAAATCAGGGACTTTGTTAAAAAAAACTTCTCTACATTCCCATTTCAAACTCACCTCTGGCCTCACCGTCCTTGGATCATCTCAAATCAAAATGGGAAGAAAACTTTGGTGATAGGATTTCAGATGAAATCTGGAAATCATCCATTGCAATGATCCACACAACCTCCATATGTGTCAGGCATAGTCTGATCCAATTTAAAATATTTCACACACTCCATCTGTCCAGGGGTAGACTTGCCCAACTCTATCCAGAATTCCACCCAACCTGTCAACGGTGCAACCAAGACCCAGCAACTCTTATTCACTCTTTTTGGGCTTGCCCAAGGCAATTTTGGGCCAAGGTCTTTGAAATATTCACCATAGATCCAGAGCCAAGTTTGGCAGTTTTTGGCGTTTCTCATAGAGATCTGAATCTCTCTCAAGCCCAGGCCCATGCTGTTGCCTTCCCGTTGCTTTTAGCAAGATGTCTCATTTCATATAATTGGAAGTCTAGCGCCCCCGCCACCCCCCACCCCCATGCCCACCCCCCACCCCCACCTCCATGCATAGCCGCTGGGTTGAGGAAGTAATGGTTCATTTATACCACTCAGAGCTCGGTTAATAAATGGCAACCATTCCTGGACTACTACAATAATGTCAAAACTACAAGAAATATAACGTAATGCCTGTAACTAATAACCATAACTTTGTACAATCGCTGTAGAATCTCTATTGTATTTAATTATTTTCTGTTAGCATGTTTTAAAAAAATATATTCTGCACTCTCAACATTTTTATTATTATTGCTATTATTATTTTTTAATTATTATTTATTATTTTTCTGTTTTTTCCACTCTTTGTGTGTTGGCCAGTCTCCCAGGTGGGTGGGGTGGTTGAGATGCAGATGTTGGTACAATGTACAATATGTAAATGTTTGAAAACCCAATAAAAACATTTGAATACTTCTATTCCATTTCGGGTTTTTATGAGCATCATTAGACCAATAGCATGTGCTCATACTTAACCTAATGAGACTAACTGAGCCAAACTTAAGCCACGTTCATGAAAGCTACTTAAATGTCCTAGTTTACACATTAAGGCCTACTCCTTGCGTAATCTAAGCCTTGTCTGTGAAACTGACCTTGTTTAAGTGAGTCTGCAATTGCTTGACTTCAACTGGTCAGGACATGGCAGTTAGGTTTTTGACAAATACTAAACAAACAGAGTATATTACCACCCATTCACTTACATTGGCTTCCTGTACGCTTCAGAATTCAGTTCAAGATGCTCCTGATCACATTCAAAGCCCTCCATGGCATCGCACTCTCTTATATTTCTGAACTTATAAACCAATGTCCCACTTTTCAGGCTCAAAACAAAGAGGGACTGTGCTTTTACCGTTTTAGTTGCCTCCCCCTCACTGTCAGGTCAACTGAACCACATTTAAAGAAAACTTTTAAAAACCCACTTGTATAGGCTGTTTTTATAAGTGCGTTGCTCTGGAAATCTTATTGGTTTTATTTGTCTATTAATTTAGCTTTGTTTGTTTATATTGCTTTTATTTTTGAGTGTCTGTTTCCGTTTTATGAATCATATTTTTACTTGCTGTTTTCATGCTATGTACTGTTAGGCATTTTTATTTTCAATTGTGAAGCACTTTGGAGTGCTATATAAATAAAGTTTATTCACTCAGCTGCTGGGTGTCTGTTTGTCTCCAGCAATAACTGTATCACACAGCAGAGGGCACTGTATAACTGCTCATAAACTGCTCTCTTTTACAGTACAATGGTTCTTAAAACCACTTCAGTGACTCTATGCAGGGGTGTCTCCTCCTTTGGAGACATTAGAGAGATTACTCCTCTTGTAACTTTTTCCTTATATTGGCATTCCACATACACTTAATCCAGTTGAAGGACCAGCGAGATGAACCTTCTGACTGACAAAGATGATTGTAGGTAATCTTTGTGAGGGCATGTGGGTCCAGAAAGTAAGTTATGTAAAAAGGGGGATTCAGTGTACATACTGAATGTTGAACTATTAGAGACATCATGACAATCATCAGTCACCTCATTTGTCCACATCCTTGTCCGGTCCACATCTCAGTTGCCTCTCAAGCTCTGCTTTTCTTCATCTCCTCACCTCTTTGTGAGCAACAGACTTAGAAATCTGTAACCTATACTTTAAAGTGGAAGTGCTCAGGACTGTAGCCAGGATTATAGAAATAGGCTGCTGACGGCTCCAAAAAGAAAGTCCAAAAATCCAAAAGTCCAAAAAGGCTATTAAATTTAAATATGTCGTCTAATTTAAAATAAAATAAATACATATGGAATAAGACCAAGACTTGTTAGGTTATTTAATAATACAATGAAAACTCCCCCAAAGCAGTTAAACCCTCAGACTATCAGATAAATTACTGAGAACATGACCTTAATATCTCTCATATTATCGTACAATTTCTCAGAATCTATCTTTAAGTCCAACAATCACATCCTCCTAATTATAACATAGTAAAGAAATTGTAAAAAGTTCAGTTTTCCCAAACAGGCAGCGGTTTACCTGCTGCTCAGCCGGATTCGCTGGGTGTGTGTTGGTCTGAGGTTGGTGAGGGGCAGGGAGGCCCCGCCCTCATCCAGATGTGCGCCTCTCTCCTGTGTCTTCAGTCCGCTGCTGGCTTCAGCAGATTGCGGAGCCCCGGGAAGTCAACAGGAGGGTAGGGACAGTGACACTTTGAGTATGAACAACCGGGAAGGTTAGCTGTGATCTGCATTAGAGGGATCTTACTAGATCTAATGAGTCGTGACTTTGTCGTTAGCTCATGTGACTTGAGCCGTGCGTCGGAATTTTCCCCGGGGGGGCTTTTGTTTTACCCACCTGGCCAGCCGCAGACGCAGAGCTGATGGAGAGAGGCTGGGCTGAGTGCGATGCCAGTCCGTTGAGCAGTCTGTTGAGCAGAGAGCCTCATCCAGCGCAGAGCAGACTCTGCTGACAGGGAGCGGTCCGCTTTCTTTTGCGCGACCTGTATGAATTATCAGTCTGGTTTTTTTTTAGAAGTGATTCGAGGGTTTTCTTTCGAAGCAACAAAAACAGCAAGATCACCTAGGATTTTGTTTTTTTTTCTTGTCGACGAAATGGGGATGTAACCAGTTTCCACATGCATTTAAGTGGTGAGGTTGCCTCCAGATTGAGAAGAGCAAACTGCAGGGGCGTATAGTTAATTGAAATCGATCCGGTGGTCTCCTTTTGAATGTGAAACAGCAGCAGAGGTCCTTTCTCCTCTCCTCTCCTCTCCTCTCCTCCTCCCCTCCGCTCACCTCCAACATGACTTCACTGTCGGGGACCAAAGAGAGGTCTGTGAGCAGCCGGAGCAGAAAATATGGGGTAGGTTATTCATTACAGTATCCGGGGGGGTGGGCACACCTCAGTTACCTATAAGCCTGGTAAATGTAAAAACTTATCATCCATGTAGTGATGCATGTGCCTCATCATCTCATACTGCACACCCCTTTAACTTGCAAAATGTAGTTTTATAACCTCTTACAGACTGATGTAAGAATGAAACAGATGTAATATGAAGACTGGAGCTTTCAGGGGAAAGCGCACTTTAGATTTGTGTGCATGCAGTGTCATGCATTTTCACTGGCAGAGCTCCCAGTTTCTCTTAATTATCACTAACTGAGGACCATGCAGCTAAATCAGATATTATACTCACACCCATGTCTTTGCCTACCACCTACAACTTAAAAGCATTGACTTATAATACAGGGTTGACTCATATTATACCCAACCTCTTTACTTGGAGATGGTTGAGCATTCCTACCTATCAGCCTACTCATTGCTGCCATATTATAGCCCTTGTGAGGGATTACAGTAGCTAAAGTACCCAACCTCTCCAGCTACCACCACATCAATGGGTCTCTCCTCTCTGACTGGATTTATCCAGCCACAAAAGATCCAACTTTCAGCTCTTTGTGGCTCATTTGATGTTTGCATGTGGCTGTCTGAGAAGAGAAAAATAATACAGGTCTACACATAGAATCTGTCTCGATCCCTGTTTAGACGGTAATGGAAGAGTCTGATATGTTGACTGCCTTGACTTGGGTTGTAGCAGCATCATGGTAAATGTTTATCATTGCCTCCTGTTTGTGTGCTTTTTATTTGATTTAATGCCATAATTTTAATTTACTTTGTTTTATACTGGCTGTGCGTATTATCGACATAAAGAAAACCAGGGTCCATTTAATCTAACAGCCACACTCTGTGGGATATTCACCATTTATAAAGGGCATCCACTGTTCTATAACATTTGTTGGCACGTAGGTTAACAAGGTGACAATTAGATGAGTCATTTTTGTTTTTGATTGTTGCTATTTGGATTTATGATCAGCTGGCCTTTAAACAGCTCACTGAATATATTTAAGTTCATATATTGCTTTGGGTCACATTTTTTCTAATTTGACAGATTATATATCATTGTTTTGCACACTGTGTAGCAAGATGCAAACAATTCTATTTTTATTTGCATAACACAAGCCATGAGCTCTCAACCCTTGCTCATCATTTTATTCTCATCCCAGTGCAACCTGTTGTGTGGACAGACTGATAATTGTATTTCTTACAATGCACATGTTAATACATTATAGGCCTTTTTGATGACACACATTTGACTTGACATAGCAGAAAAGCACAGGTGTAACTAATAACAGTAATGATGGTGTTCCATTTATTTGTACCAGGAAGCCAACATGCATGAAATCAGGAACCAACACTGCAAAAAAGTGGAATGTAGCCATTATTATTAATGAATGTTATTAATTATACTTGTGTTTTTCGTAATAAATTTCTGCTGTGAAAAGGGCCTATAAGTCAAGTTTTCTTCTCTTTTTAATTTCGCGCAGGTTCCCGACACTTCCCCCACCAAATCTGCCTCCTTTTTCCCGGACACATGGTACCGAAAGGCCTACGAGGAAACTTCCCGGTCCAGTACACGCCCAGCCCCAGAGGGTGCTGGCTCCATGCCAAGCTCCACGGGCACCCCGTCTCCTGGCTCAGGAATCTCCTCACCAGGGTCCTTCTCTGGATCACCGGGGACCATCTCCCCTGGGATTGGGACAGAGTCTCCGGGTTCTCTAGGTGGCTCCCCAGGTTTTGGGACGGGATCCCCGGGATCAGGCAGTGGAAGTTCCCCTGGTAGTGAAAGAGGGATATGGTGTGAAAACTGCAACGCTAGGCTGACAGAGCTGAAAAGACAAGCATTGAAACTGCTCATCCCTGGACCTTATTCCAGCAAGGTAAAAAACAGATTGATATGCTTCCCCCTAATTGTGTGTGTGTGTGTGTGAGAATCCTATTGCATATGTTGGTAATTCTGTGTACTCCCTCTTCTGTCATGTGGTGGTGAATTGGTTGTGCACAGCAGCTTAGCCTCCTAAAATAACTTGTTCCTTCATTAACTGTGGCATTTGGACAGTGACACTTATTAACTTGGTTGCCCATGAAAGATTGGGCTTCTAATCATTCCCTTGCTTACTGTGTTGCTGTGTAGTCAGGGTTATTGTTCTCATAAATCATAAGGATGCAGTTATTTGTCCAACCCTCATTTGACCAGCTGTGGAAAAGAGCTGAGACTAAACAGCCTTTGCGATTAGGTTTAATCTCAGAGGATGATTATTGTATCTGAAGCTGTTCATCAATAACTGGCAGGATGTCAAAAACAAAATGACAAATATGGACAAGACTCTTTGATTTTTGTCTTGGAGTTTTCCATTTTACCTGATTGATTATATCACCTAAATCAATGTGTTCACTCTATTCTATATTGCTTTTCTCCTTTTGAGGGAATTAACATGACGTATTACTGAAAGACATTGACCACTTAGAGCAAATATTAATCCATATGGATTGCTGCCTTTTTCTAATTTTCTTTGACAGGCGATTTCATTTTTTCTGTGGATAATCCATATAATCAATTTTAATTCCATTAGTATAGTGATTCTCAACAGGCAGATAATGAGCCCCAGAGTGTTGTGAGTTGATTTATGATAGAGGATCAAATCATGTACTAAGCACTTATTGTCCTTATCATCATGTATGTAGTTCATTTTTGTTTTTATTTCTACACTGAATAATTTTCTGGCTCTTAATTTGAGATTAATCAGTGAAAGAAACCTGCATTAACAACAACTTTAATGGTTTATTCTAAACAACTGGAAAGTGAACATGGTTGTTGCACTACATGGACATTTGTTGTCACTGAAGAACACTTAATGTGTTTCATTGAGGTTGTGCTGTTGTACAGGCTTTTTGACTTGACTTGGGTCAAATGGAAATGGAAAAATTATCCTAGAAAAAGAAAATTTTGTTTTGGACATTTGGAAAAGTGGTTATGCAGACAAAAGGCATGAAAAACACACATTGAAAGCCCTCCTGGCAGGGTCTCTGAATGCATAATTTTTTAACAAGTTGCCTCTGGGTTTGATATTCTTGCGCTGCAGCTGACTGGATTTTAGTTAGGAATACACTGGGGCCATACGTCAAGCTTCGAGTTAATTGGTAACAAATAAGCATGTATTATGCATCATGGGGCCAATAAAGTGCAGCCAGCAAGATAAGAGTGAGATATAGGATTACAGTGGGACAGAGAGAAGGTTGCAGAGAGTAAGAGAGAGACAGAGGTGGAAACAGTGGGATCTTATTATGAGAACACAAACATGACAGTTGGAACTTGTTAGCAACAGTTGGGGCTAATGTAGACTGTCGGTGGGTAGACCACTAATTAAAATGTTATTTGTGAGGTTGGGTTTAGTCCATTGTGGTTAACTTTATGGTAGTGTAGAATGAGCACAGACACATAACATACAGTATTGCAATTGGTGTAGGCACTGGGTGGAAAATGTACCTGTGTATAACATGTGTTGAGAAAAGTAGGCTTTTACCAGCTGCAGATATGGAAATTGGCTTAAAAATATCACAGAAGCTAGGAAACAAAACTATGGTATGCAGCCTAGAAGTGTTTTAGGGCCATACCAAATCAAAATATCTAAATATCTTTGGCTCAAGAATTTTGTCAATGAAAAAGAGATTTCAGTGCCTTCGTCTTGTGTGTGGTTGATAGATTCAAACTCAAACGTATGAATGAGGAAACTGGCTGAGATAGTGGGAGTGGGAAAGTCAGTATGTCTCTGTACACAAGTGTGTACTAGACTATTCATGCTGCTCACTGGATATTCTCGTAGTAATTTCACAGTCAGAGGAGCGAACGTGTGCTTCTGACACGTGTGCTTAAATGTGTTACTTTGTGTTTGTGGTTCCAATGAAGTTTTCCACCACAGCTTTTGCTTGTTTGTCCTGTGAGTCCAGCTGACTCAGGATCAGTTGTTGGATCCACGCTGCAGGGTTTTGTGCATGAATGAATTCCATTACTATTTTTTTTGTCAGGCTGTGGTCATTTTTTTCTATGATATTGGACTATTTGAACCTTGGCTACACACACCTGACACTCCTTACTGAAAAGGAAGAATTCAAGTACACAAACCCATTCACCTAGCAGCCAGTAATAGTAAAACTAAACAGTAGAGCTGTTGACTAGACCCATCATGGTACTGGAGAAACAGTTTCACTCATTTATTTGCATGAGGAGCTTAAAACTTGTGAAGGTTGAACTGTATATTAAGGGTGCTTTGGCAATTTTTCTGTTGGGTAAATAAAGTTAAATAGGGCAAAGTACATTATGTCCAGCTCTGATTTTAATAACTAGTCAAGTGAACAAATATGCAACACTGTTGCATGTGTTACAACAGTTACACAGACACATCCTTCCCTTAGGAGCTGTCCAGTACCATATTAGTAGCCATATTTTTCTATTTTTGGCAGGTTAGTTTCCTTGCTTAAAAACACCTCTGGGGTCATTATTGAAGCATTTAACAGCTTTGCTCAGTCATTTAGTTACAGTGTGGTTTCTTCCCTTGACTTTCCTTACAAGAGTGAACTGACCTGTGCAGGTGTTCTTTGGCGGGGAAAAGCTGAACTCATGTCTTTGGTGAAGCAATGTGACCTGATAATCCTTCCCCTTCACCAAATGTGCCAGAGCAGCAGTTCTGTGTGTGTGTGTGTGTGTGTATCCCTTCCTGTTGTGCCATCAGCATGAGACCCCATGTTATTCCCACAGGACACTGGGGCATATGTGACCCCTACCAGTTAGAATTACACACACACACACACACACGCACAGCTCTGAACCTTGTCGACCTGTCTCTATCTCTGAGATAGAGACAGGTCACACACACACACAAACACACACACACATACACACACACACACACACACACACACACACACACACACACACACACACACACACACACACACACACACGCACACACACACATCCTCTCCCACAGGGCTGCTAATACTATGCTAATGATGACCTTCACCGGTCTTCCTGTTGAATATTTTTTGTTTGGACGTCTGCAGCGTGTGTGTGTGTCTATCATAGACTGCGTGCCAGTGTGTTCATTTGTGCTTGTAGGGCACTCAGCATGTTTTTGTGGTGGTTTGTTAGAGCATTCTGTGAATACAGAAACACACACACACACACACATTTGTACTTACATCCTTCTGAGGACCCTCATTATAATAATAATGCATTGCCAAGCCCTTTACCCTAACCTTAACCATCACAACTAAAACCCAACTCTAACCTTAACTTCTAAAGCTTTTCAACAATGCAGTCAAGGACTGCTGAGTTGTGAACAAGTGGACAAGCTGAGATCATGTTAAAATATGACTAATTAAATGTCAAGATATGAGAGCAAGGTGGACAATCTGTTGCTTGTTGTTTAAGCAACTATTAGTTTGTTAGTGCAAACAGTGTTTATTTGCTGTCCATTATGTTTCAAAGAAGGTACATTCATTCATTCAGTCAACCCCATTTTGGCTTTAAGGAGACAGTTTATAGATCAAGAGAATGAGAGGAGATAAAAATGGACATTGGTTGAGTTGGTGGCAGCAGATATAAAGGAAAACTGATTTATACAGCATGTATGTTTTTCTAATGTTACTAAAATGTCCTGAAATTAAACCTAAATCAAGCACCATATACCTTTTTTTATTAAGGCTGTTCCTCAGTCAGCTGGTTAGAGGAAAAACAGACAGAGAGAGAGAGAGAGAGAGAGAGAGAGAGAGAGACAGGCAGGTCACATTGCCAGGTGGCAGTATGGGCGGGGGGGGGGACGGGGACTGAGTGCTCTGTTGAGGGATTAGAGTGAGCAGAGTAGGTTTTCAGGTTTAGACACAGACGCAAAGTGCACACACACTTGTAACCACAGACTCAAAAGCACATCTGGCTACACAGCTGTACTCACTTAAGGCCAGTGTCTCTGCTCGACTGGTGTGTATGTCTGCGTGTCTGTTTGTATATGTGTATTCATCCCTTATATCCACACCCAAATCATACATGGATGGAGGGCGATCTGTATTTGGTTGGTTCAGTTCAGCTCAGGAAAGTGGGTCACTCCACTCTCTCTCTCTCTCTCTCTCTGTCTGTGTGTTTTATTCACAAGGAAAGTGTCTGTTTCAGATCAGCTGAAAGTCAAAACCATCCATGTTTATAAAGTGAAATATATACAGTTCCACTTCAGACATAAAAATGGAACCATAATAGGGCATGTTTTCTGAACATATTCACTCCCCGAAAACTTCTCACTGGCAAGCTGAGATTCATTGAGATTGCTTTCGTTCGTAAATGTTTTCTAAAATTTCAACATGTGATGTGAAATACAGAGTGCTGACTTGGAATTTTTATGGAAGTATATACCATACATGCACTTAAAATGTTTATATTAGCAGACCCATTAATGTGTCTGCCCAGATGAGGCTGTAGATTAATCAGCTTCAGCAGCATTGAGATCTTTTACAGATACAGTAAAGTGACACAAGAACAGTTAAACTTTCTATGGTACTGACATGCAGAGGTAATTTTTTATATGTTAAGTTTCCTGTTACAATCCATAAATATGTCTCTTTCTCTCTCCAGCCTTGCAAACAAACCAAATCTCTATTATTAACATTAACAAATAACAGGGGAGTGTAGCTTTGATGCACACTTTTTTTACACCTACAAAGCATCATACCAACACAGAATATCTCTGGCACTAAATAATGTTATTGAAGTAAATTGTGTTCTGTGTATTGAATCCACAGGGTATGGATAGGTCTGAAGTCACATACGGAGTAAATAAACCTGCCAGGATTGATTTTGAGGTGAATTTAGGTTGGAAATGGCTGTCTTCTCATACACCTCCTCCATAGCTGGATAAATTAGATTACAAACTATATTGTGTTACGGTCACTTTGCTTGGAGTTGTTGACTTTTTGGTTTGCTGGCAAGATGTAGTTGCAGAAATATTCAGTGTTTGTTAGACAGAGTGAGCTTTCTAATGCTGAATCAATTAGTCGCAAGGTCCAGTAATTAGCCTTTCCTTGAGCTTTAATCGTATTAGTTGATTGAAAAAATCTATAGCTATTTTGATCATTGATTAATTATTCAGTTCATGTATCCAGCTAAAAAGAAGAGTATTTTCTCATTCCAGCATTTCAAATTTGACAATTTGCTGCTTTTCTTTGATATTTGAAGATTTCACCTTGGGCTTCTGAGAACTTATTAGGGAATCAGAGAAAATCGTTTTATCTAAAAAATGTTTAGGTGCAGCCATACATCCACTACACCAGTGGATAACAAAATGGGCTCCACTATCTATAATCATAACTTACATACATGGCACAATCATTGTTAATATAAAGATAAACAGACTATTAGATATGCTGTGCAAAACACCCACATCCTTTCAAGTAGATGCAGAATTATCTTTGAAAGTACTGACCCTAACTTTGCCAACCAAATCCTTTTAATAACGAACATAATCAATAAGCCCCTGATCAGAAGATGATTAGTGGTACATCTGATCTTCAGGTGAACTAAAGACAGAGGTTTAGAGCTTACTGATCTATCTGCTGTTTTAGATGGCTTTACAACCATCAAAAACAAGAGGGGTTAATACACTTGCAGATATGATCAATTAAACTAACCCCATTCTCTAGGTAATTTACACCAAAAAGCATTAATTTCTCTGTAATTAGTCCACTTATCAGATCAAATGAGAACTAAGGTGGAGTATTATTGTTCTGCAATCTGTCCTCAAAGGGATGTATTTCTCCACACAGGTAGCTAGCCATCCTGTAATAACCAAATCCCATAACACTACAGAAGCAGGCCTCCGGTAACCACGGCAGCTGGTGTTGCCACGGCAGCGACATGTGACAGATGTGAGCCGCATACATATCTCCATCAGTGTTAATGGGCTCCTCATAGCTGTGTGCATGTTGGTGAGAGGCACAGAGAGGGTGAAAATATATAGAGTTCATGTGAATAATAGCGCGTGTTACTGTGCGCGTGTGTTTTGGGCAAGAAGGATAGAGAGAACATATAGAGTGTGTGTGTGTGTGTGTGTGTGTGTGTGTGTGTGTGTGTGTGTGTGTGTGTGAGTGAGAGAGAGAGAGAGAGAGAGAGAGAGAGAGCGATCATGCCCTCGTGATGCCTTTCAGGTGTGAAAGACATTACCATATAAAGAGGTGGCTTCATCAATAACAGTAAGATGGTGTGGATGGATGGATGTGTGTGTGTGTGTGTCTGTGTGTGTGAGGGTGGGGAGGGATGCTGATGCAGGCTGAATTGGAGAGCTTCTCACTGGGTTTATATCAATTTGACCCACCCTCAAGCACACACTTAAACATCATCTCAGGATCTAGTATTACTTACTGTACCTTCTCTACTCTTTTCTCTTTATATCAGTTGAGTTGGCAATTCTGTGCCTTTATTGGTATTTATCAGAATTGCCATCGTTAAAGTAAAACACAAATAAAAAGGATAAAAAATGTAGATTTTTATATTAAAACTAATAGTATTAAATTACAAAGTAGTATATAACCATTGCTGCATTTACTGAGTGACCAGAAAAATACAAAACCCCTGTACAATCTAATGCAGTACAGTGATAAATACAGCCACTGTGAAACATGGTGGTTCCAGCTTCTTAGAAAGGAGCTGCTGACATTGGCACACTTTAGTGACCAGACTTTACCAAGAGAGATACGGCAAACAAAAATCATCCAAATGAGTGCCTTGTTGATGAGACGGTTCAGGAAATTGGCAAAACTCCTTCAAGCTAACAGATGAGTCTATATGTAAGTGTGGAAATAAGATCTTGGAACAGCAGAGATCCGTGATCAACAGTCAGTTGGCAGGTGGTTCGCAGTCAGTTGGCAATCAGTTCAACAGTCATTTGGCAGGTGGTTCACTATTTGGTTATATTGGTCTCTTCAAGAAACACAATCATTTTTAATACTAAAATAATGTGGAGCTTTTCACCGTGTTAATTTGTAAGAACAGAGACTTGAACATAATTTCTGACCATGTATGTCTCATTAGGACTATTGCCCAGCCTTTTTCATATAGAACCTTCCAGTAAGATAATGTACAATAGTGTGAAGCACACAGAAACAGTGACTTCCTCTTATCTTAAGTCATCTAAATCGTCTATAGATCTCAACCAGAAGAGCTCCTTTGGGATGAGGTGGAACCAGCATGAACATGCTGCTGGAAATCCACAGGAACAAATTTACATGGACATGCTTTGAAGAATGTACATAGTTATGGCGACATAAGGGGTCCACCCATGTCCCATTTTGATGTACTTGTGACCAGTGTCCACAGTATCTTTTACTGTCTCATTTTTATTTCTCCTGCTTGCTCTCTGTCATTCTCCTGTCCTATTATCTGAATCCCTTACTCTCATTTTTAATGCCTGCAGACACAGACACACACACACACACACACACACACATATACACACACACGTTTGCTAAATTAGGCTCTGGAGAAAGAAAAGAATATGAAAGAAACTAAGATTTTGATTTAGAGAAGGAGAGGGAGGTAAAAGAAGAAAGGGGGAAACGTGTAGCTGGAGAAAGGAGGAAGACCGTTTTCACTAATAGTGCTATCATTGTCATTACAGGCACTGACCCAGAGCGGACATAGTTAATTAGACTAACTATGCCAGTCAGTAAGCTGCCACAGTCAACACACTGTGTGTGTGTGCTTGTGTGTGTGTGTGTGTATAACCTATCTGTCTAGACAGAGCCAGAGAAGCTACAATAAGACTTGCTGGCTCCAAAAGACAACAGATGAATCTATGTTTGCTGATGTGCATTAATTATAAAATTCAACACAAAAACATGGATGTTACATTTACATGGATGTTACATGTACCTGGTGTATGTACAGCAAGTGCAAATAACCACTTGTTATTATTATTATTATTACTATAAAATATTTTAGATCATCCTGGAGTGACACAGTATAGTACCATATGTGTCACATGGCAGATTTACTTCACTCATATTTATGACAGGCAGGTACCTTATTTTTTTAGTTTTTTATATCATTTTGTAGCTTCAAATCAGTGCTCCATATGTATTCAAATCAAAGTTCAAATTTTGGTTGAAGTATGTATGTTTTAGTGTCAAAATGCTATTTTCCCAAGCCCTTCTAAAAACTTTCTCCCATGTGGCTGACATAGGTCGCATGGCACCCTAGTCTGCCCAGCCAGTAGCTACACAGACAACTGTGCTCACTGTTGCTGCTGCTCTGCTAAACGTATTAAGAGACACACATGCACACACAGACGGAGCGCTCACTGTTGCTGCTGCTCAAAGTTTAAAATATAAACTCTGAGCTCTCCTCCTGCCAGTAAACAGCTCCACATCAGAGCAGAATCCAGTGTGACTCACAGGTGTTATTTGTCCTGAAGCTCTGGCTCTGCTCCTGGCTCTCTCCTCCAGAGCTCCCAGCACTCAGCAGCTGTCTGTCCCTCCGCTCCGTCTGGTGCATTTATAAACATCTCACACACTCAGACTCAGTGCTGCGACATCGCTCGTAGTATATCTGGATAATTTTTCATGCTCTAACTCTAATGAGCGAGTATGTTAGGAAGACACTGTCAGCTAACTGTGTGTGTGTGTGGGGGGGGGGTGGCATCAGCGCTTTGGCTCTAACCTACGTCACTGCTTTTCGCTAACGGCTGAGTGGGCGTTTCCATTTGAAAAACCCGGAAAGGAACACAGGTGGAGTCGTCCTTTAAAGGTTTATTAGTGTGGTGTGTGTTTTAATGTGTTTGTGTTCTTTGTTTTTCTGAGCCAAGTGTCCCAGTGAAACTTATTATATTGACTTCCTTTGTAAATTAAGGGTAAAAGATGCATTGATATAGGGCGCCCTGGTGGTTTAGTGGTCTCGATTCCAGCTAAGTACCTTTGTCATCATCATCTCCTGTCTCTTGATCTCCTCTTTCCTATCTGTATACTGTCTACTTTCTAATAAAGGCACAGATGGAAAAAAAAACATTTTTTTGATATAAATTAAACAACAGTTGCCTACTTAAGCAGTGAAGCTTATGTACCCGTTTTACATTTATAGCACCTCTGCATACCTCACAGGCTCCAAGACCAAAACAAACACGACCACCACTTCTGCACACCGAGAACGCATTAAAATAAAAGGCAAATCACATGCACGAGTGCACACAGCTAAACACACACTGGCACACACACACACCAGTGTGTACAGATCGTCACACAACTGCACTGACACACACACACACACACACCAAGGCACCTTGAGGTCCATATGAACCCACATGCAAATGAACAAACAATCACTAGCACGTGTGTATGTGCATTACTAAGAACACATGTACACTGCTGAATGGTGGTGAAGGTGGCAACAGCACCTGCTGCCATAAGGCCGTAGCTACCATGGCAACTGCCTCTCCATCACCTCCACAGTATGGAAATAAGTACAGAACACTATACAGTTGTTAGGCATCTGGCTCCTCCTGTGTGGATTTTCATATACATTTGTGTGTGTGATACATAATTTGAGATTCCATATGTGCATAAATCTGTCATCTATCTATCATCTTTCTGTCCATCCATCCAGTGTATACATCTCTCTGTCAATCTGTCTTACAAAATGCATCTTGTGTATTTTGTTTTACAAGTTTTAGATTCCGTCATCCAGAGCCAAGATGAAAAGTGAAAATGTCCCAGTGTTACAGTAGCAGCAGGTGCCAACTCCAGCACTCTGTGACACTGTGAAATCTCACTTGCTGAACGGTTTATTTGAAGACCCGCTAACCACACTTCTAACATTAGCCAACCTGCTGTCATTGATATATGCCACACAGAAGCATGCGCAGTCACACACACACACACACACACACACACATCGTCACAGGCTATCACATAGTCCAATATAACAGATCTATCTTCAGCACATCACACTTTGAAAATCTCATGACGGGCTGAAGTGCGAGTGACAGGGACGATGTGTATGTGAGTGTTTGTGTGCATGTATTTAAGTTTTCTACTTTTAAAGTAAGGGAACTTGCAAAGAAAGGACATTTTGGCTGGGTCTTTAAGGGGCTACTTTATGGTTAGGACTTGAGGATTACATTAGAATGATAAACATACAGTATCCATGTGTGTATGTCGTGTTTTGATGTATCTATGCTTAAAAAAAGAGGCATATCCAGTACTGAAAGCACATTTATAAGATTACATGAGGGACATTTTCTCTTAACTGCAAAAGTTAAATTGTCAAACACTTAATACTATAATAAAAAGCCACAAATACCAAGTAACTAACAACTAACTCAACTAACTTTAGGTCTGACTTCACCTTTATTAAAAATTCTTGGGTGAAAATCAGCTACATAAAAGTTGAGTGGTTCTGTTCTGTTTAACATGAATTCAGCCTTGTGTTGATGTTTGCATGTGTAGCAGCGTGGGTTGAACATAAAAGAAGAGATGAAGTCATCATGATGCATCCGCTGAATGCAGATGAAACTAGAGAAGGTAAAGCAGCATCTAGAGGGAGAAGGATCAATTTGTTTTCTTTCAAACACACATACACACACACTTACTGTATATACATTCAATCATATACACATTCAGCCCCCTGCTGCGATGTTGCAGTGCAGATGCTCAGTGTAGGCAGGTTTATCACTAATCTGTCCAATCTGAGTTGATAGTCCACATACTGTACAAACAACTACTGCTATGCCTTAATACACATTTTAGAGGACACACTGGTGTTTTAGGGTCTGACAAATACAATGATAACACAAAGTTTTACACATTTTCATTCCAATGCTACACACCTCAACTATAAAAGATTAATGTTGCTTAAATATTTCTATTTATCGTATGTTCTTGGGAATAATGCAATTTTCTAAACAAGGTTTATAGTTTTTTTTAAATGGTAGATATCATTTAAGTGTTGTAAATACTATGTAGTTACTATATACTGCTAACAATAAAGCATATTGGAAGTTGAAAAGAGATATATGGGGGACAGAGATGAAGAGTAGGATGTATAGAAGAGAACAGATCGAAACAGAAGGAGAGATGAGTGTGTGTGTGGGAAGAGGTGACGTAATTACTTTTACAAAGGTGTAGTGGCCTTGTGTGTGTGAGAGTGGGTGTATCCGTGTGTGTGTGTGAGTGTTTACTGTGGCAACAGACCTACCTTTTAGGGTCAAAATTAGAGCCAAGGCTTTGCGAGTCAGTCATTCATGTTTTACAGACGCTGTAATGGCATTCCAGATCTAAATACATGTATGTGTGAGTGTGTGTGTGTGTGTGTGTGTGTGTGTGTGCGTACATTCCTAGTTTAACTATATAGGTTAAGAGGGTGGCTAATGCCAAAGATAGGATGAGAAGAGAAGTGTGTGTGTGTGTGTGTGTGTGTGTGTGTGTGTGTGTATTTTAAGCAGGACTGCGAGCATTGTGTCAGAGCATTGTAAAGGGCAGGAGGTGAAATGAGAACAAGGATGACATTTTAACAGTAGTTTCCAGAGCAGCTCTATGACAGACTTTTCTACAGCAGTTGTGGATCAATTACTGAAGAGTCTTTAAAATGGCATTTATATTTTCATCTGGCTCCAATATCGGTAATGTTTTCAAAAACCTTGACCTAAAGTTAATTTCTCATTTGTGGTGGTAAGACTTTCTACAGAATTTGATTTTATTGACATGATGAAAGGGATGCACTATATACACACACACACATATATATATATATATATATATATATATATATATATATCCGTTCATCATCACTCCCTCACCCCATTCTGACTAATAGAAATATCATCCACTTTCTCTTAGCACTTATCTTCCATCTCAGCACAGCAGCATCCCCTCTCTCTTCCCAGCTAATCAAGAATATGGGGGAAGAGGAACTTAAAAGAGAGAAAGAGAGAGAGAGAGATAAACTAGTCACAGTAGAGGTTTAAAGAAAAGGGGAGGCAATAATTTATATGGGCTACAGAGATGGCATGGTATAGATGGAAAAAGATAGTGTGTGTGTTTGTGTGAAAGAGAGAGAGAATTAAATTGGCTGTTTGTTCCCAGCCTGTGCCTCAATCAGACATAGAGAATAGCCTCTAGCCGTTAAACTTTCCAATTACCTTGAGCAGATGGAGCCTGTGGGGCTCAATTTAGACCAGGGGTGTCAAACTCAATTTCATCTCAGGCCACATCAGCATTGTGGTTGCCCTCAAAAGGCCGGTTGTAAATGTAAGACTATATGAATGTATCTACTTGTTATCATATTACATATTTGCCTCTGCATTCGATTATTAGTGGTTTTAGTAATAACTTAATAATTAATAACTAGCTCTGAAAGCAGAATTCTAGGAAAAATAATGGCAAGCAGACATTCAAGTGTACAACTATTATACAATTTATTTAAAAAGTGAAATATACAAACAAATAATGTCAAGATAACAATAAGGATTGTTTGAGTTTATGTAGCCTACAAGCAAGGTTTCAAATCCAAAATGTATAGTTGCTTAAAAATGAAGTGGTCAAGTATTAGGCCTACTCTACTCTTGACTGTGATGACATTCCACTGTACAACTATAATACAAAGTAGGCCTATTATAGGCCCACACATACACAGTAATATATGTGGTAAAGTAAAAGCAACAAGAAGGTTTGTTTCAGTTTTTGTAGCCTTATTATAGCCCACAATGAAATAGCCTCTTTAAATTATTATTTTCATGTGTGCATAATGATACTGATGGTTCAGGTTACTCAGACATGATGTGGACAAAGTGGGATGTGAGAGTGATGCTTGTGCAGTGAGGTCTTGTGCAGCGGCAATCAGTAAAACAGCGTGGCGGTTGTCATTGCTGATGTGTGATCTGTGCTTGGTCTTGTTCAGATTCATGATTGAAAACATCTGTTCGCACAGGTAAGTGCTTCCAAACAGGGACAGGACATGGGCAGCTTGAAGTCGGAGCTGTGGCATCAAAGCAGGGGGGAGGAGACGGTAAAAGTCCCTGATTGCAGCATCTTGGAACTTTGCCCTCAGTCTACTGTTGCATTGCAGCTCTATTAAATCCATCTGAAGGTGATGTGGTGCGCTGTCAATGTTGGTGGTGAAAGGATTGGCAAAGATGGCAAAGGTTGAGTGCTGTGCTTTGAAGTCAGAGAAGCACCGATCAAATTCATTAATCAACAGGTTCACTTTGGTAGCCAATCAAGCACATGAAAAAGCTCCTGGGGCTGAGGTTGAGATGCTTCGACAGACAGGAAAGTGGGAAGGATTGTCCTGTTGCAGTCAAGACTTCCATAGGTGCAGTATCAGCTGGAAAGCTGTGATCATGTTGCACATCCCCGTTCTGACATGTTTACGGCCACACAACATGGCAAAATCACACAGCCAGTTCGGATCTGACAGTTCGGGCAAGGGTTGTCCTTTATTTTGCATGAAAAGAGCAATTTCTTCCTAAAAAATAGCTTGAGGACTGTGTTCTGGCTCAACCACCTTTCTTTTATATGGTATGGCACATCTCCATGTTCCATGCCCACCTCCTTCAAAGATAGCTGGAACTGATGATGGTTGAAGCCCTATGCCCGAATGAAGTTCACTGTTTTCTGTGGTCATTACATTATCCAGTTCCAGGATATTGCCACACAGAGCATTTTTTTGGATAATATTATGGTAAGCTATCAGGGATGTGGGGCGGTTACTTTTTTGCATTTTCTCTTTCACCAGTCCAACCAAGCCAGTTCTCTTGCCACACATTGCAGGTGCCCCATCAGTAGCAAGCCCCACCAACTTTTCCCAGGGTAATTTAATTTTACTTATCAACTTCTCCACTCCATTGAAGATGTACCTTCCTGTTGTCGTCCCATGCATGGCTGTCACACCCAGTAGCTCCTCACTGACAGACAAGTCCGACTTCACTCCTCTTACAAAAATGGCTAGTTGCGCCATATCAGTGATGTCAGTGCTTTCGTCAACAGCTAATGAAAACGGCAGATAACTGCTTGTTTCTTCAGCCAACTGTGTCATCAGGTCTCCCGCTTGCTCTCTGACTCGGTCTGCGATACTGTTTGTTGATAAGCTGACATTGTTAAAAGCTTGTTTCTGGTAAGGTCACACTTGCTGACATACCTGCAGCATACACTGCTTCAAAAATGCAACTTCTGAAAAACACTTTGATGATTGGATGATTTCTTCAGCCACAAGAAAGCTGGCTTTCAGTGCTGCATCATTTTTTGCTGTAACTTTTTTGAACATATTCTGTTGAAAATGCAGGCTCCTTTTTAACTTTTGGACTTTTTGTTGCTCTTCTTGGTGGCTAAGACTCCATGTTTGATGTCAAAGTGCTGCCGTAAATTGTATTCCTTTGGCACTGTCACTGCTTCATTACAAAAAAGATATACCAGCTTGTCTCCATTAAGCACAAACATGTATTCGCTTTCCATCTCTCATTAAATTGCCTTCCCTCTGCATCGACATTTTGCCAGGCTGCTACTACTTTTAGCTACAACAACTCCGTTAGAATGCCACTGCTGGAAACGGTTGTATGATACTGAGATGCTAGAATCTAGTGTATACTGACATCTAGTGGTTTGACGTCCGTATACTGCAACAGAGATATTTGCGCCTTCAGTGCGCAGATAACAAAATCAGGATGGATTCTGGGACATGTAGTTTATGGACACTGTATTTCTGTAACGCAGCATAGAAATGTATTGTGCAAATTATATTCTTTGCCATCTCTTGTGGGCCACATAAAATGAGGTGCTGGGCTGGATTTGGCCTGTGGGCCTTGAGTTTGACATGTGTGATTTGGAGGGTTTGAAATGGTTGTTGTTATTTACTGTTTTCTGCCATACTGTGCATCAGGCTACAGACACTGTCAGAGAGGGAGTTATACTAAAGCAGGGTTCTCCCTCTTTAACCTTTATGTCCCTGTATCTCTGTCTCTCCCCTTGTTCCTTCTCACTGAAGCTCCAATTGGATATCTGACCAAGAAAGCAATATCTGACTGAGCATTTGTTGACAGGACAGTTGTGTCTTTTTCAATCCAGGTTTGATGTCTGTGTAAAACCTGGATGAGTAAGTCTCCTATTTCCCAGTAACAAATGCACTCTTGACCCTCAGCTACTCCACAGAAGGAGCTCAATGGCTAACAGTGGAGCACTGTGCTTTTAGGAGCTGCCGTGTATGAATGGGTGCTACTGTGTGAATGTGAAGCCTGGAAGCGAGCAAGCATGCTCATTTGACCTTCAAAAAAAGTAAAAAGTAAAAAAAAATAAAAAGTGTATTCATTTTAGAGGCTTGCAGAATGATTCAAACACACCCAGAGAGGGTTTAAAGTTTATGTTAAAACACATAAAACCTCTTTGTAAAAGCTGAGGGGAAGCACCTGACAAATCCTGGTCAATGAGGTTTACTGCATTGCATAGTTTGTTTCTATAATTATCTGTTATTCAAGAATAGTTATTGTTTTGTGTCAAAGTCTTTCAAACGAAGGGTCTATTTTTCATTATCTGTTAATACATTTGTATGAATATAAATTAATTATATTGTACAGGTGTTTTTATGTATGTATATGATATGTTATGTTGTCCCTGAAGTGCACCGTTATACTGACTTCGTATATTTGAGTTTGTGTGTGCAAGATTACACATACTGTCTCACTGTCTCTGTGCACACACTGTTCACCTGCTTCTTAGTGTGTGTGTGTGTGCACACATGTATAAGCAGGAGTTGTCAGGCAGATCTTTACCTTCAGTTCCTCCCCAGTGAGCCTCACTAACCTTGGGATAGAAGGGTACTGGAGGGAAGAATGGATGGATGGGAAAAAGAGGAGGAAAAGAGGGGAGTAGGGGAGCAGTGAGAGGGCGTCGGAGAGTGTGTGTTCAGGTGTGGGATACGGCAAGATGGATTACCCAACCCAACAGGCAATTCATCACTGTCAGAGAGAGAGAGAGAAAGAGAGAGAGAGAGTGGGGAGAGAGGAAAGAAGAGAGGTGCAGCTGAAAAGAGAAAAAGAGAGGGAGAGGGAGAGTGAGGGAGATACCAGAGAAACAGACCAAGTAATGTTAGGATGGAGGACTTGAGGAAAAGATAGAGAAAAAATAGAGGGAGGACAATAATAGGAGATAAATGGTTGTGTGAGAGAGGAATCCACTGAATCATACTTCTGTAATTACAGACATTCTTGCAACAGTTAAAGATGAGGTGGGAACCCATCTCTGGAAAGGATGGAGACAGAACAGAGGAAAAAAAGTTATAGGCAGTGTGGTTTCCATGTAGTCCATGAAGCATGTGTATTGTTCAGTAATTGCTGCATGGTGCCAGAGTGTGTTTAATTTCTGGGGTGCTGTTCAGTGTGTAGGAGGGGGTCACTCCTAACACTGTCTGAGATATGGATCCTTTTCACAATGTCTGGGGTTAACACATGGTGATGTAAAACCTTTAGAAAAATGTCTCACTGGCAATAATTAGAATCTGGCATTTTACTCTCAGGCTCAATCAAACATTATCTTTAGACATTTAGGTTTACAGGTCATAGGAAACATAATAAAATGGATGGCAACAAATGAGCTGTATTTTCAATTTGAACAGAGTATGGTGTTACAGGATTATCCCCCTGAACCACCTGGTATTCCTGCACATATCCCATGTGAAAACAGGCATTTACATAGACCACTTACCCACTTAAATTAAGTAGCATCGAAGCCATGTTTCTCATCTATATTCAGGCGCCAGACAACTAGCTAATTGGCAGCTAGCTAACACACTGAGGTAGATTATTTTAACACATAACTTGGGTAGTGGTTAGCAAATGCCTCATTTACAGTGCAGCTCTGATGCAGATGGTGGACTCATTTTAAAAACAGGAAGCAGAGTTTATATACAGTTCATTTACAGTCAGGCACCACCGTGCTCAGTTAGATCATTTAAAAACAGACAGCAGCAAGAAACTTTTGCATATAAAAGAGGTAGAAATTTAAGCAACTATTTCATTTACAGCTGGGCACTAATGTAGATAGCCAGCTAATAAAAAGCAGGCTCTCTTCCAGTCAGCTAGCTCATTTACATTGTAGCAGGGGGCTTGTCTATACAACATTAAAAGAGCTGGAGCAAGATTTGTAGCTCTGTTAAGACTGTTAACATGAAGACAGAATTTGCCACACAGTACTGTATATATGTCCAGACACACACACACACACACACAGACAGCGAGGCAGACACACACACTTAGATATGCATGAAGCATAAATGAAAAATGCACTAATACACACAAACACTTAAGTTTGCATGAGAGCATGACAGAGAGAAAGAGAGGGAGACCTTGTGTAGTCAAACTGATCTGTCCGTAGCATCTGTTTTCAATATTTTGTACCCTCTTTGATTGGGTTTAACATCCCGCCACACACACACACACACACACACACACACACACACACACACACACACACACACACACACACACACACACATACTGGTTTTGTATATTCGTGCATGTGTTCGCTGTAAGGAAAACAGAACTTTATGGAACCGAATGCCTTATGAGCACTTAACCCATGGCAACATTCAGACAGCCAATTAATTATGGTTGTCAATCCCAAACAGTGGCTCTGCAGACCGAAGCGCGTCATTAACATGGTCTGAGGAAGTGCTTCAAAGACTCTCTGAGGGCCTCTCTTGGAGACCTCCACACTGACCCTGCTTCATGAGAGTTTCTGGCCCACAACCATTCAAAGAAGTAACATTTTCAAAGGGTGCCAACATCTATGAAGACCAACACATCAAAGCGCATGAAGCCACTGTCTCTTCCTCTCTGAGTGAACCAACCCTTCTGTCCTGTCCCCCACGGCAGCTGAGAGTAAGGACTAACTTCGGCAAGTGGTGAAGACAGTCCTCTTAATTCGAGGACTCGTGGTGGTGATGGTATGCATGGGTTTATGCCTTTACCACACTACCACACACACATACACACACACACACACACACACACACACACACCCACACCCACACCCACACCCACACACACACACATATATATATAAACCAAACCATACCATGTACGCTAATTATTACTCATCAGTAGGGAGAAACAAACACAAAATACATCTTGCATGATCTGTTTTGATCTACTGATCAAATGTTTTTTTACTAAGTGTCAGTGTTTTCTGTTCGCACTTCATTTGATTATGTACTACAGTGTTTTATAGAAGGTTTTGCAATATAACATACTGCATAATTACTTGTCATCCCTATTTGAATAAAAATTGTAAATTGATGAGCACTGAGAGAAAGATCTTCACAGAGAGATCCATTTGAGTGTGTGTGTGTGTGTGTGCGTGTTTGTCACATCTGAAACCTGTATTATTACTGATAGTATGCAGCTTCACAGAACACACACAGCATTATATACAGTGCACAAACATGCTGTACAAACACTCACAAATACAATATAAATGTGTACACGCAAACATGTGCCTCCAGTGAGAGAGAATGCAGCAGGTAATTTTCATCCCCTATAGCTAGTTAGTTGCATATGCTAATTCATTTCTGCATTGCCATGGCAACACAAACATTCTAATGTGTTTTTCTTTGTTATTAATATAGCGTATCAACATCACAAGGGAGTTTGTGTGTGTAAATGTGTGCAGAAATAAGCGTGTGTCTGTTCATCTAAATGCGTACAAAAGCAACTTCATCCAGGGGTGAATGTGTGCAAATGTGTGTGCATGTGTGTGTGCTTAATATGTTACGGCTGTGTCCTAACCAATCTAACTCCTACACCAATTATTGGATCATGTGAAGGAATGACCAATTAAAAAGGTGATTAAAGGAGACATACTGCAGGGAGAGAGAGAGAGAGAAGAGAGGGGGATGGTGCAGGTAATAAATAAGAGAGAATGAGAAACAGAGAGAGAGAGGAAGAGGAAACCTACAGGGTTCCTTAAGTTATTTGTCAGTAAGGGGAAACAGAGAGAAACAAAGAGAAAATTCTGGGGAGGCAGTGGTTGGTTTCCCCAATATTTAGACTCTCACTAACACGCTATTAAACAGCTATTTGATTTATAGACCAGCAGGTCGATTTGAGTCTGTATGATTGATTCTCTAAACATGCCACCTTTGTGAGCATGAAGCAAACTCTGTAGGATTTTTTCCTTTCTTCATTTCCTTCCCTCCTTCAAAATAATTTACCCTCAAACCATTCTTCTTCTCACAGTCATTCTTCTTCCTTGTGTCCATCCTCACCTCATCGCTCCTTCCGTCTCACCATGTTCAGTGAAAAGGCGTTGATCACAGTTTTATTGTTAGAGATGGATGAGATTGTAATTCTTAAAATTGGCTAAGACTTAACTGCTAATTGGTTCCTGTTTGTTAATGTTTTCAACTAAAGTAAAAAAGGGGTTACATTACCTCATGTTCTCTATTCTTTTATATTCATCAACTGTGGTTCAGTTTATTTGTCTCCCTCACATATGATACTTTTTCCAGATTTTCCTCACACAAAAAAAATGTTCAAAGGCAAAAAAGGCTGAGTGATTTAAACAAGAAATTTCAATGGTGCTTTTGCCCTACTGACAATAAGCCTGTGGCTACATGGTGGTTAATTAACAAAAGCTAGCATTAGTGTAAAGTCACCATGACAGACTCCAGTAGAGCAGTTTGTTGTATTTATGGAGAACACATCACATGTGTTTAAAATCGACAAAACATCCTTTAAGGGAAACTCCTTAAACTGGAATATAATACTATATTTCGTGGTAGTGGAGATCACTTTTCTGGTAGTGAGATGAATGATAGACTGATGGCAGCTCTGCTGATCACAGTTACATAATTTTGTCAAAAGAAATCTGATGTGGACATAAACTGGCAGCTGTTGAGGCAATAGTGCCTTAATGATGTCTTCTTCACTTGTAAACAAGGTGCTGCTTCTATTTTGTCATCGGTTCTACACCAGATGTTAAAAGTTCATAGACTCAAAAACATTTTAGAGCAGGCTGTCAAATGAAAGCCTGGGTGTGTTGCTTTTATATTGGTGGAATTTTAACTAGTTGTCTCCAGATGTGTTTTCTTGTCCTGAGTTGACAGAATCTTGTCTGGCCCTGTGAGGCTACAGTTACATCCAATATTATGCACCGGTGTGTGTGTGTGTGTGTGTGTGTGTGTGTGTGTAAGGTGTACAACAAGCAAACAAACTTGAGAGTGAGAAACAAACACCAAAAGAGAGAGACTGAGAGTGTGAGATGGAGTGTGTTTTGGAGAGAGACTAGTGCTTGACCTCGGTCAGTTTTTAACATTTGTCCAATATGTGTGCGCATCCATGTGTTTGTTGTATATGTGATGTCATTTACAACCTCTGTGTTATTGACCTTGCTCCTGCACAAACGCCAGATGCAATCATTTACACACATACACACACACACACACACACACACACACTCACACATACACTCACACATCCTTCTCCATCATGTGTGATGTGTGATCATGTGTGATCATCGGCCACCAACACACTTGAAATTTATGGTATTTTCTTGACAGCCTCCTGCTTTCTCTTTTTGCTGGTTTCCATTTCTCACTCCTCACCATCCCTTTATCACTTTCTCACACTCCTGCCTTCTGTGTGTGTGTGTGTGTGTGTGTGTGTGTGTGTGTGTTGTTGAGCAGGTGCAAAAGACCGTCTGCATCTCTTCTGCATGAATTCACTGATCTTAGACCTGCTGAGAAATGCATGTGCATGTGTGTATATTATACAGTGCATACAGGAGCAGAGTAGAAGAGGGATGAACGAGGAGAGAGATCAAGGGAGGTAAATGAGTATGGGGGGAAGAGGAACGGTTTACCTTCATTGGTCACTCATCTGGAACTGATTACACACACACATACACACATACACACACATACATGCATGCACTTGCCAATCAACCAGCGTCATTCTGGCTACAACCAGCTAAGACCTCTCCTCCTCTCCTTTTCATGGAGGAATTAGGCTTTTTCTGTTATGTTCTCTTCTCTCCTCTCTCCTTCTCTCTGATCTGCCATCGTCTCCTCTTTCCTATTTTTTAAGTGTCTGCGATGAACTGGTTCTATATATAGTAGAAGTGAAAAGAGGATCTGACAAAGGTTTGAAAAAGAGAGAGATGATCGTGGTGGTGAGTTGCAATCACGTAATTCAGTGTCAAAATGCTGCTGTCTTGTCTTATACCCAGTGGGTACCTAAAAGTGGACAGTGTGTATGCATATCTATTGTTGTGTGTGTGTGTGTGTGTGTGTGTGTGTGAATGGGATAAGTCTTGTTTTGTGTGACAGTACATTTATTTTAATGCTTTAACTCCAGTGCACACACTCGCAGGAAAAACAGTGAGGGACAAACAGGACAGAGCTGTCTTTTCTCATCAAATCTCAGTAATAGCATCCTTCCAGCCTACACACACACACACACACACACACACACACACACACACACACACACACACACACACACATGTCATTGCTACACAGACTGATTGTCAGCACACTACACAAGAGTCGCGTAGGCCACTGTTCAGTTAGCTTGGACCCTGTCTCTGTCTCTCTACTTTCTCTCTTTCTGTCACTCACTTCATCCTTACACAGTACAGCTGAGGCTATGTTTGTCTGCCCTTGTAGGAGGAAAAGAATACCACACACACACACACATATGCATGCACACATGCAAGTGCACACACACACACACACACACACACAGACTGTGTTGCTGATTGAGTCACTCTCAGAATACTGATGAACTCAGAGGTGAAGAGATGGCTGGGAGAAACAGATAAAGGGGATGAAGGAAGTAGGAAAAGGGGAGGAGAGCAAGAAATATAGCAGTTCACAATAGGACATTCTTATCTAACCACAATCTTATTAAAGTCTCTAATAACACCAATAATCATATTTTAAATCTGATTTTGTAAAATCCTTTAAAGTTTTACTTGGAAAATGAAATAGCTTCCAATCAGATTTCCAAATTTAACTCAAGTTTAACTCAAGATTGTTTTTCCCTGGTCTGAACTCTAGTTTGTCTGCCAGTATAGAGCCAATTAGGGTGTGTGTGTGTGCATGCGTGTGTGTGTGTATGTTTGGACCAGGGGAATGTAAACAAACTCAGTGATACTCCTGTTTTGAAAGATGAGCTCAAAATAACAAAAAGGAAGCATTAGTGGGAAGAGAAATACAGAAATAGGGTCAAAGAGGGGGCACTGGGAGAAAGAGAGTATGTGTGTGTGCAGGCCATTTGTACCTTGTGCTAGAGTGTTAATGACGTTTAATAGATGTGTGTGTGTGTGTGTGTGTGTGTGTGTGTATGTGTGTGTATTCAAACAGTGTTCATGCCCAGTTTTAGCAAAAGCTCCTCTCTTTCCTAGACTCCCTCTCTCTCTGCCCCTCAAAACCGCAGCTCTCTTTTTGCTCTTTTTTTTCTTCTTTTTGGCGAGGCAGCTTGGCTGCTTCCCAAATCTCAGCTAATTTGGAACAACAGGGCCCTCATCTCAAGGACCGTACACCGTGTCCACTTTAATGCTCCTTTAGCTGCCTGTCTGCTGTGCGTGTGTGCTTGAGTGTGTGTGACAGGGAGATAGAAGGGGGTCGAAAGAAGCCAAGAGAGATTAGGTGTTCCCTTTTCCGCACATTTTTGGCAAAGATCTGACCTTTACAATTCTTACCAAACAGGAGATGCAGGCTTAATATTTGACATTGATTGGGACATTGTTTCACAATTTATTATTTTAAACAGTAGTTAAAAAAATCTATATCAAATACATTTTATAATAACTGACTGAGCATGAAGGTGAGATGTACAAAGAGTAAATGAGGATTTAAGACTGAAACTGCTTTGAACTTGTAACATCAAAGCTAAACTTTTACACAAGTTTTCACAGAATGTTGTGAAAAGAATAAATACATGACACCAGAAATGAATTTAATAGTAAAAACATCCATGAAAACTACTAGTAAACTACTTCTGCAACACAATCCACCTTTCCCATGTCCATCTGTATGTTCCAAACACTGACACTAAATACACTGGTTCCTTGCATGGGAGCACAGCACCTCTTATCTCCTACTCTTTTTTGTTTTATGGTACATTTTAGTGCATTCCCATGGGTAAGTGACCAAATGTAGTTGACATGACATTACATATGTCCAGTACAGTGGAATTTGATAGCAGAGCAATCAGTCTCAGAGATTAAGAGAAAGACTAACTGTGTTCTGTTGTCAATCAGCAGTCATGCAGGGAAGAATCCATGTAGAGGAGGAAGAGATACCAGTTTATGTGTTTTGACTGGCCACATGGGCACTTTTTCTGTCATTTCTATCGCTCTTGCGATCCTGTCCAGATGCATAAAATTTACAGTCACAATTTGAAAACACACAATTTTTACACCTAGCAGAAAATATGTCATAACCTTGTGGCTATAAGCAGAACTATTGAACATACACTGAAAAATGGAATAAATGCATTCATAAATATATCTGGCTCTTCCTCGGCTCCTTTTCCTCCAGTCTGCCTCCACTCATGCGTGTCACTCTGCAAACATGTTTTGTGTGTGCGTGTGTGCCTGCGTGCGTGCGTGTGTGCGTGCGTGTGTGTGTGTGTATGTGTGTGTGTGTGTGTGTGGAGGGCCACAGAGGGAGACACCAGTAGCTTATTTTATGTAGCCTGGAGTGTATGTTTGGTTCTCATGCCAGCCAGGCTTATGTTTGACTGCATGTGTGTATATCTCTGTTTAAAAACCATGTTCTATTCGTTATGCCTCTTAGTTTGCCCAAGTAACAAGGTAGTCTTTATCTATATGTACACACACACACATACACACACACACACGTGCATATGTGTGTGTAGCTTGTGGTCTTGTGGTTTGTTGACATAGCCTAGCAGGCAGCTCTCAGGTTGAGAGGTTGCATTTTAATATTAGATGAAATGTCTCTTTGTGTGCACACACATTTGCACACACACTTTCCACACACACACACACACACACACACACACACACACACAGCCGGTATATTGATTGCAGAAAGGTAACAGGCTTGCTATTGATAGAGGCTTATTTTGTGATTTTTGCAGACAGTATGTTACATTCACTCTGTGTTTCTTACTAACAAGCTTACATTGCATTATTAGCATAAGGGCCACCAAAGAGGCTCACACATCCAGATAATCTACAGTTAAGGATATTTTGGGAGAAAATTCAAATGTAATGTTTTTTTCATAGTTATACAACTCAGTGTAAGGTAGGTTTTAGTGCACAGCATATAAACAATCAGTTAATAATAGAATGCTAGGATATATTTACGGTGTGTCGTCAAGAGAGCTGCTTGTTGATACTATAAATGTTCTTGTATCTACCTGTCAGTCACTTGTTATTTATCTACTGGTCCCTTTGTTTTTTCTGTCCTCTCTGTCAATCATCTGTCTGTCTAAATCTGCTGAGATAACCTCTGCCGATCACATGCCTATTGATTGGAGATGCATACACACACACGTACTAATGCTGTATCTCCATAACTCATTTATTGATTAAGCTTCACCAAACAAAGAGTTCATCACTTTGATTAATACTGTACATGCACAGCCTCCTCCCTGGCATGATGATGTACTGAGATATTCAAATAAAGGTCTCAGCAGGTTGAACAACTGTCGATACTGGTGTGATTTCTGTTTCAACTAGTATGGCTCAACATGTGTCATAAGTGATATTATTGCAGCACTTCATCATATTGTACATTGATATTTAAACTGTTGTCTGTTTTATTTCTATCGTTAAATCAATCACGTGGAAATTGCCTTGCGTTATATAAAAAGCTGCAGCAAACGTAGAATCTTAGCTAGGATGACAGCTTACCCAGTTTTTTGAGAGGATGGTGAATGTGTTTTAGATGCAGCAGTGCTTCGTAATAGCAGTCATTCAAGAGAAAGTGGTTACAGAGAAAAGATTTCATGTCATCTGTAGGCAAGAATGAGAAAAGAGTAACATAAATGAACAAAGAAGTTGCAGGTTTCATACTTGTGGAGACTGTACATGTCTTTAGTCTCTAACACGGGTTAAAATAGCATGAGGTGATTTCTACATTTAACCGTACACTCAATTTGATGTACAGATGCTGTATCACTTGCACAGAAAAAGGCGAGGGTCTACACTGATACCTGGCTTCAGTGTTAAGAGGTGGGCTGATGTAACGCTGGAAGGTAATTACAGTTATCAAGTGAGTTGGCACCACCTGCCACAGATGTTTTGTTGAATTACAGAGCCTTTGAGCAGACGTACACTCGCCGATAATACACTGACACTACACCTACACTTAAACTGACAATCGTCACACTCACTCATTTCCAAGGGCCTTGTGTTAAGTCAGACTTTTAGAAGGAAAAACTATTCATTTAATAACCGTTTGCCAGATAACATGCTTACTGCTTTGTGCAAAAAATTTGAAAAAAATATTTTCACTGGGGTCAGTCGAGGTTTAGTCACAGATTTCTATCTGGGTGTGTGCGTGTTGGTTGCTTGTTAACTTTGATATTTAGACCAGAGAGACGTGGCAGGAGATTTAGAGGGGCTTTGCTCTGTGAGAGTGGCTCCAATTAGTCTGGAAAAGGGCAGCACATGTGTACACAGACACACACATACACGCACGTAACACATACCTGAACATGCACATACATTCATGCACACAGGCACAGATAACCGCACACATAAATTGGACAAATACCCAGATTTTTGCAACTATAATCGCTCACATACACGCAGACACACAAATTCAACCAACCTATAAGGGGTAAAGACAATAAAAAACACAGTGGACCAACATGAGAATGGAAGGAAAAAGGGGAAAACAATACATTTAGTATTTTTTCTCTTTTTTTACGTTTTATCTGAAAAGTCATTAAAGACTGCATTTCTGTCAAGTGCTTTTGATCACCTTTTAAAACTGACATTTTTTATATGGGTGTTCCTGGGAACCAGAAAGCCTGGCAGTGTGTTACTAACCGCAAAGGTGAACTTGAATAGAGTCACAATCAAACTTTGCTCAACTACATATGTGAATACTCATCACAGCTTCATATGGACTGTTAAGTTACAGTCCATCCCATTAGGAGCACACATCTGTGGCCGTAATGAAAGAGCAACAACAGAAGTTGGACTGTTCAGAAGCTGTGTAATTGGTTAAACGGTAAAAGTCAAGATATCCTTAACTTTTATTACAGAAAACTGAGAGAAACCGTGACATATTCATGAACATGAGGATACTGAAGCTAAGAAGTGTTTTATTTTTCCACAAGTGTCCCTTTGTCTGTTCAAATTTTGTGAATTTTTTCCTGCAAATAGACCATTATAGTCTTCAGTGTCGTGCTTTACCAATTCAGCTACAGAAGAAATTGAGAAATTGGTTTTAAAATGAATAGATCAACTGTGAGCCACTGTAAAAATGCTCAAAATGTCAGTGGATGTGTTCTTGTTGAATGCTGTTTCTGGAGCCATTATCTTAGATACCATCAATGTAGTAATTACAACTGCAATGTCATTAATTATGTGTCCTTTTCTATCATTTTAATGTTTAATACTTCCCTCTAAGACACGAATGAATGAAATATAGTTCATGTCACCTTTGCTGGCTGTTCCTTCTTCACCCAATAGTTTTTTTATTGCCTTTTTATGGGAAGTTAATTGAGTCATTTCTCATTGTGAGAATTTGATAGTCAAGAAATTAACCTCTTGTATGAAGAGTTATATGTTTTATCTTTTTATATTTTCAGTATTTACTGCACCAAGATGCTTTACAGATGATTCAAAGGTGCAAAGTCACATCATGCACTCAACACACACACAAAGACAGGCTGCACTGTAGCAACATTCCTGCTGAGAAAATAAAAGAAGGGAGAGGGAAAAAAGAGAGTATAAGGTCAGCTGTTGTCATTTCTGTATTAGGACACTCTCCTTTCTGTCAGTGTCTGTTGCACTTTTACCTTATAGACACTAAGACCCTAAAGATCAGTGTGCGTGCATTTTTGTGTGTGTGCTACATAGGTTTTGCTCTGTGTGTATGTGTGTGTGTGTTTGTGTGTGTGTGTGTGTGTGTGTGTGTGTGTGTGTGTGTGTGTGTGTGTCTCTCTCTCTCTCTCTCTTTCTACACATCTTCCCCCAGGCTACATGGCTGTGTTTCTTGGGTTTTCTATAAATATTCATAGTCATGACTTGTACAACATGAACACGCCTATCATTTCATCTCATCTCCTCTCCTCTCCTCTTCTGTCCTCTCTCTGCAGTTGTTTGTTCAAGTACGGTTCAAAATTTGAACGTGCATTCATTCATTCCTCCAGACACCAGTCTAATGCCTTCTGTTTCTCTCTCTCTCCCTCCAGGATCCCTCCTTCTCTCTCCTCCTCCATGATAAGCTTCAGGTGCCCAACAGTTCTCGGCGAGCATGGAATGAACGTGACAGTCGCTGTGATGTCTGTGCCACTCACCTCACTCAGCTTAAACAGGAAGCTGTGCGCATGGTGCTCACTCTCGACCAGTGGGATTTATCTCCCATCTCTTCCCCTCCTGCCCCGATTGGACGATATGGATCTCCGGGACCCCCAGGACCGATAGGAGCATCTGGATCACGGGAATGGCCTCCCCCTTTTCTCCCTTCTTCTTCCTCTTCAGCTACAGCTGCTGTTTCACACCCTTCCTCCCAGTTACCCTCCCCAAGCCCCAGCCAGACCCCGACACCCAGCCCAAGCCATGGACCATCCAACCCCAGCCATGGGAGTCCCTCAGTCGGGCAAACATCCAGCTGTGCTCCCACAAACCAACAACCTCAAGGCCAAGGGCACAGACTGGGGTCCAAGCCCAGCTCCCTGGGTCTTGGAGGTGGGATGGACAGAAGGAATGGGTCCCCGAGTTCAGGAAAAGCAGCAGGTGCCCAACAGCAGCCTGTAACTGGAGTAAACAGCCCTGGCAATAATAGTGGTACCAGCAGTAATAATGGGACTGGAGCAGTACTGAGTACAGCAGCTTTACAAGCACATCAGCACCTGAACCGAACTAATGGAGGAGTTACACTTTATCCGTACCAGGTAGGCCACCTTTAGATATGTGTGTGTGTGTGCGTGTTTGTATTACAGTCACACATGAATATCAAATGATACTCATTCCCACTAACCACTGTACCTGCATACATGACTGAATAGGACATGTATTATCAAATATGAAAACTGATTAAATTAATTCTGGTCTTACATGACTACATCAAACGTAACAGGCTACCAGCGTGAAAATGAATACATCTGTTGATATGAGTCTGACAGACATGAGAGGAAGTGCAACATTTTAATTTTTCAGCATACTTACTGTAGTGTGACCTTGTTAACTATCATCCAGTGACATAATCATAACTCCAGAGATAATGTGTTCATCATGAACATGCATCCTTTGCTCTCCTCTCCTCTCCTCTCCTCCCTTCAGTTTGTGCAAAAGTCAGTCTAAGCTATATTCTCTCTGCCTCAGGCAAAGACAGACATGCACAAATAACTATTTGTGTGTTCCTAGTGAGATAAGGACGCGTTTTAGAACAAAGGCTTTTTGGTAGACATATCATTTTGGACAGCAACAAAAAAATAAAAAATGAAAAGACATCAGAGGAACAGAAACTGTAAGAGAATAAAAAAAACTGTCATCTACAGTCTTGAAACATTTTTGGAGGAATAGTAAAGTAAATCGACTCACACCCACAAAATATTGAGTTTGTATCAGATTTGGTGAATGAGACTGGGAAGCCTCAACTTAAAAGAACCAGACATAATGTACAGACTTGCAAGGACAAATCATCAGTGCTATAATCTGTAGTACATTATAAAATATTTATTTCTCACCAGCAGCACATCTAGCATCAGGTTGGTACGATTCAAACCGTAAAAGTGACTCAAATGGAAAGAAATTAAAGAAGAGGGTTTTAGGAGGAGACGGGAAGAGAGGGAGCAGGATGGAGGGAGAAAACGCCTCCGGTGACGAGTGGTCTAGAGGTGTATGGAAGGAGGCAGGAGAGCTGAGACTCCAGGGGAGATCTAGAGGTGTGTGTGCGTGCGTGTGTGTGTGTGCGTGTATGTGTGTGTGTGTACAAACGTGTTCTACAGATGTAATAATTCATACAGTGATAATTAGGACTCTGGAGACTCTATGTCACACACCCTCAGTACCCCTTCACGCTCTCACTCTCTCTCTCTTTCTCTCTCTCTCTCTCATACACACACACACACACACACACACACACACACATACATTTTCTCTCTCTTCGCTCATTTCTTATGCCTCTTTCTCTCCTTCTCCTTTACTATTTCTCTTGACTTTCTCGCACTTTGTCTGCTTCATATTCATTCTCTCCTCACTCGTGCTGTTTCCCATCTCTCTTTATATTGTTATTCAGTCCATGACTTGAATCAGATACAGAGATATGGAGTCGTAGGTGGAAATTACTTTGTACAGTCTCTGGAATTGTTTCGTTATCTTGTCCTATGGTCAGAAATAAATTAGGCTTAAGAGCCTTTATGTATTCTGGCCTGTCTTTATGAAATTTACAGGGAAAGAGTGAGTGTTTAAATCTGAAAGAGCTTTTCTCTTTTTAGATAATGAAGGATAATTTTTGTGTTACTTTTGTCCTTCTTTTATATATATATTTTTTTTTACCAGTTTATAGATTGTTTTGTGTAAATGTGTATTTGTGCATTTGTATATTAATACATTATGTCTGGTGTATGTCAGAATCTGTGTGTATGTGTGTGCAAATGTGTTTTGCTGTGTGTATACAGTATGTATGCTGTGCAGGCTTGCGTGCCTGCAGGTTTGTAGGTGTGTGCAGGTGTGTAGGCATATGAAAGTTTTTCTTTGGTTGCTGCATTTCTGCATTCTGTATTTGAATTACTATCTGTATTTGGAGGTGTAAGATGTTAGTGTTTCTGCCGTGAATCTGACAGTAATGGTGTTTCAGCAGGAAAGGAGAAACGGAGCACGACAATAAATCACCCTCGTTTAGACTCACCCCTCAGGGACAGAGAGAGGGAGACAACGGGGGAGGAGCTGCCCACAGAGATGATCGAAGAATGGGAATGGAAGGTAGAGGCAGGGAAATGAAGAAATATTAGAGTAAAATATAGAGAGATGTTGACAATAGATGAAGAGAAGGTAAGAGAGATTGTTAAAGAGAGAGAAAAAAGAGAATAAGAATAAGACAAAATTGATCATAGATGCTTCATCTGTCATTTCAACATCAATTTCTTAGGACCACATTAATTCTGAGACATCAGTGTATACGTGGACATTGACTAGAAACCTCTTAACTGCATTTCCTTTTTGCAAGAGAGTTGGATGATGTTGGAGATCTGCTGTATAGCTCAAAACATAAAAGATGGCTGTTGATGTTCAAGCATCACTGAAGCTCTCAGATTGTCTTACATTGCCAGATGATCGATTGCAAGCCAAAAGAGAAATCTCATCCAACATGTTCAAGCTCTTCAGCAAATGTAAAGAGAAAACAAACACATGTGGAGCAACAGCAGGGAACGTGAGGGGGTTAAAGCCAAAGCACTGCAGCAGGAATTTGTGAGCTTCATGGAAAATGTGTGCTTTAGTCTTCAGAAACACTACCAACAGCAAAACCAGTGTGGAGCCACTGGATTTATTTTAAAATAAAGTGTTGCAATTAATTTCACAAGATATGAAGATGATTAAAATGTCACCTTTAAAGGAGGTATCATAATATGAGACAGAGGAGAGACAGAGAGCTGAAAGAGGGAGGACCGAGAGAGGAGCCATTGTGTCTGCCAGTGTAGCTGACATTAAAATCTTGCTGGATCAGCATTCTAGGAAGTGACAACCTCCACATTTTATATTTACAAGGACTCTCCTTTTTGGTCCCACAAGTAGTTTGGGACAAATGAAAAACACTGACTCAGTCAGAACAAGGGAGACTGATTATAATGGACCGGGTGTAAATCTTTTAGGTGGCTCACTGGGATCAGTGAGGTGCTGGAGGCCATGAACTTTTTTAAATGGTTTTGAAATCATTTTTATTTAAAATAGAGGACGGCGTGTTGATTCAGTGGTTAGCACTATTACTTTACAGAAAGAAGATTTTTGGTTTGAACTTGGGGTGTTTCTGGATGGGATTTACATGTTCTTTTTGGTTTCCTCCCACAGTCCAAAGACATGCAGATCAGGTTAATTGGCAACACTAAACTGGGTCCAGTAATTGAACGAACAAGATGCTGGTGAGCGTAAAACAAGGGTCCAGGCTTTACTACATATTGCGTCTGTACAGTCAGACATCAGTGTGCTCAGTGATGTTATAGATTTGCTCAAAGAAACAACATAGAAACTCTTTTTTTCACTCTAATGCACTGAACTGTTTTCCCTCTTTTCATTTTTCGTATTGATTTGATGCTCTCTCTCTCTTCTGTGTCTCTCTCTCTTTCTCTGGAATGAGAAAACAATTGAACATTGTCTCTTTGCCCTCCCTCTGTCCTTCAAGCAGCTAATTGAAAACAGGTTTACACAGTGTGGAGTGTGTATCTGTGCGTGTGTGTGTGTGTTTGTGTGTGTGTGTGTGTGTGTATGTGTGTGTGTGTGTGTATGTGTACTGATTTCAACAGTGGTTAGATTAGCCGTCCTAATTTGCCGTGTATTTGTTTGTGGTGCCTGCTCGAGTGTTTCTGAGTGTGTTTGGTATTGTTTATCTCACAGAGAGAAACAGGATGTGAGATACAACACAACCCTTGCGTGCACACACACACACACACACACACACACACACACACACACACACACACACACACACACACACACATACACATACACATACACACACACGCACAAAAATGAAAGCTAGACCTTCACTGCCATACAGTGCTGGACATCCTTTAGGTTTAATTACTGCAGAGCTTTTCCTTTTCCCTTTTTTGCTGTTGATAATGCTGCTTGCTAACTATAATTCAACGTCATTAATGTTTAAGAAGCCACTCATCGAGCATCAGAGACAGCAAACTACCACAGGTACATGTACAGTTTAATGTCTCTCATCTCATCAGCTAAAACAGAAGTTGATTAGAAAGTGAACTATGTGTTTTGCAAAAATTATTCCCATTAAGGTCAGTGTGAGCAAGGCCTTTAAACCCTCTTTGACAGAACAGTACAACCACTCAGGTTCCAACAGTAGAAGACAGCTTAGAGCTATTAGGTGTAAATGTGTGTTGCTGCATAACTGGATGAAAAGAGCATGATCAGAGCATGTTTTATTTTCTTTGCTATTCCCTGAAGTCATCAGTACTGCCACGAAAATGTACATAAAACTACATATTTCTGTCTTGAAACTGTGTCTTTTTCATATCTTTTGGCATATGCAGCCCTGAGGCTGTTTTCCAATCGAACTTCAATTTTCATTTTTTTTTTTTTTGAATTTTCAATTCAATATACTGTATATATGTTGATATTAATCTTATTTAATCCCACTCTCATCTGTTTCATCTTTGCTCTCATTCCCTATCCCTCACTTCAACTCATCCATTTTTTTCTCTCTTTGCCTCCTTCCTCTGAACATCTCTATTCATTTTGTGTCCTGTCTACTTTCTATCGCTGTTTTCTGTGCCCTCTATACTTACTTGCTTTCTTTCCTTTCCCACTCTGTCTCACATACTGTCTGTTTCTGTAACCCTACATCCAATATGAAATAAATAAACACTCCCTTATTTCTTCTCTGTGTGTCTCTCCCTCTACTCTACTACAGTAAGCAGTTAGATTGTTTTACAGATTGTGTCTATCCCCCCTGATAAAAACAGGAAAGACCACACACGTACATGAACATAAAAACACACCATTTCTATTTTTACCCTCCTCATATAAACCCTAAATTTCAGGCACAAATTCTACATTGGCTTGGAGTAGCCTGTGGTTGGAGACGGATGGAGAAATAAAACAAATGTAAGAGAGACAGATGAGGGAGGTGAATGCTGGGGAAATGGTGTTTGTGTTGTAATGAAGATGAATGAACCAGCTTTTACCTTTTTTTAAGAGCAGGGAAAGAATAGGTTGGAAAGTGACAGAATGAGTGTGTAAGTGAGGTTTTTTTACCTCATAATTTCAGAGGAAATGTGATATCACATTCATCAAAGTCCAGCATTTACAGGTACAGTACAATCTCAGAACCAAGTGTCCTATGAAAACTTGGTGCTGTGTATTCACTGATTTGCTGCATTATTTTCAACACATTTTGCTGTTGTATTATCCCTGTTTGTCCTTTCATTATCTACATATGTCCTTTTTTTCACCTGCTGTGGTGACCTAATATCCCCACAGGCATCAAGAAAGTTTCATTCAGTGTAATTTAATCAAATTTATAGTAAAATGTGGAGATAGCCACTCACCCCATTTGCCCTATATGTAAATCTGAATGGGACATGTCAGATAGAAACAGTACTACAATTTTCAATATTACTGCCACATAAAAGCAAACAAAAACATAATTTATTTCAGTGACTACATTACCCAAAATGCTACATCAGCCATCCATGTAGATGCACCAGCCAGGTGACCATGCAGGAATTTGATTTAAATAGGAATTATCATGCTATCTTTCCATTGTCTGTGTGCAGCTGCAGAACTAATTTGACAGCTCTCATACAATAGCTGGTTTAATTAGAGGGAAGAGGCATAATTACCCATCAGCACACAGCGGTCTCAGAGAAAAACAGCAAACCATTTGTAATCTCATGATAAAATGAATGAAGATATAGTTATTGCACTTTTTTGTGTGACTCTGGGAAATGCAGTGAAAATGTGGTCTTTACTGTATGTCAGTCCAGCGGTTTGAACTTCTGCACCCTCATTGACCCTCCACATATTGTTCAACCACCCTTTTCGGTTTTCAACCTGCATAATAACCCTCTGTGGGGACATTATTCTCACACTGTGCAGGTAATTTTCCTCTTCCCATTTATCAGGATAAAGGAGTAACTGGCACAAACGCACAAATATTCCATGTAGCTCACTAGACCTTTATTCCAAACGTTCACCACTGCTTTAATAATGCAGCAGTAGAAAGCTAAGTTGGAGCATCTGAAATGGATGTAAATGCACAGAATGGTATGGTATATAAACTATAGAGGCATCTCATTTACAGTAGGTAATTTATCAAGGCAGTGGGCTGCGTGCCTGGACCCCAGGAGCCCTCAGCAGTAAATATACGCATGGTGGGGCTGATTTACACACAGGTGCAGAGACTTTTAGACATGCGCACACAAGAACACACACTCACATATACACAACAGACATACATGCTTGCAGATTTACTCCCACACAAGCTATAGTTCCTTTATTGGAGCATATGGTTATGATTTAGGTGCTCTGCTGTCTGGCTGCTGGCAGCACATAAAGAACTATAATCAATAATCTATATCTATTTCACGAATGGGTCACCTGCGCATACACGAACACACACACGCACACACACGCACACACACACCACAAAGCAGTTAAATGTGTCATGTAAATGCCTCTTTGTGTGTGTGTGAGAGAGAGAGACTTATGTCTGTTGTAGAAATGCTTCTGGCAGTACAGTATTTGTTGATGGACACAACACACAAATACAACCAAACTCCACCAGGGGACCTTTGTTGTATGTTGATCCCTTCGCTCTTTCCAAATATGTGTAATAAAAGCAAAATGCCAAAAACATTATCTTAAAAAAAGATTGATAAAGGTAAAGTTGTTGTATATGTATAATATATCATATATTTGATGAAACAGTAACAACAAACAGCAAGTTTTCATTTCTTTACAGTGTCATAAGTTCACAGGTCTCTTCACTGCATACTATCTAATAAAGCACAAATGCCATGAAGGATGATCCAATAATAAAGTAGAAATGTAAAGAGCTGAAGGGCAGAGCAAAGGGACAAAGAGAATGAAATTGGATAAGGTTGATGCATTAAAAACAAGTGAAGAGAGGTAATGGAAAAGAAGGAAAAGGAAGGGTGAAAGTGAAGGAAGAGTCATTAGGTTAGAAGGGAGAAATCGAGGAAGGGAGGGTGTGCGTGTTTGTTGATTTCTGTCTATCTGCGGCCCAGACAGCGTTCTGCTGCTGGTTCACTACGATCACTAGAGAGCTTATCTGCTGTCTGTTTGCCAAGGACAACACACAAGAGAAAGGTAGAATGTTTTAAAGTATTTACCTTGGCTTGACTTTTTCATCCAACACAAACACACACACACACACACACACACACACACACACACACACACGCACACACGCACACACACACAAAGCTGCTGCAATGACATAGTATCTTGTAAATATTTTAAAATTTCCCTCAAGAAAGGCAAATAACTAAAATGAAACATGGTGAAAAATATGCATAATTTTTTTTCTCATTTGATCATTTGATAATTGTTCTGTACCTTACAAAAACACCAGTTTGGGCTTGTAAATGTGTCCTATAATAGATATAAATATGAAATAATAAATGATAATAAGGAATGCTAAACATCCATCAGAGAACATAAATAAATGGACATAACATATCCTTTAACAGGATATGAAAGTAGATGTGTGGGACACAAGTTATGGTCTCTCATCTGACCACCTGGGAAAGACAAGGGGCAGAGACATAGTGCGTATGTGTGTGTGTGTGAGTGTGTGTGTGTTTTCTCATAAAGGACATGGATACAGTTGACATGATCTAAGTAATCAGAAGGAAAACTCTCTTCTTTCATTCATTCTTTCTGTTGATCTTTATGTCACTCTCCTTTCCTTTGATGGATTCTATATTTTAACAACAGCTAATTGTTGTTGAAGACACACGCACACATCTTGTCATTCCCTTAGTCACCCCTGCACACATGCACTTGTTGGAACAACGAAACACACGCAGAAAACATCACTTATTGTGATTTCAAACCTTTTGAATCTGATTGTCTGTAGTCCAGCTGTGACTGCATCTATGACCTATTGACCTTTTCAATCTTAATAACAAAGTGATCTATTTTTAATCTATTCTCTCAACTCTTGTGTTTTTTAATGAACAATAGCTAAAAGTAACTCTTTCTCTCTTTGTGTTCCATCAGATCTCTCAGATGATCTCGGAGGCTTCCAGAGAAGGTTTGAATGAAGCTGCCCTGAACCGCTACAACACACACTCACCCTCACACACAAATTCAACATCACACACAAACTCTCCCTCACACACTCCAGCTGCAACCACGACGGCGCCGACCACCACCTCCGCCGCCGCCTCTTTCTTTGCCAGGTAAGATGCATTCACATCAGAGCACCTCATTCATTTATCCAATTTCTGCACAGTGCCAGTAAGCAGGTCTTTGATTTGGAACGTTTTTAAATGTAATAGGATGCAATACTGACTTGTTGTACATATTATAATTTAAATGTTTCTACATTCAAAGCAAGTTTTTAGCAGTAATTCTCTAGGTCTGCTGATGCTTTATAACATGTCATACTTTCCTGCTAATTCTCTGCTGTCTCTGCATCCCTCACCACCATCCAACCATCCTGCTATATATCTGCAGACTCTGTTTCTTTGTAATTCCCTCTTACTTTATGTTAGTTTGACTAAGTCTACTTAAAACACAGTCAATGACTGATGATTGAACAGTGACTGAAAGGGACAAAACAAGACTGAGAGGCATCCTTCTGCATTTGTTTGTACAGAATCACAGGAGGTCAAAGAATCATACAATACTGATATGAACACTGTTACTGTATTTCGTTTTAATCCCACGAGATTACATTTCTGAAGATTTATTGAAAGTATGAGGACTAGAAGACTCTGTTTTATAGAGAATGAATAAAAAGAGGAATCTGACGTGCATATTACTAGAGAGAAAGATTAATCCTGGGTTTGAATCAGAGTCCTTGACATTCCCACTGCTACGCTGATGTCTCTCAAGTTGTCTAATAATGCAGAAATGTGAAATAAATAGTCTGACAAAAGAGTCAGGCAAAGATGTGAGATGAAGCTGGTGGAAAAATGTTAATATTGTTATACAGTATATTGTTGATGAGCATGTCTACTTATCTTTTGGTGTGTTTGTGTATAAATCAACTCTCCAGTTACCGATGAGCTGTGTAATCAAATCTAGAGAAATGCACAGCGACACAACATAAATAAGACACGAGTAATATGGGTAAATTATTGATGGATAAACATGGCAAGCTCAAAATGAATGAGTAAATTATTCATGGGTAACACAAGACTATGAGAGTGTCACAGTGTCTGAGGTATTGCTGAGGCGTCGTATCTAATGAGCTGCTTTAAATCATATTTTAAATGATACCGATGATAATAAATATTCCTGAAAATGTTATGAAAGCATATGAAAGCTCTTCTCTTCTCTTCCCTTCTCTTCTCTTCTACCTTCACTCCTGTTGTGCACATTGCTGTCTTTTGTGCTTGTTTGTGTTCTCAAAGTCTGTAGATAATGAGATATGAGTGGTTGATGTATGAGTGACATGCTCCAGTGTAACAGACACACTGCTGTCTGTCTTTCAAAGCACGAGGTGCAACTCGTAAATTGTATGGGAACGCTCACAAACTCATGTGATCACACTCTCTCTTTGGATTTCTCTCTATGACCCATGAACTGTCAGGTAACAAGGCCATTTTACAGAAACACACACATGCACACACACACACACACACATCTGGTTGACATTCCAGACATACAGCCAGCTGTCTTTGGGGCCGATTTATGGGCATTAACCTTCTAAGTGAAAGAACATGGTTTGTTTAATGCTGCAGGTGTCACTGTCTGTGGATATGTGTGTGTGTGATATGTAGTGTGTATGTGTGTCCAGCTGTCACTTTTTTTTTCTTGTTTTCGGGTGTATAATGAGATCCTGTACGCTGTGATGTGTAATTTCCTCTTAGCAAAGTGTTGGTTATGTCAGCTGTACCATTTCCCATTTTATCTAGTGTGTGTGGGTCGTGGGCTTACAGTTTGGTAAAAAAACCCAATGTAAACTTGACGCTGACTTGACTCTGGTTATGTGTGTATGTGTGTATTTGTGCGTGTGTTTATGGTCGATGGATGCAGCCATGCAGTGCTGGTAAATCTCACGACTGTCTTGGTCTTTACTCTCAGACGTGGACCGCATACAGACACTCCTATTACAAACACACACACACACACACACACGATCTCCCTCTTGCTCACTGTCTGCACACAGCAAAATCCCTGTGTCAACCACATCTCTCCCAACTGATCCCTTCCTCTTTCGTTTGCTTCTCTCACCTTCATGTCTTTCCTTCATTCTCCTCTCCTCTGTTTCATTTAACGACTCCCTTTATTTCTATTTTGCTTCTTTCTCCTGCTCTTTTCTTCCTTTGCTATTGTCCTTTTTATACTTCTCTTCTCCTCTTCTTTCCTTCTCTCCAACAATTTTTCTGACTCCACGCTGACCTTTTCTTTACCGTTGCTAATGTGCATATGAGTAATATCTTTCATTAGTACCAATCTGTCTGTGAATATGTCACACTCACACAGTAGCGCTCCATCTTCCCAGTGCTGCAGTGGCCCTCTGGGGACGTTGGGTTAGAGGATAGAGACATGCTGTACATGCTAGGTGTGTGTGTGTGTGTGTGTGTGTGTACGTTCCTACTCACTGGGGGAAGGGAGTTTCTATCAGTGCAGGAATTTTTTACTGCATGCTCCGAGGATTGGATCTTTGGGGATTTGGCTGCCGTGTGTGTGTGTGTGTGTGTGTGTGTTGCTGGAGGTAGCAGAGTAAATGAATAGGTCCCAAGTGAATTGGTGAATTGGGAAGGCGTTGTTATTTTGGATGGAGGATTGCTGTGAGACAGGGGGATGCTGTCTCTTTCTCTGCCTGCCTATTTACCTCTTCTATTTTCCTTAAAATGAAGTATTCCATCACATGATAATTGAGAACCAATTAGCCAGGATGCATAATGCTTGATTGATGATTTAAATAGGTGGTCTGTGATTTAAAAAAACAAAAAACATATCTACCGCCTGATCACATAAGGATTGCTAGACTTGTTATTTTGCTCGTGTGTCATTTAACCATAATTGAAAGCGGTTATCTTGTTTTGACATGAAGAAGAAGAGGTCTATTTGCTTCTTTTGTGGTCTTACTGTTTTTAATATTAGAGATACATAGAAAACAGCACAGAGCAAAGAGCGAGTGAATTCAAATATTCTTTCCTTTCAGTATTTTAAACTGGGAGTAAAAACGTTGATAGCTTAGAAACATTAATTTCTGAAATTGTTTAATCTTGGAAATCATTTAACACATTGGAGGATGGAGAGAGGATGGAGTGCATGCTGCTTTAATGAAGTACTAGTTCATATTTTGGCAGATGAGTGACCAGATCAGTGGCGTAGACCAACATGTGATAAATATAATCCAGAACTATCGTGGCCATCTGAACTACTGTCACAAATTAGCATATAAGTTGGTCTCTTAACAGGAAGTTGTAGCTGAAGTGTGTAAATTGTCATGTACATGTCAATAGATAGTGTCAGTAAAGCCAGTCCTCTGTCCATGCTAGTAACACACCCACACACACACACACACGCACACACATACACACACACACACACACACACACTCACACCTCATCGCTCTCTGTCTGTCCCTATATCTCCGTCCACTGATGGCCTGTTAAATAGAATGTAATTAGCCACTGAGCCAACAACACAGCCTAGAAACACCAGTCATAAATCAGCTGTGTGTTTGTGTGAGAGTTTGTTTCAAGTGAGTCTGTGTATTTTGGTGTCAAGTGAAAGTGTTTGTGGTTGTGTCAAAGGAAGAGGAGAACAAAGCAACAGCATGTTAGTTGCTGGACTGGAATCTATTTGTGACTCCTGCTGCTTTTTAACAAGAGAGAGACACATGGAGGGACTGAGGGGGAAGAGAGTCAAGGATGGATGAAGGGATCAATATTTGTAAGGAAGGCTGAATGGATGGTGTGATGGATTCAGAACAGGGAGGAAAGCTTAGTGAGATAGAATAGGATAGATAAAAATAATTAGGGAGAGAGGAATAAAATGGAGAGAGAGATAAGTGGGATTAAAGATAGGAAGGGCAGGAGAGAAGTGAAGGATTGAGAAGAGAGGAGGAATGATAGAGGAAGGGGGGCATATTAAAGGATGGGGGTGACAGAGGAAGTGCTGATGGATAGAGAGAGGGAGTAGATGGATGGAAAACAAGTGCCCTTCACTTTAGGGTTAGATTGGAATAGATCTACTTGGCCAAATCCCAGGCCACTTCTCATTAAACGCTACCAATTAGGTGGTGGTGGTGTGTGAGTGCGTGTGCGTGTGTCTACCATGCTTGAACTGTGTCACAGATTAAACCAGAGTGGCAGAAAATAATAGGAGTGTAATAGTGCACACGCATACACACATAGCATGTGTTATGAAATTGGTGTGGCTGATGGATTTGAAAGATGCATTATAAAAACAGTCACGAGAAATAAGCTTGATTCACATGTTTTGCCCAGAGAGAGGCTTGTTTATAAAGGACTGAAGAGAAGAACTGAATGCTTTGCTGCAAACTATGGTGGAAAAATACTCTACATGGATTCTCCAACAGCACCGAAACCATTCATCCATCATTATAATGTCTCTTCCTGCAACGCTCAACACTACAGCAGCCACAGCAGCCTGTTGTTTTCATTGTTAGAGAGAAAGAAAATAGTAGATCTGAATTCAAACACAACTAATTCCACAGTTTTGACTAATGCCATTATTATTTTTAAGATAGGGTATCGTATCCTTAAGCTTCTAAATAACAGTTTTTTACAGTTGAAAATTGCATTTGACAAACAAACCGTTTCTTCAAATTGCTGCACATGTATCTTCATGCTGCACGAGGAGGTTTTGAGCATTCAGGTGATATAATAAGAAAACCAGTAATTGCTTTTGATCGCATTTGCTGCAATATGTAAGCTTAGCTTACACACAGTGGGAAAAAAATTAATAGCCTTCTTGTGGAGCTTTGTTTCACACAGTATAGGCACTCACACACATTCACAGACACACGCACAGACGCAGATCCACACACAAATCCTCCTGGGAGAGCTAGTCAAATGGTGAAATGCTTCATCGTTCTATGGGTCACTGAATCCACATCTCTCTTCTCCCCCCTTTCCTCTCACACTGTCCCTCCCTCTTTTCTATTTCTCTCTTTTTCACTCACTCCCCCCTTCTTTGTCTCACTGACTCTCCCCCTTGCTCTCATTTTCTGTAACCTGCTGCAGTTAATTGAAAGCCAATCGTGTGAGAATATGACTCTTTGACAGAGAACGTGTCAGGGTGCAAGGTCTTCTCTCTCCCTCTCTCTTCTCTGTCTCACTTTCTCTTTCTCTCTCTCTGTATCATATAAATATATATGAAGGTAGATTAAAACAACATGTTTTAATCTACCTTCAGGAATCTCTTCCAATGCAGTCCTAGAGCGCTTTTGTTTTATCATTTTGTTAATACAGCTGCTGTGCGTAACTCAAATTGTCAGATTGTTGAACTGTGGCATCCTAAATCCCGGAGAAGGAAATACACTGAATGATTGAAGAGTATATTTTCCATCAATGGCAGTACATCACTTAGCTGAGTGATTGCAGGCAGTTTCCTCTCTTTGTCTTTCTGCTCAGCTATGGTCAGTGTGTAGAATATTGACGATTTTATCAAAACAAACATAAACCAACTCTTTCTATACCTCGCTCTTTGTTGACCAAGATTGATGGTAGTTTGAGGATACAGTACAATATCCAGATAAAGTCTCCTCCGTGTCAGGACAGGGGCTTGTCTGACAGTGTAACATGAAGCTCTTCTTCTTTTTCTTTCTTTAAACTGACTGGCAGGAATTGTTGACATGCATTCAGAAACATCCAGACATTTGGAGAGGGAGGAGAAAAAGTTAGAGACTAAAAGTGATATGAAGTTCCCGCACGCCAAGAGAGGCAGATGGGAAGAACCTGCTGTGTTGAAGTAAGAAATGAGAGAGAGAGCAGAACAGATGGAGAAAGAAGTGAAATTTAGAAGTTGAAGTTAAAAGGAGAGAAAAAGGAAGGAAGAGAGTCGGAGTGGGGAATAGACTGAGTATATTTAAATTTTGGTGGCTCCTTTTGAGCACAATGCCACAGGGAATTAAGCAGCGAGAAAGCAAATGAACCACTCCCCATCCAGATGTTACTACATATGTAAACAGCAGTGTGTGTGTCTGTGTGTGTGTTATTTGTGTACGCACGTGTTGAAGGGTGTGTAACCAAGTTCAATCCCGCAATTAGCATATTTGCCGTGGTTGTACTGCGGTAAACTTTAAGGACGTAATTATAGATCCATGCTTGCATGCACATGTGCCACCATCTCCCCTGTCCTTTCCATTCTGCTTGTATTCCTCCATTTAAAATATGCAGTGTATATAATATTGTTTTTACAGTGATCAAGTATGGTTTTAATGTATTGATTTGATTAATTGACTAGCTTCTCTTCTTATCTTCCTCCTTTCCTCTTCCTCTGCGCTTCCTTCTCTCAGAGCTGCACAAAAGCTGAATTTAGCGTCCAAGAAGAAGAAGCAGAAAACAGCCGCGGTTACAGCGCCAGTGACATCATCAGCACCCTCATGCGATCCCCCTCTGTTCCCGACCAATTTTAGCTCCGCCCTGCTGATGGCCCCACCCCCAGCTCCACCCTGCCTTCTCCGTGCAGCCAACAAGATCAAAGACACACCTGGGCTTGGAAAGGTAACAGAAAAATATCTCTTGTTTTTCTTAAGTATCTTTTTAAGTATTTTTGCTTTAATTGTCAGTGGACAGTAGCGTGGTGAAAGGAAAAACTGAAGAAGGGGGAGAGGGGGAATGACATGCAAAAACAGTCCCTTGCTGGAATTGAATCAGGGATGCTGCAGTTACAATAGAGTATATGGTATTGGGTGCCCCAGTTGTTAAGGAGTTAAAATGCCAACCATGAGACACAATGTCCCTGATTCAAATCCAGCTGAGGACCTTTGTTGCACATCGTTTCCCGTCTCTCACTTGTTTCATGTCATCTCTCTCTATCGCTATTTAATAAATGCATTAAATGCCCCAAATAATATTTTTTAAAAAGAGCACATGGTACAAGACGTAACCACTTGGCCCCTGAAAAATATCTTTTTTGTAACTTTGGTGTAGAAAGGAAATCCTTTAGACACTAAAACAATTTGGTGTTTAAAGTTTGAGACAAACTGCTTCACTATCATGTCTTTCACGTTGCTTCGATGCATCTCAGAGAATTGACGAATTTCATTGTTTTTCCACTTAAATGAGACCTGACAGATGGAGAGAAGTTAGTCACCCTTGCGTCACTTGATAACTATTAATTTTTTCACTTGTGCTGCAAACATCTCACGTCAGTTATTTCCGTCTCAGACACACTTGGTGTACTGTGAAGTTTAGATGACAACTCTGACTCATCTCCCTTGATGTGATTTTAGCACATGCCTGAAGTCAGATCTGTCATAGCACGTGGATCCAGAGGAAGTCAAGTGTTTTTTCACTTCATTTTCACCAAATCCAAGTTCAGTTTCCGTGATGTTTAATCTGTTTAGTTGATGCCAAAGCTACTTTTTATCTTGTACTAGATTAGTGGATTGAGATATGTATTTGTATGTTGCCTAATTTTTTTTCACAGATCTGTTTCGTGGACTTTGGAAGAATTGGTGTTATTTCTGTAAGCAGCACAGGTTGCACTGGAAGCATTTACTTTAAATCAACTACAGTAACATTTGGGATGACTGCAGGTCACAAAGTACTGGAACGTTTCAAAACATTGACCTTTGTGTGTGTGTGTGTGTGTGTGTGTGTGTGTGTCACCCCTGCTGTACCATACTGAAATGTAGCCTAATGGTTACCATAGTAACACATCTCAGGCTGACAAAAGTCATCTGCCACCATTGCCAGCGGTTGATGAAACGTGTGTGTGTGTGTGTTGTGGATGCAGGGGGGGGGTTCATGCTTCTCAAGTGTGTGCAATATTGATCGTCCATGTAATGAGTTTTTAGTGCCCCCTCCTCCACAGTTTGAGTGAGAGGCTCACTGGCTCTGTGTGTGTATGTGTATGTGTATGTGTATGTGTGTGTGTGTATGTGTGTGTGTGTGTGTGTGTGTGTGTGTGTGTGTGTGTCCTTAGTGCTAAAAAATGTATGTATGGAGGACAAATTCAAACATACATCAAACAGGACTGTCCATTACTTCTCACAAAGAAAGAAAGGGACCTCACATGTGCCCTGTTGTGCGTTTGTGTAAATGAAATTGTGAGTGCATCACAGATGGGTGTGCATATTGTGTCTGTGAGCTCTGGTCTGACCGCATACATGCACTTGGAGGAGGTGAGGATATTATTTTGTATGTCATTTTAAGTATGTGAGAGAGAGAGTGTGTGTTGTTACATTTATATTAAACACTAGATGAGAGGACAGACACACACACACACACACACACATAAAAACATGATACGAGACACGTGATGTCAGTTCAGTTGAATTTATAATGAGATGTAGTAAAATGTTAATGAGTGAAATGACACTCACAACTATTTAGTCAGAAAACCCTTAAAAGAAAGATAAATACCCAATGAAATGAATCCTCATCATCAAGTTTTGATCTGATTTACACAAACTCACAATAGTGTGGTTTGGGTCTGACTTTTTTCTACTTGTTTGCCTTCTTTGCTGTTACTTTGCCATTTGCTATCAAACTGACATTTGAGATAAAAACTAAAATTTAAAATAAATGACTTGTAAATGTCACATTAAAATCAGTTGTTGAAGTTGCAAATTAAAAGCACACACATTAATATAGAGCAGCGATCATGTGCAGAAATGTGACCAACATAGGTAGAAATCTGTATTGCTGCTATTTTATACATATTTCATTCTTTTACCAAATCTGGAAAACCCAGGATAGCATATTCAGTCTGGGGGTTTCATATTTTATTTGTCTTTTTGTGCAACTGATTATTTTCTGTTTTGTCTTTCCGCTTTGTCCTTCCTTTGAGCCTTTTCCTCAGTGTCTCTCCATATGGAGGTGACAGATGTCTCCTCAGTTGTCAGGGAGACAGACTCACACTCACATACTCACAAGCACATGTACACACACACACACACACACACACACACAAGAGCCAATACGTACATTATGAAGACAAAAACCACCACGTACACGTTGTATGTTATAACAAAAACCTTCTTCACACAGTCTGTCTGTCTCATTATATTATTTTTGGTTCTGTTTCCTCCTATTATGATATTTTCTGACCTTGATAAAAGTGTTCAGCTTGTTTGGCCGATCCTGCCACCAATGCCTGCTGCTACATCTGTTTAATTCCAACTGTCAGAAACCCCCTTTTTCACATTCACGTCGACTTTACACAGCAATCACTCTGGTGTGATCTGTGTCATGCTGGATCTTCGATTAAGCTCTCCAGCCGTTTTGACAACGATACTGACTGTTTTACACTATTCTGTTCTCCTGCTGGCCTGCTGGCAGCCCGTCCATCCTGAATCAACTGTGATAAATGACAAAGACAACAACTACAAAAGAAATGGAATGAAATGAAAAGCAAGCACATCACAGTTCAGTAACATTTAAGAATTGTTACTAGCTTATACTTGGTAATTGGTAATTCTTAAATTTCCTGTTTACATAGTCTTGCTGACATGTGTAGTGATGAGCTGGAAGGAAATGGGGAATAAAAGAAGAAGGAGAAGAAATAGCACTGAGGCAGGGAGATATTCTAGTATTTGGAAACTAACAAGCCTCTCCTGTGAAATCAACCTGAACCTTGCCAAGACCTAATCACACACACACACACACACATACACACACACACACACACACACACACACACGCACATACACAAACATATGGGAAGAAAATGGCTATGGTGACATTTCTCCAGTAAAAATGTCACCTGCAGTGGGGGTCGGCTCCCTGCTGAAATAGCATTTGCACACATCACACTCACACACATAGAAATGCATGCATACAGGCTTGCATGTTCACAGATTCATAGGATTATAGTGTACAATATATGATGTCAAGGGAGCAGCAAAACCCCTGGTGGAAGTGTGTAAGCTACATTCTGCAATACACAGGTCTGTCGGTGTGTGATGGAGGTTTTAGTTTTCTCCCCCTCGATGTTAATATGGCAGAAAACAGATTGAGACGTCACATTTAAAGCCAGGGGAAATCAACCTGTACAGGTCAGATGCATTGCTGTGTGTGTGTGTGTGTGTTACAGGGAGGGAGAGAGAGAGAGAGATAGCAAGAGGGTTCAGCCTTGTTCCATCAGGGGACGTCAAAATAAATGGAATCCCTCAGCGGATCTGTCTGAGTGGCATCTGAATCTCAAGCTCCCCTCTGTTATTTCTATACATGGTGCTTCTCTACATGTTGCTGTGAGCTCCGTCTCACTTTACAGTCTTCACATCAGCCGGCTGGGAGCCTTCCATTCAGATCACCAGGAGGAGATGTGTATCAACCAAGGATATTAAGCTGTATAGTACAAGTATTATTATTCAGCAAACCAACTGTGAGTTATGCAGAAATCTTAAATACAGAAGGCACATTTTTGAAGCTGTCAAATAATAATAAATACAAATGTTGTATCGTACGATTTGCAGCTCTTCCTGTTTTTTCCTGTTGGATCACATACTGTATACATGATCCACCTCACAGTTGGCCCAAGGCTTGACTTGCTAATTGGTCAGTCATTACAAACTCATGCAGCACAGTAAATCTTGTGCAAAACCCACAGAAATGTATTTTTCAATTTCAGGGGAGATCCCAAAGTTTCAAAAGATAACAAATATGTTTGGCTGAATTTTGAGAAAATGTGTTTAAAATGGTGCTGAACACATCTAATCAATTTGATGGATGGTTACAGCAATAAACAGTATTGGGTTTGAATATTTCACTTGGCGTAAACATTATTTTGTGTCAAGAAAGAATTGGAACAAGATAATACATATGAGATACTGTCAGACAATGTGAAATCCTCAAACCTAAGAGATACTTAAAGTCCCCCTCCACTCAAAAATATGTCTTGCTTATTGTTACTTCAGTTGAATGTTTGAGCTTCACTGTGCAGAATAATGTATATGCAGAGTTTTAGACTAGAAGGATGTTTTCACATTCATCTGCTGAAGGGGGAAAGTATCTTTTGTTCACCTTAAAAGAGCATGATTTGTGACATCACAACTAATTTGGAGCCAAACATCTTGTGCGATTTTTTCATGAGGGAGAAGGAGTAGATGTCATTTTACGTATTTTAAAGAGATAATTTAACTTTTTTTGTGGAAAAACCACGTTAGACACAATTATTATTCAAAGTAGAATATTTTATATACATCTTAAAACATATCTGGAGGGGATCTTTAAGAATTAAAAGAGGAGAACTGGATGTTAAAGGGTTAAATTTCCTTATTTAAGCTGTCTCCTCCACTCTATCTACAGTGCTGCAGATATTTCTTTGGCATTTGCAGTAATTTGATAGCTGAGAGTGAAAGGAAACATGGGTAGAAAGGGGTGTGACATGCAAAAACATCCACAGCCAGGATCAAACCGCAAACATTGTGGTCATGTGGTGTGCATCTTAACCAGCAGGCTACTGGGGCACCCCATCATTACAGCTCTACATACAGTGTATCATATCTGAATTGGGATAATAAATATTCCTAAAAATGTTATGAAAGCTAATATGAGAGTTTGTCTCTCCTCTCCTCTCTCTAGCCTATCTTTACCTGATCCCTCTTATCTCGTGTATGGATGAGTCTTATCTCTTGCCTTCCTGTCCCTTCATCCCTGCCCTCTCGGTTCGTCTCCATTTCTGAATGACAATGAAGGACTATGGGAGTTTTTCCTCTTCTCTTTCATCTCTGCAGCCAACATTTTGCACACACACACACACACACACACACACACACACACACACACACACACACACACACACACACACTCACAGATTGTGACTTGACCTTGGGGGAAAATGATGCTATGACAGCGAATCAATTTTTAATAGCAGCTACGATCCCTCTCAGGCCACAAGCTGTGTGCGTCTGTGTCATGAGTGAGCATGTGCAAGTGCATTTTCCACGGGCATTTGTGTGTCTTCATGCCTCTGTGGGTGTCTGTGTGTCTTGTATCTAAATGAGTGAGTGAGTCTGTTATGGGAATCCAGTAGCCACTTTGTTCCACCTCGTAGATGAAATATTAATGCTGTCAGTATTGGCAGAGCTGGAGCAAATGACTGAAACACACACACACACACACACACACACATACATACATTTCACTCCTCCCTACTGTATTCTCTGTATGTGCATTAGTGTTTGCTTGTACAAGTATGAGTGTGTAAACATTGCAGTATGCCCAGTATGACCTGATCCTAAAATACTTCCATGTCTGTTTTTCTTTTTGCAGAGTTATTCCTTATCTGAATCAAGGGTCTAATCATAGATGGGTGTCATATCTGAGTCAAAATCTACAGAAATTAAATCTATTTGATTTAAATTTGAGTGCAAACCTGTGAGCCAGGTAATTCAATTCTTCTTCAACCAAAAAAACATTGATTTTACCCATGACTGATTAATGAATAGCAAGGAATAACAGTCAATCACCATATTAGATGATTGCAGTTTTCCTGATTGTTACTCATCTAAGATATTCTCACTGTTCAGAGTTTCACCTGTTTAAGCTAAAACTAGTGGCTAGAAGTCTGTGTTGGTGTCAGTTTCAGATATAAACAACCCTGTCTACTACAAATTACATTCATATACAACTAAATTGTATTCCCAATTACATAGCTTTGGCAAATGTAATCACTGCCTGGATTTTGTTCACAGATAATGTTTTTTCAAATGAATAAAGCTCTACATTTATATATTGCTCTGAGGTTGCAGGGAGGAGGCTGGGGTGGAAGGAGGGTGTGTGAGGTTTTTACAACAGAGACCCGAGTTTGCATCCTGAGACCTCTGTGTGCTCAGGTTTAGGCAACAACATCACTTTGGTTAAGGTTAGTGAAAGATTGTGGTTTCTCTTAAATATTACATGTTATGCTTTAAGTCACTGCTGACACTTTTCTGTATTAAACCAAGACCATGATCTTTCACTAACCTTAAGCAAGAGCTGTCTAAGCATAACCATAAAAAGTTTAATATTGCTGTTGTTTCTACTGATGGATATTGTACTGCAGATTTTTTTATTTTGTTGGGGGAAAAAACATTTCACTCACGTGTTCAATATCAACATTTGTGCAACTTGCCAGATATGTTAATTAACAACATTTTCTCATTATGTTGAGAGATAATGTACAGTAATTAAGCCAGCATTATGTTTCTAGCAAAACCTATTTGCTGTTGCAATTTACTTGTATATGAATGTAATTTCTAGGAGATAGGTTTGGCATAAATTGCCAAGGCTAAGCATTGGACCATTACACTCGAGACCAGTTATAGTTCATAATTCTACAAAATAAGGATACTCAGCTTCTTATAAAGTGAAAACAACTGATGTTCAAAGCAGTGTGAAAAGCAGTGTCTGGTCTGGGGTTAATCATAGCTTTGGCATTTTCTTATTGTCAACAAATATGATGAGAAAACCAAAGCCAATAATGTGTTAGTGTCTCAATACTTTCCAACTTCCCCACATTGTCTGTGGCTCTCAGCCCCAAGCCCATTCATTCCTATTGAAGATGTACATTTAAGTGCATTTGTTGGGAGCTACTTTCAGCACAGATTAAAACCCATTTGTTGCACTAGGGAGTATTTCTGGCATTGACTCAGAATGACTAACTAAACTACAGTGCCTATGTTCATTGTAATAAAGGAAAATGTCACCTAGGGCTCATTTATGTTTTAGTTTTTGGCATGAAAATAGAGATTTATGGCACAGAGGAATAAGCCACTAAAACAGGCTTTGGTCTTTAATTTTTAATAAGAACAGTAAAAACATCACCAGCCTCATCATTTAATGTTAGAAACTGAGTAGCAGTTTTACATGTTACAGTATATAGGCAAGTGACATTTTGTTGAACATTTTTTTGTTAGTGTAGTTAGCTTGGACCGTCCAAGCTATGTGTGTCTTGTTATTTAATCCTTTCTGGTTGCTGAAGAACATCTCTGCAGTACATCAAACTGAGAATAGCCAACATGGATCTTACGACACTGTGAGCTGAACTGGAATGAATAAATTAGATAAAATTAGAATTGATCTGAGGCCTGAACTTGCTATTCCCATATGGTATTTGTATCTATCTCTCTGTACATGTGTTTGCACAAATGTGTGTTTCTGCAGTCTTTGGGAACCAATTAGAGCACAGTCTCAGTCTCTTATTGATTTTCTAGCCAATAGTAATGAAGCACTGCTGTGAGGGACTATCGAACAATCTTCTCTCCGCTCAGGGTTGTTTGTTGCTGTTTAGCTGAATTCCTTCACTTAAATTGGCTGAAAGACTTTGTTGTTCCTGAGTGTGGTGTATGAAGTGGAGGAGCAGGAAGCTCTACATCCAACAGGGTGTATAAGGGGTCAGGTCAGTTTCTTAGGAGAAGAAAATGTGACTCTCTGCCTCAACATCTGTCACTGCATGTACCCTTCAGCATGAATATGAACCCACAAGCTGTTCCAGACATGATCAGCAGACTTGTATGTTAGACATGGTTTCTTAAAAAGACACATTATGCATGAAAAATATGAATCATCATACACGTTTAGACATGTTTTACGGCAGAGCACAGATGTCAGTTGTCCTTAAAAGCAATTAAAAGTTAAAATATGAGACTTGGAAAAACAGTCGAAGAAACACTGAGTTTTCTGTATCCTGCTTTTTTTGCTCTGGTCTATGTGTTTCAGCTGCTCACCACCTTGCATCAGCATTCGCTGCAGCATGAAGTGTGAGAGAAAAGAGGAAAGTATAGAATGGATGGCAGGAAGAGGCTGTAATTTGTCTTGTCATTTGTTCTGAGGAAGGGAGAAAAACTGAGACAGGGATAAGAGGTGGAGATGACAATGAAATGGAAGGAATGGAGTGGGTGGACAGTGATATCGAGCAATGCGATTTTTCTCAAAGGGAGATTGAAGACAGGAGAGGTCTATACATGCTGTGAAAGTGGGAGGCTGAGAGAGCAGGATGGAGAGATTTGGGTGGGAGAATAGAGGAGGGGGAGAGAGGGATGAAGGGATATGTGGGGATCAAGAGAGACATGGACAGAGTGAGTGTTGTGTTAGTATCTGGAGAATTGTGTTGTTTGTGACCTATTTCTCTGCATCTCTCTTGTGAAACAAACATCATTACCTCTTCCTTTCTCTTCACCATTTTTTTCTTTTATTCAATAAACAGAACACAGAGTCCATTAGTTTTGTGCGCAGTCGTCAAGCTCTTCCTGCATATGTGTGTCTGCATGATATTGGCTGTGATGCTTTGCCACATGTATTGATTCACTGGTGGAAGTAGGCCAAGGATCCTCTGAGAATATTGTGGGTGTGAGTTTGAGCACAACACAATTGAGCTTGACTCGGGTCTAAACTTCTTGCTTGAGTGTTGAGCCCAGATGTTGCTTTCAGAGCCAACAGGTGACTTTTTAAAAACTTTTTTTTTTAACTGACAAAAGCCCAAATGTATTAAACGTTTGTAGCACTTTCACAAATGCAGTTCAGTGATGTGCTTTCTAGTATTTATTGTAATTCTCAGTCAGAAATAAAATGACATCCCATGAAGCTGGAACAATAATTGTGCTGATGCATCAGTTTCCTCTTTGTTTGTTGGTAGTTATCACCAAAAAGCTTTGAAAAAAGGGAATGGAGGTCGATGGCATCACGTATGACTCTTGCCTTTTCACATACACTCTCAATATCTCGAGAGACTGACGTGGAATAGTATTATGGCCCTATTTAAACCTCAGTCACACACACAAACACACACACACACACACACACAATGGCACTCTTACCTTTCACACTCTTTGACATGAGGAGGAAACAGGCTCTCAGGGGGGGAAGACTTTATGAGTTACGCCTTGTAAAGCGTGCAACGGTAAAATCCTTCCCCCAGGCTCTTACTGATGTGATGGGCTCTTTTATTGGGGTCAGGAGAGGGCATAGCACTGAATCTCAGTGTGTGTGTTTATGTGAGTGTCTCCTCAGTGCTTGAAAATGAATGAGCATTGAGGATGTGTGTGTGTGTGTTTGTGTAGTGCTATGGGATTTTTTTAAAACACAAAGTGTTGACCTGACATTAAGCCATAGTATCCTAGGTTACCAGGGTCACCAAGGCTACATATTTATTGTATTCAGGTGGCTCTTCAGCTTATCTCACACCCTCATCCATGAACGCAAGCCATCACTTTTAAATTTAAACACACACACACACACACACACACACACACACACACACACACACACACACACACACACACACACACACACACACACACACACACACACACACACACACACACACACACACACAAAGAGTTTATTGAACCAACTCTCTTAAATGGCCCATGGTCATTAAATGATGCAACCAAATGAAAGCCTGTTAATGTGTTATTAGGTGAGTGTGAGTGAGAGAGAGAAAGAGATAAATGTACATATAACAGCTCTTAGCATCTTACTTACCTTTGTCCTTTCTACATGACAGGATAAATTATTCATCAGCTACCAGCAGGCTTTAATGCTTTTATTCTTTATGTAATACACTTTTGCTTTTTACCCCAGGGCCATAAAATAATATATAACAAATAATTTGTAGTAAAAATGACCTGGATTAAAAATCTTATTTGCGTAGATTGTTGATGCTATAACAGTACAATAATGTGGTGGAAAATGACATATTTGCAAAATGATATTTGTTTGAGAGATCATGTCAAGCTAAGCATGAGGTAAATGCATAGTGTACAATAAAATAATATGTATTGAGAACAAGGTTTGCTCAAGTACATGATAAATTACTAATGTGAAATATATTATATTTCCAGCATTTGAGAGACACTGTGATCCAGAAACTTGATCCCTGTTCACAGTAAGTGGGTCTGTCAATAAATATATAACAGTCCTTGCTTTATTCTGTCGATGCTCTGTCCGAGTGCAGTGGGGTTTGGAGTAGAACTGAAATGATTAGTTGATTAATGGATTAGTCGATCATCAGAAAAATAATCAATCATCATTTTTCAAGCAAAAATGCCAATCCTTTCCTAGTTCCAGCTACTCAGTTGTATGGATTTGCTGCTTTTCTTTGTCTTATGTGATAATAAACTGAGTATCTTTGGGTTTTGGACTGTTGGTTTGACAAAACAAGACGTCTAAAGACGTGACCTTGTTCTTTATTTGAAATTGTGATGGATAGTTAAGAAAATAATTGGCAGACTAACGTTAGTTATCGTGAGTGTTTTGAGATTACTCTATGATTTATAATCCCATGGTGGAGTTTAACTGGAAGCGCAGTGTAGAATCACACTTCAGACGATGATTCATCTGTGCTAACAAGCACAGACAGACAAAAGATCTCTCCTCATCCTGCTCCTTCCCTCTTAGGAGCCACATAAACGCAGTAGTCTTTTCTGCCCTGCACCTCTGTGCACTATAGACAAAAAAACACTACCTTGTTTAGAAAAAAAAACAAAACAGAATAAAAATAGATTTCTTATTTTTTGTCATAGTACACTATTAGCTAAAGTTGAGTTACCTCACATTTAGTGATATAAGATTATATATTATAACATAGATGATCCTGCTTATTTTGAGTCTATGACAGATTTCAGAACTTGTATTCTTGCAGGAATATAAAACTACTTTTACTCTATCCATCCACCCATCAATTATATATACAACACTAGGTAGCCTACAGCCTATCCCAGCATGTGTTAGGGAAAGACAGGATACACACAGATGCTGCATCCTCATTTAGAGTGTGGATCTTTTAAAGGATGTGGTCAAAATGTGTGTTCTTTGGAGGACTGAGGGCCAGGCTGAACATGTGCTTCTTCCCCAGATGAGACTGTAGTCTCACAGAGGCCAAATCTAATGATGCATTCATGCAGTTTCCGTCAACCCGTAACGTCAAGAATGTAAGGATGAGAAATTGCTTATCCTCTGCCTGTCAGCCTCTGCATTGTAAACTGTCAGCTGCTTTGTTGTTTGTGGGATATTCAGCTATTTGCATGTCCAAAACAATCTATATTGTGCATCAGTATTCGAAGCTGTAGCCAATTTACCGCAAACTTCCACTGATTCAGATTTCACAGTCTGGTCATCATACATGACCATGTTTGTAGGCGTAGAGGCTGAATCTGTTCCACCATTGTTGTTGAAGATCCACGTGTTTTTTCATCGTTTTTGATCTGCCTGGTTGTGGATTTATATTTCCTTGGGTTTCAGTTTATCTGATGTGTTGAGATTCCACTTGTGAAAGAAAACAGTAATGAAATATTGACATTAAATTGTTTGTTCAAGATTTGGCTGGGTACAGACAGGGGTAATAAAAATGCACAACTAAACAACATGCAACAAATCACTAACAGTTAGTTTGTAAACAATGTTTATATGTTTTAGGTGTAATTTTTTACCTCTGATATTTACCAAAACAGAAGAAGAGGTGCAATAAGTGCACCAAATAGTCCTGGGAACTAAAAACTAAAAAGTCAGGGACTACTGAGGGACTAAAAAGTACCCTCTCAGCACATTTGTTTTGCACTTTTTGTTGTTTTGTTTTTTCACTGCATCCGAAGAACTGCAAGGAATAGGCAAATTAGACTGCTAATAGATTGAAAAAGCAAACACCTGGTTTGAGACAAAATTATGCACAAGTCAAGACAAAAACACAGAATCATCTCATGGTGAATGTATTGTTTAAATCAGTGTTAGAAAAGAGACATGCAGGGACGCCTGGTGGCCTAATGGCTAAGGCTCGTACCATATAACTGCAATGTCCAGGGTTAAATTCACAGCCGGGGGGCCCTTGTTTCATGTCACACCCTTCTCTCTTCCCTTGCTCCCTGTCTCACTACACTGACTCTTAAATAAAGGCAAAATGCCAAAAAATAATCTTTAAAAAAATAAATAAATAAAGGAGACATGCAGAGGTGAAAAGCGCGATTAAAGCTGAAACAGGATCAGATTATCACACTTCAGGATCTATTCAGTGTCACAGTGTAAATATGAAACTGTGATGATCAGGGACAGTTGGTGTGGTCAAGATTGAATCATAAAGCACTCACAGTATCTGTACCAATCACCAGCTTTAACCAAGTGGTCAGAGGGGTAAATCTGGTGAGAATCTTCTCAATAATCCCACAGTGTGTAGCAGCAAGGAAGTGATATTGAAAGTGGAAGAGAAATGGACTGAATGAGAGAGACAAAGACTAATTTAAACAGATAAAGCAAGGGACTAGAAAGAGAGCAGTAAAATACAGCTAGAAAGTATCTCAAACTTTAAAACATCTTCAACTAACAGAGATTGTTGTTTATATGTTAAAATGTTCTGGAATGCACTCAGATTCGATGACGCAGCATTTTGCTTCCTCCAATATCAAAGAAAACAACAGCAGCTGTCATGTGGTAAATTGCGGCTGCTAACAGTTTGTGACAGGAGTGGGAGGAAAGAAGGAGTGAGAGGAGGAGAGGAAGCTAAAATAGGATTCCTGCACTTCAGGCTTTTGATGTGTGGCAGTGAGCTGCAGGTAGAGGAGGGGGGGGGGGTTGGAGACAGAAAAAGGAAGGGATTTAGGAAAGAAGGAGAAAGAGATGACAAAAAAGTGACAGGTAAAGGAGGAGAGGGTAGAAGGGAGAGATCAGAAGCAATTACGGGGGAATAAGGTGATGAGAGAGGGAAAGAGAAAATGTGTACATACAGTATGCATGTAAGTTTTAAAAGAACAGAATGAAAAAGATGAATGCTGTCACTCTGCGGGAATCGATTGTCGCAGCTAAGGTGCATGTGAGTTCAGATGCCTTCTAGCAACAATCCTTCCACAATATCAAATCTGTTCATGCTTCAGATTTTGGTAGGTTTCCTCAGAAAAAATCTTTCAGTATCTTGAAAGTGAAGAAGAATTGGGTAATTAGTACAAGAAGTGATAACCAACGTGCCTGAAGCGACATGAAAACCACGTTTTATTATCAGAGAATCAAGAGAAAAGTGCTAACATCTCTGAAGAGCTGCAAAGACATTGCCAAAGTTTTTAAAAAGCACTTATCTTGCTAGCTGTAACTTTCAGCTGGAGTACTATTTGCATTTGTGAGTATTTGTTCTGTGCTTGTTGATTACAGTCTTGTATCTCTGGTTTCAGAGGTACATGAAAAATGACAAAACAAACCAGTGCAACAGTGTAGGTTTTGTTAATTCTGTGTGATATTTAATGGGAGGACTTTCTCTTCAACTTCTGCATCAGTATTTCTGTAAAGTTGTTTCTGGCCTTTTCTACAGTATTCTACTCTATTCTTTCTTCTTTTCTATGAGTTATACTTAAATATGTTTCTTGTTACCTTCAGGTGAAAGTGATGGTGCGTGTGTGTCCAGTGTCCCGGTCGGATGCAGCTGAGTCCAGTTCCTTCCTCAAAGTGGATCCCAGGAAGAAACAGATCACTATCATGGACCCCTCAGCCAATCAGACACCAAACACTGCCTCCCAGAAAAGGGCAGGAGCAAATCAGGTCCCTCCGAAGATGTTCACCTTTGATGCTGCGTTCCCTCCTGACGCATCACAGGTAAGAGAACAGATTGTGAGTATTTGGGGCATAAAGGACTTACAAGTGATTTTGATATAAAATCTCATGACAATACACTGACAGACAAGGTTTTCTTGAAATAATTCCAAATTTACACTTATCATTATCTATTAACTGAACACCTACTAGATTGTCTGTGACTCAAATTTAACACCTTTTATTACACACCATGATAGAAGTGATGGTAGCTGTAACAAGTAATTATAACCATTATAAAGACTTAATAAATTCTTTTCTTTTAATCCTGAAAGACAAACACACAACCTGCATCTATATTTTCAGGTATTTACATTTTTTGACCCTCTCCCTCCATCTTTCTTCATTTCTCTCTCTGTCTGCCTGTTGCTAGGCGGAGGTATGCGCAGGAACGGTTGCCGAGGTGATTCAGTCGGTGGTGAATGGAGCAGATGGCTGTGTCTTCTGCTTTGGACACTCCAAGCTGGGTAAAACTCACACACTGACTCACACACAAGCTAAAAAATCATAGCATGTGTGGCTGGCGAGTCATCCTTACTGTGTGTCCGACCGTCAGTGTGAGTCTGTCTCCACTAGCCCTCATCTATCAGAGAGAGAAAGAAGAGGATTAGTGTCTGCTGAAGCTGAAAGCTTTCTCAGTCTGCTCTGTCTGTGTTTCTGTCTTCCTTTCTCTCTCTCTAATCCTCCGGAAGCTGGTTTTTAGAGAAGCTGTCTTAAACAGGGTCAGGACCTCTTACTGTGCACTGCAACATGCCTGCACCAACACACACACAGGCGCAAACAAAGACCCCCTCCAACAACATCCAATACACACACATGCTCTTCAACCCTGGGTCAGCCCCTGTTGTGTTTATCCCTGTACTTGCAAGCAGTATTATCCTTCTTGGCTTGTGATCTTCATACATCCAGTTGGAGTTTCTAAGTCCCCTTCATTCGCTGGCAGAGGACAAAAGCGGAGAGTTTAAACGCTGCAGTTCACAGGGGCGGATTTAGTGATTTGAAGGCTCCAGGCAAACTCAGTCATGGGGCCTATTTTCACCCTTTGTCTAATTGAGAATTTTGATATTGGTGGTGGTAGATGAAGTACTCAAAACTTTAAACTATTACTACAGCACTAACAATACTCTGTTTCTCTGTCGGTGCTCCCATCATCTAACAAGTGAGTCGATACGACGGGAATCCGTTAGTAACTGTGGTCCTGCTGGTTGTTTCAGGGAGAACAACTGAAAGGCAGATTACCTTGCAATGATTCTTTTACTTTTCCTCTTAGTTTTTTTTTTTGAAATGCGCACTGTGATAACTCTGCTTCACTGTTTGATGTTGTGTTGAATTACACGTTACGTCAAGGAGTTTCTGCATCCTTAGCAAGGTTGAGAGGTGGCAGGTCAGCTGCTCCTTTAGTGATGGAATAGTCCATTAATCTGTAGTGTGTGAGGGGGTCCTACATTGACAATCCTTTTTTAAATGCTTTGGCTGCCTTTTGTAAGTAATTTTGTGGGGTTTAATGAGTAAGAATAGCAGCATAATTTTATATGTTTCATATCTAAATATCATAATAAATCTATAGCTGTTTGTTGCCTACCTTGCCTAATGGAAAAGTCCGCCACCGACAGTTCAGGGAGGAGCACTTCTGTTTTAATAGCTGAGCCATTTACTGAAAAAAGCAGTGATGCAGTTCTGTGTAAAAACAACATACACACCACTGTGTTTTGTCGTTGTGCTGCAGGGAGTTTATCCCTTCTGTAGTAAAAGTAAATTACTTTGTAAATATAATGTCAAATGATGTTTTTGTCTTCCTCATGTATTCAGTTAAATAATAATTTGTCTTTTTTACAACTTTGTTCATATTTTTGTTGTTTTTTCTATCAGTTCTGTTCATTACTGCAATCTGGGAACATTTGAACGGTGGTACAACAAAGTCCAAGATAACTTAATCAACTTTATTTTGAATTAAAGCTGAAAGTGAGCACACATGTAATGTCTGTAATAATCCCTCATTGGAGAGGAAAATCATGAATATGCACAATTGTGGCAAGAATGGCAGGTCTGTAAACTGTTTATTAGGAACACTAATGTAATCCAGTACAACTGCTCTGCCATAAATTCTACATTTACAAAGCTTATACATTTTCAGTTTTGTTGACATTGTCAGAAAGGTGATAACTCTACTTTATGTTTATTATTGAGGTCATAGTGGGTGGTGGTAGTGGTAAACTGGAGTGCAATATATTGAAGTGTTTATAATATTTTGCCCCTCTCATGTATGGGGTGGACAAAATATAAGGAATTTGATTGCTTTAGAGGCACAGGTGTTCCAAATAAAATGGGTGCCCAGTGTATATTTACAACAGAGATTTTTCGTAATAGTTTTTTCTGTTTGCCTTCATTTTCTCTCCCAAATAGATTTGGCTTACCCAGGATTTGTTGAAAACCTGTTTGTCTCCTTGTGCAATTCTATTCTATTCAATTCTAGCAATGTCATTACCTTAGTGAGTACAATGGTATTGTTACTGATAAACTACAAAAATAAGATCCAAGTTTAATAAACAAGAATTATGCTTTAGTTTTGGTTTTCAAGGTTTTGTTTTTCAAGTCCTGGGCACCTCCTCTCCCTCCCACAGACACATGTAGGACACATCAAACAAACAGATGTACATATAATCACCACAGCTCTCCCAAGACACAAACCCAACATGGTTCACAGACTACACAGCCTGTCTAGATCAGTGTTTTGCATCTCACCATGTTTACATGTTTTCATTTAGCTGTCAAATATTGACACATGAAAAATGCCTGGTGTGTCATGATTCATGACGATGATTCATACTGTATAATATGAGTGGGACTGGGACCGATATGTCTAACACTCCCTCAAAACAGACCTCTGATTGTCAGTGTTTGATTGTGCTGGGCGATAGACATACAGTAACTGAGTCGTCTGATTTTGATCCTGTAAGCGGTTTTATATGATTGAGAAATCCATCAAAGAGAGTTTGCTCTTTCAATCAATTTTACTGTTATTGGTAATGCGACGACGCTGCCTTGACCTTGCTAGTTTCAGTTTAAACGGCTGCTGCTGTAACAGCAGATGAGATAATTCTTTGTGATATAGCTCACCTAAGGCCATGGATCTTAATGAGGCTGCATTATAAGGGTATTACCTTTTTTCTAATTAAAATGAGGAAAGTAACATAATGAGCATTTATCTTCAGCTCAGTGGCCCTTGGCTGTAGACACATATGGGGGCTCAGACAGAGACAAGTCTACTCATGTGCACACACATGCACACTTTCACAAAGAGTAACAAGGTTTTCATGGAATAGGAAAAAAATGAATAAAACTCCAAATGATACTGAAATAAATGGATGAACTTCAGGAATGTAATTGAATTCTCTAGTTTTAATTTATGTCTGATGGATTTGTTATTACGCCATTAAACCAATGATTCAGTGCTGCCTCGTTCTCTCAAACTTTCCTACCGACAACTTCAGCAGTGCTGCTTGATGAGACCAATTACCAGGAATATACGTCAACTACACACAATGCTTTATTGCCTGTAGCAAAGCATCACTGTGTAGTAGTGTTGTGTTAGTCAGTGGAGCAGTCATCAAGCTGACCGTGTCTTGACAGCCTGAGGTAGTTAGAACAGAATGAAACACTGTAGAGCCGCACATACACTCACTGAGATGTGTAATTTAAGACTCTACCATACATACAGGCCTGAAAGGTGAAGAAGAGAGAGGAGAGTTGTTCAAGTGTTCTTGGGTTATAGCAGTGATACTATATAGAGCTGTAATGAGTGAGGAGGCCCATCTAATGTTTTAAATAAAAAGAAATCAACTGATAAATGAGTTAAATTGGAACAAATGACCCAGTGTTGTTTTAAACATGCTGTTTTGTGCAGCTGATTGCCACATTTAAAAGACTCTTCAACAAATCTTTATATTATTGTGAAGTTCTGTCTAGAACAGTTTGGGCGTCGCGCTTTTAAGACCTTAAATAAGCAGTGCTAGTGCAGTGGTGTAAACCTCCTCTCATGCCAAATAGAACCCTTTTTGTGGAGCGTTTTTAACATTTTTTCCTCTAGTTGACAAATCATGAAATGCTTTTTTTTTTGACAGTAAGTCTAGACACTCCAGGAAACATTGAGGGGGAGCGATGTAAAATTACAGTGTAGCTGACAACCGCCCCTCCATCTTATCTCTGAACAAATCACACACATTTCTCTACCCTGCATCACAGGAGTCAGGCTTTTGATATCCCGTGTTTTTGTGTAAGTGTTCATGTAGGTGTGATTGTTAGGCGTGACATATGGCTTTGTTTAGATGTGTGTTTGATCTCCAACTCCTGACAGCCAGAGCAGGTGTAGGGGGGGTAATCATCATCTTGTGGCTCAAAGGGACAGATCTGTAGCCCCCCATGTGCACATGCATGCTCAGGCACTCAAACATACGCTTTTCATGCACCTGCACAATGCATTTTCCAGTCAGTCTTTTTTGATGATGTTCTTTTTGATATATCTCCATCGTTTTCAATTCACTCTTCCCTTTCTTTCTGTCTGTCTCATCCAGGTAAATCCTACACGATGATTGGCCGTGATGACTCTCTTCAGACTCTGGGTATAATCCCCTGTGCTATCTCTTGGCTGTTTAAGCTTATCGATGAGAGGAAGGAGAAAACAGGAGCTCGCTTCTCTGTTCGTGTGTCTGCTGTCGAGGTCAGTGTTACTGATGAGATTTCAATTTGAAACATTCCCTGCAGAGGTGCTGTTGCATTGGTGCAGGTAATAGTGGCAGTAGTGCTTGCAGGGATGCACTGTATCAGAAAGTTGCCTACAGTATAACACATTTTTCTCACTGTTGGCCTGCAAACAGAAGTAGGCTAGACAGTCCCATTTAAATTTGATTGAAAAGATTTTGTCTTGGATCAATGTAGGAAAATATTTTGCCAGAAAATAAAATGATGCACAGCACTCAGTGTGTGTTTGTATGTGTTTTTTTTTTTTTTGTGTGTGTGTGTGTGTATAGGTTTGGGGAAAAGAGGAGAACCTTAAGGACTTGCTGTCTGAAGTGGCTACAGGTAGCTTACAGGATGGACAGTCACCTGGCGTCTATCTGTTTGAGGACCCCATCTGTGGCATGCAGGTATAAACATGTGCACACATATAAACATCTGACTGCTGCGTTATTTGATGTAATGTGGCTTCTGTAGATTGAATTCTGAGTGTGTGTGTGTGTGTGTGTGTGTGTGTGAATAGCCCCAGGGCTTGTATCAATATGCTTTACTTTTGTTTTTTTAGCCTCAGGCAGTTGTCTTAACTACCATAGATGTGCACACTTGCACACACTTGTACACACTCACCTTGCAGCGGCAGATACAATATGAAAGACTTATTAAACACCCGGTTCAGAATTAGCTGGTTTGTTCATTCATCTGATTTACTGTAAATACAGGTACTGCTTTTGAACAGCTCAGTCAGCATTAGTCAGAATGAACTGTGAGCTGGTTTGGTGCAACCGTTTCTTCAGTTATATCTGATATAGTATTTAAAATCTCTGTCCAGTAGTTACTTAAAGAAAGAAACAGCCAAAACATGTGCATAAAGGTTGGAACACTGACATCACATGCAGGGGAAACATTATTATAGACTTAAGATAATCTGGCGTTGGTGTAATAGGTACGGTGCCCAATTTTGCATTGTAGAGGGTGTCTTGTGCTCATAGAGGAGATGTGCACATGATGAAAAATATCAGACTATAATTTGAACTTTTATCTGATTGCTAAACAATCCACTCTGATGAACAAGATTTAGACAAAAAAGATAATTCTGATTATCATAATTACCATCATCCATTTTTTTAAAATCAGCTTTCTTGTGTCTGATTTTTGTTAAATTGGTAACTACAAAGCAGGGCGACCCAGTCTGAATAGTGTGCGATGTACAGTACCATAGACTGGTATGGTATGTACCCGTGTGTAAAAGAGCCAAAATCAACTGAGTGATAGACAGTAAGTTAATGAGCGTGCATGTGTCTGTGTGTGTGTGTGTGTGTGTGTGTGTGTGTGTGGTTTTAGTTATATGTTTATAGGATTAGAGGGTCTGATACAAGCACATCTGTGTAATCCTTAACTAATCTGACATAATCTCATCAGTAATGATATCCTGCAGTACCACACACTCACACTCTCTCTCTCTGTATTATCAATCTCTGCTTCCCTCTATCTATTTCTCTCTCTATCTCTGCATGCAAATTTGAAATGCTTTATTTGATTATGTCAATCAGTCCCAGACATGCTGGATGTCATTTTTTTCTCTTCCTACACATTTTCCAGCTCCAGAACCAGTCAGAACTGCGAGCTCCAACCCCAGAGAAAGCAGCATGGTTTCTGGATGCAGCCATAGCAGCCCGCCACAGTAGCCAACGTCCTAACACCACTGAGGAAGAACACAGGAACTCACACATGCTGTTTACGTTACACATATACCAGTATCGCATGGAGAAGACAGGCAAAGGAGGAAGTAAGTACTGCTGGCTTCAACACTGTTGCTGCTTTCGTAAGTGTTTTATACTGGTGCCACTTTTTCTAATGTTACTATTAACATTAATACTTAATAAACTACTCGAGCTACTTCAACTAGTGCAGATAATACACCATTATCACTGTTGTTATCATATTGCATGCAGCCTACTGTGAGCCCTACATCTAGCAACAAGAACAGAATAAAAATAGACACAAACATGCTGTTTAATATTGATATATTGCTTCGACACATGAAAGACATATGATAAGTGGGAAGCTGAAGCATCAAAATTCCTTACGGAGTTGTATACATACATATATATGATCCCTATATAGATTTTGTGTTTAGATTAATTCACAGTTTCGCTCTTGTCTATATAAATAACTGGGTGATAATGTTGGGGTTGTGTGAGTTTCTTTGGGTGTATGACTGTGTATGACAAAGAGACTATGATAGATGTCTGACCGAGATGCCACTGATAATAATGTGATAATAAACACTTTTCAGTGCTCATACGGGTGCACACAAATGTGAGAGAATAAGGCAGAAATATGTCTGTGTACTGTGTGTGTGCGTACATGTGAATATGACAGAGAGAAAGGCAAAGATATCACATGCAGGCAATAAAATGTTTGATGATGACATAAACAACTAATGTTGGTTGTGGAAACAGATCTTCAGCTATGACTGGATTACATAATTACAATTTTTAACAGTCTTAACCTTTAGAGAGCTAGATTTAGCATTACATCACTACAAACATTCATAAACAACTCAAGCTATGACCTTTGCTAATGTTGGTGCACATTTTATGATGCAAATAAGGAAATTGTACTATATGTCTATACTGAGTGTAAGAGATAATATTTTGATACTTTTTTTTTTTAATCTATAACACCATCTATGGTCTATACTACTAAAATTATCACCATTGTTCATTCATAATATATTGTTCACTTGTTATAGTAATTCATATATACTGAATATATACCCACTCTTTCACCTTGTTAGTGTCAGGAGGACGCAGTCGCCTCCACCTGCTAGACCTAGGCAGCTGTGATGTCAAAGTACTTGGAGGTGGTGGTGGAGGAAGTGGGAAAAGCAGGGAGAACTCTTCGCCCAGCTCAGCCCCTCTGTGCCTTTCTCTGTCAGCCCTCGGCAACGTGATCCTGGCCCTGGTCAACGGGAGCAAACACATCCCATACAAGTAGGCTTGTGTGTGCACAGGTGTATGTGTGTGAGAGGAGAGGAGAGGAGAGGAAATGTGCTAAGAGAATAAAGTAAGGAAATGAAAAAAATGTACAAGAGGCTCAGTCAACAATTTGGACAAGGAGACGTGGAGAGGAGTGAAGGGTGGATTGAGGAGGAAAGCAGAATGTTTTGGAGCTGGAGTAGAAGAGGAAAGGAAAACAGGCAACAGATCTTTTAAGTTGCTTCAGGTTTTGGGGGACTTAATGATATAAACAACAACAGCTGCTGTTATATTTATCACATTCATTTTGCAGGTTAACTGACTAGCAATGAGAGCAAAGGAGACAGAGAGAGAGAGAGAGAGGAGATTGAAGACCGAGGTAAACAAAGATAAAAGGCAAAAAATAAAAAAGCAGAGAAAGAAGAATGTATTAAAAATGTATAATGACATGTAGGCCTATATGATATGTGTGTTTTTGTATAATTGCTGTAGTATAATGTTTATGCCCAGGCAGTATACAGTATTTGCAGTATATGGATCTGATATGAAACTGTAAATGTCTTCTTTTTACCTTTCCCTTCATTTAATCCCTCTTTTCTTCCTTCCTTCCTCCTTGCTCTTCCACTCTCCTTAAGGCTGTGTAGCTCTGTGCTGCTTGCTGGGTTAATTTAATCACCAGCTCTTGCATTTACATTGCAAAACAACCCACTACCTAACACTGAAGCTGTAAGCAAAGCTGTGCTGAGCTTTGCTTACTGTGCTAGTTTGGCACTGGTGACTCAGACTGTTGTGGGATTGTGAGGGGATTTGGACTGGTTAACAGTGTGCCGTGTTGCTGCCACTTCTTCAGACTTGTGAACTGACAGTGATTCTGTGACTCTACTGTCTGAGGATCACAACTAAACTAACATGGATGTCAGATTAAAACTGGTGGAGTGTGTCACTGCAGGGTTATAGTCAGCATAGGGTGACCAGACGTCCCGAATAATTCAGGACAGTCCTGAATCCCGAATCCTGGCCTGTTTATCCCGAAAATTAATCATTAAGATAATAGTAATAGATAATATGAACAAGCCAAAACAAGAGCTGTCTGTACGCTGTGAGACTCGACTTGGCTTGAGACTTGAAGGCAAAAATGCTGAGGAGACCTGACTTGGTGACACAGTAATATTGAAAAATGCTGCACTGAACATATTGTGTCTTTTGAAGTGCTGCCAAATTATCATGAATAACTAATAACATAACAGAGATATGCTCAACAAGCTGCTGCTGTCACCTGAATAAAATGTAGAAGACTCTAAATTCAAATGAGAAAACCCTTTCATTAAATTATCAGTCTAGATGAATTAGTAGCTCAATAGTTATTTGACTGAATCCATGAAAATATTCTGATCAAATCACTTATGTTCATTGACACTAAATGTAATGTACTGGAGGCAATGACCACTGTGACCATGCCCAGCTCTAGTCCCTGTCCTGAATTTCACCCAGTCTCATGTGGTCATCCTAAGTCAGCAGGAAATTGAGTTGCTAATACCCATTAAAAAAGAGTTTGGCCGTCATTTTGACAGGCCTAATAGCTCCATTATCTTCTTCCTAGGATTATTAGAGAAAGATGGGTCAGTGTATAAGGATTTGAAGGTAGCTAGCAATGGCGACAATGAGGCACAAATTAGACAACACCTCCAAAAATAGAGAAACAAGAAAAGTCTACAGCTATGCTAGCCGCTCTGTGAGGCTGTTAGCTAAATACTAACACCCACATGCTAACACGCTTACAATGACAATGGTAACATTATGATGATCAGATGTTTACATTGTAAACCATCTTAGTTTAGTGTGGTAAAATGATAAAAAATAACTAATGAGCACTAACCACAAAAGGCAGATGAGGCTGTCATTGTAGTTTTGCAATATTTGGTAATAAACCAAAGTAATTTTGATCTATCTATTAAATGCTTAATAGATAAGTCAAAATTTTGACCTGCTGGTGGCACTAGATGAAAAGTCAGGGAATCAGAGTCATTAAGATTTATCCTCTGGGGACCATGAATGTGCAAAGTGGTCTATCTAGTAGAAGTTTACATATTTCAGTTTGGACCAAAGTGATGGACTGATCAACTGTCCGAAGGACTGACATTGTCATCCGTAGAAAGCAAAGCCCAGCAGACAATTACTAAGCCTTTTCTGTGATGTGTCAGTATTGGAAGCAATGAACAAATGAACAAAACCAAAAATATGTTTAAATCCAGTTTGAGTCAAAGAGCCCTGCTCCATTAATTTCATCACAGCTAAATACAGAGCCTGCCTTGCTTCTACTTTTAGGATGGGGTCCTATCCTGTTATTACAATCTCAGTCTTTTTCAGTACTTTTACTGGACTTCTATTTGTATTTGTATCTTCCCAGTTGAAGAAAAAGTGCAGACACTTATCTGTCACTACAAAGTCATCACTGCAGCTCTTGCCCAGACAAGAATCCAAGCATCTCAGCATGATGCCAGGCAGCCAGCAGTCTTGCAAGACTGATATTTGACCCACAACATGCTCATGACAATTTTAGACTCTATCACATTCACAAAACATCAGCCTTCCCCATCAGGGAGTGTGTACAGCTCCTTTTCCAAACTCAGCTGGTTTGCTCTAACTCCTAGAAAGGTTCCCTACAGCCCCTTAATTGCTTCAAGTGCTGAGAACCCAATTCATGTACTACCTGGAGTCTCCCTGGAGTACAAGACAGACAGAACAAGACAGGGAGTCAGGGACACAGTCGGACTGTGTATACTCCAGTTTTCAGTTTGATGATCACAATTCTGAGCATTTGTTTCTTATAATAATGGTGATCTAGGAATTTGGATACATCATTCATTATAGGCTCATCTTAATCATAGTTTATATAAAGTAGTCCTCCCTGGTAAAACTACAGCAATAAATCTAGCAGAGGCTGAAATGTAAGATCTCATCCAAGTTCCATAGCACTTGAATTAACATGCAAATGAATATTTCATGAGTCACGAATTTACCTACATTAATCTGAGGGGGAGATATCGTGAATTAGAGATAGATCGAGGGAGAAAGAGGAGGGTTTGTTGAAGCCTGAGGCAGAAAACAGAGGAAGAAGAAAAGAGAGGCGAGGAATAGCACATCAACGAGAGAAAGAGGAGGTCAAGATAGGAGTGTGTACACACTTATATGTGTGTGTGTGAATGTGAATGTACACATACGTGTGTTAGAGAAACATGCCCGCAGGCTGTGTTTTTAGAAAAAGGGGACAGCAGCATGAGGTATTGGGCCACAGAGGAGCTGTACTCACTGTCAGCCTGCAGGCCTCAGCACGCACACGCACACACACACACACACACACACACACACACACACACACACACATATACATACAAAAGGCTATGAATGACTGCAGTAGCCCACCCAGGAGAAAGTCTTTTCTTAAACACACAGCCTAGTTTTAGTCTCCCATCTGCTAGTATAATCTTTCTGGGAGATAGATCGTCTCCCAATATTAGACTACATAATATCCAGGGTGCTTCTCTGAAGACTTTATGAGCTTTAGTCCGGAAAAGCAACATTTTTGTTTTGGTGGTATTAATCAATAAACACAATTAGCATCAACTTTGCTTTTTGAATGTTTTGTACTCACTCACATGGATATGGTAGTATTGTGTCATTGTCATATAGCATGTGTATGCGAGATCTTAGGTCTTCAGGTGATGATTAGCATCGTCTCCAACTATTTGAAAATGTTCTGTGGTCTTGTGACTGAGACAAGCTATTAATAATCCTTTGTCAGATGTCAGATACTGTATGTGTGGCCATCTGTTTGAAAATCGACCAGTTTAGTCACATGTGTGCGTTTCCAGCGTGTCTGTGCTCACATCTTGGTGTATGTGTGTTACTAGGGATAGCAAGCTGACCATGTTGCTAAGGGAGTCGCTAGGCAACATGAACTGCCGGACCACCATGATTGCTCACATCTCTGCCTCACCCAGAGATTTCTCAGAAACCCTCTCCACCATCCAGATTGCATCCCGCGTCCTCCGCATGAAAAAGAAGAAAACTAAAGTCACTGTGGTGAGTTTTATTAAAACCTTGATGCATAAGACTAAAACTTTACCTCGGCCTACATTAAGTTCAAGCTTAAAAGTACAGTCACTAGAAACATACCATAAAAAAAGATGGACACATTAACTTCTTCAGCTGTTAATCAGTGTCCATGTCAACTTTATAATGAAATACACACATCCTGCCCATGATCTTGACATTGCACTGCATAATGAGTTTGAAAATCCTGGATTTTTATCGCCAACTAGATGTTAAAATGACATTATTGTGAATGATGACACTTTTTTGCTGAGGTGGTTTCAAAACATAAAACCTACTCTCACTTATTCAGGTATGCCTGTAGTGCTGCTGTCACCCTCTGTCACCACCACATCTCATGCCCACTTATTTCAAAATTGTACAGGAGTAGAGTGAAGGTTTTATTCTGTCAGAGCTCCAAAAATAGAGAGCTCTGACAAGAGAAAACTGAGGTCACCAGAATGAGATAACTTAATAGGTCATTCTTTGACTCTAAATAGGAATAATAATATTAAAATTATGTTAATGCTGGTGGGATATTTAGCGAGGGTGTCGTGGTTCAGGATATTTATGAATATCTTTTTTATTTCTTCTCCAGTCTTTTCTGTCTCTCCCTACTGTGAACTGTCAATTAAAGGCTAACAAATCTGCACGTCTAAAAAGGGAATATTTTCTCTCTCACCACCCTTCTCCGCCTCCTCCCTCCCTGTCTCTGCTGCTGTCATCCTATCTCTCCTCAGCAATACACTTCCAGCTCTTCTGGTGGAGAGAGCTCTTGCGAGGAGGGTCGCATGCGTCGGCCGACCCATCTGCGACCTTTCCATCACCGCGGTGACGCTGACTCAGACCTTCCATTGCTGCGCCTGTCCAGTGACCCTGACGAGTACTCGAGCAGCGAGCAGTCATGTGACACAGTGATCTATGTGGGCCCGAATGGGGCTGCGGTATCGGATAGAGAACTGACAGACAATGAGGGACCACCGGAATTCGTGCCAATTATTCCTGCTCTGCTTCGAGGTAAAACATCAGAGCAGCATCAAACACAAAGTCAAGCAGTCGGAGCACAGAACAAGGTAATTTAAATCTAATCATATTTAGAGTTTAGACAAATCAAAGTAATTCAAAAAAGATGTGAGGACACTGTTAAATGACTTATGATTTTTCATTGATTCCTGCTCCAACAGGTGCAGTCTCAGCCTGAGTGCCAGGACCAGCCCAGTGGCCCCTCTCAGGCCCTGCCCCAGCCCTCTCAGTCACTACTAGGGCAGCCCTTGGCCCCCGTCCCAGAGGAGGGAGCTGAGTGCCTAAAATGCAACACTTTTGCTGAGCTGCAGGAGAGATTGGACTGCATTGATGGCAGCGAGGAGGTGAAGGGAGTTTTGTGTCCTTTTTTTGTTTATATTATGCAAAGAAACAACAAGAAGGATACAACAAGAGAGAGGAAAAGTACAACTGTTCTTTCAGTGTGATAGGATCTGAAGTTGATGGCATATTGAAAGTTTGACACGTTATTAGACATGTTGAATATTTCATCAGTTCAAATGGAAAAAGAGTTTTGTCTGCATTTTATTTTCTGTGGTATCTGCATAACCTTCTGCCTGCTGTCACAGCTTCTGTTTGTGGTGGCAATTTCCTGTCCCTTTGATGAGCACATGCTTTTCAATTTTGTTGAAATAATGCATTTAAATAGTAATCTAAACTCATTTTCCTCACTTATCTCATTATTGTGGAAATATTTGTACACAACCCTGATCTTAACATGTCACTAATGCAGTTTAATGTAATGTTTGCAGCTCAAGTAACCTTGTTAATTCTTATCCACCTAACGGAAAGCAAATGGAGTATTGATTTATTAATCTCATCATGTTTTCTTGGAGAACAGCACACTGTTATTTGTGAAATGAAGGCAACAAGAGTGGAGAGCATTTCCTTTGTCAACAATTAAATCTTACAATCTCAGGTATCCTCATACTGTGTGAAGAGTAGAGCCTAATTCTATTTCAATCATCGCTGTCTCCTTTTCTCAGGTGGCGAAGTTTCCCTTTGAAGAAGTTCCAGCGTGCAAACAAGGAGCCAAACAAGAGTCATGTCCAACTGTCTCAACTTCAGCTCCTTCTGCTCCTGGCTCTGCTGCTGCATTGGACACAGAGGCCAAAACAGGTAAAATCTTTACTTCACTGATTACATATACTATGTAAAAAATACCAACAACTGGCATTGAAGGCTTCTACAGGCAAGTGTGGCACATTTATTACAGAGAGAATGTCCCTTTTTACTGTTTTTGCAACTCACCTTTGGGTCCCAACTCAGAAAACACTTTTCTTCCCAACGTCTCTTAGGCTCTGCATGTGCTGTAGGAGGTGCAGTGCAGTTCTCCTTCCCCTCACCGGCAGCAACCCCCAGGAGAAGAACCAATGACCAGCAGCTGCAGGAGATCAAGGAGGTGGTGGAGGAGGCGGAGCTGGCCCAGACGATGATCCACAGCCTGACTCAGAGTTCTGGCTCCCCCATAGTCACTGGTTCCAGGAGTGTTACAGGAAGCAGCAGCATCACCTCTAACCCTCTGCACAGGGCCAAGAGCTCCCACCTGCATGACAGGTGAGGACAGGTGGTGCTCCTTGCCTGAAAAGTGTGATTCTTTACATGTGCTTATCAGGTCAGGATGTGGTACTGGTTTCCAGGTGTGCAGTAAAAAATGTATTTAAAAATTGATTATTATAGATGTTACATCATTAAGCACTAGACTGGAATTTACTGTTAGATAAAATGAAGTGTGGAATCAAAAAAAGTAGCTTAAAGCTTTTATGCCCTTGTGGCCCTTTGTTTTTTTGCAATAGCTACTATCAGTTTTTGACTTTAACTGGTTCGTCTTCTCTGTCACTGAACAGTCGTGAGAGTCTGAATGTGGGCAGTAGCGCTGAGGGGAAGGCTCGCCCACTGGGATCACCACGTCTCGGCATCGCCAGCCTGACCAAAACCTCAGACTACAGGTGAAGTACACAAACATACATAAAGTGGGCAATAATGTTGACTATGGAGATATTCATTTCATTCAGTTTCTATGAAAACAAACTTCAGAAATGTCTAAAAACTTTAAAATATGAATACAAAAGTAATTTTGTTCATTCTTGCTGATGTTTCTAGAGTATTATTGCTAATTCCTAAGTTAAACAGTAAGCTGTAAGGAAGGAGTTGCATGTGGGCTAATAAACAGTCTAATGTTTAAGAAGACGATAGCGCCCAAGGCCAAGTTCTATCATGACTGATCCTTGTATATCTTCTCAGGCCTCCATCCTCCCCGTCACAGCGGTGTAAAGTGTATACTCAGAAGGGCGTGATGCCAGCAACACCCCCTGTGTCCTCACAGACTTTGGCTCAAGATGGCCAGGCTACAGACGCTTTGACCTCAGACAGTATGCATCTTTCTACATGTTTATGCTTTAGTATTGTGCTTATACTGTGCCTTAAAATGCATGTTTGATGTTTATGGTGTTTGATATTTTTATTTAATCATTTCTACTTCTACTTTCTACATTTTTTGCATTCTCTCTGGCTTTCTAATCTCATGTTATATGATTACCAGGCATTAGCTAGATGATCCCACCCTGAAAACTCAAAAAAAATAGTGCTATTACTTTAGTACCAGTCCATTATAGCAATCAATCCATCCCATTCAATCACTTTACAACAAAATATGAATTTAAAATACAATATGCTATATTGAATACCTAAGGTTTCCATTTACATGGTAAGCTTTTTTTTTTTTTTAAATATTGTTTTAAAGAGCCACACACTGTAAAACATTTCTTATATTTGAGTGTTTGTGATTTTTCTTCTAAGGTTAAACAGAAAGACAGTTCTTTAAACTTCTGTCTGACACTTCCAAGTTAACATAATCATTCCCTCTACTTGTAAAAACACAGATATCTAGAAAGATTTGTTCCCTCTATTTAACTTGTGCCCATTTGGATACAGACCAAGAATAAACAACTGTGCTGCTTGAATGTGACTGATAAACATTTTTGCGCTTAGTCTAACTTTAGCAATGTCCAGGAATATTGCCACAGTATAAAAGGCTACTCCTAATTTAACATTTCTATCAGATTTATCCACTATTTTATATTGTTTCAAATTCTTTTTGTGACATATTCTTAAAGCATGAACATATATGAACTGGGGCTTCTTTACACACACCCTGCTATTCTTCAATTATTATTTCTTCTGCAGATCATGGTTTGGTTGTTGATATACCAACAGCTTCATATGGGGATAACCAAACTGACATACTATCTCAAAAAATATAGTTACCTACTGAGTCACTTGAGCATAACAAAGTATACCTGCATAAGTGAAGAAACTGGCATCATCATAGAGTGAAGCCAGTTTCCTAAATTACCAGCGGGTGCATGTTTTCTACACTTGGAAAATAAAATAAACTATGATGCCAAATGTGTGTTTCTGATTCTGCAGATAGTTTGGCTGCAGACAGTGGCCGTTCCTCCACTGAGTCCCTGCTGTCAAGGACTTCTCCTGTGGGCATGAGCCCACAAGTCCGAGAGCCAACCCCATCTCTGTCAGCCAGCCTTGGCTCAGCTGAGACACTCTGTGACGATGACGTCCCTCCAATACCCTTGGATACGCATAGGGATGGTGAGTTGCAGTAAAACACTGCTGTTTTTACACAAGGAAAGGGTGGTGAAATGCAAAATAAGTCATGAGTCACATGCAAACGTAATTATGATGAAAAATGTGTGCTTACCACACTTAAGACCAAGCGTAGCTAAGATATGCAATAACATCCTCCTCAAACTCCTGCCCACATGCAGCATCAGGGCCAGCAGTATCTGCAGGAACAGTTGGACTTCACTCGCTTGGGGAGGATGAACTGGTGTACACTGTAGCTTCTGGAGGTGAGGAGGATCTTGATGTTACAGCCCTCATCGATACTCAGGGCCTGACCTGTCGTCCAACGAGCATCATAAGCTTCAACAGCAGCTGTTGCTCTGTCACCGCCCTCGCTGCAGGCTCTCAACCCATCTGCGTTATCAGAGGCACTGCTGAGGATGGAGCTGTGGAGGATTATCATATGCCTGCAGCTCCTGCAACAACCTCCGGGGTTACAGAGGTTGTTGCCATGGCAGAGGTTAGTATGTGCTAGTATATGCTTTGCATTTATAGAAACTCACAACACTTGGTATGTGGGTGTGCATCCTAAAGCAGACCTACTGTACAAAACTGAGCTATATGAACCAGAGGAATAAAATTGGAAACATTATCCACCATTACATTTGTCCATTAAGAGAATCTATAAATCAGTCTTCAAATTCATTCAAAGCAATCAAATTCTTCTCAATCAAAATCTTGAAACATTAAGTATTTATAATATTTTATTATGATAAAATTAACTCTTAGCTACCAGAATTTGAACATAGGCCAATGAATATGGCAGCCTTTTTGTATTATCAGGCCAAAGCTAAAAATGCTTTTATGTAAATTATTGTCCTTTCAATTGCAAGATGTTATATCAAGTTATAATGTTACCTTTTGCAGGTGGCAATGGCCAAGCTGCGCATAGAGGGTGAGGCTTTAGCCTCAGTGATGTCTAACTGCGGTTCCCCCATCTCCTCCTGGATGAGTGATCTGAGTGTGGGCAGTGAGGCTGACCAGTCTCTCCACAGCTTCAGCCAGTCCCAGAGCCAGCAAGGGGAGGCCCTAGCTGAACCTGAGCTCAACCAAAGCCTCTCCTTTGGAGGGGATTATTCTTCTTATGAAAGCTGTGGCAGCCCCAGAAGAGGGAGTCTGGAAGGAGAGGTGGTGCTATCAGAGAATGGGAGTGATAAAGGAACTCCAACCAAGGACAGGCTGAGGAAACTGCCTCCCTCCATGGCTAAAACTACCATCCAATCTCTGACAGGACCTGGTAACCTCTCTCCCTTCAAGACCACGATTAGTGTTCACCCATGTGTGGCTGTCAAACCCATGCTCATACAAGAACCCGCCATCCTCTCCTCACCCACAAAGGCCAATTTAATCAAAGACCCAGCCAAATTCAGCACACCTCTTTTAGCTTCCATGTCAAGTGAGATGAGCTTTGAAGACCCCTGGTTGAAGCGTGGCATGGAGGAGGGGAGGTCAAGGGAGCTTTTGTGTGAAGTGAAACCAGAGAAAAGGGACATAGAGCATTCAAGGACCCACTCAGGAGAGAAGACTGGAGCTGGGAGTGGGGACCAGCGGAGCTTCTGCAAGGACGGTAAGAAACAGTGAGGTCTTGTAAAAGATTGTAAAAGATTTACTCTGTCAGTGATAGCAGACATAATATAACTAGATTTACTACTTATTCTCTATTCTTCCATCACCAGGTGGGGATCATGGCAGCTCTAGTTCAGGTGGGGAGGTTGTATCATCTCCAGATTCCTTTAAGAGAGTGGTGGACGGTTGTGAGATGGTTGCTGTTGTTGCCCAAGGAGAATGCCTGACTAATATCTACAGCCCAGATATCCACCGTACTGCCAGTCTTCCCCGTGGCTGGCACCGTCTGAACCGCCATGACGGCTTAGATAACGGAATTGAGTACCGAAATCTTGGTGTCACCACTTCAACTCCCTGCAGTCCCCGTGCTACACTTGACCGCCGGGGATCAACTGGAAAACTGGGCTTTTTCTCCCACAAGAAGGGGGGAATCCCACCTCTGCCACCTGTACGGAAGTCCAGCCTTGACCAGCGTAACAGGGCAGCCAGCCCTCTTCACCAAGCCAGCCACGGGCTATCGCTATTGGGCAGCTCGGAGGATGATGCAGGAATATCTGCAAGTGTCACCAGACAGCGGGGCTCCAGCATAGACAGCAGTAGACTTTTCAGCGCCAAGTTGGAACAGCTCGCAAACAGAACCAACTCTCTGGGCCGGGTCCACAGCTCTCACAGCGGTTCCCACCACTATGACTGCTTCTCCCTGGAGAGGGGGGAGAGCCTGAGAGGGGGAGGGGGAGGAGTGAGGGGGGACAGCACCATGCCTCGTACTGGGCGCAGCCTCACTCGTGCTGGATCAGTATCTTCTCCTACTGGAAACACCAACAGCCCCAGTTTCAGTGCCAGTCCTGGTCCAAGCAGCACCCCACAGTCACCATCCAAAACCAGCGGGCAGTCAAAGATCTCAGCTGTCAGTAAGCTGCTGATGACCAGTAGTCCCAAGGCCAGGAGCCTATCTGCCTCCAGCACCAAGACTCTGAGCTTTTCTACCAAGTCTCTAAGCCAAGCTGCCAGCCGCAGCTCCAGCCTTCCTCCTAATGGAAAGGTAGGAATTCTACATTCTTCATCATAACAAAACACACTTTCACCCATTTAAATACCTGTAAACCTCCGGAGTCTGCTCATCAGACAAAACTAGATGCATTAAAATTTTTACACAACAAGAAACAGAGAATGCATCAGTCAATAATTCAGTTTTAGTAATTTAAGCTGAACTCTGATCTAGGAACATTCTGTGCGGTCTTGGCAGCCTCAATACCTCCTGCCATCCACCTAAGCATTTTATCCGTTTCCTCAGCCTCAGAGCTCAGTCCAGGGCCCTCTGCAGCAGCAGGGACCTTCTCCTGGATCCTGGTCTACCCAGTCTCTGAGCCGCAGTCGTGGGGGAAGCCTGGCTGCCAAGCTGCCTCTCCGGGCGGTCAACGGTAGAATCTCAGAGCTCCTCCAGGGAAGTGCAGGTTCCCGTTCCAGGAGTCATGCCCAGGGAGGAGGCACAGATCCTGTGGAGGAAAGAGGAGTTGGAGGGGCAAGGTTAGTCAGTTTTACTTTATTTCATTTTAGACCATAGCAATGTAATCAACATTATGTAGCAATTTAAATAATGTGCAGGTGAAAGTAAAAATAAAAATAACATAGTAACAATGACAGTGAGGAGGGTAAAGGTGCAGAAGAGAGAGCTAAAGACGTCCATTGTGGTCTCTTTCTGCTGAAAATAATCAGTTTTTAAGGTTTAAACTCTTTTATTAAAATGATTCTTTTTTTTCCTATTCTCAGTGGAGGGGGAGCTGGAGCTGCAGCAGGAGGTGGTGGAGGTGGAGGTGCCCTGGCAGAGGAGAGGCCAGCAGTGGTCCAAACCCTCCCCTCTCCCTACAGCAAGATCACAGCTCCCAGAAAACCACATCGCTGCAGCAGTGGTCACGCCAGCGACAACAGGTATTGGCTCAAGTTCATTAAGAAATGCAACATTTAAAACACTTCACCATGAAAGCAGCAAGTAGAAAGGTCTTATTATTTGGTTTAATTTGCCCAACAACTGCTTTGTCTCTGCTTGTCACTAACAGCAGCTGTGTGTTAATTGGTGCTGATCGATACAAGTTATTTTCTGAATGTATCTTTGAATGTGATCTTATTTTTGCCTCTAACAGCAGTGTACTGAGTGGTGAGCTCCCCCCGGCTATGGGGAAAACAGCCTTGTTTTACCACAGTGGAGGCAGCAGTGGCTATGAGAGCATGCTGAGAGACAGCAGCGAGAACACAGGAAGCACATCTTCTGCTCAAGACTCCCTCAGTGAGCACAGCTCAGCCACCACCTCATCCAGACGCAGCTCCAAGAGCAGCAAGAAGAGCAGGAGCAACACAGGTCACATTCAAACTTATTTTTTATATTTTGCTTTAATAACATTCTGACTTAATTGGATAGACTATCAGGGAGGGTGAAAGGACCGATGAGGGAATTGGTTTACTGCTGTTTGCAGGCAGTTTACTTGATATCATTTGCCTTTATTAATATAGCTACAGGGAATACCTGAATTTAGATATGGCAAAGCCACGAGAATTATCTAAATTAAACGGATGTGAAATTCATGAAACAGCCAACACCCTGCAGCGACAAGAGCACAACCTGAACATGAGTCAAAATTCACCTTTCATCTTTAGTTTTCAGGAACAAATGAATGAATTGATGATGAATTTACACAATACAAAGGCCAAATACAAAGAGGAGCATTCATATTCGTATTTTTCTGTCATTAATATGTATTATTTGTTTGCCCACTTTTAACACCTGTGCTCATTTCCAGCAGCATATAGCAAAGGCCCAAAAGAATCGGACTGTTACACAAAATTACTATATAATGAAAGCTATAGAAATGAAAGCTATGACAAAATGTAATCAGAAGAATGCTTAAGCTTTGAAAAAGAAATATAGAGCTACACAAAAGTAAAATCACTGATAGCAAGTGAGGCAGAGACTGCTATGAGGAGACTCCATCGGTGAGAAATAACAATGACAAGGCAAAGAACAGGTAAATGTGAAGAAAGCCGTGGTTGCAGAAGGAGCCATGTAGGAAAGGTGACCCTGACCACCCATCTGTGAAATGGTAAAGGCCAGGGGATCTGCTGGTGTGAGCTATAATGAATATATATTCACCAGAACACCACACAGAGAGCCTGTTAATGTGCCTGCCAAATTACACTGCACCGGTTAACCATGAGGATGGATATGTGCATAAAATCAGATTGGACAGAGGCAGCTCTTCCCGGTGTGCCGCTGATTATTGATTTAAATTGGAATACCCTTTCTATCCGTGTGAAGAATGCAGCCTCACCTCCCGCCATGCAGCATAAAGTGTGGATTTACTCTCATTTTCCTTTAGCCGCAGCTAAATCTGTGCTTCAAAGAGTCTGTTTGCTGTCAAACTGTCACAAGAAGACAAAGAAAGAAACAGGAAAGAAAGGATTACTATGTGTCTGGTGTACATGGAGGTGAAGCCAGTAACACAGGTTGTGTTCAAGACATATACAACAACTCAGCTCCAGTTCAGACAGGATATAAATAGTGAGACAACGAAAGGACATGTGTGCCGAAGACTGGAGGGATGTTAGTGCCACCGAAATTTTAATCACATCTCCAGCTCAGTCTCTCCATGTACTTGATTTTCATTAGACTGGATTCACTCGCTCTCTCTATATTGTTATTCCACGTCTCTACCTCTCCTCATCTTTCTTCATCCATTCCTCTCACATTTTTTTCCTCATTCGTCCAACTCTCTCCCCTTGCACCTTCTCCTCCCCGCAGACCCCGGTTCTTTCCCTGTTCCTTCATGCACTGCTTCCTACCATGTAATGAAATACAAATGTCTCTGCTTGACCTTTCTGTGCCGCGCTGAGACCAAAAGACAGCTGCAACCTTATTAAAATCACCACCGTCTCTCTCCCCTTCCCTCTCTCCCAAACCTTATCTCTCAGTTCCTGGTGAATCTGATAACTCACATTCCTGTCGGCACGGTTGGCAATTTCTATGCAAAGTTAGTGCGCACCTATGGGTGTGTGTGTTCAGTCTGGCATAGTGGGCAGATTAGAGAGTGACCTGCTGTTCTTATCTATGAGCTTCATGAACAGAAACTAAACTTTTTATCTCACTTCACACTCCATTATCTATTTCTCTCTCCCTTTCTAGTTTTTCAGTCTCTTGATACGTTTCTTTTCATCCTTTCATTTCTGACTCCCTTCAGTGATTCATCCATCCCCCTCTCTACATCTTCTCTCCCACCTATGATCTCTGTCCTCATATAACAGTATTCTGCATTTATATCCATGTCATATCTTCCAGGTTTCCTCTTTAATTCTGATGCTAAGCAAATTGTAAAGAGTAAACATGTAGTAGTTCCCTGTTGAGCATGAAGACACTCTAACTGTGTAAACTGTTAGCTGTGCAGCTCAAACTGAGTCTAGACAGACAGACAGACAGACAGACAGACAGACAGACAGATATATAGATAGATAGATAGATAGATAGATAGATAGATAGATAGATAGAATTTTTTAACATGTACTATATACAGTATATATGTGGTATATAGTAGAGGAGCGTTTGAACTGGCTACAGTATACATCATTTAAAAGCGTGTTTTCTTGCTAAACTATGGTGGTGTGTAACACTCTTTTTTGTTATCTTAATCTCATTTCTTTTCTCAGGTCTCCAGCGTCGTCGTCTGATCCCAGCGCTGACCTTGGACTCTTCCTCTTCCTCACCTTCTCATCGCTCCTCTAAACAGGCCATCACCTCATCTTCTTCCTCCTCCTCCAGCCCGGGTGCATGCTGGGTAGATGGCCCACTGGGGCCACCTGCTCCCACGAACCTTCGGGGTGCGGCTGCAACGACAGAAACCTTTGAGATCAAGGTGTACGAGATTGATGATGTCGAGCGACTGCAGAAGAGGAGAGACAAAGCAGGGAACAAGGTGAGAGGGAGAAAAGAGGAGTGTGAGGGAGAGATGGGGGGGGGGGGGTGTCTTTCACTTTCCACAGTGACAGAATCTTGAGTGACTGTCTCTTGTAAAGGTTAGTACACACAAATATGCAGCATGCACAATTTGTAATATTGATACTGACATAATTTAATAATAACAAGTTACAACTGGACCACAGTTACGTTTGGAAAGGGCATCAGTTTGGGAATAATTTCAAGTGCATCCATGGTGAAGAAACTGTAGGAGTAGTCCACTCTAAAAGATTATTCACCACAAATTTCCCCACTATTCTTTGGATTAGTTTAAGTTGTACAGATGAAAGAGTCAGGCAGGATGTTTCCAGCTGCAGTCTGTAAGAACTTCAGATAATTTCCCAGGTACAGCTGGGACTAAAATTAGACTATTTCTCCAGACTGCCTGGATAAAAATAACTCATTCAAATAGGACTTAAGTAAGGACAAAATAAGTACATAAGGTGTAACAGAGAGGGAGGGAGAAAGAATGAGCAAGTATTTGGAAACAAACATAGAAAAGTGCCCAGAGGGCAGAAGAAAAGAGACGTAGGGAACTGAGATGTCTGAGCTACTGTATTTGTCAACGAGGAAACCCCATAGTTTTAAAAATACAACAGGAAAATGCAAAATGAATTATTATTAAATGAATAAATCAACATTAACATTACATTCTGTTTTAATAGTAAGCTTTTTTTAATGAACACTTTCTATTTCTGTTTTACTTTTGAAGTATTATTTTATAATTATAAATTCCTACGATTTTGCAGAATGCAGAATATAGAGTGCTACAGTATAACTCATGAAATTGTTGCAAATGAATGCATGGTGCAGGCTTTTGGATTCCCTCTCATAAACTTTTATGTATTCAGAGGAGGGAGCATTGTGAGCTTTGAGAGAGGGAGGGAGAGAAAACCATGAAATATAGATTTTCCCTGCAGCGGTCTTAAGAAAGCCACTTAACCCCCGACTGCTCTAGTGAAGCTGCTCAGTGTCCGAAAGTATCTGACTGACTTGACACACTGGGAGTCAATGAGGTGTGAATGTATGTAACCGTGTGAATGTTGTGGCTGCTGCCGCAGGAGAGCCGCATGTGTTTCACAACACACTATACTGGATAAATACAGGTGAACTGAATTTGTATCTGTCTGTCTGTCCCCTCCGTGTGTGTCTTTCTTTGTCAGGAGGTGGTGTATGTCAGTGCCAAGCTTCGTCTGTTGGAGCACCGTCAGCAGCGGATCAGTGAGGTCAGAGCCAAGTACCAGTGTCTGAAGAAAGAACTGGAACAAACCAAACAGTACCTGATGCTGGAACCACACAAATGGACCACCGAGTGTAAGTGTAGGAGTATGAGTGTTTGAGAAAAACAAGGTGACATTGACTCTGCGTTTCAGTCCAAAGACGTGTCTCATTATGTATTCTGCACAAGTGGTTCTCAACAGGTTAGAGAATGTTTTTATGAGATTATTCATTGGAAAGAAAATCATTATCCATGTGCTATCATGCAGATTTGTCTCTATTTTTTGTCTATCTGTAAAACTGTCAAAGAGCCTAGAAAAGTGATTCAAAAGTTTGCGACATCATTCTGATGTAAAGTCTATGGGCTGGGCGGGCACTGACAGGCAACACACCACCGCGCGTATTCAGTGGAAGCTAGAAAACTTTTTTGTCTTGTGTGCCAGGTGAGCAATTTCCATTCAAGTGAATAGGCACCATATTTTAGTTTGATATCCAGTTCCTATAATACACTCATTCTTTAGCCAGGCTTATATGGATTGGCACAAAATTTGGTACAGATATTCATGGTTCCTAGTCGATGTCTCCTAATGACTTTGTTGATCATCTGACTAAACTAAGATGGTGGACATTGTTATGTCGTTAATGTCAGCATGATAGCATTGTCATTGTGAGCATGTTAGCATTTAGCTAAAAGCACTGTTGCTAAGTACAGCCTCACGGAGCTGCAAGCTTGGCTGTGGATTCTTAGTCTTGTTAAAAAAGGCTCAGTAATTTCCTAAAACAGCTGGACTCCGTAGTTTTTATTAAACATTGCTCAAACAAAAATAAAAAGTGCATTTGTTGGGAACTATTTTCAGGCAGGGATTAATACACATTTGGTGCACTAGTGAGTATTTATTTATACAGTGTCCATGTTCAAGTCACTTAGTGCAACAGACCAATAGTTTCTGGACAACAGTGGAGCTCTTTATTACAGAGGAATAAGCTAATAAGCAAATACTTGTTAGTAGGATCAATTCTAGTTGGTTTTCTCTTTTCATGGGATTTGTTGACAGTAAGTAAATAAACATATAATATCACCAAGCTTATCTTTTAGATTGTAGCGCTTGCAAGAGCATTTAGTAGACTGAGCCAATTTTTTCTCTTTCCTGTCTGTCCATATTCAGTCGAGCTACAGCAGGCCTATGAAGTGGACTCACTGGAGTATCTGGAAGCTCTGGAGACAGTGACAGACAAACTGGAGACCAGAGTCAACTTCTGTAAAGCCCATCTCATGATGATTACCTGCTTTGATGTGTCCTCAAGACATCGGTAGACAGATGGAGGGATGGAGAGCTGGAGGATGGAGAGGTAGACACACAGCTGGACGGACTCAATTAGATGTTGACATTTGCTCTTTCATTCATCGACTCTTTGCTCCCTGATTAATCAAACACCTTTAGAAAATATCTCCTAAATAAATACATCTTATTTGAAGACTGGAAAGATGGAAGGACAGATATAGGGATGGACTGACCACTTGACCCAGCATGTTGGTCATCCTTATGTCTCCTCCAGATGTAAGTAGGCAGAAGGACAGATGGATGGAGAGAGAGATGGATAAATGAAATGGAGATACATAGAGATATCTAACAGGATTTTTGTGCTGGGGCTGGGAAATAGCTTCAGAAACAAACAATGAACAGCATCTAATAGACGGGCCACTTGAAATCAGATAACCACAAGCAGACAGATGGTTCTGAGTCTGAAAAAAGCATCAAACATAACCAAGTGATCAAGTTTTCCCGAGAACTGAATTATTGGACTGTTGAGACACCCAGTCGAACATTTAGGAATGTATGGAGGGAAGGAGGAGAGAAAGGAACAAAAACTGCCTTTTTTTTTTTTTTAACTGAGAAGGTTAAAGAAGAGGTGCAGGAGAAGAGATGAGCATTTTCTCATCTCCTATCATTTTGGAAGAGCACTTTTTAGAGTTTACGCAGATGAGAGCCATTGGCTGTAAATACAGAGTGCTGACTACAGAATGGCTGGTATTGTTGCGCAGTTAATAAAAGAGACCAAGAGAAAGACAGGAGGACAAAGAAATATGATTTAGATAAGTGCCTTGTGAACATTTCAACAATACCAAGACCCATTCTCTTTCTCTCTGAATTTGTGTACATGCAGTAAGTATGGTGCTAGCATAGAAGAAAACACAAAAGATTAGTGTCCTTGGAAAATCTTTGAATTTATAGCCATTTCTAAATGTGATGTTTTACTGTGGGTCATTGTTTCCATATATGATAAACAGACTAATACTGTATGTGTAAATGGTATTTGGTACATTGGTGACAAGACTAAATTTAAACTGTATGGATTAAAAAAGTTGAAGAAGACCTACAGAACAGCACTGTCCTGAACGTAAACGCTAACAGCAAGTCCTCTGTAAAACAACAAAACTGTTGCAGGGACCAAAAAAAAAAAAAAAAGAAAAAAAAATTGAAATGAATTTTTAACCAGTGGTAACATGATTTTTCCAGGACACAGAATTATGTGTGTTTAAACAAAGAAAAAAAAAACGTAAAGCTCATTTCTTGTGGTGTTGTTTTTACCTTGACTTTCCTCTCAAACAGAGCACATCTGAATTTTGACCCTCTGGGGCTCACGTATATTCCCCCCTGATGCAGATGTGATGGCTTTTCCGTGTTCACAAAGCAATGAAACGTCTGAGTCACAAACGAGTGGGAAAAGAGAATGTTTTTTTCTCTGATCCAGTGTTGAGTACATCCATCGATTGACTGTCTGTCTGACTGACAGACAGGCAGACTGTCTGTTATTTGTATCTGTGTTGTTCTGCTCTATTCTAAAAGAAACTGAATGATTTGTCCGTGTGTGTTTTATAATAAGGTATCCTTTTTTATTTGAGTGCAATGGGACCATGTGGAGACTATGTATGATAGCAGGACAGCGGGGATAGAAAAGTAAGACACAGGTACTTACTGAATCTATTGATACAGTGTTGGAATCTCATTTGTATAATGCCTGAATTATTGGAACTAAGTAGTGAATTTAGACTGGAAATACTTGCAAAAAGCAATAGGATGCAGCAGAAAAAGTTCCAGTTTTGTGTCTTTTATTAAAAAGACACAAACATTATGAAGGAACAACACAAAAATATAAATATCTAAATAATATCTAATATATAAAGAAATGAAAGAGAACTAAAGAAAGAAAAGGATGATGACCAAATTTACAAGGCATAGATCTCTGCCTGGTTCCATATCTTTTGGACAGATAGCAACACTTAAGATTTGTTAATATTATTATCTATGGTGCTTGAGATGTTTATGATCTAAATGTTTGTACAAATATAAATATCTGAAAGAGCCTGTTTCCCTCTGAAATACAGAACATAACCCTTCGAATGCTTCTTCTACATCGCTGTCACCAGGTCTGTCGTCCTCCTCTGAATGCCTTTTGCCCAACAAGCAGAGAGCATTCTGGGTGATCCTGTTTGTTGTCTGAGAGGTAAAAGCAGAAATAGACACTGACTTCACAGGCGTGGAAACACTGTTATTGGTACGATTTGTCAAAAGCATCTTAGAGCTAAATTTATCTTTCTGCTGATAGAACAGACTCTGTTTTTATCTTGTTTACTGAACTGACACAGAAACAGGAAATGTCTTTAATCAGGAAATGTGTTGATCCTCTCATGGTTGTGTAAAAACGTAACAGTCATTAATTTCATGTTGTGTACACCTGCAGAGATAGCCATGAGACCATCTAGAGGGAAATTAACCCAGAAACTACGAATCATTTGACAGACTGGACCCATAAAGTGTTTACACAGAAAGCAGACAAAGTAGCCCTGTGATATCACTGACCATTTCCCGTTTTTTATCTCCCAGTTTGTAGTGCAAGTCATGAATGAAGGTTTATTTATTTGAGCTCAGGAGGGCAGAGTCACTAATTAATGTTCTTATTTATTTACACCTTATGATCTTAAAAGTTACTATGCATTTAAGAAAAAGAATAACTGTACATACTTTGCTGAGCCCTTGTCATATATTAAGTATATATACTGTACACATATCATATATATCATCATCTTTATTTTCTATATTTTCTGTTGATTTCATTTGCTCCTGTTGTTCCTCTTGGGGATTTTAATGGTTCTGGGTTTCCTAAAACATTCACTTCCAGGGTAGTTAAATGGTTCTTCACAAACTTCCAGCACATAAAGAATTTGCGCAACTGAAGAGGAAAACTTAGTTTGAAGACAGCTGTGTTGTGTTAAGTGAAATGCCAATATATTTTACAGCCTTGTGTATTTAGCGGTGGATCTTTTGGGAATCCCAGCCTTCTGGATGAGCTAACGGCCTGTACTCGTCTCTAGATTTAAGATGCTATGTGTGAGGTTTCTTCCATGATATATCACTGCCAAATCTACTGTGGTAGAGCTTTATAATTCTTGCAATAATTGTGAAAAACACCTGAGGTTATGGTGGCCCCATATTGTTTATAGCTAACATAATCATATATGTCAAGAATAAGGTTCCTTTTTTATCAGCAGCAACCATGCTTAAAGGGATGTACTCATTATGAGGTGCTTTAAATAAAATTATTCATGAAATGCCATCTGTTATGTCAGGTTTTAGGGCAATTTTTAAAATAGACTAAAGCCTAGTGAACAAGTTGATATACTGTATGTGCTGTTACATATTTTGCAGAAGCATTGAGGAATTATAATGTGTTATCTGGAAATCCGACATATAGCATCTTTAAGTTTTTATGGAGTATCGTGTGTTAATGTCTGGGTCAGACCACATTTTCCAAAAATTGTTTTTATCAGTAGCAGAAGAGACACTTTTAGTTCTGATCAGTTGTAAGAGTCAGTGGCTCTAAAATCTCCACTGTGGCCCTTCGAGCAACAGAACTGATCAAAACTACTTTGTGTCAGTCAAAAGTGCCAATCTGTCAGGTGGAAGATAACAGCCAGTCAGAATCACCCACGGTTACGACACATACTCAGTGCGAGACTCTCTCTGCATACGTGCCGTTTCCATGATTCAAGTCTGTCCTTTGCTGATAACCATTACTGTTATGTCTTTGAGAAGAGTGGTCTGACACATTGTGCTGATGGAGGAGCAAGATGGGGGGGGTGTAAATAAAGGAATGTATTGAAAGAGTTTGACATCTGAGTTTTTATTCTTGGAACAGCTGCACACAGAACGGTCACTCACTCGTCGTTTAGCTGGACATTCCAGGTTGAAAGTACATTGCTTTATTGACTCAAATGTTAGCGACAAAGTCTGCTACTCTTCTTTGTATTTGGTGGCTTAATGCACATAAACAAACCTGTGTAAGTGTAAACCGTATGGTGGCAGTAAATATTAACAAATTAATATGAATAATTTAACCATAACCAATATTATCGCTGATAATGCAAATTCTACAGTAGTTTATTTCAAATCAGTTTGACTGCTCTATTAAATATTTGGTGAACCAGGTAACTGCAGAAAGCGTAGAAATCCAGATGCAGATATCTTTATCAAATAAACAAATCTTGTGAATTTTTAACTTTTTAAAAAAACATTCAGTCTTAATAACTGATCGCCAGTTTTGGGTTTTCTGTGTACATATGCAGCAGACAAATGTACAAAATACAAACAAGTATTTTTTCAGTCCTTTATATGTAATACATGCTCGCTGTTATTTGCTTTTTAGCCATCACTTTGGTCCAGACTGATGGATTTCCATTCATTTCATACAGACATTCATGTTGCCCAGAGGATGAATCCCTCAGACTTTGGTGATCCTGGACTTCTTGTCTAGTAAAACAATCAGATTAATATTCCCTTTGAGTTAAATGCTTCGGCAATTGCTGGATGGATTCCAATGAAGTTTGGTGGAGATATTTATGTCCCCTTCAAGATGAATCATAATAATTTTGGTGATCCCTTAACTTTTCATCTATAGCACCATCATCAGGTCAAATTTTCTATTTGTCCAATATTTTGGTTTCCATTTATTCAAAACTAATGACAGTCTCATAGTGTTAATTAGCAAATTAGCTAAGATGGTGAAGATTATAACATTATACCTGTTAAACTGTAAATACAGCCTCACAGACATGGTTGTTGACTCTTGTTCTGTCAGGTAGCCTAATGTTGATCAGTACACAGCTTATAATAGTTTGTTTCAAATTTGTGATGATCTGTCTCTTTGACAGAAATTGAGAAAAATAACGGATCAACTAAGAGAAACTACTTCCAGTGCAGCCTCCCGGCTCTGTCAGCTGAGTTTTCCTGGGATGATGCTGTGACAGACGCTGCAGTAAACTGTCACACATTTATTCATTCTCACTTTTTCACAGGAACATTTGAAAAGTTTAATTCCAAAATGACACAGTACCATAAAAATGATCCAAATTCTCTCACAAGGACCACTGCTATTACATTTATTAAAGTCAGAACAGAAATTTTAATACTTATTGTGGAACTGTTTCCATGTAGAGATGCACAGAACAGCATTACAGAAAGAAATGTTTCACTTACAAACACCAATGTAAGAAGATATGGGGCTTTCTGATTTCCTCATAATTCACCTGAATGAAACAGGCAATGGAGTCTGTCTTTATCCTCTAAAAACACATTGTTAACACATCTGTGCACATTTCCAAAAAGTAATGGTTAAGATGAAAAGTGAAGAGTTTTTTTTTATATGTGGTGCCTCAGGCAAAGGTGCTAGATTTTCAGTTGTCAGATTGTGTGCCTGTTTTGTACTAGAAATCACTTTTACACTGTGTGTGTGTGTGTGTGGATACCTTTACTAGCCTGTAGGCAGCTCTCTGGGTGACACAATGTCCTGTTGAGACAGCTTTGATCACCCACACGCAGAGCAGGGAACAGAAAACAGGAAGGAAGGGAGAGAATGAGGGAAGGAACAGACGGGAAGAAAAGCAGTAAAAAGGGAACAGCAATGAAAGAAGGAGACATGTCAGAAAGAACAGGAGGAGTAAAAGACTGCAGTTGAGGAGAAGAGATAGATGAAGTGAGGAAGAAGTGCACAGGTGCGAGAGAAATGAGATTGGTGAGGTTAGGGAGGACAGTGAAGGGAGACAAGTGGATTTCTGGAATTTCAGGTTATAAAAAGCATTTAATTATAGAAAATATAGGAAGAAGATGGTTTCCTGAATAACGTTTGACAAATAATATGCAATCATAGCCGTCAGCAAATGGGCTACTGCTCTCCTTTCTGTACTCACCTGTCAATCATCTACCTCAAGGCAAAAGGAAGACTTCAATTTCCTGGCCAGTAACAGCGAGACTAATTTCCTCGCAAAAGTTAAGCGTTTCTGCTTCTTCCTAATACTGGTCGCTGATTAGTTTAAATACTTCTTCTTTTATAAGAGTCTGAATATTCTAGTTTCCAACTGCTACAAATAGCTGTTTGTAATCAGGTGCCTGTAAGGATTTAGACAACTTTGTGGGCTGGGAAAAAGAAAATGTCTGAACAAAGAGTACTTCTATAAAAAAAAAAAAAAAAGGAAAAATATTTAGTTTATCCCACTGATTAACTCTTAAAAAACACTCAGTTGTTACTTAAATGTCCAACAACTTAATGCTCTTATCAAGACATACATTTAGTCATTGTAACTTAATAGGATGAACCTTAAATAGTAAAAAAAAAGGAACAAGTCATAACAAGCTTATGGGTAGGTCCCAGTACCCACGCTTGTAGTCTTGAACACTTACGCGTGCGTTCACACATTGCCAGGTAGAAGGCAAGTGTGTCCCACGTCTGAAATACACCAGCACACACTGCACTCAACCCACACTTGAGGCACACTTCTCGTAATACCACTTTGAATCGATATTCAGAGCCAAGTGTATATTGCGCAACACCAGTCCAGTTGTTGGTGGTAGTGGGCCAGTTGGCTGATTTTAGGACCAACAATAATAAACAGACAAGAAGCTGAAGTTTATGTCTGAAGTGTGAATATTCTTCTAAATATCCAAAGACTACATTATGGCAGAACCTCCACAGATGGTTATCACTTAATAATAACAGTTAATCTGTTCTTGGGACAGATTGTCAAGATGAATATTAAATATAATATCCATTATTTAAGAGAATCTGAGAAATATGTTCCATTCTTAAAAAATGTTATCAGACTGAAACCATTCAAAATAATCCATTCAGTAAATGTTGAGATATTTCACAGGATAAATGTAAACTTTGACCTTTTGGGGGCGCTGTAGCTGATAAGTGAGGGATTATCAAAAACAGTCAATAGGATTCATCCTCTGAACGTCTGAACAAAATTTCACGGAAATCCATTAAATAGTTGTTGAGATATTTCAGTGTGGAGCAAAGAGGTGGACCGACACACTGTCAGACCAACAGAGCCATGCAGCTAGCAATGCTTAGAAATCAACACAGAAGAAACAAGCAGTTCAACAAGGGCTCATGGTAAAATTTAAATACGTTCAGGTAGCTGCAGTAGAGTCCTTTGGATTCAAGAGCCTACTGTGATTAAAAAGAGGCCAAATCAAAGATGGAAGCAACTAAGGAGAAGTGATGAGGACAAGATGGAGATGTGGGATTTACATGGTGGTACGGTTCTGTCTCGCTTTTCATTCAAGGTGAGATTACTCATGAATTTATGGTAATATCTAGCAACCCCTTATCACTGAGACCCTGTAACAGGGGAAGATAACTGAGAAATGATACCTGGCATTATATCTACACTATCACACCTTCAAACAGCTACATCTCTCACAGAAGACAAGACGCTCTTGTTAACTGGTGACTTTGACAAATTTAAGGCTAAATTTGCAATTTTATGAAGTTCATATATTGAAGTCGACATATAATGTGGATTAAAAATACTTCACTGATGTTAAGAACTTCAAAAACTTGTGCCTATAAGTAAAGACATAATAAAAATGGAAAGGGAAGATGTGAACATAAGGAGGGAGAGTGAAGAGAGTGTAGAGGTGCAGATGGAGAGAAACATGGAGAGGGGGAGTATTTCTGAAATGAGAGCGAAAATTGAAAATGGGGGGAAGTAAATGGCAGGAGGGTGAGTGAATGAAGATGGCTTAAAACCACTGTAGTGTCCTTTTTTTGATTGGTTCAGGCTGCCTGCAGAGAAATGCAGTGAAAGAGAGAAAGAGAGAAAGAGAGAGAGAGAGAGAGAGAGAGAGAGAGAGAGAGAGAGAGAGACACACACACACCGATGGATGGTGAATCTAATTTGAAGGCCTTTGGGGAGTGAGAGAAACAGAAAATGGGAGAGAGACAGTGAGTGACAGAGAGGGAGAGACAGAAGGTTATGGCTAAGCGATAGTAAATCTAATTTGATGGCCGTTATGAGGTGAGAGAGGAGAAAGGGAGAGTGAGAGACAGAAAGCAACAGAGCCAATGAAGTGAGTAATGGAGGTAGAAACAGCAGTATTGTACGGCTGGACTGTCTCTTCCACAGGCCAGTCAGTCCACTTGTAACATTGCTGCACTGCTCCTTTCAATCTTCACATTCATTTCATTCAATCTCCTCGAGATACAATTAACTAAAACCTTTTCTCTGGAGCTTCCACACATAATGGAGAACTTAAGTTAAAAAAACCTGCTGATGCTGCCATAAAATAAAACCCTTTGTATGTATGAATGAAACAATATTTCAAAAGTAAACCAATATCTATTAGTCCAATTTTGAGCACATTTGAGGGAATGATTTCCATTTGACCAAATAAATATTTCAATGGCATTTTAAATTTGTTACAGGCCTTTAAGATATGCAGGGAAGGTAAAGATCTCTGGTCTTTTACTGAAATATGGAGAGATCTGTAAAAAAGCCAGAGTGTAGCAGAAAAGTTGTCTGCTAATTTCTTTATGCCTCAACATTACTGGTCAAATGAGGCAAAGAGAAGCTGATCATTTGATTTAAATCTAGCACAAGATGAGTGATTGTAAAAAAAATTATGATTCATACAGTATGTAATCTGAGTATTTTTTTCATAAATGCCAATGACTGAAAAAGAGGAAATACTTTATATGTGGTAGAATGAATAGTTCACATCTGACTAATCCAGGATGGGTACAGGATTTGGGGTCTCCAACATGTCGACTGTTGCAGCACTGAGAGAGCGAAAAAGTGTCAGAAAAGCAAAACCTTTTATTTGTAACCTTAAAGCAAACATAATATCACCATAATCCTCCCATAACCCATAGAAACACACACACACACACTCACTGCACACAGGTTTTCCCTCCGAGAGGAAATGCTGTCATCGGTTTTGCAAAGGGAAGTAAGTGTGTGTGTGTGTATGTGTGAGAAACACATTATGACATTCCATCACAGAAACACTCTGGGCATAACTACGAAGTCACACACTGACAGAGTAACACACAAAAAACAGGGATTAACATGGGAAGTGTGTGTGATGGATATGTGAAGAGGAAAGATGGATGTTTTTAGAACCGGACTTTACTAAAACAACACACACACACACACACACACAGAGTGGACATGAGATCACTCATCATGATGGAATCTACAGATTACACAGAGGAGACAGGAGACTGCAGACTCTCTCACACACAGAAAGAAAGGGGGACTTTAGGATCTATTGCTTTGTATGTCCATAAACTTCACTTAAACTGGGAAGCTAAGCAAGAAGTAACAGGCTACAAAACAAACCAAAACTGCAAAATATCACAATAGAAATGTCAAAACAAGCTGTCAACAACAAAATGATTTATGCACTTTGAATGAATATTGTATGTTCTCTTTTTTATTTATTTATTAAAACAAATTATTTTTATTTTCCAGCAGGTTCTGCTGTTGATATTCTACAGCAGGTTGTAATTTCATATGAAATATCTTTCAATCATGACGAGGAGCCTGAGTTGTCATTTTCAACAAAACTTAAAGTGCCCTGTGGAGTTTTCTCATAAACAAACAAAAGTTATTTTTACATTCAGTCCCTCATCAAAATGCATCGTGTGTATCCTTGAAGTGTGTTTAAACGATGCAGGGGGCTTTGTTGGTGGGTGTTACTTCAGGTACTGCTGGGAAAATGAAATGATCCAGGAAGTCCAGTTTGAGTGACAAAGCCAGCAAATGCTGCAGTTTATAATACTCAAAGACAAGGTTTTACAATGGAAAAGTTATTAGAGCGGCAACTGTTTTATTTTTGGTGGCGACAATCACAAGATTTATGTTACAAATGTGTGCTTGCATGTATATGACTGGCAAACACAGCGAGTTGCAGGATGAATTGCAGCAAAAGTTGAGCCAGATTCAATGTTTTTGCTGGATGACCCTGCATCTTTAGATTTTTTTTTGACTAGCTTCATTTAAATGAATGAGAGAATTTTGTTTGTGCATAAGAATTCACTTATAAAACATTTGAAAGGTCTTGAAGCTTGAAAATATTTTTCTTAAATGTTGCAAATCATTCAATCAATCATTATTCACATCCATGTTTACTAACTTGCAGTCCTCTTCTTCAGTGATTTGCTGTATATTGGTGCTTTACCACCACCTGTAGATCAGTAGTGTGAAACAGCAGCATCACCTGCGTGTACGTGCATCCTCATGTGTGTGCATGAGACAAACCAAACAGGGACCCACTCAGTAAAAAACTGCTCCATAACACTACTAGAGGTCAAAAACTCTACACTGTACCTTTAAGTAATGTCATTAGCATTTTACAAAATGAAAAACTGTGAAAAACTGAAAAATTTCATCAAACAATTCCATACTGATATGTGAGAAAATGACAAAACCGATCAGTTAAAATGTACAGTAGATAAAATGTATTTCTCTCCAATGTTTGTTTGTATTACAAACTCTACAAACTTGACTTTACATTTACTCACTTGTAAATCTGATGAATATACCTACAGCAGAAAGTCAGAAAGTCAAATCAGTCCATTGAGTTATATAAAAAAGGTCCAGCTGCAGCTCTTTTGTTTCTGTGTTTTAGTGTCTGCTGGATGATTGTTGATCCATCTCAGCGCGACATTCCTCCATCTTCATCAATAGTTCAGCAGTCAAGGAGTGATCATTACCATGAGTGAGCTTCATAATTTCATAGGCCTGGGAATGGAGAAAGAAACAAATACTTGAAGACTGTATTAGATGTTGTTCCTGCTGTTGCTGTCAAATGAAAATATCTTTGTAGAGCAGCACACAACATACACATATGGTACTGTATTCTTGTTGAAAGAAACTAAGATGAAGCAGCAAAAAATCTAGTAGAAATTATTTTAATGTAACTTTCATTTTCACTTCTATATACAGTGAGTGGATTAGATAATATGGTAAAACCTGTGTGATTAGCTAAATACTTTTATTATTTGTTTTTGAGGGCTTGTTGCCACCATGTCTCAGACCTCAGCAACTAACATGGAGAGCAAAAAGTTATAACTGATGGAAATGATGGAAATGTATCAAAATAAGACCATTGCTGTACAAAGTAGATCAACTTTTCATCCCACACACCTGTCTGAATGTGTCAAAAGCATCCTTGATGCGTTCCAGGTAATGCTGCAGCTTTCCAACTCTCATCAGCTGGACTCCATGGACTGGATGGGGATCAGGGTAGTATTGTCTTTAGAGGGAAGAGACAAAGAAACAGGGTTTTGGGGAAGATCATGTAATTAAACTTTGCAATTTTAAGTTGGGCTGCCATGAACAATTATTCTGATTTTGGGTTAATATGCCATTTTTTGATGTAAAAAAGGTAAAAAAAAAATAGTGACAAATGTCCATCACAGTTCCTGGAACCAGAGAATGGTTGGAATTTTTGTTTGAAAAATGACTTAAATGAATAATCAATTATCAAAATGGTTGCTGATTATTTTTTGTTAACTTATTAATTGATTAATTAACTGGTCTTTTCAGCTCTAGTTTTAATTTTTACACAATTCTCTATCGATCTATTAATTCAAATCCCCTGTCAGCTCATAATCCTGCAGTGCTCCCCTCAAGATAGATACCCCTAGGACACAAACATAAGCCCTCTGCAAGTTCACAAAAAGCATGTAGACTGGTTGTGAAAACTCCTTGATCCAGAGTTACACGACCAGGAGAGAATCTGCATTACAGATTCCTGAATCCTGAATATGAGATTCAACAATCGTCCTGAATCTCCTTTCTAACACCTTGGCAGAATCTCTCCCAGGGAAGCTGAGCAGTGTGAGACTCAAATAATTAGATCACACATTTGAAATCATTAAGGATGGGAACCACCACAGACACTGTCCCCTGAACTCCACACTACATTAAATGACAAGATGACATTTTGAAATAAAACTGGATTGGCAGTTATTCTGCTGAGCTGTAAGGAAACAATCTGACTGAATGATTTGAAATCATGCAGACTATACTAGAGTTACATTTGACCTCATGCAAGAACCACTTGTACAAACAGATCTGTCCTTAAGTGGTACGTAGGAGTGATCAATTTTCTCATTCTTATGTAACTATCGTACAAAATTTATAAGTGGTCCAGACCTGTTGAACAAGTCATTAACAGACAGTCTGCCTTCCTCCACAGGGCAAAGAAACTAATTTGACCAGAATCATAATGCTTTCATCTGAATTAATTTGAATTTTGTTAAAATATGATACGGAAATGAAGTGAAATAAAATATATAACTAGAAAAACAAGCAAAGTTTAGACAGTCTGGTGAATCTGACTTGGAACACTTGTATGAGAAAGGCTCACAGAAAAGATTTAGGATAACAATACAAAAATGTTCTTGCATGAGACCCAATGTCTTGCATATATTTCTTGGTATATTTGAACAGCTTCCATGCTGCCATAAAAAGCTAGTTAAAGCAAGTAATGTATTATATGATAAAGACTGATCAAGTTCACTTGTAAATAGAAGTGCACACTGGAAGTGGTGACACTGATACAGTTAACCATCCACTTTGGCCTGTCAGTTTGATGTTTGTCACTCTAATGCCTGAAGCAAACCACTGACATTGAGGACACAGACTTCAGACAACAAGTCATCTGTTTGAAATGGACCACAAGGACAAATACAATTTGCATACAAACACATACAAAGACACATACACACGAAATGCTTAATGTACATCAGTGGCGGCTGGTGACTCAAAAAACTGGGGAGGATAGGAGGAAAACCAACATGAAATTTTACAACAAACTGTATCAAACTATATCATTGTCCCACCTGATGAAATCCGAGGGGTGGGGGGCAATTTTATATGCCAATAAAACAATTTGCTTGAGTGGTGAAAAGGCTGCTTCTTTAAAGACATTTAGCATATACATATTGTCTCTAAACAAAGAAGAGCTCATTTTAGCCATGGAGTGGATCAAATGTGTCATTTTACCAACAAAGTGAGGTTCAAATTTATAGTATTATTCTTTGTGACAACAAATTTATGTTCTCATCAAAAACAGACAACATATCACATGATTTACACATGTTTCCTATATATTTTCTTAGTATACAGAAATATATAAAGTAGCACACAGCTTATAATGTGATACAGGTTCATATCAGTGCTGAATACAAGAAAGATTGAACACTAAAAACATTCACAGACCTAAAAGTGTTGGTTCACATCAGAAAGTATTAATGCATGTATAAAATACATGACTTACACACTCTGATCTATGTGCACGACATACAAAATATAGTCTACAAAGCTGACATGTTAACACTAGGGGTGTTAACATGAACACAAAACTCATGATTCGGATCGTATCACGGATTTGAGTCACGGATCAGATAATTATTAGGATCAGCGAAAAAAAAGGGGGGTGACAAATAAAACTTTATTTTCCATTTATTCTGTAACATACTTACAGCAAGTAACAGCAAGGAACTATGGCCCATGGTCTTAAATGAAAACAACATTTAAGATGTCCAATGTTTAAATAAAATAAAATATATAAAATATCCAATGCTCAGTTATTGCAATATGAGGCATGAAACCTTCCTCTTTTAAACAGTGAATGAAACAGCTTCTGTCCACATCATCAAAACTTGATGATAACAAACATTCACCGCTAACATCAGTTAGCAGCTAGATGCTAATAAGCTGCTCAGCTGCAGCACATTAACAGCAGGTAAACATAACTCAAATGTCACATCGGACCCGTTAGATGCTGGTTTGATCGTTGCTCTTCAAAATCCCTGTTAACGTTAGCGACATGCTGTCTGTCCATGACTTGTTCTTACAGCAGTTTGTTTACTTTGTCTTAAATGAGACATTAAATTTTGCAGTTAATCTGCAGTTCATATGCCCGCCGAACCGTGGGGGGCGATCCGTATGGATCACGGATCAACTATGATCAGTTACACCACTAGTTAACACTTGTTATTCTAGTTACTTTAAGCTTATTACTCAATATACGGCTCAGCTTAAAAACGAACTAAAGAAACTAAACTAAACTAAAAGCAGCCAGACCTCCTGCACTCATTCACTAATCACACAACATCAACAGGTGACTGAACAACCACTCAATTAAAAACAATGAATGAGTGAGTCCAGACAGCTCACTGTAACTTCAACAAGCAAACTAACGTTACCCACAACACATTATTTGATCTCTGCTGCATTCTTGTTAAGGAGATAAATTCACACAACAGCCACACAGAGACATTTAACCATCAGAGATGAAATTAGCAACCAAAGAGACAGAGAGAGAGAAGCTGTATCTGACTCACGTTATCTGACATCTTCTTCTTTCTATCATGGAGATGAAGTGTTCATGTCATAACGTCCATTTGTGACTGTTGGCCATCTTGTTTGTTAGTTAACAGAACTTAATGGCTGCTGGTTAACCAGTATGATATCATTAGCAACAATGACAAACAAGCTAACTCTCCTGGTTGTTTCTCCGGTTGTTTCTCTCTCCAGCCTCCCCGGCAGCGACCTGCTGCTGCTGCGCTGCCCAGTCCAGATAATTTCTCCCATTAGCTTAACAACAGTCCTTAACAGTCCTTCCATGGATGTATAAAGAGTCCTTCAGGCTGTTACAACAAGCCAGCTGTTGCATTGGCTAACGCAAGGAGCTATCTACTGCTGCTACTCTGCCTTACAGTGGAGAGAATTAAAGATGAAATCTGGAAACTATCATTGGACCAACTCAATGTCAATATTGCATTCTGGTTGTTGATTGCTAAGGGAGGACAGCCTCCCTTGGAACGTCATTTTCCGTGTCATGGCCAATCACAGATTAGCATGAAAAAAAATGAAATACATTGAGTCCAATGTAGGAGATTCTGCCCTGCGGAACACAGCAGGCACCCGTCCTCCTCTGTCCCCCACTCCCCCTCCACCAATTGCCCCCCCACCACTTCACACACTGCTCTTTCTCCTCCCGCCCTGCAGGTGTCGCTGTTGAAGCATTTTAAACAGAATTTCAGTAATGGATTTTTTCCAAAGAAGAGAGAAAAAATACTTTATAAATAATACTGAGATTTGTAATGGTTTATTTCAACCAAATATTCTTTGTTATATTTTGATCTCCCTTTTGCCTCTCAAAAAATAGAGGAGAATCAACCTCCTCTGCCTCTATGGACCAGCCTCCACTGATGTACATACTCATGCTCCATGCATTCACACAAATGCATTCAGACAAACATATATATGGTGTCCATGTGTATTTATGCATCAAAATACTGCAAATGTACACATATGCATATACATATGTGCACTATTAGCACTCAGTGTCTCTCTTTTCCTACAAGCTAATCTTCCTAAGACAGAAGCAGACACAGACAGAGTAAGCGTCGCTTCTTTTGATGCCATGGCTTTGATTAGTGATGGGTGTATCCATGGTGACAGAGCCAGAGTTGATCAGCCTGATCAATCATTTTGACATTAAGAGACTCCTACCACCCCTCCTACAGCACACGCGTGCACGCGCACACACACACACACACACACACACACACGCGCGCAGACACAACACAGGCAAATATATTCTGTTATTGAATTAGTCTAAAACGGAAATAATTCTGTGATAAATGAATTTGTGGTGCTTGTGCATTTATGAATTAATGCTTAATGACCTTATTAAATACATACATCCCACATAATGTATCTGTGTACACACATGCTTTAAAGAGGCAGTTCACACACACACGCGCACGCACACAAAGAACTGGGACAATCCTAGTCCTATGATGATAAATACACACCCGGGAGTTTTAGGAAGCAGCTTTGTTGTTGGTAAACACTGCAGTTCTCAAAACGCCCATTTACCCGACTCTACTTGTCGTTTATTCTCTTTTCCTCTCCACCTGTCTCCTCTAATCTTTTCCTTTTTCATATCTTCTTTGCTCTGCTCCTACCTGTTTATATTTGTGCTTTTTGCGCCACTGGCTGCAGGGATTAAAGTCGGTGATGTCGGTCGGCTGGTTCCTTCTCCTCCATTCATTCCTCCCATCCACTCTACAACTCATAAGTCCTCCCTTCTATTTCCCACTCTCTCCTCCAACCTTCTCCTGTCTTGATTATACATACTAAATGATATTTTTAATTTCATATAACCACTGTAAAGCTGCATTAAAAGGCTCACCGACCAAGCAAATTGAGATATCAACTCTTTTCCATTTCCACTCTTGCATGGCATTAAATTGTCTCGTCTAGATCATTCTCTCTTGCTCTTACACACACACACACACACACTCACACATACACAAAGAGCTGTAAACACAGACATGTGAATCTCACATGTGCACCAGCGTTTATGAGCATTCAAACACACCAATATGAGGTCAATTTGAACCCATTTCACCCTACGATATATAACTTGCTGTAATTGCCGGATTTCACTTCTCTCCAGAGTAAACAGACCAGAATCAATACGCTCCCAATTCAATCAAATGTAAATAGAAACTGCACTGCATTTGCTATTAACAGAGTATTAATCTTAATCATTTCTTCATGGACTGAAACATCACAACTTTTACTCAGGCTGAAAGTTTTTTCACACTTTGATTTAAAAGGAAAAACTGTTTTTCTAAACCTTTTGAAATCAAAGTTAATTAACTTGTAGTGGCCACAGCCAGTGCAATTTAAAACTCAACTGCTTCTTTGATAATTTACACTCGCAATGCTAATAGCCCAGTGGTTCATACCTTCAAGCCAAACTAAACTACTAACTGACAAACCAACCAATTAAAGAGGTGGTCCCTGATCCTGTTAAAATTGAATCATTAAATAGGAAGTTCAAACACTAAACCAACAACATTAGTCCTCCATGAATAATAACAAGTTACAATATTGATTTAATTACCAAGCCAGTGATTCAAGCAGCCATGACATGCAAATACACATGCACATCAAGACCAAATTCCAATTATATTTCCTCTTTGCATATATAGAACCACACAGCAATTAAAATAATTTCATTAACTTGCTGTCTCCTGAATTCCCCGCTCCTTTTTTTTCCACGGGAGAGTAAATTGAAGAGAAATACATTCTTATCGTATGCAGCTAGTTAGAAAGCCATAGCTCTCGGCTATGAGTAAGAGAGGGGGCAAGAGGGAGAAATTAATAGTTGTGGAAAAGTGTAGCATTTTCAGGCAAATGCAGTGGAACTAATGAGGCTCTTGTTTGGAACAAAAGATCCACGGCCTGCTGTTTGTGGGAGGAAAGCATGGATTATTTTACTAAGTAGAAAACAGAGGAAGGAGAACGCAAACATAGAGGAAAGATTAGCCGTATTCACCTAAACTGTATTTTGTTTTCTGTCTTCTGAGCTGTGAGCAGGTCCACCAAAAAATGATGTTCCCTTCTCGAATTTTCTATTCTAATGATTCAATAGTAAAACAAATCTATTATTTCAAAAGAGAAAATGCAAAAATTTGAGAAAAGTGTGTAAATATGGTTCTTTTCTTTCCTAATTTTCACTCCTAATTTGCTGATAATCTTAGGGGGGTCGCAGAACTTCTAATCTACACTGAAATACTTAATACAATGTGAAATTGTAGATATTAAAATCCAAACATAAGCAGATAAAACTCCACTGACTACAGCTGACACCTCTGTGGCATCCAGACACAAAATTTCACAAACTAAGAAAAATCTGCCCTTATATTATTTGTCAGTTTGTGGTTCACCAAGCATTACAGGTGTTATTTCATGACATGTTGGTGATTATTATTTTACATACTTTCTTTCCCTCAACTCGTCTTCTTCAATTTTGGCCATTGATTTGCCAGAAATACTTTTGTCTTCGCCAGAGAAAACAGTGCTGTAATGGTTTCAAAAAACTTCAAAAATTTCATCAGCTACCACCGAAAGATTCACAAAGACTGACAACGTGGGTGCACTTCACTGGTGTACCGAGGCCATTGTTGACGCCGAAATCTTATGCAACAGATTTTCCCTATAAAACAGTTTTTTTACTGCACCACATTGCATCTAGAGAGAAAAGTCCTTGTTGTTTTATTCTGAGAGACAAACAAAAATACTGTTTATCAATAATGCTGTACATTACTCTCTACTGTTGCTACCCTGGAAATTTCAATGGGATGTCACATATTCATGTTTGGACAGCTGCCTCCAAAAATATGAAGAAAAAAACAACACTGAACAACAAAACACATCTAGAAATGTAGGATATATATATTAAAATAGCTGTTGGAATGTTTCAGGGTGGAGATTTACTTAATGTGTGCAAGCAGTCACTTGTTGATACAGCTTTGTGTGCATATTTTCATGAATAAATGAATGCACAAGCCTTCATGTATTCATGTATTCGTATGTGTGTGTGTGTGTGTGTGTGTGTGTGTGTGTGTGAGCATGTCTGTGGCAGTGAAATATTTTCCGCGTGGAGACATTCAATAAGCCTGGCATGTACAGCCAGCAGCAGGTGTGCATTATACGAACACAGGCACAGGGCAAAACCCCTCCCTATACATCCCAAACTGAACAGAGAAACTGAAAAAAGACCTGCAGAGAGAGTAAAAGAAGAAAGGAATACAGAATGAGGGAAGGACAGGAGAAAGGGAGAGATAGAGAACTCCTGCAGCTATCTTTCTTCCCTGCCATCTGAAGAGCCCAGAGGAAGATAGGAGATGAATATTGAAGATCCTCCTCCCACTCTTAACTCTGCCTCTCTCTCGCTCTCCCTCTCACTTGTTTCTCCTGAATGCTTTTCTCTTTAATTCGCTTTCTTTCATTGGTGCCTTCCCTCCTTCTCAAGCTGATGCTCTGTGTCTGTGCTCTGGTCCTCTTTTGGTCAATTTTCTGCAGTTTTCATTTTACTTCCTTCACTTGTATCTTCCCTCCTTCTCTCCTCTTGTCTTTATCAGGTTATTGACCACAATTCACCCCACACTCCCCTTCCCTTCTCTATTTCTTCATCCATCTCCCGCTTACTTGCACTCTCTCACTTCCATCTAAAGCTAACCCCACTAAAATCCCCACAATCATCCCTCACTGTGGGCTTTGCCTCCATTTTCTTGAAGCCCATTTTTCTCTGTTTCTTTCAACTGACACCAATCTCTCCATCCCTTTCTTCTAATCACCATTTTTCTTTTTCTGCTGCTCTGTGTCTGGTTATTTATTGATAAGCTGTATTACGGTTTCTTTCTTGTGGATATGTTGTTCTCTGTGTGTGTGTGTGTGTGTGTGTGTGTGTATGAGCCCAGTTATGCCACTGGAGCTCTGCCCTTCACACAAGATCAATTAGTCTCACACACACAAAAGTCAGTGGGGAATAATGTTGAGTTTGAGTGATGGAAAGTGAAACGCACTGCAGGAGGAGGTAAGGGCGTGTGAGGATTAGAGATATTAAACTAGAAGAAAAGTAGAGTTTTGATGCAATTCATTGTAATCTGATATGTAGACTTCAGGACTTTAGATTTATTTATAAATCTACTATCTGTATTTGATTCACTAATCTTAAAACTTCTGTTAGAAGTGCATTTGTTGAGAAATTTTGTCTGTTTATTACAGGTGCTTTTGTGTTCTCCCTTTCTTCTCTTTGTCTGTTCACACATTTTTTTCTTCTTCTATGTCTGACTCTCTCTGATGGCCCTGCAAATTCTTCCTTTCCTCTTGTCTCATTTTATATATCTGCTCACTTCACTTTCACCTTCTTGTTTGATTTCTCCTCTCCATTGTTCCTTTCTTGTCAACCTATAGTCTAATATTCTACTTTTAAATACAAAATAATTTAGTTGCCACCTCATTCAGGCAAAATAAACAAAGGTATTTGGCTAGAAGATTTGCACATATTTAGGTAGCAAGTTGGCTACAGAATAAAGCACCATTTAAACATTATGTTTTCCACATTACTCAATGGATTTAAGTTTCTCAATTTTGATGTTTTAGTCAGATCCATTTTTTTTTTTGTTGATGGTTGTCATTCATGTTAGTAAGTGACATGTCTCCGGCTCCGGTTTGAACACCGTTGAGGTCCTAAAACTGCCATGCATGCCCAGATTTAACTGAAATGTGAGTTGCTTGCGTGCAAGAATAACAACAATAACATAATTTGTGCAACAGTCAAATCATAAACATGGATGACATGGTTGTGATAGCATACATGTCCGTAATTATTTGTTGTGGAGTTCAGCAGACAATACAGATAACAAGGATGAGGATGAGAACGAGAAGGAAACATGTTTATGGTCCACCTACCCAGGAGTCTCTACTTATTTGCCTGATTAGACCTCTTCTGGGGACTGTGTAGGCTTCTACAGCCTGTACTTGACTGACATCTATATGACCCGCTGTTTAGTTTTGTTTCACCCATTAAAGGTTACGCCTTTACCATTCTTATTGGCTCATGAAGTTGAAGCATGAAACATGAAGCATGGTGACCTCACATAATTACAACATGCTTCGCCCACTTTGAACCTGTGCACATGCTTAATTAGCCAGAACAAGTGAAAACACCGGTGTGAGTGTGCAGCACCTTTAGCAAACCAACCCTGAGCCTTATTAGGAGCTTTATTGCTCCTGGGCAGGAATAATAGAGGGAAATCCTTGTCTCCTTTATCAGGCCAAAGAGTCAGATCTAGTGCATTGAGAAATCTCATCAGTGTTGAGCCTTTCGACACTCAATCTCAAAAACAAAAAAGCATCCGTTTTAAGTCATCTTGAGATTACTGTGATATACCCAAGTTACTCGAATCTCCACACATAATCTGTCTGAGACTCTCCCTCATTTTCAATGTTATAAATGGGGGAGAGTTTTCAGTGTTTCAGTGTTGCCTGGTGCAAAATACTGTCTTGAGGACTTGTGATGAAGGCATCAGGATTGGGTAGCAACCCAAATCTTTGAAGTATTAACTTTGAAGTAATAATTTGCGTTGGTAAAGAATTATTTGAGTCTGGCTCAACTAAAAGGAGTTGCACATCAAATGCACTTTGGATGAGTTACTCTTGTCCGTTTCTTCACATTGCTTTTCATACTGAATTCAAGGAGGAGAGTCACTAAATCCCAGTGCATATCCATGTTTAAAGGCGGAGGAAGTTTTTCCCCTTTAATCTTAGCACATAAAAGTCATCAATCAGTGAAACTTACATGTTTGTAGTTTTCCCCATATGACAATGTCCTCCCTAAGCCACACACACCTAGACACACACACACACACATACACACACACAAACACACCTGTATGCTGGAAGTGTCTTCTCCCCGTATCCCACAGCTTCCTCCCAGTGTCCCAGCTGAATGGAGGCATCTACAGCCATGTCTGTCATCCTGAGCTTGTACAGATTTTCTTCAGGCATGTCACCACCAACAGTTGATAACAGATGTCTACAACTCTCTAATAGTGCTTGCCAATCTGGAAGTTCATTTAAGGAAGAGCAACATTTATATTGGATGCCCAAAAAAATGTAAAAATTAAAGCTGCACACTTGTATCTCTTGAGGGAAATTATTATTACTAAATTATCTATGAAGAGAACTTTGTATTTATTTGTTAGTATCATTTTGTTTAAAGGCTCATCTATTTATTTATCATATTGGCTTGATATATATATACTTTATCAGTTAATAAACCACCCAAACACACTACATTCAATATGGCAGCAACACCCTCAGTTCTCATTATTTCAGTGCAGTCAGCAAGGTTAAATGCCATCCATCAAGACCTGATTACACTCAAAGTCATCAGTGTTTAACATTTCTATCAGTTACAACACCATAACAGTGAACTGTGGGAAGTGGAGAAGCCTTGACCGATTTACAAGGAATCATGATCCTACGATGGGTGCTGAATGCTTAGTGTCCACTGGCTGTAGTGGATTTTGGAGGTAAAGGATACCCGACTCTGCTCTCAGTCCTTCCAGTTTGGGTAAAGCCTCCTTCAACAGGAGGCATGTTGCTTCTTCACCTGACAGCATGAGTCTGTCCTGGAAAACAGAGGAGAATGCATTCATGTCCCAAACAAACACACTCATGTATATGGCCTATATACACTGGCATACATAGCACCATTCTGAGGCGTGGATGAAGGGAACTTTAAAAGCGCATAGGACATAGCAAATTTATGAAAATTCTACTGTGAATACCCAAGTGTTAAAAGTTCCTGCCTTCTCTTTGTATGTCTAATCCCAGCTGACTGATAGCTGAGGGCAACCATCAATATTAAAGCACTAACTTTCTGCTGCGTGTGTGAGAGCATGCCTTTGTGTGACAGTTTTACAAAGTATTGCTGTGTAGGTGTTGCTTAAGCAGTGATTTAAAACATTTCCCATCATGCATTGTGTTTGAAGTGTCCTTAATTGCAACCTTGTCTGGCTAGAAAGGAGAGGGTACTAAAAAAAGAGTTAAAGGGAAAGAAACAGATGATCAAGAAAGAGACAAAGAAAGAAGGGAGGGGGAAACATGGCAATGGTTGGTCTATGGGTAATAAAATGGTAAAACAGGCTTTCATGGTATATATACACACAGTAGTACACAAACAGAGTACAAAAATGCAAACAAAAATCATCATGGCAATAAGAGGAGTTAATAAACATGACTAAACACCTACAGCCATGCTAGTAGCTCTGTGAGGCTGTACTTAGGCACAGTTAAATGCCAACATCAGCATGCTAACATGCTCATAGTTACAATGGTAACATGCCACTACAAAGAAGAGGTGAGTTTGTGAGAAATTACTCTAGCAGGCAATTGGTTGTAAACCAAAGTATTGGGCAAACTGAAAATTTGACCTGATGATGCTCCTAGAGCAAAAGTCAGAGGATCATCAAAGTCATTTGAATTAATCTACAAAGTACCTTGAATATCTGTAGCGAATTTCACAGCAATCATCTGATAATTGTCAAGATATTTCACTCTGAAGCACCAATGTTGACCAGCCAGTGGCACTAGAGGAAAGTCGGGGATCACCAAAGTCATAACTAAGTAATTACCATTAAAACCATGTGTTTTGTTGTCATATGCATCTTAACACATGCAAAGACACACATCTATATGCTGAAAGAAAAAAAGCAAACAAAAAACAACAGCACAGAAATGCCATCCCCCAGGTTTGATGTCAACAGTCATCTGTCACCATGACAACTTTGGGTCACAACCCAGCAGCCTGCCGTCATCATCAGAAGATTAAAGAGAGAGAGGGAAAAATGCGTTTGTTGCATGCAGAACAAAGGTGGATTGAATAAAATGAATGCCATTGTCCCAGAGAATCAACTGTGCGCTCACTCTTACCTTATCTCAAACACACACAGAGGCACACAAAAGATATTTTTAAGTGTGGTTGTGGTTGAGTGAGACTAAAGTGTCTTATATACAGCATACGGAGAACAAAGGTAGAAAAGAAGCAGATAGGTTAAGAGAAGCAAAAGAGAGAGAGAAATGAAAACATACGGATTGAGACAGAGACAGACACCGGAACACAAGGATGGAGTGGATTAAGATGGATGGAAAAGAAAACTGCCGGTGAAAGACAAGATAATTTTTCTCATTTTTCAGTAGGTGGTCAGAGAGGGAGACGAGGGCAACGAGCGAGAGAGAGAGAAAGAGAGAGAGCGAGAAAGGTATGGAGAGGTGGAGCGTGACAGAGTGACAGAGGAAGGCGGCAGGAGATAAGACAATAAGACAGAATGTGAGAGTGAAGGAGGAAAAGGAGGAGAGGACAGGAAAGGGTATGATGTAAAATGTTCTGCACCGATACACTGTCCAAACAGCATGGCAGAAGTGTGTGTGTGAGTGTATGCATGTGTGTGTTTGAACTCCTGGTCTTGCTAGAAACACAAGTTTTACACCTTTGGAGGGAAATTGTGGTTAGGTTTAGGTTAGGGAATGAGAATTGTGAGAATGGCCTTAATGTGAAGGCAACAATAGCTAAGTTTACATGCACACCCATGATCAAATCATAATGTCTTTAATGCAGTAATATATGAGAATGAGTAAGATATGTGAAGTACTCCCCAACCTGGATCCATTATTGAAGGACATTTTAGCCATTTAAACCACTCTAGAGGAATTTCTATTGGAGTTTTTCATGTTGCAATATACCTGCGTGCAATCTAACTACTTGACTGCACATGCCACAGATGTTTCTCTGTTGGTACTCCTCAGTGTCACTTTCACCATTTCATCACTTAAAAAAGACTCTCAACAAAGTTCCTGTCTGTGCTGTAAGTGGTGCTAACAGATATTTTTCAAATGTTGCATCCATTTCTGCAAAAAATACTTTGTACTGTAACTGTACATGCTCTGCAACAAAGTCACAACTGTTAACCACAGCAGCATAAAGAGAACAAAAAGATCCGGTATGATGTTCTATACTTAAAGGAAACTCAGATATTGTAATATAATTTGGGGTGTCATCAGAAAATGACTGGACTGCGGTCAATAGCAACATCTGTATCATTATGGTCATGTAAACTCAGCCAGAGACAGTTGTGTGTTTGTGAATGAATGACAGTTGTGTAGATGGTCAAAACCCTGAAATTTCAGCGGTGACTGTGGTAGGGTAATTTGTTGTGTGTCTTACTGTGTCTTGAGAGTCACATCGCTGGCAGTGGCAGGTGAAATGGTACTGGTCCTTCAGCTGTCTCTGTCGATCCTCAGTCAATGACAACGTCTCTATGTAACTTATAGTTAGCTGGACACAGAGACAACAGTTTGGTTTAAGATGTCTTTTTGTACATTTATTTATTTATTGTTGATTTAGCCTTTGTGTTATATTACAGATTTTAGTGAAATGCATTTAATTTGGAAATTAAATTCTGTAAATTCAGTGCAGAAGATACTGTAACGGTACAGTGTGAGTGTATTTGCTGTATGTGTGTGTCTTAGTCCAGATGGCATGGATGCATCTCATTACACAGTCAGGAGGGATAGTGAAGTATGGAAAATGAAAGAAGACACTGCCAAGTTAGGAGTTGTCATTATGCTTGTGTTGCAGTGATCTGATGAATTCTTTAATCAAGTTGATCGTAGTTCCATTACCATGTCTTATTACTTGTGCAATAAAATTCACAGGAAATTATATTAGTGATGATACATCCATAGTAGACATACACTAGTTCTTAGTTTCAGATTATTTATGATTTGAAACTGCCTCAGGCGTTGGCTTCTCCATCAATAAACGTTCAATAAATATTCTTCATTAAAGGACATGGACATAAAAGCGGAGGCAACGTCACAGTCGATAAAATAAAAACAGTCATTCTCCATGTTGTTAATGTTGTGAAGGCGCAGTGTTTTTTTTTTTAATCTGCTCATACCTCCTCTTCAGGGTTGATATCCCGAACAGCTCTGAGCCGTAGTTTTGTTCCTTCAAACACCATCACACAGTTTGGCCTACAGTCATGGTTTAGCAGAGATAAACTGGAAGAGAGCAAATAAGATGATGAGGGACAAGAGGGAGAGATGGCACCAGAGGGTGGGAGGAGGAATGAGTGAAGGCAAATTGAAACAGAGGAGAAGAAACAGAGTAGTGGAGGGGGGAAGAGAAGATGAATGAAGCAAAAACAAAAGGGTAAAGAGAGAAAAGAAACAGACAGCAGGACGGAGAGAAAGGGGGAAATGAGGAGAAAACAAAGGAAAATGAATGTATCTGTGATTAAATGTCTAACTTTCAAACCCTTCCTGGCAAATCTGATGTGTGTGTGTGTGTGTGTGTGTGTGTGTGTGTGTGTGTGTTTCTAAACCATGCAGACTGGCAGCTCTTTCTCTTTAAAAACACAGTGTTAATCCTTAATCATAGTACATCTGCAGCACACTAAATAAGCGGAACAGAGACAGAGAGCGCTTGATAACACATGATAATACAATGAGAACCGCATCCTGCTGAGTCACAGATGCATGTCCAACAGTTTTGGGACCCATTGAGACCCAGGTTGACTGAAATGATTATTTGTGCCAACATATTTATGGAAGAGAAAACACATGTTAAGTGACATATCTCCCTCAAGATTTCCATCGATCTATCAGATAGTTTAGTGTGACGGCTGTGGGATATTGAGTGTCTTTTACCCCTGTATCCAAGGTGCTGTTAAGGGGTTAAATATCATCTGGCAACGTGACTCATAACTTGAATCCTGCACAAGACTAAGAGCTCAAAGGAAGCAAACACATACAAATACAGATAATTCCCTGCACAGTGTGACAAAATGAGCACTCTGCCTCTGCCATAACAAATGTCACTATTCATTTCTCTCAGTCTGTCAATCTCACATAAACACACACACACACACACACACACACACACACACACACACATCAAGAAAAGATGGGTACTCCACTTCTGTCACAACAAAGGCTTTTGACTCATTTTCCAAATTTGTAACTCAAGCTGTCCTCTTACTCAGCCACAAGCACACTTTTTTCTGACAACAGTGCCGGCATCAATCATCACCACTGATCCAAAAACTATAAACTATGTCTTCAGACAATATTATTGTGACGTATACAGTAACAACAAGGAAAAAACTCAGCAGAAATAGAACATTTTCTAGATGGCATCATATTATCCTCACTAACAAAAGACCAGACCAGCAGATATTTTAGATGCTCCATTAACATCCACAGAATCTGAAAAGGCACTAAAAACAATGTCAAACAGTAAAGTCACTGGACTAGATGGATTCCCCACTGAGTTTTATTAACACTTTTGGCAAACACTATCATCACTATTCACCAGAATGGCAGACAAGATAACCCCCCCACCCCCCCAAAAAACAAAAACAAATCCATCCCCTATGATATAACCACAGCACCTATCTCAGTTCTGCTTAAAACAAATAAGGAACCAGCTCACTGCATGAGTTACAGGCCCATTTCCTTATTAAACACTGATATCAAAATCACCAGCAAAGTACTAGCAACCTGAATGAGATCAGTTATCTCATCCCTAATTCACTCAGATCAAACAGGATTTATTAAAGGCAGACATTCATCAAATGATACACACTGTCTTTTCAACCTGAAGGGCAGCAATCATAACAAACTAATCTCACAAAACTTTACACTCCACAGAAGCACCAGACAAGGATGTCCACTCTTACCTTCACTATTTGCACTCTTTATCAAAACATTTGCAGCATATGTTACGCCAAAACAATAATATCACAGGCATCCGCACCAATAAGATAATACATAATATCAGACTATATGCAGACGATGTACTCCTATTCCTACAAAATCCAAATAAATCAATCAAAGAACTTACCAAAATCATCAATACATACTTCAACATCTCTGATTGTACAATAAACTGGAATAACCCATCATCCTACCAATACATGGAGATAGCTCTCATGCTTCATAACAAATCCCCCACCTACCACTTACTACTGACAACATCACATATTTAGGTATAAAATTCTCCCCCAAGCTGTCAGAGTTGTTACACCTTAGCTTCACCCCACTAATAAAAACAATACAAGACAACTTAAATCGATGGATGACATTGCCACTATCCATTATAGGACGTATTGCCACAATAAAGATGATGGTATTACCAAGAATCAGTTACTTCACAATGATCCCAACCAAACCCACAGCAAAATGGTTCAACACACTAGACACACTAATAACAACATTTTATTGGAAAAACAAAAAACCCAGAATAAAATTAACCATATTACAATCAGAACATCAAGGAGGCCTAGAAGCACCAAATGTCCAACACTACTACTTAACAAATCAATTGCAATACCTTATAATATGGATCTACGCAACCCATCACCACGATCTATGGCTTGATATAGAACAAACCAAATGCCAAGACATAGCAATTACAGACCTACCCTTCCTCAGTGACACAACCAAACACCACAACTGCTCCAAAAACACTGCAATTGCCACAACTTTGACAGCTTGGTATAAAGTCAATAAAATAAAATTAAAAAAAAACACTTCAATGTCACCTACTGCACAAACACCCATTCAGACTTCACTGCAAATTAGTCACCTTTTTGACCATAACACCTCATTAACATTCCAACAGCTAATTGACATATATGGCATTGAGAAACAACAATACTTACAATACATCCAATTAAAACATTCAATCAAGGCAAAAACGGATATCTCTAGCACACACCTGGAACAACTACCACTATAGGAAAGCATCAATAAAATTGTATTTGCATCTTCCACTGACTCTACCAATGCACCTCATATTCCAATAAATGACCACACTGATAACCACTTTTGGAATAAAATCTGTAATAACATCTTCAGCATGTCTAGACATTCTAACGTAAGGCTAATATAATACAAGATCATTCACATTCACATATGCACTCATTGTACACTCAACACAACTGACGACTACCTCCATGCACTCTGGCTCTGTCCACTGTTACAACATTTTTGGGAAGTAACCACCACACTATCCCTGTTCCTCGGCTGTAGCATTCCATTATCCTATTCCAAATCCACGCTTGCAATCTGGATATACTCATCACATGTTCAACACAAATCATAATATTCCTATTTGTAGTCCCAAGTATCGTATCATCGAGAAAACAATAGAACTAAACTGGAAGAGTAGGAAAAAAAAATCAACATTTCACAATGGTTGGATCTCCTAACACCACAGATATCAATGGAACAACAATCAGCTTTACAAAAAAGAACAACTTGAACAATTAAATAAAATATATTCAACAACAATCGGACCTATTCTGCTGTCGGTGAGCTAATGCCACAACACAAGAAAAGAAAAAAAAAAAAGTATGTGTATGTGGGAATGTGTGTGTATGTTTGAACAGAAAGAATTAATAATACTAAACCAAACCCATCCTACAAAACTTGACTGAAATGCATCCAAACCCAAACAGATCACGCCCTCCACTTATTTATTTTGTTTCTTTGAATTATTTCTCTGTTTTGTTTTGTTTACTGCCTGCTGTTACCTTTCTCTGTCCTTGTAGACCAATATCATCTCTTGTTATCTTTGTGTTTGTTAGGATGTCAATATTGTCTATATATGCATGCATTAATTGGTGAATTAAAAAAAAACAGTGTCAGCATCAAGACACTGATGCCAAACATAATTTTTTTTACTTCACATTGAGTGCATGAGAGATTTAATATTTTATATTATATAACTAACAGTAAAATCTTTGTATGATGTGTTTTCCACTGAGATTGTAGGGGCAGGATGCACTGTAACACAAGGAGGAAGTGGAAACTAATAAGATATCTGTGAGGGAGATTTAATGGGAGAGAGGCAGGTCTGTTCAGATTTTGGTTTTACTGACTAAATATACACCTACCTAAAGAGTAGTAGTGCACTGAATTCATACATATTTTAATGAATGATGTCCTTGACTGACAGTCCTGTAAACATACACTGAGTGGCCAGTTCATTAGAGAAACTAAATATTAGAAACAACTCTAAATGAACTAACCACAAACCACAGCCTCCATATAGTTGATTCAACACCTTTTTAAAACAGTTTGAACAAAAACTGAGCATCATAACCTTCATCAGGGCAGGATTTATTGAAGGCTGTTGTATCATTAAGCAACTGAGCGTATTAACCTTATAAGTGTTTCATTATGTTTAGCCTACACCTAATAAAGAATAAAAGCATGTAACTCATCAGCAACGAAATAGTGCCAGTTTACAAAGGTGGTTTTCATATATTGTGAAGTCCTCATGTGCATCTTTCCAGTGCTGAGGTTGTGAGTGTATGTGTTGATATTGTGATTTAAAAAACAAAAACAAAACTATTTTACCTCCCTGACCAATAAAAAGACATTTAATGTCACTGCACATATGGCTGGGAAAAAAATACTCAAGAGGTTTGTCTCTATTTATGACCCCCTCCATTACAGCTCCTCTCATTTATCATATTCATAGAGCAAAACAATGGCTGCAAGAGATAAAGACTGTGCGTGTGTGTGTGTGTGTGTGTGTGTGTGTGTGTGTGTGTGAGCCTTTGTAAAACCATCCGTCACCCCCTGGCTTTGTTCTGCGGTGGAGAAGTTGCAGGTTGAATATCGACTACAAATCAAGCCCGGCAAACGAAGCTTTTATCTGATGGAGAGTGGCTCATTAGCATACTAATTAGATTAATTAACTAAACCACATCTCGCATCAACAATATCTCTGCTCGCACTGACTGAAACCAACTGTTGCTGAGCTAAGAGAGTGAAATATCACATGGGTGTGAGAGTAAAGACAATGCAAAACTTTTAATTAAAAGTTAAATACATTCTTCCCTTTCTTACTGTCATCTATCTTTATTTCTAAGTAAGATTCTCTGTGTGTCTCACGCTTGTTTCGTCTCTTAAAAAGGCATCCAAATGAAAACTGAATGCTTTGCAAAGCTTTTATGTGAACTTGAATAACAAGTTGAATGGGGATCACCTGTGTGCAGTCAAGTTGTGACCAGTGACTTAAATACATCTGATACAGAAAGAGTTGTTTCCGTTGATCAGTTGATTACAATCATGTCTTCTGTGATTCAATGATGTAAAACAAGAAAACATGAAAACATTCTAAAGGGGTTAAAGCATTTTATAGCTGCTAGATAAAGGTGTTTTTAAAGCAGAATAACACTTAATTTGAGCAATTTAATGTTATTTCTATGGTCTGGGACAACAATTGAGACCAAATCCCTATAATTTTCCAAAATTATTCTTAAAAGTACTCTTTCAAACTCATCATTTTGACAGCTTCACAGGTTTGATTGTTATTTTCCTAGTTAAAGAAAAGCACAAACATTTTCATGTTTAATAAAAAATAATAGTAGAAACAGGCTGCTATGTGTCAAAGCCAATAGACCTTTTTCACAAAAGACATTTTGACATGTCAAAGAGGAAAAACACAGGTGCAAATAAAAAAATGAATGATGGTTGAATTCCATTTACAGTAGCTGCTTCAGTTTCAGGTTCCTAGTATTGTGCCTGCTGGCTCACTGTCACCCTGTCATGACTTACTGGGACACTTTAATAGAACAGAGCCATTAATGGTATTAGTAACACCTGTGCTTTTCCTACAATGACAAGTCAATATATCTGCTGTGAAAAAGGCCTGTACTGCTTTCAGTTTATGCCAAAGACTTTTTAAACAAATGACAAGACCTCAGAGTTTCACAGCACCAACATGTGACAGTCTCCTATGGAACTGAGACTAATGAAACTCTTTTAGTTGAAAGAGACAAACACTCTTGCTGCCGAACACCTTTGAGTTGTGTACAATGCAAATACATCTCCAGGGTCTTTGTATCATATTGTTAGCTCATCTGTTCTTCCTGTTTTCATTTCACTGCATCTCTGAGAGGATTTGGTTGTGGCTACAGATGGGTTTAACCTCCTCTGAGGTGATATGAAGTTCATAGTTGCGGCGGATTACAACAAGTGAACAAAGGTCTGTTATCAAACCAGCTGTGAATCGTTTTGCTCCTGATAAAGAGCTCCAAGGACGGGATTTAATATCCCTCATACTTTCAATGAGCTAATCAGCAGAGGCCAAGAGAAAACGATAGAGGGAGGGATGAGCTTACCGGAGACAGAGAGGAGAATGAGAAAGTCAGAAAAATAGAAAAACAGTTTTTGACACACAGCAGAGAGAGGCAAATGAATAAAGAGTGATGGGGTGAACAGAGGTGTAGCCTCACCAGTGTAATCCCTCTTTCTTCAGCAAACCCGTGGTTGCTAGGCAACCCAAAATATGAATAGGCAGGGGCACCATCCTGCGAACAGGCCCATCATTTATGGATGAGTTACAACACAAATCACACACACACACACTGACACAGACGCACATGGTTTGGCTAAGCTTTGGTAAAGCCACTGTGACCATCTGACATCTCAACACCGGCCAGATAAACTGGCTGGGATACCTGCTGTGTGCGTGTGTGTGTGAGTGTGTAGCAACACTAACAACATGTGCAACGACAGGCCAAATCCCACCCTGTTCAACCAGGACTCAATACAGGGATTACAGTACATAGCCCCTTACTGTGTGTGTGTGTGTTTCAATCTCGCTTGCCAGACCACAATCACATATCAGTTGGAGTCAAACCTCATATTCCACCATGTGCTCTCCATTTTCTCTTACCCCCGTCTTCCCCAAACAGCGTTATAATATTCTGTCAACATTCATTTTCAAGTTTTCCCTTCACAATAAAAAAATCACTTCCTCTCTTCCTTCCTTGTACTTCAAAGAACTGTCAGGAAAAAAGCGAGGGGAGCTGCGAGGGCTTTGAACGTGAGCGGGCAAGGGATGGGTGGGGTTGGTTGGGTTGTGGTGATCTGTCAGGTAACTACATTTAAATTTTGTGGCATTTTTATTGTATAAGTGAGAGATAGAGGTGCCATCTAAAAAACATTATAAGCTAAATTGAAAGTAATAAATCTTTTTGGATATGTATGCTGTGTGTGAATGTGTGTGTGTGTGTGTTACCTAGGATACAGCCCAACTCCGATCTCTTGCAGCTCTCCGTCACTGATGGTGAAACAGTTAGATGTCACCTAAAGGAGAGAAAGAGGGTGAAAAGTTGAGATGAGGGAGAAATTATTTGCTGAATTGCTTCAGGGAACCAACAGTACCTTTCATCACATGTTCTGAACATTTTTACATATCTTTGGCACCTGCAAAGCCCCGCTGGCACATCGAAGAAACATGACATGTTTTGAGATGAAGGCGCTTTTGAGCGTGTAAAACTATCATCTTCTTATTTTTGAGACAGGAAAATTCTTTCTTTCAAAGATAATAAAGATTTTTGAAAAAGAAAAGGCCTGAGCATGTTTTTTAAAAAAAATATCTTTCAATGATACAACATTTAATTTTTAATAGCACAAGTGAAATATTTCCTCAAGGTCCTGTGAGATGAGTGAGTAAATGTTTAAAGACAGTATTCATCAACAGCTATACAGAAGAAAGAAATACACCCAGTAATATCTTTGGAACAGAGCTGGTATGAAACCAATTTACCACCCTCAATATGACAGATATATGAGATGAATGGGAGTGCCTCCTTGCTACAACTCTAGTGCATTTTAAAGGATGTGAGGAAGAATTTGCAGCCAAATATTTCCTGAGCACCATTTTAAACATAGCGCTGTAGATTGTAATGCTTATTGCTGTTTAGATGAGGTAAAGGCATAAACTTCATTTCAAATTCTATAAGAAACTACATGATTTGTTTTCTATTACACAGTATAAAGTGAAGACTGCTATGTTTTAGAGCAGTTACACTGTAAATGACAAATAATGTTAAGAATGAAGATTTGTGTATGAAGTAGCAACACTAAGAAGCCTTCAGGGTTTGTTTGGTTATTTAGCAATGCTGGCTGCGTGGCTCGAGGGATGGCAATGTTGCCAGAACAGAACAGAAATTCATGATCACCAAAACATCTAAATTCTAATGACTTTAGTGATCCGCTCGTCTTTCATCTAGCAAGTCAAAGTCTTCATTTGTCTAACACTTTGGTCGACTTGTAAAACTAAAGAAATTCCTATCAGCCTCGGCTGTGCTTTATATTTAGTGCCAATTAGCAAATGTTAGCATTCCATCATGCTAACCTAAGATGGTAAACATGGTAAACATTATAGCTGCTACACATCGGCATGTCATTGTGAGCATGTTAGCATGCCGATGTTACCATCACAGAGCTGCTAGGATCTTAATCTTATATTTTTGGCCTCTACAATTCAGTGATTACTTCCCAGAAATAAAAGTTTCCGTTCCAGCCACAAATATCTTTACACCTGCATTAACTGATTTTTTGCACACTTGGGGGCAGCAGAAACAAGTTGTGAACACAAGACTGACATATAACTTTTAAGTAGATGTAGCAAACTTTTTAGCATTAGCATTTTAGCATTTAGCATTTACACTTCCAGCAGTTACAGAACAACATCACCATTCATTTGGAGTTGTGTCTTTCTTTTTTTTTTCTCTGAAAACAGCTGCTTGCTGCTGCTGAAAATGACGCCATGAGAGGGGTGAGAATGAACCAAAACAATAAAGTTGCAGCTGGACAGCTAAACAATGAGCTGAAACTTGCTATAAAGCTCCATAAAGCCAAGCTGCAGAGTCTGGTGATAATTCTCAGTAGGTTCATCACTATGAGCAACGCCCTTCACATTACACATTGTTATTTAATACATTGTTACTATAAAACATGTTTATTATAACTGCTTTAAGCAAGCAAACAAATGAAGTATTGAAAAACACGAATGTATCCAAATCTTTACACTCTGTTTGAAACATATGCAAGCAAATCCAACCTAACACTTGTTTATAAATCACATCACAAAATCTCACAAACTCTCCAGTCTTATCCTCAGAGAGCACACACTGGATTGAGCCAAATAATCTTCTTTCCAACATCTACAAGGCACAACTAGAACTATACTCACACAGTTATCATAAATCTACATAAACACTGTACGAGCTGTAACACTTGTGTGTATAAACCTACCACAATGCATCAAGGGTGGTCTGCATGATTTAAAGGACACATTTCAGAAATGAATTAATGAAAGAGCCAAAGCTTTTAGAGAAAAGAGGAGAGATTTCAAACGAGAGGGTGAGACTTGGTTTGCCTCTTTCAACTAACAGAAATAGCACAGAGATGGTTTGAATAAGGAAATGCCTGATGAAGTTGTTTAAGAGAGTGAGACAGAGAGATGATAAAAGGGAAAACAGCAATAAACACACTAAAACATAAAAAAAAGTTATCAAAGAAGTTACAGATATCTGACTGTCTTCAATCTGTCAATTACAGAGCTAGTGATGGTAAACAAGCGTGTTTGTGCGTGTGCTGGTGGTCGCGATGTGTTTGTGTGCGTGATGGGTTGCTGGTTTTTTTCTGTCCCATGCAGAACGTAGATAAATAATTGTAACTTTAGGAACATTAGTATTCAGACTGTCAGATAAAATTGTAGGGAGAAGCATGCAGACAGGGAGGGGCGGGGGAATAAGATTTATAGTGAACCACAGACAGATGTTCCCCATCCCACTGATATTCACACCAGAACCAGGACTCATCAAAATGAATCTGCAGTTGTAATGAACACCATTAGAGTCGGGCCTCATGGGAAATGAGGTTTTTTATGCAACTTAAACACCACAAAGCCAACAGGAGTGAAAGTGATTACACCAGAAAACACTAACACACACACACAAACATAAAAATACACAAAATCTTTGCCAAAATCTCCCACTTTAACACAAACACACACAAATCTTCCTTCGTCATCTCACACATACACTTACACTTCATTGTTATTCAGTCGCTTTCACAGACATCCATCACCTGTGCCATAAAACATGCATTAAAGTGGGGGGAGACAGATACATCATATACTAATACAGCAATATGTTATATACGAATTACAATACATCACAATAGAATAACAGTTAAGTGTTTTCATGTGATGTTTATGAAGTAGGTGTCACCACTAGAGGAAACACACAGATGGTTAGAAATTTGGCCAAAATGTTTTTTTTTACTGAGAGTAATACAATAAATTGAACAATTTGTTGATCCACAGAAAATTAATCTGCAACTATGTTGGTCATCAATAGATCGTTTCAGGCATTTTTCAAGCAAAAAAACGGTTTTCAGTTTCTAAAATGTGAGGATGTGCTGCTTTTCTTCATCATACTGCATATAATAAACTGAATATCTTTGGGATTTGGACTGTTGGTCAGAAATTAAGATTGGCATTTTTTTTCAAATTTTTTGTGACATTTCATGAAAAAAACATAATTATTCAAGAAAATAATCTGTAAATTAATCAATAAGGAAAATAATAATTAGTTGCAGCCCTAGAATTAATATATGGTAAATGCTTTGATATGCAATGCTTTTTATATATTAACACTGTATGTATGGTGTTTTGTTGTATGTGTGTTGCACGCCCCCAACACACACATACCCCCTTCATGCAGGAGATAACTAAACGTGCAGTGGACACATTGATATGAGCCTGCAGTCACAGGTTAATCTGTGTATAACCACTTAAACACTTGAGTGTGGAACTGCAATTCCAACACATAAGTGCTAAATCACAGAAATACACACAATCAGGTAGCAAATAAAGTGAAGAGGAGGGTCAAGAAACCTTGCTGGACCACAAGCATCAACCTTTTCAGATCAACTGGCATTCAGAGAGAGTGCACAAGTGGCTGAGTGAGCGAGAGCAAAGAGTACTACGACTTAAACTTAAATTAATTTAAATTTCCTTTGCCCACGTCGTACACTGGTCTCCTTTATAAAGCTTTGAGTCTCCCACAGTTTTCACCTTATTAGGAAAAGGCAGCATGGGTTAGTGGCAGCAGGGATAAAGGGACGGTCATGCAGAGAAAACAGAAAGGATGGTTCTGAGAGGAGGGAGGGGGGTGATGAAGTGAAGTGAAAATTTAAACAAACAGGGCACTCAGCTGGGCATAGATCTCTCTCTGTCACACACACACACACACACACACACACACACACACACACACACACACACACGCACACACACACACACAAATACACATACACTAACTCTCTCTCAGGGGATGAGAATCACTCTAGCAGAACATCCACATCTGCAGAGCCGGCTGGTAAACGCCTTTGGCATCCCTCACACTCACATACTCACACACATACATATATAAGGAGGCCTCCCTGCTTTACACAAATGGTACACAAAATAGTTCCTATAGTTATATGTATAGAATAGTTTCTATCTGACTCCCACACCTTCATCTGACCCCCTTCATCTCTCCTTGTCTGGATCAAAGTAAAGTAACAGTAACAATCCTTCTACAGAGGCAGCAGCTCTCATCACTGTACTGTACAACATGATCTGTTGCAGCTGTTGTCACCAGATAGAAGAATTCACCTCATAAATTATCAATAGACACTTTGAACTGCTCCTTAATCTCAACACTGTTGCTCTGTTTGTTGACAACTGATGCCAAATTAAGTTAAACTACAGCAAACGCAGGCTCAGTCTGATTCCATCTACTACACCCTCATTCTATCCTGCAGGGTTCACCATGTTGAGAGCTATCCCAAATGAGTTATATACAATTCTTCAACACTACATGTGCACCTTTGCTGATTTACAACACTCCACTAGCCCTAAACAGAAACATCGCTGCAGGACAATGCTCAAATATTATTTTCAAACATTTGCTACATTTTCCTTACATTGCTTTTCAGAGTTACTTTAGACAACAGCTGGAACAATTAGTCAATTGATAGAAAATGAGTCTGCAACAGTTTTAGTAATTACCTAATTAAGTCATTTTTTCAGCAAAAATGCCCTACAAAGTCTAGTTCCAGCTTCTCAAATGGGAATATTTAAAGGTGTTCCTTGTCTTTTATGATAGTAAACTGAATGAATATCTTTGGGTTACAGACTGTTACAATTTGAATATGTCATCTTAGGCTCTGGGAGATTATGATGGGCAGTATTATGACAAGACCAAATGATTAATCAATGAATCTAGAAAATAACTGGCAGATTTATCATTGCTTTATTGTTAGTTGCAGCCCAACATTAGTTACACCTACAGAATATGCAGTGAGATCACTTTCTTTAAAAAAAAAAAAAAAAAAAAAAGAAGGTGAGTATCACCTGTATGAATTCTATGAATTCTTTTTATCTATTGTATCTATCTTTAAAAAAACGAGTGCAGAGTGTCGTCTATAAGATATCCTCACTGCTTTGAGCATGCAAAGAACTAGCACATAATACAACACAACCTCTAGGTGAGCATGTATCCATCAGTAACCATGGTGATGGCTGTTTTCTCCTTATGATGAGAGTGGTAAGTGCGACCCACAGTTGACCTGTTTATTTATAACCTCCCCATTAATAAAGAGAGAGAGAGAGAGAGACTGCTGCGAGAATGAGTTCCTTTGAGGTGACACTCTGTGGGGAGGGATGAATTTGGGAGAAGGTCAGGAGAAGGTCAGAGAGAGAGATGTTAATGTCTAGAGGGCTACTTTATACCCATCTTGAGTGAATGAATTGCTTTTCACGAAATGAAGTGAAAGGAGCTCTCCAGCAAATAAAAGAGCTGAAATTCTTAACAGCAGGTTCTTAATGCGAATTATGGGCCTGATATGACTCAGCTACTGTCTTACCCAATGTGGAGAATTACACGATTTACTGCATTTGTACAAAAGAAACCGAGGCATGCATTTTTTGGAAGGGTTTTCATGGCATTTAATTAGTTCCAAAACCCGCACACATAAAAACCAGGCACGTGATACAAGTGCACAGAACAGTATCCGCAAGCGGAAAAGCATCCTCGCGAGAGAGCATTTCTGCTCTGTGTGCACAAATGTGGTCCTGCGAGTACGGTGTTGTGATGAGCATGAACTTGACCCTCCCTAAGACTTGGAGGCAGAAATGGAATAGACAGTCCGCTCCTTTGATTGGTCACTTAGAATACTGACCATGACCTTTGATTGGCTGTTTGGTTTGATCACTGACACAGTGGAAGACAAGCGGTTGTCTGAGAGATCAAAGGGAAACATAAATAATGATATTTAGTGGCTGATTCTCCGTTTTTTACCACTTACACTAATGGAAAAATGTTAGGCATCGTAGCAAAAGCCTTAACACAGTTTAAACCCACTTTCAGATTTGTGAAACCTTTATTCTATTTGTGAAAACACAAAAAAGGGCGATTTCACTAATTTTGCGGCTAGAAATTCACATCACGATTCCACATCTCACCAGAGGTAGAAAAGAAATTGCCCTTTTTCAGTCCTTTTTCACAAATCTGAAACTGTGTTTTAATGAGTCTCTGGAGTCTCCTTGATAATCTATCTGGACCTGGTCTAATGTGGTCTGGATGGAAAAAAAATAGTGAAATTGCCCTTTTTTCTGTTTTCATAAGCAAAATAAAGGTTTCACAAATCTGAAAGTGTGTTTAAATAGGCTTTTCATAAGTGACTGCCTGTCTTCCACTTTGTCAGTGATCAAACCAAACAGCCAATCAAAGGTCTGCCTCCAAAGTCTCAAAACTCAACTTGACGAGCGAGCGAGAGTTGAGCAGTTGCAAGCATGTATGGAGGGTCAAGCTCACGCTAGTCAAAGCCCCGTGCTTGCGGGACCACATTTGTGCACATGGAGCAGAAATGCTTTCTCGCGAGGATACTTTTCCACCCGCGGATACTGTTCTGTGCACTCGTATCACGTGCACATGCCTGGTTTTTATGTGCGTGGGTTTTGAAACTAATTAAACGCTATAGGTTTTCTTCAAAATGTCAGTCCCCACATCCATTCATTTGCTCATTTATTTTTCTGCCTGTCACACACAATATTTCTGCTGATTATATTTGGATGAATCTTGGAGAGATGATGAATGTGAGATAGAGGAATAGAGGCAAAAACAGGCGAATGAGTGAAGGGAGAGGTGAGCAGCCTGTGATGTGGAAAATGGAAAAAAAAAAGATCAAAAGCAGCCTGTCTCCAAAATGTCATCTTCTGTGAGGGGAATAAAAAACAAAAAAAATGCATTTCTTCATGCTTTTGATGCATTTTGGACTTACTGTAGGTTAACATTTAATAACTGCTACAGTAGGATGTGGAGAGATAAATAAGTACTACACTGAATTTAAGATCTCCTTTCCACTAAAAAGAAAATATTGATTAAAAATGAGTTTTTTAGTCTGTTGATTTATCTATTTTCCTGTGCTTTCATCTGCCAGTGCCTGTTAATTTACTCAACTCATGCATGTAAATACAGACCTATAAACTTTAAGAATTGACACCTAATTTACTTGAGAGTCTTGCCTATCTGAGTCTTGTTTAGAATCTCTTTATGCCTCTTCAAATGTTTTGGCTAAATGGAAAAAGTCAATGATGTTTTAATTTCATAACTTCAACATCAAACCCCCAAAATCAAACTTAACTCAAAATGTTCAGACTTTCCTGTCAAACCATGCAGGCAAAAGCTGTAAAATCTGGCAGAACAGATTTTCACCACCCCTGAACAGACCACAGTGTCCACTACTCATCTTCTTCACCACCTGAACAGCTTTTCATAAATTAGAAAGGGGTCAAAAGTTGAAAAATGTCAACTACATGCATATGAGGGCAGATTTGCCTGGCAACTCTGAAGTCATTTGCTGAAAACTGCGAAAGGAAAAGTGATGCAGTGGTGGGTTATGACGTTTAGTCTTTGCAGATGTGGATACACATCTGTGGAGTACATTATTAATGCAGTTCCTGGGATTTTTTTTTTTTGTATTTCCCTCCAAGATGATGGATACAAACAAAACAAAAAAGTGCGATTTTGCAAAAAAGTCACACAAATTGATGTCATAGGTTGCTTATTTACACAATATTAATAAGCAGCCTGCAGGTGTTGACAAGCCCACAGCGACCAGTACAAAGTACTGGCTGAATTTAAATTTTGAACTGATAATATCGGTATATCAAAAATGAAAGAATCACCAAAGTTATTACATTTCATCCTGTGGGGGACATGAATGTATATATCAAATTTCATAGCTATCCATCAAAGTAGTGTTGTGCAATGACCAGAATGAAACTATAGATATATGAAGCATCTTAACAATGCAGCCTGCACTGGATTTAACTACTGAGATGAAATGAGTGTAGATGTGATTAAATCACAAACTAAACTTGCCCATCGATTGCTGCTGCAAGACAAGAACAGGAAGACACTGGGGTGTCTACACTAACCTGTATGGTCACAGTAAACTCCAGTCAGCAGCGGGACTTGCACTGTGAATGTGTGCGCTGACATTAAGTATTCATGGAGGGAGGGGCAGATCAAAATGATTTCACTGACATTTTGGAAACATACACGGGTGGCACATTTCTAAGTGGATGGATGGGGGTTTGGGACGGTGGGGAGCGGGAGGTCTTGTCATCTCATATCGGAGGAGTTGGACTGGTTTGCTTTGTCCCGTCATGTCAGTTCAAAAAAACGTGTGACTGGATGGTTTATGTCTTTAATGTTGTTGGAATCGGTTCAATTACTGTCAATCTGGGATAAACTACAAAGGCCATCAGACGCAATCAAAGGCCGCGTCTGTGTGTGTGTGGGCGTGTGCGTGTGTGTGTGTGTGTGTGTGTGTGTGTGTGTGTGTGTGTGTGTGTGTGTGTGTGTGTGTGTGTGTGTGTGTGTGTGTGTGTGTGCACAAATAATGCTTTGATAAAGTATTTATGACCCAATCATGGTTCTTTCATCTCTCAATAGACAGGCAAACACATTGACAGAATTACTCATAAAAAAGTGAGGCTAAACATCATCTACTAGTTCATGTTCACTGTCTTGTGCACATAAACAGAAAAAAAACACTCAACTGTTTTTTTTTTTAAAGCTTTAATTATCTTTTATTTCTCTTTCTGTCTCAGCTCTCATTTTTGTTACCTTTCTGTCACTCTAATTGGGCCAAAGTTCCAAAATAAGCAGATGTACAGAGATAAAAAAAAATGCTTTTTTTTTTCATGTTTCTACAAAGATTTCTTACTTGAATTGATTGCAGTGTATAAGAGGTCAGACACACTGAGGATGATCATAAAAAAAAAAATCGTAATACATGCAGAGTCATATCATGTTTCAAATCTCATATTAAAAACAAACTGTTTTATCATATATATATATATACATAATGACAGCACAGCAAGCACATTATGGATTATAATATACATTTCCATACTGCTGATGGTCTGGCATGTCATCATCGCAGAAGTAGAAGCATGAAAGTGAAGTCTCCAAAACATTCTCTATGTCAGATTGGCACAGATACTGACCTTGTTTAGTGGATCAGGTATTAGCCATGACATGATTGATCCACATTAAATACAGTTTCTTTGTCAATGTCATTAGAATATTCAGTGTTTCCAATATCAGTCACAGTCATTCAACCACCAACTCAGTTTTTAGCACCACAGCAATCCCTAACCTCATGTTACCTTATATAAAATTGTTCCAATAACTCACATACAGTCAAGCATACTGTACAGATTTTAAATATGGGAAAAGGAAAGCACTGGTATGGAAGTTGCACTCGGTATCTGAAGATTCTCTGAGCTGAGATATCAAGAATTGGTATCGGGAGAGAAAAAGTTGGATCGGTGCATCCCTGACCCTAAACACTACACTCCATCAAGATTTAATCTATCTGTTATGTGAATATGAACCTCCTAAAACATTGTTTTCCACTGGTAGGCCTCTATTTGGTTAGTCATGAACTGCTAGAGCTGCAGAACAGCAGTGTGGATGGATGTGAGTCCCGACCTGCTGCTGCTAGAGACACACAGTTCGCTGTTAGGTCACCTTCTCTATTGACTGAATGGTGGTGACAGACTGGCTCTGTCCTGATGAGATGACCCCTGAGGTGCAGCCAGCTAACTTTCCTCTGTGAACCAGCTGCCACAGAGTGCACTGTGTGTGTGTGTATGTGTGTGTGCTGAAAGGCAGTGAGATGTGCTTGTACACTGCTGGCAGAGAGCACCTGTCAAGTGCTACAGTGACAATCCACAGTATTATTTTATAGCCTGAGGTCTGAGCTTGAGTTATGGTACCATCTGAAGGATGCTTAAATTAAATCAGTGTCCAGCTGCTCTGCAGACTGGACAGCTGACAGTGCAGTTTAGCAAAATGTGATCCCAGTGCTCCACACCTGTAGCTACATGCACTTACTCAATTAGGCTTTTAAAATTCTAGGTAACAGTCAAACTATTTCTTTTTAATGTCTTTTGAAGTTGTGCATCTCTAGTGTCACAAAATCAGCAGCATCAATATTTAAAAGCCAGGCTTTGTTTTCCCCTGATTGCTGCCAATCCCATTGATTGCTTATACATAAAAAAAAAAAATCATCTATTTTCTAACATTTATGTTTGATCTGATTTTTTTTTTGCTTGAGTATTTTTTTGCATGGAGTCTCCAACCCAGTTCTGGCACTTCTAACCCCAAGACTTGACTTTATCTGTTGAGTTATTGCTCTTTTAATTAAATGACCGACAAATCTGGTAAATGTCAAACAGAAATTACCACCCAAACCTATGACTCCTCATTCTAGATGTTGAAATTGAAAGAGAGGATAAGAGAGGAGTTCAGAGGAGATGTAAGTACTGCATATCATGTGAATGTTTTCTGGTCTACTTCACAAAAAGTACAACACAATAATATAAAAGGGTCCCTACATCCCAATTCTCATCTATTCCCTCATCTATCCTTGCTTTTTTCCATTGCTCCTCCAACTCTCTCTCTCACACACACGCCTCAAGAGTCTGTCTCTGTCTAAACAAGCGTAAAACAGCCAACCACCTCAGGATGGGATAGGAGGGAGAGTGTGAGAGAAAGGGGAGATGAGGGAAGTACAGGAGGCAAAGGGGAGAGATAAGACGTGAAGAGGCAGGTGTGAAGGAGAGTTAAGAAGCAGCAGGAAGGCAGGAGCGATGGAGGGAGGAGGGATGGGGCAAAAGACAGAGGAAGGAGAGAGAAAAGGCTTGATACAACAGAGGGAGGGAGGGAGAGAAGACAGTGGAGCAAAAATGTGTTCAAACTCGTTAGTGAACTTGTTAGTGAAGTTGCTGAGCGTGAACGAGAGCAGGAGGGCTGAATTAGATACTGTAGGTGCACCTTGGGAAAACATGGAAAAGAATATTGAGTGGAAAGCCACAGAAGGAAAAAAAACAGCTACAGTATTAGCAGTATTAACAGCTTTGAAAAGTATAGCCAAGAGTCAAGTCAAGAGGTTTTACACTTTAATCTTTTAGGGAACTAAAAGAAAAAAAGACACTAAACATCTAAACTAAACAAGACACTGAGTTGATCTTTATGAGTTTATATAAATCTGCGCTAATGTACAAATGATAAAGATTCAATTCAGGATAAGAGTATGGTTCACTGGTGTTATTATAAACACATATAAAACAACCATATACAGTACACTACATATGTATGTGTGTCACCAAAACACAAGCAAGTACTATGTGTGCATGTGCGCAGAAGCTAATATTTCTTATTCTCTCTCTCGTTCACTCACTCACACACACACACACACCCCATTAGCCCCGGGCTGTGTGTAATCGAACACGAGATTGCCTCTCGCTCTCTAATGACTCTTTTCCATGCTGATACCCAATCATCTCTGAGAGAAATAAGAAAAGAAAGTCGACATGTGTTTTTGTCAAGTTGGCACATTTTCAGCTGATGATCTCGTAAGCTGCAGCACCAATGTGAGCACACACACACACACACACACACACACACACACACACACACACACACACACACAAACACACACTGTCCATACACACTGTACATGCAGACCACAGGAAAACATATATGGAAGCAGATTTATGGAATAAACTATGTATCACTCATACACATACATACAGTCACATGCATGTCTCTGGCTGTGCTATACTGTATATTACTGCAACATTTGGCCACACCTCTGCACTACAGCTTGTGGAGAAAAACATGTGTGTGTGTGTAAATGTGTTAAAATCATATCAGCTTCCTAAACAATAACACTAAATCTCCCCTAATATCCACAGATTTAATCCCTTGGCTATTTTTTCTTCATTTTTCCTTCCAAGCATTTTGTAAATATTGTTTACATGTTCCTAACTAAGCTGCCTTGTACAGTAAAGGTCACATTTTGAACATGATTAGCAAGATAATATAACTCAAGCAGTCCTGTGTGTTCTGGTATCTCAGATGGATAAATTCTGCAGCTCCAGCTTAGTCTTTCTGTTATTTCCTATCACTGTCAACAAATCAGGTAACTTGTACTCTTGGCACACACAGTAAATGACTTAAGCAGAGCATTTAGCAATGCTTAAAACCATTAACTGCTTCAGGTAAGCTGCTCAGTGGCCAACAGTAAAAGGCTGTAAAAAGGAGTGAATGCTGAGGAGCTAAAGTATGCAGCAGTTCTTTGATCAGTCAGTGGTAAAGGTTACACAACACCCAACAATGCAGGCTACACATACAAACCCAAACACATACCAAGATAGAAGTGTTTATACTGTAAATTTTAGCTGAGTTTGGCCCACAGCTGCAGCACATCCAGCGTTACTGCTGCTTAAGTGCGGACATGACCTTGGAGGGTGATCTGGTTTGTGTTTCTTTTCACTTTGTCTCTTGCTTACTTAACAAGAAAAGTAAGAAAGAAAGTATGCAAGATAGCTACATAAAACAGGTAAGCAAGAAATTAATAAAACAAGAAAAGAAAGAGTGAAGTTTAGCCAAGCAGACAGTCTGGGGGCAGGTTAAATCAGAAGAATAGGGGTTGGTATAGATAAAAAGAGCAGGATATTGTTTTCAGAGCAGTATTCTTTGTGCTGTAGGAAATCGGTTTTTACTGCATGACTGCTCTGCCGTAGTCTGAATCAAAGGATGTTTCACGGGGGAATAACTATTCTTCCCTCCACTCTGAAGGCAGCAGGCAGTCGGCTCTGAATGGGTTTTTCGTCCATGCCTTCGCTGTACCCACAACTTCCAAATGCAAATGCAATCGCAGGTTACTGAACATACAGTATATGACATACATCAATCAGCCTCAGTGTTTCAGTGTTGTGCTGGATTGGATTTTGTGGCTGATTTATGAAACACAAACACTATTCTCATCCTTTTTCTACTTTTAATCTCTCACATTCAGTTAAGTAAGGCCACGTGAGTGTGAAGGTCTGGATTGTGACCATATGGATTCACTCAGTGCTCGATCATGCAAATGCTCATGCACCAGCTGTTTTATAAAAATGTAAAACTGACCTAACAGAGGATTCATTTCATCTTTAAAGTGCATCACTTCCAACCAAAGAACTTCATGTGTATTGCTGCATTCCTCTCCTTTTGGCTGAAACCTGCTCCTGTGAGGCACCTGGATGTTCAAGTATCTTCAAATGAATGACGATGATTCAAGATCTACAAATGTTCGTAGTTGACTAGAAATGTAAACATGCCTTTGTGCTTCTGTTTGAAAGATATTAAAAATATTAATACCTTACACCAACAGTAAAAATACAATCTGACAGCAAATACAATAAACTATTGTCAGATCACCATATACACTAAACATCCATAAGCAGGAGCAGAAAAGCCTAATTGTTTCTAAGTTGGTTTAGAAAATGGAGAGCCCACACAATATTCTGCAATAAACCTTGGAGAATCTAAAATTTATATTTATTTCAGTGGTGCTGAAAGACTGTAGCTGTGGAAGATATTTGACTAACTCAGATGGCTGAAGCCTTACATTATCTTAAGAAAACATTTAAAATACATTTTTGCTCACAATGAGGACTGTGGATTTTGTCCCCCATCACTTATATTGTAAGTGCATTTAGAGGGGATCTTCTATTAGTCAATAAGCTTCCTCTTTGCTGATGTTTAACATACATGCCATCTTGTCCTTAATTTGATTTCCCTGTGTTGAAGCTGGTATATGAAGAGCTATCACTCCTGTTACTGTTTGATGCTTGATTGACACGTGTGCCTCCAGGAGACTCTGACACTCATAAGAGAGATGTCAGCATTGTACTAGGACTGCGCCATCGGCTGTATGCATTAAAAAACAAGCCCAAAGGCATACAAATAGTGAGTTTGGACACGTTTTTGGGGTAAAACATCTTAACACTCTGGTGGTTGCCAAGTAACTGGTGATCCCCCCCTCCCATCCATATTCAATACTTCTTATCCTATTCAGGTTCGCGGGGCGCTCAAGCAACTGCTGATCTTTTGCCAATTAATTTTCAACTTCTGGGGATTTTTAACTTCTGGTATTTTATCATGCAGAACTTCCAAGGCTCTGTACAACTTCACATCCTAAATGTCAGAACTTTCTGTACATAGTCACACTGCTGCATGACAATCGCAAAGATGGTGAGATGAGGGAGTTTTTCCTAAACGTTGTTCCAAAAGCTATGCGCTGTTTATGTGCATGAGCCACTGCATGATTTTATTGTGTTAAAACGCCAGCATGCATTCCTTTTCATGCTTTAGCTTTGTTCTGAGCAGACCTTATTTGCATCGTCACATGCACAGGTGTACAGAGAGCATCTCCATGGTAACTGTGCTGGTTTGTGATTTATTATACTCCACCACACAAATGGATATATATTAAATTTTTAAAAAGGTCTGGGATACCAAATATAAGATATATTCTTACTGTTATGCAATGTCAGATGAATTTAAGAATTTGATGTCATAAACCAAAATGGTGAGTCAAATATGATATTTAATCCTTAAGGCTGTGAATGTGAATGTAAAACACAATAAAAACTGCCTGCCTGCCTGCGCATTCCAGCACATTATGCAATGATAAACACAGCCTTTAAAGTCTATCATGTCTTTTTCTTTTGAGAATGAATCATGGAGATGTTGAGTCGTCTCTGGTAATTTTAGCAGATGTCATTTCTGTTGGTTTCATGTTCTCGCTGACAGTAACAGGTTCTAACAAGAGCTACCAGGTCACTGTTCAAATCAAAGAGGTAGCTGATTGACCTTAATCCTAAAAAAACAGCTCTGATTGATTGATTGAAAATAAAATTTATATTGTAATTCTTCTAAAAAATAGAGCAAAACCCTCAGAAACAAAGGGATGACAAAAACATTTTTTGTAAAATTCAAACATCTTTAAGCACTTGGCCAAAATATATTATTAAGAAAATTATGAATAATGTCTATGAGCGCTGTCTTGTCTCTAGAGAGCCCACTATCATTAGAGGAACACGCCCCGATGAATGTCTTTATACACCCACACATCCACACTCACACTCACAAACACACACATAATCCCCCGGGTTGTAAAACTACAATTACCTCCCACTCCAGGATGACCGTTGGGTTAAAGGTCAAATGCTTTATCCAGTTATCTGTGTGTATACCTGTGTGTGTGTGTTTGTGTGTTCAGGCATGTCTAAATGTCTACACACTACAATCGTACCACCCAAAGCTCATGCATTTATATGCTACACGTGTGTCCCTGCATGTTTTGAGCAGACTAGGTTGTAATTATAAAAGTGTTTTTATGACACAGATAATGTTTAATCAATAGTCATCCTAATAATGACACCATTACCATTACAAACATTTAAGACAGAGAGAGAGAGAGAGAGAGAGAGAGAGAGAGAGAGAGAGTGAGAGAGAGAGAGAGAGAGAGAGTGTGTGTGTGTGTGTGTGTGTGTGTGTGTGCGCATGCAAACATGAGTGTGTCTTACTATATGTGCCACACAAGGGTTGAGTGGATGTTGCCTTCCCAGTGTTATGAGGATGGCTTCCTGGGTAAGGGAAAAGGATTATGGGATTTGCTGTTTTCTGAGTGCAGGCTCAGATGACTACTTTCTAGTCTCTGTGTCCGTCTTTTTAGTTCTAAAAATTCATGTCTTCTAAATGTTTTCCTTCCTGTCCTGCTATGTGTCTCTTTGGTTCATACTGACCTTTAAGAGATCCTTTCATGCACTTACAATGTTAGTGATTGGGGGACAAAGTCCACAAGCCTCCTTCTGTGTAAAAAATGTATTTAAAGGTTTATCTGAAGCAAATGTAAAGTTTCAGCTGTCCAAATTAGTCAAATCAAGAAGATATCTTTCAACGCTGCCATTGTCTTTTTAGCTCCAAATTTACCTCTTTTTTTAAAAATCCTTCCACCGCCTCTCTACAATGAAACAGAATAAGACTGTAACTCTGGGATATATCCACTTGATTTGACTAACTCAGACTGCTGAAGCCCCGTATAAGCTTCAGATAAACTTTTAAATAATCTTTTGCACAAAATGAGGACTGGGGATTATTTTGTCCCTCATCACTTACATTGTAAGCCCATTTGAAGTGGATCTTTTAATGGCCAGTATTTTCGGGAGGAATGATTACAGTGAGCAAAACCTGTTTCAGTGTTCATTTGGGCACCTGACTACTGTTGGTGGCTCAGTATTTGATACAGCAGGTCTTTACAATCCTGTTTTATTTGAAAATATCTTCAATCTAGCATCAAACTCTTGTTCAAACTACATTTATGCTGAATAAATATGCTGTGAACAGAGCAATGTCTTGAACAGTGAAAAGAACCTGTGCCAGACTAGAATAAAAGGTTTTTTATGTGCTTCATATACACTTTGCAGTGAATAAAATACAGAGGGGAAGGCATTCATGAAAACTACCACTATCACTAAGCTATGGTCTGTCTGCCAGTTTTCTATTGTGCTATTATGTGACAACCTGAGTAGAGATTTCTGGCACCACTTCACCTGCTTTCGAGGTGGTTTAAAAGCTACTTGTCAGGGAGGGATCACCTGTAATCTTACAACCAGATGTTAGCTGTAAAGATACCTACCGTAGATACTGATACTGAGCTCTCAAAACACCCATCAATAAGTTGATTTAACATGATATATTACAGCAGCTTTCTACTTGCGAAAAATTTATATAACTGGTAAAAAGGAAAGGAGTTGTGATTTGTTCTGTATGCAAGTAGTAACTTGACTTAAGTGATTAATTTGACATTTATTCTGATTTCTGTGACCTATGATTGTGTATTCTGTGACATTAAAATATGTATCAAAGACTACACACAGAAAATACTTTTGTGTAGAATACGAAAACAGGTAAAGCTACCCTGTCGTCTACATCTTATTATATATTTGATCTCTCTCCTTCATCCACGCACATACTCACACGCTCACGCACACACCCATCTGTGTATGTCCTTCACAGAACAGAGACTCCTAATTTAACTGGTGTCATTAGCATAGAGACATGCAATCAGGGAATTAGCATAACAGTGAGTTGTGTGAATATGAATTGGCTTGTCCTAAAGAAAGGACAAATGAATCTCAAAAATATGATTTAACCGTAAAAGCAAAACTTTAACACGACACAGCCTAGCTTTTTTTTTTTTTTTTTTTTAAATGTTGACTTAAAAACAGATAAAATAAAATTGGAACACTTACAGGAACTTCATCTTTTTATTTTACTTCTCTTCTTTCCTCTTACTGTTTATGTGTTTGTGTGTCCACATACAGTTTGCTTCAGTGTGACCTTGTACCATTGAGCTGACAGTATGAATGCCCTTGTGGCCGCCATCCGTAAATGTCCATGCACCTTTCACATGTGAGAGTGTGTCCATGTGTGCTTGTGCATATGGATAAACATCCATGTTCTTCTGTGTGTACGTGTCTGTGCGTGTGTATGGAGGTGCAACGTAATCTGCTTTTGATTTAAAACCCTGTTTGTTCCATATAGTGATAAACTAATGCCTTGGGATATGTGTGTATGTATATACAGTATGTGTGTGTGCATGTGTGTGTACACCATAGTGATAAAGTAGTGCCTTGGCCAATGGAAATTACCCTCATCCATCTCCTACAGTGCACATGCACATGCACACACACAAACACTGAGCAGGACAGACAACAGAATGAGGAGACACTGATATAATGCTCGTTGCACACTGGAGTACAGCACTCTGACAGATTCCTGGTGGGTTAAAAAGCCTCCAAAACAACATGAAAGCTATCAGCTGAAACCAGCACTAATAAAGCTCATTCAAACAACACGAGAAACATGAGTTACGGAGGCTCTGACGTTTAGAATAATGCGGGGAAAACTACTGTAAATGTAAAAGCCTATGTTTACTCTAATTTAGAGCTGCAACAATTAATCTTTTAATTGATTAACCTGTCAACAGGAAACTAATCAGCAACTATAACTGAATAATCGTTTTAGTAATTTTTTTTAGTAAAAATTACAAACATTTGCTTGTTCCAGCTTCTCAAATGTGAACATTTTATGGTTTTCTTTGTCTTCTGAGATGTTAAACTAAAACTTTGGGTTTTGGACTGTTGGTCAGACAAAACAAGACATCTAAAGACATCAACTTGGGCTGTGGGAAATTATAGATGTACTTTTACATTATTTTATAGACAAAACATCTAATCGATTAAAATAAAAATAGACGAAAAAATAGAAAGAATATTTGGCAGATTAATTGCAGCATTAGTTGCAGCCCTATAACTTATTAAGACAGAACAGAAGACAAAAACAATAAAGTGTGAATAAGGTGGTGTGCACGAATGCAAAAAAGGTCAATGGAGTGAAGCAAACAGAGCAGGAAAAATGAAACTTTGGACAGAAATCAGGCTAAGAGCTATTGTCAATTTATTGGATTGTTCAAGCATGTTCACCCCATAATTACAACATTTTTGAGATCATTTAAAGACAGCCTCTGCTGTTCCACTGCTGTGAACAGAGTGGAAAATTAACTGAAATTTTCTGAGGCAAGAAAGTAAAAAAAAAAATTTGGATTCACAAGACAACTGTTTGGTTTACCTGCTGCGGGTGACACTGAAGGTGTTACTGACAAGACAACACAGGGTGAATTGTGACAACATATTTATATCTGTGTGAATGTTCCTACATTCATGTTTTGCATATAAAAAACTCTTTCAGTCCTAATTAACTTTCCTCAAGTCAAAATCATGAATAGAGGGTGTGAAATACCTTTTTCACGTCTTAGATGAACTAAAAGTCTGTTTGTTTTTTATTTTACAACAAACATAGGTCCTTCATAATTGTGTAACAAAGTAACTATGTAACAGTGCATTATTCATCACTTCACTATCCATGTGTTGTCTATAGAAACGCTGTCCCATTTATATTCATACTATTCAATAATTCATTTATTTATTCCAACTTATTTATTCAACTCCACAGAACAAATACAACAAATAGAGCTAACCTATTACTGATTGTTACCCTGGGAGAGGGAGAGAGAGAGTCAGCACACACACACACACACACACACACACACTTGGAGTAGTTAATTAGTGAAACTTCATGGATGATATTTTTTGTCTCAGGAACAAACCATGAGCCCCAGGGGCAGAGACGAGAGTTGGATAAAGAGAGAATATTACAAAAAGAAAACTGAGGAGAGATGAGGAATAAGCAAGGACAAATAAAAAGGGAGGAGAGAGAAAATAGATGCAGACCATGACAAACAGAACAGGAGCAAGAATGAAGGATGTGTGAGGAGCAGGAACGAGGAAAGAACATAATCAAAGTGAGAATAAGAAAATAATGAGGAAGTGCTAGGAAATGAAGGAGGAGCAGCATTATCTTTAGCCAATGATTAATTTATGAGTTTAATCAGGGCATTTCTAATCTATGTTGCTTACTCTTATTAGTACTTTGTCATTAAAATCTCAATCTATGTTAATAAATGAGTACATACCTGACAGACAGACAGAAGGGTGCTACTGCTCTTAAATCACAGAATTAATTATTAAATAAATTAAATAATTCAAAAATTCCTTCCAGTTATTTTTGTTCAGTTTTTATATTAGTTTTGAAGGATGACATTTCTCTTGCAAATGGTTCTCCAGCTACAGGAAAAAGATCCAAATTAAAAACCCCAACCTGTCCTTCTCTTCCATCCCACTTACCAATTTGTTCCGCTTGGATATTCCATGTTTTCTAAATTTGTATTACCTTCTGTTAAAGGATCTCACCAACACTTTGAATTTTTCCATTAAAATGAAGTCATGCGTTTGTCTATTCATGACACTTTTTATGATATTGAGGAAAAAACACTTAAATTTAGGCAAACATATACAAACACACAGGCATCATACTTCTGTCTCCTCTGTGTGTGTGTGTGTGTGTCTGTGATTTAGTGTCACTGAACACAACAGGAAGGTCAGTGAACACTTTCATCTTCTCTCTCCGTCACGTAGGATTAGCACGCTAGGCTAACAGTCCGTCAGCTGTATGACTTTATATCCGCGCCGAGACGTCTTTAAGAGCACACAAACACATTAAACACACCTGTCACCTGTCCAGCACGGTGCTGATAAACTGGAAATACTGCAGCTGCACCTTATTTTTAAACAGTCTATGGGCTACACACAGCACGGCTACGCTAACGATGCTAGCCATGTTAACTAGCTGCTAGCAGCCGTGCAGACTGGTAAAATGGATCTGTGACCTCTCTTTGTATCCGCAGGTTGGTGCCCCTGTTAGTGTCGGAGCCTCTGTGTGAGACGCTTCAGTTGGTAAATGTGTGTTTTTAAAACTTACTTCGGGGCTGCGCTGTAAACGCCCTCTGAGGACGTAATTGAAACTGTTTGTGCCAATTCATTTTGAAAAAGCAACAGCCAATGCGGACACTCCAACACTGGGCTGGCCAACCAATGGTGTAACTTCATCACTCAGTGAGTCAGTAAAGCATACAGTAACGCTATTAGTTTAACCTCAACTAAACACATAATAATAGCATAATATCCGCATAATAGCAACATAGGATACCAGGATGGTTCAGTATTTAGAAGAAATGTATTTTTTCCATTTCTGAAGTCTGTAAATTATGTGTAAAATCTAAAAACCAAATCTTTAAGTCAGCTCAATGTTTAAGATGTGAAAGACCCATGGAGAATTGTAGCTGTTTAGAACTGACATTCAGTGTTTTCAACATTTACAGTGAAGGATGTTTAGATTTTTGTTTCTAGTTCATTTAAAATGTCACAGAAAGGACTCTTGAGGCTCTGAAATACAATATCAGTTTGTGTTGAGAGGTTTGTTCACTTTAAAGCTATTTCAGACATTGATCCCTATAGAAGGTTATGCTGTGTTTGTGTGTGTGGGCGTAATCGTGATATGCTATAGACTCAAAGACACATCCAAAATTTTGTTCCATGCTACCAAACAGACACAAAACAGACCTCAGCAATTGTCTGGATTCCTCTGTAAGCCTGCAGTGTTGAGAAATAGAACTGAGACAAAACTAATTTGAGAAGTCAAACACACCTGCTATCACCACTGCACGACTACAATGCGTCCATGTTGTCACATGCGTTCATTAATGAAACATATAGAAGAAAGCTTGTAGTGCGGGAGTTTATAAAGTCCTTTCTTTTGTTTTACTGTTTACTGTCAATTAAAGGCAAAAAGTATAACCAACCTTTCCTCTAACATTTCCTTAATAAGGATTGCAAATGCTGGCAAACCTGTTTAACTCAGAATACGATATCTGCTCAAAATGTCTGTCACAATAAACAGAGCCTTGATGTCCTGCACATTAGTTTGTTTGTTTTATGAGTCCATCAGTCAACAAAGGCAGTGAGAGAGAAGTGGGCATCACTAAAGAGACAGATGGAGGAGACACGAAGAAAGAGAGGATAGAGGTAATAAACAAAGACATAAAATGAAGGAGGAAGACAAAGAGAAAATGAACACACACACATACGTATATAAAGACATATACACACACACAGATCTGGGGGTTGAAGTCAACAACAGCAGGTGGCTGTCTGGAGGCTAGCTTATACCAGCAGCTTCAAACAGCATGATGGAAACATGACACACACACACAGTCAATCCTGCAGGGAGAGCTGGGCCTATACCTTTTGCTCGCAGCGGTCAGACAAATAACCCTTCGGTCTCAGCATCACAGAGTAGCAGCTTCCATCTTCCTCTAGGAAATAAGGCTATACATCTCTCTCTCTCTCCATCCTCTGCCGCTCTCAACACAATGAAACTGCCTGCCATATGTTAACAGCTGTTGCTCAGAACAAAGCCCTCAAAGTGTTCACATGATCCTTGCATGGTTATTTTAGTTTAGTTCACGTGACAGAGAGGGTTTTGTAATCAGTGTTCTCAATCTCAATCAAAAATTAGAGCCAGTTTTACAATTCCCACAATACACTGCTAGCCATGTTATTGGTTACTTTTCACAATATAATACACAGTGTAGTGATCCTAGAAATAGAAAATACTAGAAAGCCTTTCTGCACAGGAGCAGCCAGTGTGTGTGTGTCAGTTGTGCAGTGTACTGGAAGAGCATTTTTTCTGCTCAGTGGAGCTCACACACACCAGCTGTACATGGCACTGAGGTAGCTGCCCTGGCTAACCCCGTCATCACCAGGAATGTTGGGTAAGTGTGTACACATATAAGTGTGTATGCATGTGTGTGTGTTTTCCAACAAGTTTCCCCAGTTGATTTGTAATCCACTGTGACAGCGTTTATCAAAGTCCCCTTTAAAACTTTGGGCAATGACAAAAACTACAGATACAGAGAGTGTGTGGGTGTGTGTGTATGTATGCGCGTGTCTTTCTATCTTTCAGAGAACCAGTTTCATTTGAAAATCAGCATTGTGAGGACATCTCTGTGTTCAGAAGGGCAATTTGAGGGTTAGAATTAGGTTTAGGTTCAGTTTAGCCCCTTACCCTAACCCTAAGGTTAGGTTTAGGCATTTATTTGTGATGATTAGGGTTAGGGTAAGGGGCTAGGGAATGCATTATGTCAATGAGTGTCCTCACAAGGATATAAAGACAAACGTGTGTGTGTGTGTGTGTGTGTGCGTGTGTGTGTGTGTGTGTGTGTGTGTGTGTGTGTGTGTGTGTGTGTGTGTGTACTTATCCCTCTGAGTTATCTGATCCCCTTAAGGTAAAGGATATTAATGGTGACCTCTTCAGAGAAGGAAACAGAGAGGAACAGAGCCAGAGAACCTCATCATCACCAGGAATGTTGGGTAAGCGTGGATGCATGTGTGTGTGTTTTCCAACACATTTCCCTGGTTGATTTGTAATCCATCGTGACAGCGTTTTTCAAAGTCCATTTTAAAACTTTGGGCAAAGACTGATGATACAGAAAGTGTGTGTGTGTGTGTGTGTGTGTGTGTGTGTGTGTGTGTGTGTGTGTGTACATATCCCTTTGAGTTATTCATTCATAGATCCCTTTAAGGTATAGGGTATTAATGGTGACCTCTACAGAGAAGGAAACAGAGAGGAACGGAGGAACAGAGTCAGAGAACCCCATCATCACCAGGAATGTAAGGTAAGTGACATGTGTGTGTGTTTTCCAACACATTTCCCTGGTTGATTTGTAATCCATTGTGACAGTGTTTTTTGAAAGTCCCCTTTAAAACTTTGGGCAGTGACAAAGACTGCCGATACAGAAAGTGTGTGTGTGTGTGTGTATGTGTGTGTACATATCCCTCTGAGTTATCTGATCCCCTTAAGGCATAGGATATTGATGGTGACCTCTACAGAGAAGGAAACAGAGAGGAACAGAGTCCAAGAATAAGAGAAAGAGAGAAAAAAACAGTTGCAGCAATGGAAATGAAGGGATTTATATCTAGAGAGAGAGAGAAAAGAGAGAAAACAGGCAGCGCAAAGAAATATAGCTAGCTGATGATGACAAATGCACTCACACACATACATGCATACCTTATATTTTTCATTTAAATCCCAATCTGCAATTGGTATAAAACACCATTTCTGCTCAACTGTCAGATGCCACAACACCAGACATAAAAAAAGGTGTTCACTTAATGATATGGTCTGAAATTGGATTGCATAATGTTGACTTTGACGGTTAGGTGTCAAAGTGATCTGCAAATGGTTCTGCACATATTTGCATATCATGTATTTAGTTGTCATTAACTGCAGCAGCACAAAAAGCATCCACATTTCATCACGTCTAACATCTAACATACAAGACAACGAGGGACGAAGTATTTCTTAGTTTCCAACTGGAGAACCAAGAGTGCCAACAGCAAAATAGCTAATTACAAGTGAGGAGGAGGGAGATGTGAAGATGAGAAGATAAGAAGGAGAGGGCACTCATGTAAAAAAAAAAATCTTACATCAGCAGGTATCATCTCAGACACAGTAGATACAAATTGACCTGCACAGATATCAAATACTAACGAGGAAGAAATAACCACTCTATCACTATCCAAATCACCTTAAAATAATCAGGTTATTTTAATATCTGTAGCATCTCATCTATTAACAGTGCCTTAAAGAAAGAAAAAAAAGATATAAAGCAGAAAAGGAGAAAGCAGGATGTAAAGTGATACAGTATGAGGAGTAGTGGAAGATAAAAGTATCGGAGCAATGACTGTAAATTAATAATAAAAAAAAACTTGAAAAACTACCTCTTCCTCACCACCCTACCCTCTACTCCTTGATCCCTCCTTCCACGTCGTCCCCCACCCTTTCCTCGCATTCCTCTTTCCTCAATCTACTCATCATCCCACTTTTCTCTCATCTTCCCATTCCTCACTCTCCTCCTCCTCTCTCTCTCTCTTGTTCTTTGCTCTCCTCTCCCCCATCCCCCTCTTTTCCCCAGCTCTTCATCAGCTCATTGCCCATTCCTTCAGAGAGGTGTAGGCCCACCATAAGTACCCTCCGATGGTATAAGCACGGGATGATGAAAGGATGAGGGGGTAAAAGGGAGGTTGGGGGATGGAGGGGTGGAGGCAGCAAAAGGGTGTGGTGAGCAGAGATTGTGATGTGGAATAAAAGATCAAAAACCTCTAATCTCTGAAATGTCATAACTGTGGGGGGGACCCACCCACACAGACAGAGAGCGAGAGCAAGCTTTTTTTTTCATATTGACAACAGGGGGTTTTTAAATTTTATACCACAAGTTCAGAAAAGGTTTTAATGAAGTCCACAGTGGCAGACAGTCCAATGGATTTCACTTCATTTTAATCAAGAAGCAAACAAAGATATCTATTCTACAAAATCAGACATGGATTGGACCATTTTGGGGACTGATGTATCGGACCACATCACTCTAGCATGTTCAAAATGATCTTGATTGGCCCACGCAGGGGGTTACCCTGTTTGTTTGCCCATCTATTACAGCTGAAAGTAGGACATCACTATGATTTCAGGTCAACAACAAGTAGGCATATTTGTTTGTGATGGAAAGTATCAATTTAATGTTGCCTGGTATCTCCTCCTTCTTGCTCCTCTTTCTCCTTCTGCTTTCCCTCTTCACCTACCACCCCTCCTCATCCTCCTCTTTGCCTTTCCTTTGTCCTCATCTTCACTCTCATCCCTGGCAAAAAATAGTCTCTGTTCCCTCACCCAAACTAGGAGGTGTCCTTGACTCACAAGGACAATACTGCACTCTCTCTCTCTCTCTCTGTCTGGGTGTGTGTGTGTGTGTGTGTGATTTTTCCATCATGCTGTTTGAAGCTGCTGATATAAGCTAACCTCCAGACAGTCACCTGCTGTTGTTGACTTCAAGATCTGTGTGTGTATGTGTCTTTATATATATGTGTGTGTGTGTGTTCATGCTTTGATTTTCTCTTTGTCTTCTCCCTTCACTTTCTGTCTCTGTTTATTTCCTCTATCCTGTGTGTATGTGTGTGTTGTACTAGGGAACACATATGAAAAACAGCACATACACATCTTTCTCTCAATCTGTCATGTCACTCATTCTCTCAGACCAGTCAGTCAATATCAGTGTGATCGTCATTAAGAGACATCTTTGCTGTGTGTTGTAATTGGATTACATGTAACCTGCAGCTAATGACATTTACACGACAGATGAATGCACCAAATGCTCACAACAAGCAATTCAACACATCTGATGCACACACAAACACACACACACACATATACTCTTTGCCTGGAGGGCTGACCATTCATCAACCTATCACCTTCTTTAATAACAATGTGAAGACTGAGGATCAGTGCATATTGTACCTGGTGGAAATGTTCCCATTATTAGAAAATATTTGAAAGTGAAAAGTGTTGTTCATTGTCAACTCATTATGGAGAGCTGTCATTATTTGTCATTTCATTGTCCCCCAGAAGGAGTGCTTATTTTCTACATCTTTGGGCCCCATGATCACCCTCCTTTACTTAATTTCATTTCATTGGATGAGGAAAGCCTTGAGCATATGCACCAAGGACTGGATCAACAGTTAACAAGTGTGAAAACAGACCAGCAGGGTGAAGGGTTGGATATATAACCCAAAACGGGTGCAGACATGGACTTTGTACACACACAGGATTCTATTTATACTATGTAACCATCCATGTATGCAGACATCCAATGTGCACAAATGCAGAAAGCATTAATTGAGCTTTAGGGGAGGGAGATATCAACGTCAGGTTGGACTTAAGTCAAATGAACCCAATGTAACATCCACGTCACAAGCAACTAAACCAAGCTGTAATATTATCACTGATGTAGTACACATATACAAACATGCAAGGCAAAATTTTATGAATTCACCCCCTCCTCCAAATAAAATAGCTTTAAGGAAAGGATAGATGCAGTACAATTTCATACCAATAAACCTGAAGTTGTTTATTAAAGCATTTCATATGGGATCTTTCCCTCCTGCTGCCTCTCAAACAAACACACAAACACACTGCAGACTCGGGGGGGTTTGCAGTAGGAGTCAATTAAAGGAGCTCCCTGTTGTAATTACACTATGTTAGATATACAAGCCCACTGGGACATGAGCATTTATGTGTTTGTCCTTCCTCCCCCTGTCATCTTCCCCTCCCACTATTTTACTCTACCTTCATCTCTACCTGGGGGTGTTTCCAGGGAGGGGCTCATTAAGCCTAAATCCCCCTTTGTTTTCCTTTTTTTGTATTCATTTCTTTATTAATGAGCGCAGATACTTAACCAACATTTTCAAGGTCTATTCACATTTCCCTACTTTTGACATTCTATTGTGAAGAGTTGGTTCAACATATTACAAGAAGAGTGTAATTCTGATACCCCCCCTCATTTGTTTATTCCAATTCCCTCACAGCCCCCCATCACCCACCCTCACCAGAGCTGTAAAAACATCTGTATGCATCCTTTGCACTTAACAAACTCTCCCTGTTGAAGGAGCAATAATAAAACAAAAAAATAAAAAGTTAAATTTAAAAAAGAATGATAGAGAAAGAAGAAAAAAGAAATTGGGAGGAAAAAAGGAAGAAGAAGATGATAGAAGTTTCGTCTGGCAGTAAAACCTTCAGTTAGTTGAAGTATGTAATACAGAGTTGCCATTTCCCAAAGCGTTTATCAGAGATACCTATCAGTTCATACCTGATCTTTTCCAGTTTTAAAAAAAACATGACATCCTGAGGCCATTGAGAGATGGATGGGGCTTGATTAGATTTCCACTGGAGTAGAAGACGGCATCATACTAATAAGACGTGAAAGCTAAAGTGTATAACTATTTAGAGGAGAACAGACTACAGTCCTGAGGGCCATCAAATAGCTCAATAAAAGGACAGTTTTTAATTTCAGTCCTTAATATTTTAGACATAGTCAGAATAGTCCTGCCCAAAATGATACAACTTTGAGCATGAATAGAACATGTGACTTAAGTTGCATGGAGAAATATAACAATAAATATAACATCTGTCACACCTGTCCTCTACTTCTGGAACTGTATGAGTCCAAATCAGGCTAAGAGAGAGTTTGTATGGGTCCTTCTGAAAGCCCTTTTCCTCCTGCTCCCACACCACCCTTGTTTTGGTCATGGATCATCAAGTGATAAGAGCTGACCGTAGATCTTGGAGATCAGTGACCTCTGTTTAGGGTTCAGCTCTAGATCTTCCCAGGGTTGTTTAGGGGGCATAGAGGGGTAGTTTGGGGGATGACATTAGCACGATCGACAAAGGTTTTGTCACTAATGTGAACAGTACACCCCTGCCTGGTAGTACTAGCTAGGTCTATAGGAGAAGCAGGTCTATAGGAGGAACAGGATGTGGGGTCCTTATCACTCTTCAGAGGCACTATTATGGATGCTTTGTTAATGTTTGCAGTAGGGAACCCTGTTCCAGCGATTCATTGTACACCGAAAGAAGCAATGTGTTCGATTTATTTTGAATTTTTTAAAAAAAAATTCTACCAAAAATCCATCTGGCCCTAGAGCTTTGTTATTTTGCATAGCTCTGATTGATGTTATTACTTCTTCCAAGCTTACTGGAGAGTCCAGAGCCTCAGTAGCTCCAGGGTCTAAAGTGGGGGCCTCAAGATTCTGAAGAAATGAGGTCACATCGGTGGTGTCGGGTGAAGATTTAAAGCAATAAAGGGATGAGTAAAAAAGTTTTAAAGGTTTCATTGATGTCTTTAGGGTCAGTGACCAGCAAGTTCAAAGAGTTCTTGATCTGTGGAATGATCCGACATGCTGCTTGGCATCTTAGTTAATGTGCTAAAAGCCTGCTTGCTTTGTCTTCATGTTCATAATATGAACTGCGAGAATGCAATAGAAGCCACTCTGCGTCATTCGTAGTAATAAGATCAAACTCAATTTGTAGCTCAAGTCTGCATTTGAGTAGTTAAGGAGATGGACTCACAGCATATTGCCGGTCTATATTGAGAATATCCAAATAAGTTCTTGCATCGTAATTTTACGCATTTTACTTGAATAAGGAAAGTAGGAAATGATTTGTCCCTGCAAGTATGCTTTCAGTGTTTCCAATAGAAGTGAGAATGAAATGGAACTGGGTTGATTAGTAGCTATGAAATTGTCTATGGAGGTTAACACAAATTCAATAAATGTATTATCAGTTAAGAGAAGAGGGTTAAATCTACAAGGTGATGAGTAACGTGGGCAGACCTGGAGTTGGATATCTATAATGAGAGGTGCATGATTGGAGATGACAACTGCATGATATACTGTGGAGGGTACTTTAGAAATAAGAGTGCTATCAATAAAAAAAGTATTCAATATGGTAATATGACTGGTACACCCAAGAGAAGAAGGAAAATTCTGTTTCCTTGATTTCAGATATTACTGAAAAACTATATAGTGATATATATAACTGAAATCAAGAAAAAGGTCACTGATGACTACTTTCAGGTTTTCCTGCCTGAATCAGCCTGTGGAGGAGGCGGAGATGAGCCACATCTCTTCCCGCTGTCTGAGACACTAAATGCAGCTCAGCTTGGCCGGACAGCCACTGAACACAGACTTTCTGTGTCCGTGTTTACATATGTGTGCCAGAGAGCACTTCTGTTATAGTGATTGTGAAACCACCTGATATTAAAATATATCTTTGTCAGGGTCACACTTGTAGTGTTGCCAGTCTCCTGACCAAGACACAGCAAGAATTTATGGCACTACGATTGCCTAATCTGGTATGGCGACCATCATGAAAGACAAAAATATTGTGTAGTCTGGTCCCAGCATGAGAGGTGAAATACAGGGATTGTTCTATTGCTATGATCCTTTTAAGTGAGGTGGAACTTACCTTTAATGAACACAGAACAGTGAAGAAGAAAATCATCTAAGTAGACTCATTTTAGAGGACAAACCAACCAGAGAGGTACATTCTAGTAATTAATTATATTTATCAGTTATGGTTAAAATCATTTGTGCCTCAAAACCTTAAAAAAAAGCCTAACATAGCCTAACAGTGTGCCTCCTCTCCATCCATCTGTCTAATCTTTCATTCATCCCCTCCTCTCTTTTATCCTGCTCGCTTTGGGTCAGGAAAAGTGCTGACACCACTAAACCTGCAAGATTCGATCAATACAAAGACACTATCTCACACCAACACACACACACACACACACATACACACAAGGATTTCTATAGAGAAATGCTTGACACATGGGTATTAAAGCTTACACATGAACACACATGAAAAGCACCAGTTCTAATTCGCACACACACACACACACACACACATCAGTCTCACATCAGTGCCAATGACTAATACTAGCAATGGTTGACTTCTAGTAGTCTTAGTGTCATTTACAAAGCCCAGCAGGTTTCAATGACGATGGCAGGTATCAATTAAAAACATTCTGCACACAAAAAAGTCATTTGCACTGTTGAGTTACTGGTGTGTTATAAATTAATGGTTCGTGTACAAATTACTAATTTCTTCCTTTTCATCAATAATTAAAAAATTACTTAATAGTGCCCTGGAATTGCTAAATTAATTACCTTCATATAATGTGGAGCAACCACAGTGTTACTGGCAGGGTAGCAGCTGTGCCCTGAAATTCAGTACCTCAGATTAATAGCATTAATTTATTGCATTGACTCCATCTGTTGTTTCCCCTCAGCCTTCCTTCTCATAAAGTTTTGATGCTAACACTGTATTACGTTGTTAATGTTTACAGTGTTTCGGCACCCCTTGGCCCTTTGTTGGCCATCTTTAGCTGCTAGGTGCTAACATGCTGCTGTTTAATGCAGTGCAAAATAAAAAGCAAAATTTTTCAGTTAATGGACAATATGGTTTCATATTTCTACTGAGATAAAGGGATATACGTACTCGCTATTAGACTCATTGCTGTGTCTTTACATTTGATGTCCTTCAACATATTTAACAGGCTAATAGACTGTTTTTTTATTCAAGGTAAAAATGACTAATTTGTGTGTACATATTATTAAAAATTTGAGCCATGATACTTGCTGAGGATCAAAGGGTCGCACATAAACCCCTGCTGAGCATAGCAAGCTAAACTATAGTTATTAAATGTCAAAGTATTGTGTACAATTTTAATGTAACTTTTACCATCTTATAGTGTCAATGAATAATCATCACCGTTTATCTCCTACTCAATACCAGCCTTCATATGATCACTCTCACACACACAGAGATAGCACATGAATTTATTGTTAAACATATTCTGTGGTCCAATGATGTTAGGAGAAACAGAGAAGACAAAAACAGTGAGAAAGAGTAAGAAAGAAAGATGTTTAACACTGTTCATCTCCATGGTAACACTAGCCACTGGCCAACAAGAGGCGGGCCAAGTGGAGAGGTATACATGTAAGCGTGTATGAGAGCTTCATCTGGTGAGTTCAACTACTGTTGCACACACACACACACACACACACACACACACACACACACACACACACGCACATAAGACTGTATAGTCATATACTATTACTGTAAACACATACACAGATAGTCATTTATAGAGTTACAGTGGTTTGATTTACACAGAATACAGCAAAAAACACAAGAGACTGTACATACTGTATAATTCAGACTTGCTTTAATTCTACTTTAATCTTCAATATAAGGTCAAACATGATATTGGGGTATTGTTTATTGTTTATCGTTTATATTCTTAGCTTTTGGTCTTATCTGATTACCTGATGAACAAATAAAATCTTGATATGATTACATGCAACACTTACAGCTTCCATAACTCATTAAAACAAGTGAGCTGTCAAAATCTCATGAGAACTACACTTCTCGAACAGTAAAAAATTATAATATCTCTGTTTAAATAACTTGAGCTAATTCTATTAGAGTACAGTATTAGATCTGCGCTAGTTTTAAATATGCACAAAATATATAAGAGAAGAGAAGAGAAGAGAAGAGAAGAGAAGAGAAGAGAAGAGAAGAGAAGAGAAGAGAAGAGAAGAGAAGAGAAGAGAAGAGAAGAGAAGAAGAGAGAAGAAGAGAAGAGAGGAGAGGAGAGACCGTGAGCAGTACGGATGACAAATTGTTTGACATTACAGAAAACAGCAAACGTGTGCAGATTCTACAAGATGCCACACTGAGGCTGACTGTGTGTGTGTTTTCTCTTTTTCTCTCTCTTGTTCTCTTCACACCAATTAACTGTTTCCATCTTTCAGAATTACCAAAAGCTGACATTTTGTCTCAATCGTATGAAATGAATGGAAACTATACAATTTCATTCATGGAACACGGGCATTTCGAGAAATACGCTTACTCTCTTTCTTACCCAAATAAAATAAAAAGAGCGTTACCACATTTACACCTGTGCGTTAAATATGAAGCTACAGCCAGAAGCTTAACTTACTATAAAGACAGGAAACAGCTAGCATGGCTCTGTCCAAACATGAAAAAAAATCACTTAGCAATACCTCTAAAGCTCACTAATTAACATGTGCTAATTAAGGGTGCAATGACTACCTGGAGTCTTGATGTCTCCATGAGGTTGCCAGGCAACCAGCCAAGAAACATGTCTGACACATAAACACCCTGTCAAACCAAAACTTGTCATTCTTGTACTTCAGTTTTTGTGCAAATTAAGATATAAGATATAAAATATTAATTTGTGAGCTTTAGAGGTGGTGGTTGGTGGATTTTGTTAACTTTGGACAGATCCAGGCTAGCTGTTTCCCTCTGTTTCCAGTCTTTGTACTAAGCTAGGCTAACCAGCTGCTGGCAGTAGCTTCACATTTAGCGTACAGATGAGAGTACACATAAGGTTTTTAAATTTGTCTTTTTTTTCCCCCAATAACTGTGATTGTTCATTGACATTTTGCAGAGAACGTAATTCCCTGTTAGTACAGAAATTATAGTTTATTTTAACAGTTACTTACAACAATAATGTTTATTTTTTTGCTTCTGTGTACAGGAAGCAGGGAAATAAGACAATTAGACTAAAATGTGTGTCTATGTTTGCATCCACACTCACATGGTCTTATTTGTGTTCCTGATGAGCTGCTGATTTTTAACAAGAGGAAGCACAGCATGAATGCCCATTAAAAAGGAGAGAGCAGAAACCACAACTACAAAATGCAACTGAGCTCACATCTCTGCAACCGCTGTGGGACAACAATTCAACGCACATAAAACACAAGCAGACATACATTTATTTGCTGGTCCCTGACTCTAAAAATAACCCTCTCCATAATGAGGTGCAGCAAATAGGCTTTTGGGGTTTCCAAGTTTTGTACGCACATTTGCACTTTAAAAGATGGCAAAAACACAAATGTCGCAAACACACACTCTGTACACTTGAGCACTTGAAAGTCCGCGAGGTGTGTCTTACTGTCCCTGAATAGAACTGAGGCTTTACTGCTTGGCTGTGGTTTAAGAAGAGGAGACAGAAAAAGGGAAGATGAGAGACAGATGAGAATGAGAGAGAGAGAGGGAATGAACCCTGAGGAAACTCATTTATATTCAGGATGGAAATAAAAGGATTGATGGTTAAGCATTCTTCAGCTGGATACTTTACAGGCTTCAGTTTCTTTGTTTCACAAGAAACAGCCTTCATGGAAGCTTTACATAACTCGTTAATGACCAGCAGAGACAGACAGGAGCTGCGGGAGAGAGAGGATGGGTAGGTGGATGACTGAACACCTTTAGCTCACATAAAACCAAGGTTTGCTCTAAAATGTTATATTTGAAGCTTGTTTAATGAAGGATCCATCCTGATGAAGAGTCCAAAAACAACCAGCTACAGTTTTGTTCAGCAGGTTTGATCCTGTGTTGTGACCTCAATGTGGAGGGAAAAGCAAAAACTATTCCCCCTCAATAAAGTATCACATTACTTTTTATTGCATGTGTCATTTGCTATATGAACTTACTTTATACTTCAGACAGTACTGATAAATATAATAAACACAGTGATGGTTTTTTCCCTTCCTCCTGCATTCTTATGCAAATGAATTGTAAATACTGTAAATATCTGTGTTCAGTACAATGAGCAGTAAAATAATTTCTAAAAACATGTACACACTATACACTCAAAATGCCAAACTCAGACTTTAAGGTGCTACATGTAGCATTTCAGCAATTATTAATAAACAAATTCATGCTGAGACATGCATCATTACCATATTCAAATGAAACCGACACCAGGAGAGTGGAGGTTTCCTCCAGCATCTTTGTTGTATTTTACATTTTCTGTCATGAGCTTCAGATTTCATGGGGAATTGTATTTAATTGCTTTATGCCACAAAAAAGGAAGATACCTACTGTTGTTCCATAAATTAGCCACAGCAACTGTTATCATCAGAAATAGCAAGGACATTATTAATCGTCTTGGAGAGAGTGTCAAACCCCATGAGATGCTTAATTTAAGTGCTACCCATGAATTCAAAGTGGTGAACAAAGTACTTTAGTCTACCACTCAGGGTCCTCCTAGATGGTGCTAGCTAAGAATTTTGTCTGAAGACTTGTTCACAAAGCTGCCACTCTTAACTAAGATAGTTAAAGCTAAGGTTTTGTCTTCACTACATCACTTGTATTCACATAAACATGTCTTGCAGTGTGGGCAGGTATAGCAGAGATTCTCCAAAAATGATGATGTACACCTGAGAGCACAATAAAAAGTGTCTGAGGGTCATGATGCTGAAAAAGGCAACAATAGAATATCTTCTTGAGCCTACATTAGTCAAATAGACATAAGGAGGACATTCCTGGTTGCCTCTTTCCTTAGGACTGGCATCACAGCTGCAGTGCACTGGACAATGTGGGTTTGATTCTTGTTCGGGGTTAATTTCTTCTAATATCAGTCAGTCAATCCAAGTTTCATAAATCGGTTTGTAAATGGAACCAACAAAAGGATGCGTGAATGAAAACATTCCATTTCTCTATATGCACCCTCACAAATTAGAAATAATGTCAACCAAACTCATAAAGACCTCCGTTCAACTTTTCAATTAATTTCAAATAAATTAAAAAACTTTTTGGTTTCATTGGTCACATCTGTAAACTTGTACTTTGTCATGACAGGCAGCAGACTGAATGTCAGAAGTATTCAGACAGAAGAAGGAAAACAGGATAATAAATCCACTACTACAGACTGAAGAAAGATTCTACTAATTATCTAGATTATATAAAAACATACAGAGCGTTACCAACCTCAAACAGATGAGGATTCAAACAAACACCTACATCAGCATTATATTGCCTCTGTCTGTTTCAAGAAAATAAAGGACATCTGCCAACCAATCCACAGTGAGGATTCAAAACAGCGATGTTATGACAGTAGATGAAACAGGTGAAGACTAACAATCTACAGGACCACAGGTTCTTCCAAAAAGAAAAATATGTATCTTTATCTGTATACATCATTAAATACAACCATGTACAATTTTAATTACCCAGGAAACAACAATTTAGCAAACACCAGAACATAAGCTGTAAAATCTAACAAAAAAGTATTGCTATAAATGATAGGCTGACAATCTGGAGTACGCTACCTGCACTTTTCCCGATGGGCCAGTCAAACTGTTATGATAAGATTAAAAAACATCCCATGCTATATGATCACGCATTAGCTTGGCCATCCTGCTCCAAACGTGTGTGTGTGTGTGTGTGTGTGTGTGTGTGTGATTTCATTACATGCCTGTTGGAAATACTTGAATAACAATTTTGATATGCAATATAAAAAATGGGATAAATGAAGACAGAATTTTAAGTTTCCAAGATGCATCTATCATGTACAATATGTAACACAACACATATACTGTATAATCAAAACTTCATTGTATTCTAAGAAAAGGTGATATACATAATATTTTGCTCTACATACAGGGACTAGACACAATAATATGAACAGCTATTTATAGGATCAAAAGCTGGGATCTATTATAGAGCAGTTGTAACCGAGTGCAATATATCATACAGGTATCCAAGTTGTTGTATCCCTCTCACTCCTTGTATGTTAATATTATTAAGTGGTATTTGTTATTGTTGGGCATCAGGGCAGAGATACAACTATATGATCTACAGTATGTAAGGTGGACTGTTTTGGCCTTTGGATTTGGATTTCTGCCTCATTAAAATTCAAGGTGTTGAATATGACTGAAATAATAAATCTCTAAAATCATTATTTGTGCAGTATCAGTATTTGTTATGGAGCTGGTAATATGGAGCTTCATATACGGATAGCCTGTGCTGTTATTAAACATACAGTCTTTTATTTGTCCTGTGTAAAGGGACTGATAAAACACCATTACACTGGTACTAATGCAAAAACATTTTTATATTCTTATCCTAAAACTCATTTTTCTGTGAGGTTTGCTCACCAAACTTAACTGCCTGAACTTGTCGTTAATCGCTTGTTTCAGCTTGATGAATGCCATCTGTTCATGAGATTTGATCATTAGCATAATCAACACTCCTAAAATGTCCATATAAGGCGAACTGTTCTGCTTCATTTGTGTGCACATCCTGCTTTCAGAAATCAGCAGACGAAAACAAAACAAATTTAGGAGTGTCAGTAGTTTGGGGACCTGAAACAATTAGAAAATATTAATACAGCTGCCAATGATGTGTAATCAGAGCAGCGCTGTGGTGTCACAGAAATTAAGAATCACTCACACATGCCTCTTAAGAACAAATCTGTTTGTACGATTCAACATGGTGGACAGCACTAATTAACTGGTGTATATCTTTATTTTATTTGGGCACCTTATTAGATGTTAATGGAAAAAACGACACTTTTAATTATATTAACAGAAAAAGAGCCAGTCTAACAGTTCCCCTGCTCCAGTCCTGTGCTAAGCTAAGCTAATTGACTGTTGGCTGTAGCCAAAAAAAAGCTAATAAGCATTTTTCCCAAAATGTCACGAGTAACTATTCCTTTAAATATCTTACAGTCAGAGTAAATATATAATAATCCTATTTGTTGCTACCGGGGCCATCTTTACCCTCTCCCAGAGCTGAGCTCCTCCAAAGCTGAGCAGTTTCAGACTCTTTTTAATGGTCAGGAGTAGGTTCATGTTGCCAAGTCGAAAAACACATGCAGACCCTTTCACCCCATCAGCAGACATGAGTGTTTCCTGGGTCATAGAGTCCTCGTAAAAGGGCCATTAGTGAGATAAACCTGATTTAGGAATCTCACCTCTGGAACATCCCTCAGGAGGACATTTAGGAAATTAGACAAAATACACAAACACACACACTTTGTGTATTTGTATTTTATCAGCCACTATCCCTGTTTCCATCCCTCTGAACCATCAAACAACAGTAATTACTGTAAATGTTGGAGCAACAGAGGAGAGAGCAGAGAAAGCGTGAGGGAGGATAAAGGAGACGAGAGAGATAGTGGCTGTCGCAGCTGGAGCCAAAAGCTGTTCATTAGCCAACCCCACCCCCAACTAACACACACACACACCCACTCAACACATTAGAACATGCAAAACACACACATACACATGCCTATCTCTTGCAACATATTGCTGTTCAAACCACTTTGCAGAACTGAACAACGAATCCAGATTTGTATTTAAAATTATTCATAACTTCAGTCGCTCCTCCTCCCATCACTTCTTGATTTGACTACTTGATGTATCCCTTTACTGTTCTCTTGTCTTTTTTTTTGCTTCCATTTCTCCCTTTCCCCCCTTTATCACTCCTCTTTAGAACACTCTCCAAGTCCATGCCTGCTTTCCTCCTTTCTATTAGCTCTCTTTATTTACAATCCTTCTTTTCCCTTCCTCCTCTTCACCTCTCCCCATGAGCCCACACACATACAGCCAATCTAAGTCAATTAAACAAATGGTTTTTATTCTCTCTTCCTATTATACTGTCTGTGACTGTCTACTGACTGCATTCATGATGGACTTAAAGTCATTACACTAAGCTGTGTGTGTGTGTATGTGTGTGTGTGTGTGATTACGCAAAGCCTAAGCTAATTAGCTAGCGCCCATGGCACTGCCAGCTACAACGGCAGACCAGGGAAATGTTAGAGAGATAAGGCTGAACATACTAACACATTCACATACGGATTATTGTAATGACTTCATACACCACAGACAGGCAAACTCATACGCACAAAGATACAGGAACACGCAAACGTAGGAGGCCGAAATGTGCAAACGCAATATTCTTTCGTACTTTCCTTCATTGCATTGTTTATTTTTCATTTTTCAGTTTCCTTCCCTCCCTTCTTCCTTCCTAAAAAAAAAAAAAAAAGTAATTATTTGAGAAAAAAGTTTGTTGTACTTCTGGATAAGATATATTTTCTCCTACGCATCAAGTTTGTAGGGTTATAACTTTGCCATTTGTTAAGGTATGCTGGTTTGACAGTGTCTGCATCCCATTTAGCCGCTCAACAGATGGCCAATAAATATAAAAGGAAAGCCATGAGAATAAATTACTCCTACACACAAACACCAAGTTACACTCGCACATCTGCACACAGAGATTTACACCTACACACAGATATACACAAGTTATATTACAACAACCCCAGACACACACACACACACACACACACACATCCCGAAAATCATAACAACCAAAAAAAAGGAGAGTGAACACACAGAAAATTACACACACACACACACACACACACACACACTCACACTCATTTCTGCTCGTGTAATTGAAGTCAAAACAGTTTTCAGCACGGGTGTAAATTTATTGGCTCCACATTCACACAACATCAGGTAGTTGTTTGTGTGTCTGCATGCAGCCTATGATAAATCATCTCTATTGGTAATAAACAATACAACATACTTTTCCGTAGAGAGTCGCCTGTGTGTGTGTGTGTGTGTGTGTCTTTTATGTGCGCATGTTTGTGAATGTTTCCCAAAAGTCCTAGTTACAGCTTCATACACACATAACCATAAATAAAGCAACTTTAAAACCTTTTACTGAGCCCAATATGTACTCCCCGCTCCTACCCTTCATTCACTCGCTTCTCATCCTTCTTCTCTCATTCCCTTCTTTATTTCATCCCTTATTTCTCTGCTCTTTGTCTCTGTAGTTTTCCCTTTTTCCCTCTTTCACCCATTTTACCTACTTTCTGCTGCTCCGCATCTCCACGCGTTCCTCCTGAATCCCTTTCTGATGCCGTTTGTCTGGCCAGTTCATCTGACAGAGTAGGTACTGACTTTCACAAGATTTTATTTTCCTTTTCTTTAGAAATGTCCTGAGTCAACACAAAGGATGGTATCGGCACCAATCCGGACATATTTTAATAGATTGGTATTGGCTGAAATAAACCAATGGAATGCTTTTTTTCTTCTTTTTCTTAAATATACCATAATTTGCTCCACAGTGTGACCATTTCACTGCATATACAAGTAAAAATTAGAGTATGTGAACATGAAACATTATTTGGGTGAAGTGGTGTGAGTGAATTTGATTTCTGACAACCAGATTGGAAAAATACCTGGATTCGCTCAACTCAGCTGCTAAGTAATCTTTTATCTCGCCTCTCTCTCTCAAAGAGTGGCCATGTACAAAACATTCAGGTTTCAGCTTCTCATTTTTAGCCGGCACTGACCGTCTCTTTCACTGGTTTAATTTGACAAACATTACTGGTGGCAGATCATATCAACCGGCACTAATTAATGTTAAATCCTTGAGAAACTTAAAGGCCTACAAAGACATTTTAAGACGTCATACCAAGAAAATCAGGGCCCTCACATCGTGCATGCTGGCTTACTGGCTTTGCCTATTGACACCTAAACTGAGTCGTTGTTAATATTATTAGTAACACCTGTGTTTTCCTGCTATGACAAGTCAAAATGTCTGCTGTGAAAAAGGTCTATTAAACTTGTCTGTTGCCATGTTTGTGTGTCTGTATTCGGTCAAAGGTCATTTGTGAGGGAAGAAATGTGTTTTTGTAGTTCCAACAACTCCAAAATGATCAGCCGAACTCTCCCGGTGAAACATTCGTTCACATCATATCAACAACTGAAGTTTATCATTTGATGATAAGCTTGATCTACTATCCAGATCAAGTAAAGCCAACAAAATGCACAAAATGTATTTGTTGTCTTTTAGTTGTCTACACAGTAAATCAGATACATATTTAATCAGCATTTAGGTAAATATGAGTTCAGATCGGACAATGCCCTAATTTTCTGTTGCATACATTAAGTTAAGATTTATGATACTGGTTTTGTAACTATCAAATACATTTTTCTCTTATCCTGTCCTATTTTAATTTACATTTACCTATCTTCTCATTCCTTCCTTATTTGCTTCCCCCTCTGCATCCATCATGAAACTCTTCATCACTTAAATCTTCTGCCTACTGTTGTACTTTACATAGTACAACTTTGGGACCCAACCCACACTATGAAAAAGCTTGCCAAAGTTTTTATTCTGAGATAAGACTCAAGAGAACAGTTATTGTGCAAAGTCATAGATTTTATTTTTTATCCCCGACTGAATGAAGTACTCTGGCTTTTTGTCTTACACCTGCCAGTATCTGAAGACATTGTGTAAATGTGTTAATGAACACACACGGAGAATTCTAAAAGAGACAATGAACACCTTGTTGGGAATGTGCTGTAGATGAGGCGTGTTATGTAGCTTAATGTGGCAGCTGTGCTTTCCAGTTGCCTGAAGCTGCTGATTCCCAGTTTGTATTAGAAAAAATATATTCTGTGTCATTCTCAAACTGCCCATCTACTTATAATTATATTGTTGGTATAATAATAATTATACCATCCACTATACAGTAGTACGCATGCTCATTTCTGTGTACCATGTAAGTTTAGCACAAATGTATGCAGAGGATTCACCGTTTGGATTTTATGAAACAGTATATCACCCTTTTTGAATAGGCACTACATGTTGTGCTGTAAAGCTTGTCATTTATCGCTGGTATTTTACAGGCCATGTAAGATTTTTAAATTCAAATGCTGGCATTGGCCTGTTACAAAAACCAGGCCTGTGAGGTGTCTTTCAAAAGCTATATATAACACTCATATAAAAAGCTACAGTTTAAGAGACTTGGCCCAAGAGCAAATGAGAAGAGGGAGTGTCAGTGAAGTAGAGAAATGATAGTCAGGCAGCAGAGAGCAAATGGATGAGGATGAGAGAGAGAGAACAAGACACAGAGGAGCAGGTTCGGAGCAGATAGTGAGGTGTGTGTGTGTATGTGTGTGTGTGTGTCTTTTATGGGGTAACATGCCGGTCATGTAAGAGTGTGTGTGAGAAATGGGTCTCAATGCAGCAAGGGCTGATGCAGCATAACAATAAGTTCACACACACACACGCACTCAGGCTGATAAGTGCACATAAAACACAATAGCATGTAGTATGTAGGAATACTAAAACATGCACAAAAATAAAGAAGTATGTTTAAACTTAAATATAAAGGCTATTCTGCTGCGCGCGCGCACACACACACACACACACACACACACAGAGTCGTGTTTCCATCACTTCAGAGGACATTACATTGACTTACATTACTTTCCTGGAGACTCCTAACCCTAAACTAACCTTAACTTTAAACCAAGTCTTCACCCTAAAATGAATGATTAATGTTAAGGGGACTTTTTGTCCCCATAAGGGAGGCGAGTCCCCATAACATGACTGTGTGAACAGATTTATGTCCCCACAATGTGAGGAATACACACACACACACACACACACACACACACACACACACTCCACTCCAGAGAGGGGAAGTTGCTTGAGGGAAGCAATAAAACGTGCCGTGGCCAGATCTCATCTGTCACTGCTTATTGCACCACCGCAGTTTGACCAACAGGCGAATGTGCGCACATACAAACAAACACACACACACACACACATACATACAAATAACCCTACTGTAGACTGAAGCAACATACAATGGACCAGAACCTGGTACACACACACATATATGCCACTGCAGTTTGTCTGCAGCACATGGCTGCACAGGACATGTAACACATAAACGTACACACTCCCTCCCTCCATCGTTGCCTCTCTTGGGTGTATCAAGAGCAGTAATGATGCTGTGGCATTACTTCATTCTGTGCATCAGTGTGAATGTGTGTGTGTGTCTGTATCACACTATTAGTCTGCTGTGGAGGCAGTAGCCATTAGCATAAAGAATGATTTTATAGCACAAAACACTCCCCCACTGTAAAAGACTAGACACCCCCCCAAACACACACACACACACACACACACACACACACACACACACACACAAACAGTAATGACCTATTTTGTTAAGCACACTGAACATTCCAAGTACACAATAATAAACTCCTCATTTATTATATACTTGAGCCATTAAAGAGAGAGAGAGAGCATGAGGGGAGGAGATGAGGAGGAGGAGGAGAGAGAGGAGTGGAAGGGAGAAAGAGGGGGAGGAAGAAACTAGGAGACCTACACATATAGGGAAGAATAATGAGGAGAGAGACATGGCAGAAGCAGGACGGACAGAGATACAGGGATCAAGAGGAGAGAGAGATACATGGACAGTTAAAGCAGCTGAGAGAGAAACAGAAAACACTACAAGTCCACAGACAAGACAGGAGAGAGGATAAAGAAAGATAGTAAAATAATGGATTTTCCTACTCCTTTAAACTACCAGTACAGAAATGTCCATGCAATCACAGTGCCCCCTATTGATGACAAAGTGCCACTAAGAACTACACTTGTAGTGTGTCTTATATAGTTTTTCCACAAAAAGTACATAGAAATCATTAAAATTACATCTACTCCTTCTCTACCATTAAAAATCCCAAAATCTGTGAATATGCAAATACAGAAGTTTAACTACTGGACACAAAATGTCTTCTAATTCACTGTAAAGTCCATTCTCAGTGTTTGACCACTGGAGGTGGTCAAGTTTCCACATCACACTTGTGTGAGTTGAATATTGGACCAGGATTGGCTTTCAAACTAGTTGTGATGTCACAAATCCTGCTCATAAAAATCAGATTTTCAATGAGTACAGAGAAACTTTCCCCTTTGAGCAGATGAATGTGAAAACAGCCTGTTAGTGTCAAACTCTACATCATTCTGCACAGTGAAGTAGAACAATGAATAGCTCAAATTAATTTAAGAGAAGATCCAGACCAAGAGAGCACAAACACACAACAATCCAAGAAAGATAAATTCACATCTAATCCAGTCTGAATAGCTCTGAGACCAACAAGTTTCTGTATCCATAAAGAGAGTAACGCTCCTCATATAGTAAAAACTAAACATTTATTTTACTGAACTTTCAAAGCCATCAGAGGAAGTTCAAAAAAAATCCTTTCAATCCTTTCCCATAAGTTTATAAGTGCATATTCTATTCACAATCATATAAATGTCTGTTTGAAATAAAGGTCCCAGCTCTGAGTTTATGTGTGCTTGTTGTAGGATTTTTGCTGGTGGTTGGAGACAGTTGGACCCTCTTACTTCTCATTCACAGAAAGTCAATTCGAAGATAACATCTCATCTGCAACATCCACAGTAATCTCTACAAACTAACATTGACCATGTGAGTGTGCACCTGCATGGTGTTATACAGGGCTGCCCTATTGAATAACGCCTCTAACACAGCACTGAAGGAAAGGTCTCAGATGACAGCAAAGGAGGGTTACATTATAATAAGAGACTTTAGTATGTGGATTGGATTTATACTTCTTCATCAAAGTGTTTCCTGCTGTAACACAACACAGTAGATTCTTCCAGCGTAGGGACTGATTCATAGCTCTAGTAATAACTCAGCTGAGGATTTAACCAGCTGATTGTAAAAGCACCTCCTCAACTCTAAATGGATGTGGTGCAAATCATCAAGGCATGTCAAGCAATCATTATGTATCCAAATAACATGACAGATTAAAAGATGGATTAAGTACTCAATCACACAGTGACAGAGGTGGTGGAACTAAACGAGTTGAGCACAGCTTTCCCAAGACCCAGTTACTGCATGCTGACTCTGATCTCCAGAGCGGGAAAGACAAATCAGCTACTCAACTTTGACAGTGTTTAACTGAGAAACAAAACCACAAGGATGCTGGACAGTAGTCAGATTAGTGAACATTACATATTGTAATGCCTGCTTTCACTTTAAACAGATGTTAAAGTGTGCTGGGACCAGCTACGAAGATGGAATGGGTCCTCAATCACACAGCGACAGAGGTGGGGTACCAACACGGGTCGAGCACAGTTTTCCCAAGGCCCAGTTATTGCACACTGACTGATCTCCAGAGTGGGAAACTCTCTGGAGATACTTCAGCAACTCAACTTGGTCACCTCTGAAGGTGTGAAGGAGCTCCAGACAGTCCATCTAAGGGAGCCTAGTCGACCTCAGCTCGATCGATTTCACATTTTGCTGGTCTGTTTAAAACTTTCCAAATCTGAGCTGGTGACATCATATATTGTATGAGGTCAACTCCAACTCCAATATCTGAACTGTGACATCATCCATGAGGTCACAAACCAAGCTAATATCCTATAATAATATCTGAACTGTGACATCATGCACTTGGTAGTTTAACAGGGAACCAATCCCAGCTCTTGTGGTCTCCACATTGTTTCTCCATAGCCTTTGTAGCTGTACAAAGGTATTCTTTCGAGGAGAAGCACAACAGCTCTTATAGCTTTCAAAATGCAGCTCTTAATCTCGGCTTTCACTGTTTATACCAACAACAAAAACTGATTTGAAAGCCAAAATCTACAATGTGCCTCAATAAGATAAAAAAAACAAAACAAAACAAAACAGTGAGTGAATTCTGTGAGTGAGCGGAGGAGCAATTAAAAGTGAATTCAAAACTACACTTTAATTACAGTGTCCATTACTTTCTACACACACACACACGGCACTTTGCAACAGAGGCTTCACAGCTTCAGTAATAGGATTATATGGCGTACAGCCTCTGAGAGATATCGTGTGAATGTGTGTAAATGGGCAGGAGGGATTTACCCAACTGACCACCATATGTTATATGTCAGTGTGTGATTGTTTTCACTCAGGAATGACTGTACTTAATGCTACACACACACACACACACACACACACACACACAAATGCACACATGTAAACACGCACATACCCATCAAAAGACAAACATTAGAAATGCATACAGATCACTTGGTATTCAACTTTGAGAACACCATCCTCTGTTATTCATTTTCGTTTCTTTCCTCCTCTATCATTCAGACCCCAGCTGTGTCTGTCTTTCATATACAGAAACAGCAAAAACACTGCAGACACACTAACTTTTAAATGGTTCAAATCTCATTCCCTCAGTCCTTGTCTTTGAAAGGAACCACTGAATGACGTTTTATGTTAGCTGACAAATTCATTTTCAGTGAGTGACTTTCATAAAGTTGCTAATCTAGTCAGGATATCATCTCCGGTGCTTGTTTACATTTCACGTTGTGACACACTTTGTACATTTCCTGCTCTCTTTTAATCTCTCTCCTCCCTCTCGATGTATGACTTCCTCCTCTCTTCTCCATCCCTCATCTCTCTCTGTTCCCCTCTCGTTTTTCTCTCACACTCCTCTTCTCTTTAATCCACTCAGTGTTGTTCACTCTTCATCTCCCTCAGAATACAATTCCCATCGGAATCTTGAAACACATTTAATCAGCAGCTTTTCCCAGCTTCACAATCCAATCCCACGCACTCATACACTCATACAGTCATACACACACACACACACACACACACACAGTTATCTCCTATATCTCACCTAAGATATTACAATCTCTCTCTCCCACTCCATATTTTTTAATAAATTATGCAAAAACATGGAAACAAATCTGCAAAACAAAAATGCGTGTGTGTCTGTGACATTAAATTCCACAGTACCAGTATTACAGAGAGCTCTAAAAAAAAAAGGAAGGAAACAATGAGACTAAGAGTCTAAAGCCATATCAGCAGCTCTGTGGGACTGTAATGCTTATTGTAAACCTAATTGTAACTTCCAAAGTTTTTGTTTTATCCTCAGCAGTCATAGTGAAGTAAATGCAGAAGTGGCAGTGGTTGTCATGCTGACAATGTTAACACGCTGATGTTTAGCACATAATGTTAACCAGGAATGTTGAAGTCTTTTCCTTCCTACACTTACTTTTGAAATGATGTTTTTTGGAACACCGAAACTGAACTTTCACCATAAAGTCAAATGCAATTTATGTTTTAGATATTGAAAAATCATTAAATGATATAAGTAGATGGTTTATTGTTTTGAGTGTAAAACTCATGTCATGCAGTTTATGGGCGAGTATTGCTCATTGGCAACGTTCACGTTTGTTTTATGGAAATACACTCCGCTCGTTCAACTCGCTGCTTTCAATTAATACTCAAACGTGCTCATAGATGCAACCATTGAGGTGGGACAAACAAAACACACACGTTGGATTTCAAATACCTGGTGGCCATGAAATCTCAGAGAGGAGTCGCACAAGCTAACAGATAACAGAGGTAGAGCGAAATCCAGACAAACACATCCTTGCACACGTAACGATTTGCGGTTTAAACTCTTGTGAAGGCAGCTGGTGTGTTTTAAGAGAATAAGACCTCAGGTTGTTCTGGGAATACACACACACACACACACACAGTGATCTAATCACTGATGCTGGGAAGATCTTGGACATATGTTGGGGTACGTCCAAGCACGGCAGGGGATGCTAAAAGCATTTAACAGTTGCTTGAGTCGGTCTGTCTGCGTTTGTGTGCAGGAGTAGGCATATCCGTATTTGAGTATCTGTACTCTCGTGTGTATAAGTGTGCCACGGTGTTTATTCGTCTACAGTATGTGCCATACAAAAAAATATTAATAATGTGTTTACATGCATTTAGCCTACCTTTGCAATAAGGTTGAGGGGTTCTTGGCAGGAAGGTGGCAGTGCTGATGTCATCCCTTGTGCAAGGTCCGGTACTTCCTGTTGCAGATACAACTGTAACATGGACGCCAGCTGAGACAGACCTTGTTTCTTCTGCTCAGACATGGAACACAGGTCTGTAAAATATAAAAATCCCTATGAGATTCTTACAACGTCTCAAAAGAGCTTTAGCACAAATACACTTCAACTCAGACAGAGACAGATATCCACTCATCATGTTTCCTACACGTCAACCATTTTGTCCTTATGCACTGGAATCACACTCAGGCAAAAAAAAAAAAACACACACACAGTCTTGGAGGATAGACTTACGTGATTCATGCTCCTCTAGAGTGTAGAGCTCCTCACTACTGTTCTTCGATGGACTTAACTGGAAGACAAAGGACAAAGTGGGGCCAAGCATGTAATTCATCTTTTAAAACATCATTCTTCTGCTATTGTTTCACCTTTTAACTGCACTATTAGGAGGCTGTAGGACTCCCTGCAGCATATTATTGGCCGTGAGATGAAATCCTTTGACCTAAAAGAAACTGACCTTCTCAGTAACAAATAAAAACTGCTATAAAGAGCCAGAGCATGTGAAATGTTCTCAACAGAAGGGTTGTATTCTTCACATTAAGTGCAAACATGAATGTTACAAAAATGTACAATGAATAAAGTTTTTACAACGCAGCTGAAGATGTGCAGTCCAACCAAAAGAGTGTGTTTGACACATTTTTATTGTATCTTTGTACACATTACTTTGAGTGTGAGACACAAACCGCGAATGCCAATGAAAGACTCCAGAAACTTACCAAGGCAAAGATGAGCCTCACAGCCAGACGGACTGAGTCAGTGGGAATTCTGGGTAGGAGGCTCTGCAGACATTTACACTCTCTCTTATGGCCAGACCATGCTTGTTTCTGCAGGAGACAGGCATTTCAACAAATTGACACACACACACACACACACACAAACATACACACGCACACCCGTGCACACTATACCTGGCAAGTGATATTGCAGTAGCGAGCCATCTTGCACTGGGAACACCTCAACAAGGTCTCACGCCTAGACAGAAGAACAGACAAAAAGAGTTCAATTCTGCACAGATTGTCCATCCATTGATTTCATGCAGAGACATCTGGCACACAAAACCGTCAGTGAAAAGGATTCAGAGGCTGATTCACAGTTATCAGAAAGCTCTCCAGGCCAGAAGTAGGGAAATATTTTCTCTGGAAGTGAACGACTCAGTGAGCTGGAATGGGACCAGCATTTTAGATTTCTGAAATCAGTGATGTCAGACATTCATTTCTCTTGCACCATTTTATTGTTTGAATAAAACCTGTTCCCCTGCTCCAAATACAAAACAGTTCTGGTCATAGTTAAGCTGCTACATGACCAAATAGATGCACATATCCACCCAAGCATGCTTTCCTGTCAATGTCTTGACCTTTTCCCTTGTAAGGACCTTTGCTATTTGCTATATTAAGCTGATTGTGTGTATCTATTATCTAGTTTTATCTACCTAATTCCAGATTGTATTCTGAGAGCAATATATTAGATAAACTTTCCTCACTGTCACAGGCTGTTAGCATCATGGTATGTGCCTGAGCGCCCGTGTGCATTTGCCGTGTGTCCACTAGAGGTGTTTATGCTTGGTTTTTCTTGCGCTAGTGTGTGTTGCCTGCCTCCAAGGTCTGCTGTGTTTCTCAGAATGACACTGCTGTCCTTTCCGGTTTGCCTGTCAGTCTGATTACAAGCCAGGGCTCAGCAGTGTCTGCCTGCTTCACGTAGCCAATTACAGCCAGTAGAAAGTGCACCACTAAAATACACACACATACACACACACACACACACACACACACACACACACAAGACAAGATCTGAGTCAAAGGAACTTTCAGGAACAGTGTGTGCCTGTGTGCCTGTGTGTATGTGTGTGTGTGTGCAGAGGCCAGTATGATGCATACAGACATTTACATAGACATTGTGCTTACAATATATAATATTGCAGCAGGGTTTTGGGGCATTTTCCCCTAATTAGATACTTGAGATGACAGCAGATATTAACTGATCTTTATGGGGGTTAAGTTCAAATAAATAATAATAAAAACTAAACACATAAATGAACTCAGGTGCTTTAACAGCCACAAATTAATAAATTAATGTCAAATAGAGACTTAAGTAATGACCGAAAATGTGTAGATATCAGCCGGACAGTAAATAAACCTTTATTTATATTGATTGTTCCGTAGATTTATTCCTTTTACCTGAATGCATTTTGACCTGGCTTATGATTATTTTTTAAACTTACATAATCCTTTGAGATGATATTTGCTCTCTCTCTTTAAAAATCAGATTTCAATATGGCAGAAAGGAGACAGATAGATAAATACGGGGAGACAGTGAAGGAGGTGACATGTGACAAATGTCCCCAACTGCAATCGAATCAAGGACATCGTGATCTTACGGTATGTGCCTCAGACCACAAGAGGATGGGGACGCCACACAAATCGAGCTTTTAAGTCTACAACCTTGACTCTCCCCTACGTATGAACAGATTTTTGGACCGTGTGTCTGTACAGGTTGTTAATCTGATTTTACAGTTTTTCTGGGCTTCACTGAGGCACGTTTGCTAGATGCTCAGTCTCACAACTCTTATTCCATCTTATATTTAAAGTCACTGTAATTCCGATACCTAAGTACAAAGAACAACTGACTTCTCACAATGTTTGTCACCTTACATTTAATTTTGTGTGTGTAAAGTTTTTTTCTCACTTTTTTCTAGTGTCATTCCAGCACTACAGCATACAAGCTTAGGAGGAGTCAGGCTTAGTGGAAGGGCCCGAGGCTTGTTTGGCATGAGCTCATATACAGAAAGATGTCACTCTGGTTGGTTTAACATATGATATGAGAGAGAGAGAGAGAGAGAGAGAAAGACAAAATGATAGCATTTTGCTAATTAAATCCGACAATGGATGGTTTTATGAGCTTAGGCACACAAAATGAGGTAATGGAGAACATGTTATGATGGATGTAAATACATTAGCCCAGGGCTTATCACACTGAATATGGGACATTTGATTAGATTGGACATAATTATGAATGCTGTAGATGACATTATAAGAACCTTAAAGGCAAAAGCAGGCATATAATATGAACATACACAGATCTAACAGAAGGCTGTTGCCTGTCAATGTTAGCGACAGAAGTTAAGTGTTTCCTATGACCGTCTATCAGTGTGTGACTAGACTGGACTGTTGTATTTGGCTCAAGAACCCTACAGACTTTGACAAATTTCCAAAACACTTATTTTCTGTTCTCCTCACCCTCCTAGTTTCTATAATTCACAGCCTCCCTCTCCGTCCATCTCATCTTGTCCTCCCTTTCCTGTGTTCAAACAATCTTGTTATGCCGCTGTGTCCTATTTGCTTTGACCTTTCCAGACTGGAACCTGGAGGTTCATGAAAACACAGCTATTCTTGTCATGTTGAGATCTAACAGAAACAAGGAAGCCACCCACATGTTAAAAAGAAACACATGCCTCCAGCATGAGACGCAAAGCAATAACAACAGATACGACCAGCCCAGACCTAAACACAGCCAGGTCCTGCGCAGCTTCAACAGATGAACTGTGAACATAACTCAGACACTAAAAGTTTGGTCACATCACAGGCTGCCAGCTGCAGGAAGTCCATCACTGAGAGGAAGACTGATGCTGACCACGACCCCCTTTCCAGTTCTTTACTTGTTCCCCTGTAGCTTAACATTGTGGGAAATGTTGACATAGTTATGTTGACATGCCAACACAGTCACACTGTATGTTACTGTACATGTCGTTTGATATCTGGGAGATTTCCAACATCCACTATGGGTTGAACATGGACGGTATCTGTTAAAAATCAGTTTTAAAATGAATTTCATCATGAAAATGGAATCCTGAAGAAACGTAACTATTGTGGCATTCATTTTTATTAACTATTGGAACAGAAAAATATCATTAAATGCATCAAGGAGCTACAATGTAATGGTGTTTGACTTTAACGTGCATAAACATGTTTGTGGGCATCCATGCTGACGTAGTGTTTGTAATGCTAAAGCAATGCCATGAAGAAAACAGGAGCTGAAAACAGCACGTCATTGAAAAGCTGAGAGGCGTCACACACAATATTCAGAGCAGAGCATATTCAGTGAAAAACTCTCAAAATAACAATTTTGTTTTACATTATTTGTATATAAATGTTAACAAATGTCTATCCTATGTTTATTACCTCCTCCAGTGAAGATAAAGAGTGAGTGTTTTCTTCCTTTTCGGCCTCTTTGTCTGTTGGAAAGAAATCTTGTATATCTAATAAAGTAATTAATTAATTCTTATGAATCACTGTATGAAGGTCGGTCATGAGGCAAGCAAGAGATTATTCACTTTGACAAATATTGTAAAACTGGCACTTGATGAGTTTAATGACTGTACATTATATTAATTTACAGCTCTTCCCAAATGTCTTCACTCAGGTCTAATCTGTGCAAAGCTGGCAGCCACAACCATCCATCTAACCAGAGACACATCTCTGAAATCACTGAGACTCTGAGGGTTAACAATATTTTATGACATCATTTATAAAAAGTTTAGGCAATCTGATGTTATACAGAGAGATAATAAAAAAACTGCCAATAGTCAGAGATTTTGCCATACAGTTTATATCGAGGTATCTATCCCTTAAGGGCACTGCAGTTCAATAATGTATGTATATATAGTTTCTAAGCCACGTTAATGCACAGTTGCACCGCAGCAACTGTTGTTATGGTGACCGCCTCCGGGCTGATAAGCTCTCAGCATTTATAGGGTATCCACTCAGACACACATGTGCACACACACACACACACACACACAGAGTATACATCACTGTATAGATAATATTCACATGATTCAGGTGTTCCAGCAGGACTGTAGAGGAAATATCTTGGCTAAACATAATTGAATATTTACTCTCTGTAAGGGGCTGTGCGAGACTTAACAATATATAACAAATATTTTCACTCTTTGCTTACTGCATGTAGCAGAGACAGATGGAAAATGTGTAACACTGACGTTGACTACAACTTGCCGCTCGATTTGGAGGCCATCTGAAATATATGTGTGTGTAGTTCTGCTGATCAACATCACTATAGCTCAACAACAACAAAAACAACCACAACAAAACTGTCTTTCTTTTTATAGAAATATCCCATAGTCCAACAGTTCAACCAAAGTGTTCATTCAACTGACTGCTCACTGCTCTTTATTTGGGATCAGCAAACATGATACACCCACACACAATCTGTTCACTTCACACACACACACACACACACACACACACACACACACACACACACACACACACACACACACATTACTTCATGATTCAAATACACAGAGACGACTCTGCTATGGCCTCTAGGCAAGAACCAACAATAGTTGAGGAACGTACACTGCTACATACAGTATGATACACACACTGATTTAATGTAGTCCAAATATAGATGAGGTCAGTAACAACAGAGCAGAAAGGATCAAAACAGGAAAAGACAGCGAGAGAAAACAGAAAGATATAAACTTCAGTCTCCTTCAGGTCGTTAGTATGCAACTGTGATGAACACAAAACTGTAATTTCTTGTTTAAGGATTACTCATTTTCATACAGATTTTTATCATCCCTCCCTCCCATGAAGCACATCGGTCTCATCTTCTGTCATGTTCTTTTATTATGTTCCCTTTTTTCCTCTGTCATCTCCCTCCCTCTCTTCATCCTTTTCTCTCTCTCTCTCTCTCACTTTCTTCCTCGCTGCTTTTTTTCTCTCTCTCATTCTTCTCTCTCTGTCTCTCTGTCAGATGTTGTGTGAAGTGATGGTCCTCTGGATGGCAGGTCCATGGTTGGACTGCGGGCACAGTAGGAAAACTCATGAATAACATTAGATGGGTTTCATTAGGAACATGCAGACTGGTTGAATTAAAAAAAATCAGACACTCTTTCTCTTTCCCTGAGCAGCCGCCTCCTCTTCCACTCATTGTCATACTCTCTTCCATATTTTGTTTTTCCCCCCTGACATTCTCACTGTGGCGTTCCTTTCCTTATTCTCTTTCATTCTGATATCTCTACACACAATTTATTGAATTGTTCTGATTACAAAAATGAACACACTACCAACACATGCAGGGTCAGAGTATCAGGATTAAATGATCAGAAAATGTATGAACAACTACATGGATTATCAGTTAATACTTTAAGTCCTGCATGTCTCTAGCAAAAATGGCAAACATTTGCTGGCTCCAGCTTCTCCAACGTGAGGATTTCCTGCTTTTCTCTATTGTATCATTGTAAACTGAATATTTGTGGGTTTTTAACTGTTGATTGGAAAAAACAAGCAATTAGAAGATGTTGCCTTCCATTTTTCACTTTTTTCTGAAATTTGATTAACTAAACGATTAATCAGGGAAAAAAAATCCACACATTAATTGATACTGAAAATAATTATTGGTTGCAGCCCTAATCAAGATCACTGTGTTTATTTCTGAAGTGGAACGTCTTGTGTTTCCTCACTCCACACCACCAGACACAACGCAGCCTCACTATCTGCGAGGAACATGATAACTTTTTCTACTGTAGAGAGGTTGATTATTTAATTGCATCTTATTTTGTTCAAATTATAATTTTACCACTACATAATTTTCAGTGTATTTTGTAAATACAGTTATAAAAGGCGGAACTGCATTTATTCATATATTTACAATTAAACAAGTTTTAAATGCTGTGTACGCCCACACAGATGTTTTCACTAATTTTAGCTGATTAGACCTCCTCTCAGGACTGTGTGGGCGGGTGTTAACTGTGTTTGATAGACATCTCCCTCACTCCCCTGTTGGCTTTGGTGTACCTGTTAGGGCGGGACAAATTAAACCTGTATCATTCTTATTAGTCCATCCTTAAGAGTCCAGTGACCTAAATCTCTGCATAGCCCCAACCACTTTCAAACAGAACAGAGATCTAATCAGCCAGAATAACTTCAAACACCTGCAGGCCCGAGGGAGTCCAGGACCTTTAAAAAGAAACATTCTGTGAGTTAAATGAGATATTACAGTCAGTGAAGTACTGAGGAAAATCAAATTATAACATTTTTATGGGCTCATGCCTAGTGTGCACATACTCGTGTATTGTGCTTCATTTTTTTAACCTTTATGTGACCTCACAAATAAGCTAATCTTTGAATTGTGCAAAATGTCAAACATGCAGTCATTATCAGCCCAAGAAAAGAAGATCTTTTTTAAACATAAAAGGCTTTGTGCAGGACATAGAGGCACAGAGTGGAAGCACAGCAGAGAAACACAAAAATAGAGAAGCAAGAAGAAGAAAGGACATGAAACCTGTCACTAGACAGTGGATGAAGTGCAATGGATTGACTGTAAAATGCTAGTTTTCTGCATTGATATGCAAGAGCATGGATGTGTGCACTTGCATGTGTGTATAGGTGGTCAATTCTGTTAAGTCTATGCTATCAGACACCTAATTAGGCCTACCTCAGCATGTCTCTGTTGGTGTGTGTGTATGTGTGTGTGTATGGCATGGTAATTAATTTCCCTTGAGTATTGGCTGCTGTGCTGTAGCCATGAGAGCGAGTTAGATCTGTGTTCGTGTGTGTGTGTGTGTGTGTGTGTGTGTGTGTGTAAGTGTATGTTAATAATTAGTGGGGTCCTCTTTTCTGGGTTGTCTGGTCGTGCCTGAGTGAATTTTCTCATTTCCAGGCTGAGTAGCTAACACAGCATGGTGTGACTCACTCCCATATGACAGCTAATGGTGTGCGAGTACATGTATGTAAAGTAAATTACTAACAAACATCAATATAAATCTACTGCTAGATTCCCAGATGACTTCAAAATGCTTGAGGAACACCTATCACGCCACGATTTGATTTTGAAACAATTGAGGTTATCTGTTAGAAATTGAACTGTATTTTCAGTCTTCACAGGCTTCATAGAAACCTGTTTCCACTGCTGCACTGAAGTCAATCGTGGAGACAACATGAAACAGGTCCTTCTCAATACTGTTTGACATATTAGCTCTTCCATTTCTAGCACAGACCCTCTCTTTGTCAGCATTGCCACGTTATCACAAAGTGACTGAGAGATAATGTAAGATTTAGGTACAAAACAAGAAATAACAAACACTACTGCCATCTAGTGTTGCTACATCTATAAATACCTAAACCACTCTGTACACTGCCTGCGTCCACAGCACAGCTATAGCGACACATCCTCACATGAGCATAACTCTGGGTTTAGTGGAGATTGGTGAGTGGCATGTAAATCACTGCTGTCAGTGTCTGTGTGTGTGTGTGTGTGTGTGTGTGTGTGTTTGTGTGTGAGTAAGGCAGAGAAAGAAACGCCAGCTGTGCTGCATCTACAGCCGTCTTCAATCCCTTGCTGAGTTCTTAATGGTTATTTAGAGGGTGATTCATTGACACCTGAGGGGACTCATATTGGACAAGTCTTCTTATGGGTTTATTATCATGATGATGGCAGTACATGCGCGCACGCACACACAAAATAGGGCCTAAGGGGAATATCTACCCTTGAAAAGAAAGAGTACTTTTTGGTTTTTGTACTGTCTAAAGCCTTAAATAAAGCTTTTCAGAAGACATTAGTTTCTCCAGTGTAGGTTTGGTCATTTCTAAGGTAATAAGCTTTATTTGTGGAGCTTTAAATAATTTTTTTCACACAGTTCTGTATATTAGGTAGGACATTAAAACAGAAAATTGATAAGATAAATTATATATATTAATGTAATAAAAACAGGATGGAACAAAAGCTGAAATTTGAACAGATACACACAAAATGCAAAAACCGACTATTTTATGTATAGTTAAGTATAAGAGATCAATGTGTGTTGGAGCTCTGTCATGTAGTGTCTTGAAGGTGATACAATAATCTATTCTAAAACATAGTAGGACCCGGTGTAAGGAGAATAAACTGGGAGAAATCTGAGCAGATGTGGTTTGATCTGAGTTCAAAGCCTGACAGCTGAATTTTGAGCAACCAGAATTTAAATTTGAGTGAGTTATACGAGTAAAAAGAGAATTAATGTGAGTGGGCTGTAATAAAGGCATAAATAACATTCTTGGTGTGCTGAAATGAAACGGTGGGTCTGAACTTTGCTATATTTGCTAGATAAAAGAGGCAGAACTGAGCCAGTTTTGTGATATGCTCATTGAAATGCAAACAAGAATCCACAAAAACCCAAAACTCTGGGATACAGGCGCCACATGGCTCCATACAGAGCCCAGTGTTTGTCAAACAGCTTTAGGATACCAACCACTGATAAAACTGTCTTATCAATATTTAACTGAAAAAAGTAAACTCATCCAGATTGGTCATGGACACAGTGATTCTAATCTTTTCTGAAGGGGTCCATGAAATCAAAGACGTCGTATGTTAGTAATTATATCTCAGACGTCATTCAGAAGACTAATCCTGTCCACACAGGGCTTAAATTACAGTTCAGTCTGTTTCAATTCATCTTGGGTTTTCTGCTTTTAGGTTTGACAGAGACATTAATGCTCACAGATAACAGATGCACTGCCTATGATCAGTGAAATACATAATTCTAATGAGAACAAACACACACAGGAGGTTTTCCACTTGCTGGAACAATCCATTAACTTTCACTAATTATATTGCAGTGAGCCTCAACCCTTAACCTCTAATCCCTCACCCCCTAAACAAAAAATGCATCCTCTTGTGGACTACATTCAACTGTTCTTGTGAAGACCCGGGGTCCTCACAAGTAGAGTTAAAAACGACACACACAGATGTTTTTGCTTGATGAATACCAAGCATTACACACATGGGGAGGCGTGTTCGCAGTATGCTCAAACAAGAATTTACAGCAAATTACTTGGTTTGCAAATGATACAGCTGTGTGTGTGCGTGTGTGTGTGTGTGTGTGTGTGTGTGTGTGTTTGTGTGTGTGTTTTCCCAGCACCAAGCTGTTTGGATACACCTGTGTATCTAACTGCAGGAGGCAAGAAGGAAAGATGGGAGGGAGATGGAGAACGAAGGGGAGGAGGAGAAGGACGAGTGAGAAGCAGATGTAGGCAAAATAATCTACATCAGGAATGAGGAAAGGAGAGAGAGAGATAGAGAGAGAGAGAGAGAGAGAGAAGGAGCAGAGGCAGGTGGGAGGAAAAATGTATCTAAATGATGAGAGATGAAGAGATGGAGGAGGAAAAGGAGGAACAACAGGAAGAATGAGGAGAGAGGTAAAGCAGATGGAAAGAAAAGCTGTTGAAGGAGGAGAGAAAGGGAGGAAAACAGAGGCGGCAGAGGTAGCAGATGGGAGAATAAATCGAGAAGAGGGAGCCAGTGAGATGAGGAGGAGGAGGAGTGCTGACTTGCCTTTTGAACTATTTCCCTCCTCTCGTCTCCTCGTGCTCCTCTTTCTGTAGGCTCGTCTAACTGCATCCAAAGTAGCAATCTGTATGCTTCATACACTGCTGCATCCACACACTCTTATCAATGTGTGTGTGTTCTGTATATGCACAAGCAAGAGTGTGTATGCGTAAGCGAGAGATAAAATATGTTTGAAAAAGAGTGAGAGTGTGAGTGAGTGAGCGAGAAAGGAAGAGACGTTCAGTTTGTGTTTGGAGTTGGAGAATGAACTGAGTGAAGTATTCAAACACTGCAGTTTGTAAAAAAATATATATAGAGAGAGAGAGAAACAATGTGTGTGTGTGTGTGCATTTGACGAGGATGATGTGTGTGTAAAAACGGTGAAGAGTTCTCTAAAGGTGTGTTCAGACAGTGAAGTGAATTTTAGATGTAGTGTAGCTGCAAACAAAAATCAATGGAAGGATGTGAGTGGGCGCACACAGGCTCTAGGTACTGTGAATTGAGGAGAAGGCGAGTTGACTAGAGTTTGTTTTCAAATTTTTCAAATTGAGCAAAGAATGTGTTGCATCTATGAAACCGCTTCATAAACATGCAGAGATAAAAGAAGAGGCTAGATGGAAATAACAGACAACTGGAGATCCTGGTGACTTCTGAGAACAGTCGGTGTCTGAGCTGTGATGTAAATAAACACATCACACAGTCAGTGCGCATGTGGCTGTCAAGCTGAAGCTAACATCTGTAAAGTTGGCATGTCGACTGTTTGGAGAATATGAACAAAACGGCATCAAAAGTCCAAAAGAGACATAAATTCGCTTCACATTCTACCCTAAACACACCTGAACACATAAAAAAATACTCTGCTGTGATTAATAATTTGTGTCTGATGTGATTTTTCCATAAGAAAAGTTCAATTAGCTGGTTAGAAATTTTTTATATGACTGTCTCCATTAAAAATCCAGAAGCTATGAATGTGCAAATAATGTTCATTTTCAGAAGTTTAACTGCTGGACACAAGATGTCTCCTACTCCACTGTAAAGTCAGTTCTCAGTATTTGTGTACTGGAGGCTTCAAGTTTCCACATCACACCTGTATAAGTTGCATATTGGCTTCAAACTAGTTGTGATGTCACAAATCCTGCTCGTAGGTACACACTGTAAAGGACAAGGCTGCTGATTTTCTATATTCTTCTTATTCTCAACAAATCTCATGTGCAGAACCAAACAAACAATGAATTCATCCTACTTACAAGTATTATGCATGTATCAAAGTCCTACTCCTCTGTGCCGTAGACTTCCATCGTTGTCCAAAGACTATTAAAAACACATCAATAAGCCACATTGTTGCACTGGGTGACATGTTCCTTCATCCCTGAAGACACCTCTTGACTTTGTACTAGTGGCGGGTTACTATCTTATCGCTATTTTTACACTTTGGAGCCGTTTCTAAACAAATTACCATAGTCACTGTCTTCAGGGTTGAAGGAACATGTCACCCAGTGCAGCAGTGTGACTCACTGACGTGTTTTTAATAGTTTTTGGACACGAATGGAGGTCTATAGCACAGAGGAATGTGATATATCAGGCTTTGGATACACACGCAATACTTGTAAGTAGAATCAGTTAATTGTTGGATTGGCTCTGCACATGAGATTTGTTGACAATAAGAAAAATATAGGAAATTTCCAGCCTTATCCTTTAAACACTTTCAGGAGATGAATGTGAAAATGACCTTCTAGTGTCAAACTCTGCACATACATCATTCTGCTCAAAAGGCATCATCATGATGTGTGAGCTTTGCCTCATTAACTGAATCCTTGTTTTTATTTCTCGTAAGTTCAGCTTTCCCTCTATCAGGCACTTACATCCAGCTGGAATGAGAACAAAACTCTTGAGTCAGCTGTCTGTCAATATGTTTTTATGTTCTCAGAATTAACAAAGACCCTTTGGAAACTAGATGATCCGAGTTTGAATCAAAAGCTTCTCACTATAAATAAGACATATGTTTCAAATATTTGTTTTTCGAGTTTGCACTCTTCTGCAGTGTGTTTCTGTGTGGTCCAAAGAGACAGTGAGTGAGATATTGGTGTCAAATATAAAGACTGACAGAGATAATATCACCCTACCCCCTAGCCTAACACACACACACACACACACACACACACACACACACACACACACACACACACACACACACACACACACACACACACACACACACACACACACACACACACACACACACACACACACACACACGTAAACACAACCTGACAGCAGAGAGAAATACATCTAACTTCTTCTTTGGTCTGTCAAAACCAGAGAAAAACCCATCAAAGCTGTTTGTGTGTGTGTGTGTGTGTGTGAGTGTTTGATGTGTATGTGTGTGCGTTTGATGCGTTATCTGTCCAACGGAGACGATGTGTCGTCTCTCTTCTATTTCCATTTTTCTCTGGAACATCCTCTTCTTTCTAGCTCAGTTTCAAGGTGAATCTTTATCTGTCACTGTGACGGAGATTCAGCCTCTCAGGTTGTGTGCAAACAGTTCCAGCTGAAACACTTTGCACATTACAAGTTAATCATTGGCTTTCATTTGAATTGTAAAAACAACATGCTCGGACGGCAGTTTTGCCTTGCGGGGCTCAAGTGCTTTGACCTGCGTTACTGCTCGATGATGTAAAACAAAACGGCATCTTATTCTGTTTTCTTCTTTGCATTTCAGCGATGCTACTTAACAATCCCAACCAGAAACACAACCAGGAACTAACAGCAAATGTCAGAGGCAGATGTAGAATAAAGAGAATACAGTCCTCACACCACCCTCATTTGATTTACTGTTTTCACCATAGACACACTTTTTCAAAAAATTTTCACTCCAGATGCTTTGAGTTTTTCAGTTTGTTTTTCAGCTGTAAATGAAACCCAAACCTCCAAGTCACTTGTGTTATTTTACACAGAAACCCTCACTGACTGATGCCTCAGTGACCACCAGTGCTGCCAGAGGGCCACAAAAATCTTTACACAAATAACAGAAAATACAGCTGACGTGAAATCACATGTGGGCAGAATAAAAGGATGAACATTAATGGACAAAATGTTGCGATACAGAGCTTAATATGCATGAGACATCCAATAAAAGATAAATTATCACTGATAAACTTCACTCAGACTTCAGGAATACACAATCAGTGGAAGCAAGCGGCTTGAAGCTGAAGCCAATGGAGAAGTATCTTAAAATGCAACGCCACCGATGGTCACTAGATGCTGGCTCCAATTGATTCGTATTCAAAAAGCCTCAACTTCTCTCTAGAAATACTAAGTCAGTAATGTTTTTCAATGAGTCATCTCAATCGCTAAATTCAAGCCCTCTAATAAGTGCGCTGGTGGTCATTTTGGAAATTAGCCAAAATGTACACTGCTCGGTGTTCCCAGTAAGCTAGCAGTCCCTTCGGTCCATGGAGCAGAGGGCTCTTCCAGAGCGTGAAAGGCAAAACCCTGCATTCCTTATTTCGAAGGTCCTGGCTCCAAACAGAAAAGATGGTGCCGACCGTAAGCAGCAACTCTGGGCTTCAAACCAATTGGTGACATCACACATCGCTATGTCCATCTTTATATACAGTCTGGTTGGAACACACTGACGCCAATGTGATTGTTGGTGATTGTTACACAGTGTTTTCAAATGAGTAATGAAGCAATTTAGATGCATTTCAGATACAAGTTTACTTTGCATTTGTCATATCTGAAAGAGTAACTCTACTCAGACTATTTTCCCCTTTTTTTCTGTCTTTGTTCTGCCTATTATTTCTACTCACCCCCCTCATTCTCTGTGAGTCTGAGAACCTCTAATAGTTGTTTGTTTGTTGACCTCTGGCAATTTGAATCCTGCTGTGTGTGTGTGTGAGTGAGTGAGAGAGTATATAGTCCCTCAGTGTTTATCACTCATTACTTACATACAGCCTTCAAGGCCTGTAATTAACTACAGCTTTGATGCCCCCTCCCACCTGCTCATTTCCTGCACACACACACGCACACGCAAACACACACACACACATATAGAAACATGCATTCCCACATGACGAACATCTTTCTGTTGATGTTGCAACAGTCACACAAATAAATGCACACTCACACACAGAGATTCACACTCGTTCTTCAACATTCATTCATGCTGTGAGACTAATTGTGTTTTCTGAAAACAGAAAAACACACTTCACATCTCTGAGACCAATCTCTGCCTTTGGCTGCAGTTGTGTGTGTGTGTGTGTGTGCGTGTGTGTGTGTGTGTGTGTGTGTGTGTGTGTGCACGTGTTTGTGTACACATATAAGTCCTGTGTTCTACAGATGTTTTGGTGACACGAACACAACTTACAGATCTCTCACTGATAGCAAATCAATAAAAAATGTGCGACAGACATCCTGACACCCAGGTTGATGAGTGTTGGCCACGACCCAAGCAGATGTAGCCATGACACGTATTCAATATCTCAAAAACATGATCATACTCTGCACTACAGAATCTGTCTTATCTCCCACCCACAAACACACACACACACACACACACACACACACACACACACACACACACACACACTTCTATTTGCCCCAAGCTCAAAAATAATGCAATTCAGTGGCGGCACAAACTCTAATTTATTATTGATTTCTCTTGTTATAACTCTATCTTCCTGTGTGAGAGGGTGAATATGTTTTTTTGAGATATTGAATAAATGTCAAGGTACAATGTTAAAGCTTGTAGCCGGTGGTCCTACAACTGTGTGTGTGTGTGTGTGTGTGTGTGTTTTTAGTGGGTTACAAATGACAGGCTTACCAAAACTAAGTGGTAAAATGTTTTCTGTTTTCTTTACTCTTGAGTGACGAAGAATGTAGAAAACCTCTGTAAATCTTTGAGTCCTGTATACATCATAATGTAAATGTTTTGTGGATGAGATGAGTGGACATTAAAATCATAAAGAAAATTAATGTCTCTTTTGTGTGTCTGGAGCGATCGCTTTGTCTTGATGACATAATGTAAAATACTGAGCTAAACTACAGCTTGCTTTTCTCATTTTTGGTGTAACACACAAACACATCTGTGTCTTATGACATAAAAACATGCAAACCCATGCAGCATGTCTGCTGACTGATACATGTTCCTCACACTCACACTTTAAATGACTCACAGTCTGCAAAGGGAGCAGCTGGAGGAATAAATTCAAATTACACAAAATAAACAATACTGCCCTGCTGTTACTTCATGTAGCAGCAATTCTCCACATTTACATGCCTGCAGGACATTTGTGAGCTATTCTTTAGCCAAATAAAATGACTAAAGCTTACAATCATGTAATGGAAAAAAGGACCACACACACACACACACACACACACACACACACACACAGCAGCAGGCATATAAGCAGTCTTCTGCAGTCCACAAAGCAGTTGGAGCTGAAACATGTTTCTCTCGGGCATGTGGACAGTTGAAGGTAGAGACTCTAAACAACAATAACTTCATTACCAGTGGATGAAGTGTGAAGTGGATGTGCTGCAGAGGTACATGCGCTGGCTCTTTGGCTGTGGATGCTGTTTAGAAACTAGAACTGGTAGTCTGATAATAACAGAGGCATGCTGTTTGCTTGCCAAGGCATTGATGTAATCTCTCTTTAGTAGGAGTCTCTGCCTGTATGTTTGTCCTTCGCATATCTCGAGAACCGTTCATCCGATCTACTTCATACCTGGCAGGTGGATTGCTGGGGAATCAAGGAAGTGCAATGTCGATGTGTGAAGTTGTTTGGATGAGCAGTTCTCAAGAAAAATATAAAAATACAAACAACATTGCTTCTACAACGTTGATTTGCGTCTTCTTCTGCACGTGGATTCAATGAGAGGAAATACAGACAGTCACTCTGCCATTACAACCCACATTGTGGTCAGAGGTGGGATTACATCCATAGTGATGATAGCTACCACAGAGAATTAATTGAAAAAGTTTAGAGAGTTAAGCTCTATTCCTGTTCCTCACACGCGGGAACTTTGTATGTATGTTCAAGACTTAGTGCTGGATGTCTCAGGCACGTTTTGAACGGGCACTGCAGTTCATCCAATCAACTTCAGCTCAACTCAAAATTGTAGTCTCCAGATATTCTGCGTGTGAGGCATTTAGGGAACATCGGTAAATTGTAGCATCTACCAATAGTCTGCATGAGAGGCGTTTAGGGGACGGGCACTGTTCTCTCTAGGTATTGAGATATCGGCCCATTCTGAACAGGCACATTTTGAATGTGCACTGCACTTGTATAAACTCAATGAAGGGATCAGTCCTAGTGTAGCTAGAATGGACTGTATGGTTCTGAATACTGTGTGCTGTATGTCAAATAAGAAGAGTGTGTTGTTGTGTGTCTGTTATTTATTCTTCCACACAACCTGCTCCAACATACACACACCAACCCACTTAAAACATGCACATGTACCCATGAAGTAAATACCAACAATATTAGCTGTCCTCTGACAACACACACAAGGCAAACGCTACACACAAAAGTAAATTTGCTTTTAAATCACACTAGAGCTGCAACGATTAGTTGATCAACAGAAAATTAATAGCCAACTATTTTGAATTATTGAATTGTTTTGAGTAATTTTTAAGAAAAAAAAATGTCCAAATTTTCTGATACAACCTTCTCAAATGTGGATATTTTCTAGTTTCTTTAGTTTTTTATGATAGTAGACTGAATATCTTTGAGTTGTTGACTGTTGGTTGGGACAAAACACAAAAGACATTTTCACCTCGGGCTTTGGGAAACAAAGTGACATTTTTCACCATTTTCTGATATTTTATAGACCAATAGAAAACAGTTTAATTGATCATGAAAATCACACTGCCAAAATTCAGTCCACAACACCCTGATAAACAGGGCAACTATCAATTATCTTATAATTTCTTGTTCTACCTGGTCAGCAGTAAAAAATTGAGAAAAACATGCAAGCTGTAACCAGCAAAATTTTGCATCTTTACTTGATAAATGACTAAATGAATTGAAACTGTTTGAGCACTAGTTTGAAAAACACATCAACATACATAGTAGCATACATTGAAAATACAGTACGAGTACACGCACACACACACGCTTTCTTTTTGTCAATCCACATTTAATATTCTCACCTTCACTGTCTCATCAAACATCCTCCGTTTACTTCTCATTTCTCACATGTCTCTACAGTACAGACTGTGAGGCCGTCTATCTGCCTTTAAAATCTTCCAAATCCTCTACAGCCCTAAGCCAAAGTCCAACATGAAAGCATTTTGACAGACGCAGCAGCTGATGGTCATTTCCACCACCAAAGGAAAGATACACCTCAGATACCGTATATGTCGCCAGATATTGTACTGCAAACATCATACCATTTGAGCTCAAATTGATCTTGATCTATGTGATGTATTGATCTCCACAAGGCGCACCAGACTGCACAAAATCACATAGCGTAAGAAGTAAAGAGACAATCATTTCAACCGGAGTAAGAAGAAATATGAAAGGGTTTGCAGTAGCTGTTGAACTGATCATACTGATCGTCGTCTTTTTACCTTCATGTGAAAATCTAAACTGGACGTGAGCTACAGCTAAAGATTCTCCCAGAGGTTATCTGCATTAAGTGCTCTCATTAATCATCTTCTATTTGCTACTGAGGCTCATATACGTGCTGTATATAGCACACAGTAATTTACCCTTCATTCACCTTGCAGTTCCTGCACCAGAAATCAGCACACTTGTCTCTCGCCTTACCAGACTCATTAGATCCACATACATCTGTTTAGTTTGATAGAGTGGATTAGGCGGCAAGAGAGAAAGCAGCAGTGTTGCCATTAATGACCAGCTGGACAAATATGACACGCAAATGAGATGAAACAGAGGACAAATCAACACAACAAGGCAGATGAAGGCGACATCAATAAAACAGGAGTGGGATAGAATCCTCTTTCACATTATTATGTCACTTCATGTAAAATTGATATTGTGATATTGTAACTCTTTTTGGAAATCAATTAAGAAACAGTTAATTGAGAAAATAACCAGACAAGAATGTCTGGCTAATCCAGCTAATTAAATATCTGACAACAACCCTTCGAAGTGTTTTAAAAAAATCATATGAAAAATATTGCCATTAATTCCTGCTAATTGATTTGCAACGTCGTATTAAGCCCATGGTTTAGAGATGCAAAGATGAGTCGATTAACCGATTAGTCGATCAGCAATTAAGTTAGAAAATTAAATTAGAACATTAATAAGACTATTTTGATAATCAATTGGTCATTTTGAGTCATTTTCCAGCTTCTCAAATGTGAACATTTTCTGGTTTCTTTAGTTTTTCTTATGACAGTTGGCTGAATATCTTTGGATTGTGGACATTTGAGGACATGACCTTCGGCTTTGGCAAACAAAGTGTCATTTTTCACCATTTTCTGACATTTTATAGACCAAACAACCAATGAAGAAAATAACTGACGGATTAATCGATAATGAAAATAACTGTTATGACCACAGTTGCTTAACACTAATCTACATACACATCAGTGATGTTGTCTTTATAGCGACATCTATAAAGACAACATCTAGATACAGCAGCAAAATGGCCAAGGCTACCTCCACATTCTGATCTGAATCTTAGTTTTCTAATTTTGTCGTCAATGACAGTGGATCCTTTCAGGCTACTGATGACATTCAATTTCACTGACAGCTACTTGTCATCACAATAAGCCTGCCAGCCATGTTTGTGCAAGAGAAACTGTTCTGGGTGAGGATTGCAGATTCACATGACTAATGATCAAATTTATAAAGAGATTTAATTGTCCGATATTTTGACTGTAATGTTTTGGCAGCTCTATTGCTGCTTGTCTCCTTTGAAACCATGAAAGAGTCATGGTGCCATCTAGTGGCAAGATTAAGAAAGCACCATACAGTAAAACCTACAGTATACGCAGACACACCCAGGTATCACTCCAATTTAGTGGCTCTTTGTGTACTTACACAGAATAACAACACAACAATCTTCAGAAATGAATGACTATATACAGGTGAAACTGTTTCTGTGAACTGTAAACAGGATGCAAATAGTGCAATGAAGTGAACAGAGTAAGGAGTGCTGAGATAAATATTAAATGGTAAAAAAGTGACATGCTACTATATATACATATAGTCAGTGATTATCAGAGGTGGAAAGTCCAATTTTGAGGTAATTGTACTTTACTTGAGTATTTCCATTTGATGCTACTTTATATTTCTACTCCACTACATTTATTTGACAGCTTTAGTTAGTTTTCAGATTCAGATGTGATATTAACTGATGACAATGATGAAAACGTTGTAATTTACTAATGTGTTGCATTTAATCTTTTATTACAATATAATATAATCAAAATCATAATCATTAGTGTGTGCAGAAGTATCTACCATGAGTTGATTTCATAATGATTGTAGTATTCAGCCATATAGCCACTATTAAATATCTTTTAATAACCATGTTCATTTATGTTGATTTTGGTATTGATTTGATATACTCTTGTGTATGTTGTGTATGCATAAAACCTACTTACTTACTTTAGTCCTTATGACACATTTTTCTATGTTATAATTTTATTCATTTGTTTCACATTGTATAAACAGGGGGGAAATGATAGAAAAATCTGTACATTGTGTAATCTGTACATTGTGTACCATGTATGGTTATATATATATATTAGACTGCAGGGTCTCGAGGATAACAGCAACTTCTCACATGGTTTCATTTCAATAAATGTTCATGTGATCCAATATTTCACCAAAAATAAAAGATTAGAGAAAAAGTCCAAAAACTGAAAACAGATTTCTGTATCAGAACTTTGTTTTTTCTTCTTTCCTCTCCCATTAATCATCTCACGACCCCTCAGATTTATCTGGTGACCCTTTGGAGGGGCCCAACCCCTAGGTTGGGAACCACTGGACTAAACTAACTAACTGTATATAAAGTAGTTGAAACTAGCTCCACCTCCAGCAGCTACAACAGTAACATGCCGCTCTAACACTGATGCTTCAGTATTAATAATCTAATGATATCATATATAATAATATATCAGTCAGAGGGACCAAACCACTACTTTTACTGCAATACTTTAACTACATCAGGCTCATAATACTTATGTACTTTTACTGCAATACTTTAACAACATCAACCTGATAATACTTGTGTACTTTTACTTCTTCCACCACTGGTAGTTACAGTATATACAGCATGTTCAATATACGGTAATAAGTAGCCTACAATGTATTGCACATTTGTATTTTGGCTAAAATAAATATGTATGTACATGTATAATTTGTAGGTGCAGTGTGTATTATAGTACAGGGTCACTGCACAGTGCCTGAGTTAACTGTTCATAAGTGTTGACACACACAAACTGACAGAGAACAACATGGTAAACGACGTGGTGTGGATTTAATCCACTGACAATGGTGATATAAACCAGAAACATGTCCTGTCATTCACCGGACTGTCTGACCTGCCTGCTAACCACCAAGCGGTGGTCTACATAAAACAAGCAGCGTTTAGTTGTCTTAGCAGGCAGCATGCTGTAGCATCATGCAGGAGTTACCGTGGTCTTACCGTGTGAAGCAGTGGTGGCAGACATCTCTGGCCAGTCTGTTGGACACACAGCAGCCCAGCGGCTCGGCGGAGTAAACCAGCTCTCCTCTCCTGATCCTGGCTGTAGCCCGCACCCCGTTACCTTTTCCCGGGCTGACAAAACGCTCCAGCTTCGTTGCCATGGTCGGTTTTCTCCCTCCATGTGAACCGAATGATGTTTACATCCGTAAGACGCACTGGCTGCGTGCTGACGTCACACACACACGCGTACACATTATGAACTCACGTTTTTCCTGTTTAGCAAATTTTTGTCTGTCAGTAAATAGTTATAAAGTATACTAACTCTCTTTTCTGTAAAAAAAAAAAAAAAAAAAACGTATTCTTCACAAAGTCGCTAGGTGGCAGATTCACTGACGTTGATTTTAGTTTTAACTGTACAGTCTGTCACTTATGCAGGTCTATAATTCTAAATGTTGGTTGTAGGGGGGGGGGGATTAAATCTGCCTGATTGTACTGAGGCTTGAAGTTTTACATTGGTATTCTTTAATAAAGATGTTGGATGACTTTTCACTGGCGAATAACTAAAACCACACTCAGGTTGTATGTTTTTTCACGGCAGCAATTGTTTTGCATCTGTTTCAATATAAGAAACACAGAGCTCATATCCTCTGACAATCAAAACAGTTTGAGAAAGCTGACCTCTTTCCAAGATACTAAATACATTGTACAGACACTGTTTTTATCCATTTCATTCATATTATTATTTTTTGTACTGTTATGGCTTTAATCCACGGGTGTGTATTGGTTTGTTTGTTCTACTGGGTTTTATTTTTAGCTTTACAGGTGTGTATGTGAAATGGTGTTGGCACTAGAAAGTTTCTGTCTGTATGTTCAAAACGATCGTTTCTCAATTATTCATTTCTAAAAAGGCACTTCTTCAAAACACCCTTTCCTCTGAAATAATTGTGTGATGACTCCACAGAAATCTTGGGTGGAGATGTTGTCTATATTCTCAGACAACTTGAAATCCATTGAAGTTTCTTGATATTTATGTACTAATGAAAACAGAAAAAAAATCTGTTCAATTAAATAACTACATCTATTACATCAATTAAATTCATTACATCAATTCAAATCAATTCAATTCAATTAAATCCACTAACTACATCAACTACATAATTTCAATTCAAATCAATTCAAAATCTACATACATTACATCTATAACTACATTGTACATCTATTATCCAGGCAACTACGTTACTTTGACACCAAAAAAGAACAAACTTTCATGCCCATCCCAAAACAAAATAAATGTGATCAAATAAAGCAAATAATCACAAAAGGACAAAGAGACACCACAATTTTAAGCACTTAGGAACTTTTTTCAAAATGAACCATGTTTCTTTTGGCTGATAACCAGTTGCTGTTGATGCCGAGCTGATGCTGTATAAAGTCAAATACAGTCATTGCCTTGGATTGATTAACTTTATGTTGAGGTATGAAGGGACTAAATAGTCACAAAAGAGCCTGCGCTGCTGATATGGACCTCTCCATCCTGAACGTGCCCGTCAGCATCAGTGTCAGACCTAGCCAGGAAAAGACAAACGCAGCCATCATTGGTGTGAGATAAACTGTGAAAACTCCAGAGTATATGATGGGAAATCTTGGTGCTGGACAGCCTCTAGATGCTGCCATAAAGTCTGTCTCTGACATCCAGTGGATGTGGTTTATTTTGATATATAAGACAACCTTTCTCTTTTTCATCCAATTTATCTATTCTTTGAAGAAAAATACTGGAAAACACTACGTTTTCTAAAAAATGCATTTAGTTAAAATGAAAATGCAAAAACACTGACACCATCTAGTATATCACCTTGTCCTGCCCTGTTCATATTCCTCCATTTTTTCCAGTTCTCTTTTGGACAGTTGATCAACGAGTGCCACGCCTATGCAGTCTCCGAGGACGTTGACAACGGTGTTGCAGCGGTCTCTGAAAGACACAAATGACAGTACTCTAAAAGCAGAAAACATAGCTTCTTTACACTGTTTTGTTCATACTACATATAATACAATTGTCTTCTCCAAATTGACTATCAGAAGCAGAAAATGCAGCTGTGCTAATTTCTGCCAAATCTATTCATTTAGATTAGGTGTCAAACTGCAGGTTAAACTCACAGGAGCCATTCTACCACCACCAAAATGGAAGCTTCCTTCGCAGGTAAACCGATTGCAGTCAAAACAAAGAGAGTGGTGACCGCTCCCGTAGCTGGGATCCCCGCTGCTCCAATGCTGGAGACTGCTGCTGTCACTCTGCAGAGCAAACACACACACGTGTAAGTGAATGACTATGCTAAATGGTAAATGGACTGTACTTGTATAGCGCCTAGTCTTCCAACCACTAAAAGCATCTTTTACACTACATTCACCCATTCATGGTACAGCCTTCAGGAGCAAATTGGGGTTCAGTATCAGCACAGGGACACTTCAACATGCAGATTGGAGGAGCCTGGAATCGAACAGCCGATCTTCCAATTAGTGGACAACCTGCTCTACCTCCTGAGCTACAGCTGCCAGTGTTTTTGAAAATGCGGTGACATGAAATTGCACCATGTCGTTTTTGAGTTTCTATCTCTCAAAGGTCCCATACTTTGTACTTTAAATTAATTTTAACACACAGATTACATGAACGTTGTATCAATATAAGAATAGAGAGAGTCAAAATGATCTGATTGTGACTTCTTACCCTAGGGTGATTAACTGGCTCAAATCCAGATTGATGTGGGTGAGTTGGGCAATGAAAACAGCTGCAACCACTTCATAAAGGGCTGTTCCGTCCATGTTAACATTGGTCCCAATGGGCAGCATGAAGCGGGAAATTCTCCGGTCAATGTTATTTCTCTCCTCACAACATTGGAAAGTAAGCGGCAGCGTGGCAGAGCTTGGAGACACAATGTATCTTTTCTTTATTGCACTAATCGTGTAAAACCTGTCAGCTTTGACAATTAATATAAAAATAAGCACTGATTGTGAACACAGCTTGCAAACATTAGACAAATGACTACGAAATCCTCAAAGATCCTCCTACCTGGATGAGATGAGCACTGCAGTTAGTAAGGCAGGAGAAACCGCCTTAATGACTGTCCAGGGGTTACGTCTCACCCACAGAAGATAGACCGTTGGCAGAACAATTACTGCATGAATTATGAGCCTGAGCAACACAATTTAATACAAAACAAATACTGCTCAAATTAAATTATTGACAACAGCAAACGTGGCAGACTTAAAGTTGGTATTTTTTCTTTTGTAATGAGTTATGGGTGAAAAATTAGTTTTGTGTGTTTGCCAGAGTCAGAAATCGTTTTCAAAAAACATGTTGTCTAGTGTTAGGCCTTGCACTAAAAGACCAGTCAGTCACTCTGGCAGTGATAGCAGGTTTCAATTCTGCTACCAATCCTCCTCTCTCATCATGAAGTATTTCAGGTGTGTGTGCACTGGTATCAGGCACACTCACCTGTCACCAATTCAATTCCATTCAATTGATAATTCAAGTGATAATTCAATCGATAATTTTGGTCTTCTTCATGTTAATTGTCAGGGCCCAGGTCTGCCAGTACTGATGGAGAAGGTCCAGGCTCTGCTGAAGACCTTATTTAGACAGTGTGACCAGATCATCTGCATAAAACAGACACTTGATTTCTGTGTCTTGAAGAGTGAGACCAGTTGCTGGTGATTGTTCTAATAACAATGCCAGTTTGTTCACCATATGCCTTGGGATTCAGTGTGCAAAAAATGTGTTTTCAGAGAAAATAAGTATATCAGTGGTGGCTATAAAAGTCAGAAATGTTGGTAAATGGAGAAACAAAGTGCCATTTTGGTACCAATGTTAAACAAGTAAAAGAGAACATACCCAATAACAACCACTGCCATGAACTTTCCGAGTTTGTAAGTAGTTTCCCAGTCGTGAACCTCAACAACGTGGCTTGCAATCATGAACATCACTCCCGCAGGCAAGTAGCTGGACAGGAAAAAACAAAGAATTAAATAATAAAGGGATAATTAAGGGAACACTTCAGCGACTCAGCAGCTTAACACAAACATTTTGAACTTGAACTTTGAAACATTTGAGACAGTTGCCTATTACTATTATAACATTACTCCAACAGAAATCTGTTATTTATAGTTATATATGGGAAGCAATCAAATATGGTTGAAAATAGTTATTATGTGAAGCCTTTTAACAACACAAGCAATGTTAACTAAGGTAGAAGAGTGGAAGATACTGCTGTGTTTTCACAGTAAGACAATTTTGCTATTTTTAATGACAACACTCCACATTGTGCTCTAAGTAGACAAAAGCCAGTTACTTCAGTGTTTGAGACAGACGCTATACAGCAGGATATTTGCTGTATTTCTGTAAATAATAAATAAGATATTGAAAAATGGAATTCTCTTATTCCATATTCCACATTTTTAAATTATGTAATCAGAGTATTATATTGATTATGCTGTCGGATGTTACCACAGGATCAAGTCAACCACATATTTTGTGGCCTCGTTGAGGATGCTAAGAAGCTCCACAAGGGCTCTCCCTCTTTCTCCCATCGTCTTAAGGGTCAGTCCGAAAATAAAAGAACACACAATGAGGCCCAGCGTGTTGGATCCGTCAACGTAGTGTTCCACCAGCTGCACTTCAGTGTGGTTCTAAAACAAGACGGACAACTCAGTAAGAACAGGGGTCATCAGTTATCACTGCAAACGTCACAAAACCATTTTCATAGTGAGGAGGGGGAAATATTTACCGTTTCCACGCTAGAATTTGGCTCAAACGTGTGAACTTCATACTCCAGCCTGTCAGTCTTGTACTAAGATAAAAATATATATATAAAATAATAATAATATAATAATAAAATATTTTATTGTCTCCTTATTGGAAGGCAAGGAAATGGGTGTTATCTGTATGTAGCATATTAGAATAAAAAAAACATACCTGCTGGAAGCAAGCCTGAACCAGATTCTCCGGCACCATGTTCCTATTAAGATTAAAGAAAAGTCAAACACCACCATCATGAAATTAATGAGTAAAAATATTGGCTTGTGAATATTGATAAACTGTACAGAAAATTCAGCCCAATATCAGACATAATGTCATTCTTTCTTCTCACCGTACTAGATCCAACAAGGCGTCCACAGTGGAGAACTGTTCCTCTTCCTCTGTATCACTTTTACTCGCAGTGAGAGCAGCCCCCGGCTTGACCAACAACACCAATATCATTCCTACAGCACATAATCCAGGGTTGGACATAAGGAGCAAGTTTAGCATGTGGGTTGAGAAAAACACTAAACAATTGCTAGATGAAAATATTGTACTGGACTGATGAGGGAATACTACAACTCTACAAATGTTAATAATGAAAATGTTTCAACAGTGCTTCACAAAACAAGGCGAAAGTGTTTTACAAGTTATACAATTGTTAAAAAGCAACACAATGATGTGGTTGTATGAAGTAATGTGCATAAAATAGTGAAAGTAACTAAAGAAAGTTTCAATGTATAATATTTCTCTTACCGATGGTCACAGATATAAGAGTTGTGGAGACAAAGTATACTGCAGCGCGCGCAGCTATTTTTCTGGAGGTGTTAACACTTAGACCAGAAACCCCTATAAATAATAACAACATGAGCTGTGGTTAGCAACCTGAAGGTTAGAGGATCAACAACGTCATATATGAGCATTACATAAATGAAACTGAGTGGAAAGTTACACAGTTATGTCTTAATAAGAAGTGATATATATTTACTAAAAAGATTTTGGGTGGATTATCAGAGCCTGTGCAATCATAACTACGCCCTAATAAAGGTGAGTATAAGTTACAGAAATGGCACATGAATTACAGAAAAACACATTTTCACACTTCTTTTCAGAACCAATGTTGCAGTAACTCTGGATAATCTACAAGCTTTGCAGTAAACAGTTTTCATTGGGACTACTTTCTAACAAAGAAATACTCCCCAATGTGCCAATTACATACAAGAAGAAGACTTTAAGCCTCAAATGATGATTTGCAGATGATTTAGGGGGAAGGAGGAAGATTCAACATAATTTCTAGAACGAGCAGGGTGCCTTTAATGTAAAACATTTACTATTTACAGTTTGGCTCCTTTAATGCTGTGTGTGTGTCACATGTGTAACCTGATGTAACAGTTAACAGAGGAAGAAATACACCTGCAGCTCACCTGTTATCACGCTAGTCACAATGAGGGGAGCAGTAACCATCTGAAGCATCCGCATGAGTATTTCTCCTGGAAAGCCGATGTAGAGTTGGTCAACGTCTGAAATATCGAACTGGGTCTTGACAATCAAGCCGATAATGATCCCTGTGAGAAAACAAGGATTTAGTAGCAATTAAACAAAAAAAGCGGTTTAGAATATCTAAGAATAGGGCTGTAATAGAGGTAAAACTGTTTTTGTTGTTGTTGTTGTTGTTTACATTTTCAGCCTAATCATAAATCAGATTGTCTATTGTCATAGAGCACATCATATTATTAACCATTAGAAAATGGGCTGTAAAACATCACTGAGCATCAACCAATTAAAATAAAATGTCACATTCAGGCTGGAATGTGTTTCCTAAATAGATCAGAAGTCATAAATTAACATTTGTTGTCTTTGTTGTCATGTTATTTAATTGTCCGATCAGTGGAATAAAAAGAATAAAATATTTGGCTCCCTGATGAAAGTTTTGACTTTCACAGTTTACATAAGAATTTTTACACAATTTTTCACAAATCTACTGTAGATATCAAAATAAACACTAATCTCATGTGAATCCCAATTATTGTAATATAACCTTGTTACATCTGATACACAAGTAGAGGAATTGAAACTGTGGTTGAACAGTACATGGTGTTGACATTAAACCTATCAGAAATTGAAGTTTAGTGTGCGAATTCTGCACACAAACACAAACGGTTAGCTGTTGAACAAAAAACGGTGTGTTGATGCCATTTTTCCCCCTGAGATACAAGCCTAACAATGTTATAAATCTAATTTATTCTTAAAAGAAACAACAAAACATGCAAGCCTGTGTTTACACTGCACTGGTTAATGGCTCCTCAATGAAAAATCCTGAAAAAATACTGGCACATATTTGAACCTAAGTGCTGACAGCTGCATCACATCATTCATACAAGTAAAGCAGAAACAGAGATGATATCACACACAGTGTAATCCCATTAGACAGGCTGAGCTCAACAAAGATGCGTGCCAGGTCTCTCTGTGGATAAACACTATGCAGACTGTGACACACTCAATTGTTATTGATTTTGGGTCATTTAACGTGGGTCATTTTATAATGTAATGATTGAAACTGTCCACTAGATGGAGCGGTTTAACCCGGAGATATTAGATAGGCTATAGTTATACAGTGTATACAGATATTACTAATCTGTCTGCACAGTTGTTGCACGTAAATCTGCTTCTTGTTACCTAAACCTGAACAGTAATCTCTGCGAAACAAACCAGAGCCACATTAATAACTTCCCGGCTCCAACCAACTATGGAAAACGCTGACAGATATTGATATGAAGGGAGACATATATGTGCCGCCATATTCAAATCACCCGAGCAGTGCGAAGACACGTCGTGCGGTTGCCCTGGCAACAGAACGTGTTGTTTTAATTAAGTTTAAACATGGCCTCAGACCAGAATATCTCTCCTTCATGCTCACCTTGGTTTACACAATGACAAAGAGCGTTAGTGTTTAGCTAAGTACTCAAGTATATGTTCAATATAGATATAATATCAGAGACAGAGACACTAGCTAATATAACTTATGAACACAGTTGCGTCCTGGTAAATACACATTTAAGGTTTGTTTTTTTTAAATTCACATGTCTTTGACTTCTTTTAAAAGCGAAACGTTGATTGAAATGTTGTCATCGTAATCTTAAAGTTAACACTGAGGTTATAAACTTACCCAGGACAACAGCAGCCAGACTGGAAACCATAAATATGTTGTTCATAATGTATTTCCAGCATTTCTTCCTGTTGGTGAAACAGTATCTGATGTCGAAACCAGAATCATAACTTCCCTGAGAAGCATCCATTTTCCTATAATGTGGCTAGAAACAAAGAAACATGAGCTCGCTATCAAAATACTACTTGATTGAACTTTTAGACGAACTTTATGAGTGAATTATACCGATCGTTTTGTTCTGCTGTTCTGCTGTTTTGGTTCAAAATGTTCTTCTTTTTTGTTTGTTTATTTGTTTTGGTTCAAAATCAATGTCATCCTGTTTCCTCTCACATATATTGGTGTTGAGAAAGTATGTTCAACCTTCCAGGAGGGAACACTATGTCACCTCATGGATTAAATATAGATTATGACTTGAAGCGTTTTCTATGTTGTTCCTCTATTTATTGGATATTTAGATTAAGTTGTTAATGATGCACATATAGAGCTGAGGTTTATCTTCCTGTATATCTATTAGAAATACATTCAAAATACATGTACTTTTGAATATACTTAACTACAAATTTGTGATGTAAAATGTATTAAATCTCTATATTTGGTATGAGGCATAATGGCTCTTGTCACTTCGTTTGAAGTGATTTGATTTGCTGTAGTTCCTCTCACTATTTGTTGATTGGCTGGAAGCCTCTTGATTATTTTTCATAACTCTAATAATGAACATGATTGTCTAATCACCATCACATGTGTAAGAAGAGTGTGGCCTACTATCACTGCTGAGGGCCAAAATGTCATCTAAATAAAAGAGAAATATACACTTTTTTCCTCCTCTCAAGTCTCTCAGCACCTCACTACAACCGGGTGTGCATTACTTACAACTGTATTACATTAAAAATCAAACGTTGACACCAGAACACTGTGACAAATATCATGTTAACCATGTGACCTATACATCTTATTTAAGACTCAGTTTTTTAATGTCGTCTGGCAGATATGATGAATGATAACTGAACTTGATATCTCTGGGAGCATTTCAGGTTTTTTTTGTAGGTTACAGAGCTTCAATTGAGACTTTAAGTAATTACAAAACAGCAAAGTGAGAAGAAAGGAAATATGTGTAATCCAACAGGGATGGGTGGGTGGGGCAGAGGATTTCCACTTGACAGGAATCAGAAGTAAACGAGTCACAAAAGCTGTAAAGTTTTTCATATAATTTGATTTTGCAGGCGTGAGAGTGACTCCAAATAATGCAGTAGTTGCAGATGGTTTGACAGTGGCAGAGATCATATGTGAGACTGTACTGAATATTTCCAACCAAAAGTTATGCAAAGAGGGGCATGTCCAGAACATCTGGCTACAGGTAGCTGGAGACTGTCGACATGTATAGCAGACAGGATTGACATCCTCATACATTCTCTACAGCCTAATCTTAGTTATGTGATAGCGGTGAAGAACTTAACAATGCAGCCTAGCAGAGATGGAGGAGTGAAACCGCTGCAAACACTCACCCCACACGTCATCTGCAATTTCAAGATGTAAATCATCCTCTCATTGACTTTTAATAGTGTGCAGCAAGATAAGATTTACCGAGTGGATGAGACTATTCAAAACAGAGATTATGGCCTTCATAGTGGGTAGTAGGGTCATTAGGAAAACTAGGGTAAGCATTTTGAACTAAACTATAAACCTGTAAGTACCTGAAAATAATGATGTTTAGGGAGATTAAATTTCTCAGAGTTGTTGGAAAGATGAAAATATGTTATCGGCATATAAATCTCTGATTGTTTTAATCCCATAGACATGCCAGGAAGAAAAGGCTCCATCTATTTAAGGAAGGTGGGATAACAGATTCGCTGCTAGTGGAGCAAGGAAAGAGGGTCAGAAGGCGAAAATATCATCTGAATTGTTTCCATATCCTTAGTGTTCATTTAACTATTAGATTCTTTGAATAGGAAGAGACTGAGAGATTCACAGGAGCATGAACAAGAGCAGACAGGGAGGCTGGTCTAGGAGAGGAGGATTATATTATTATTCATGTTGGGGGAGAGTGGGAGCCCTCCACATGAAGCCAAAACCGAATCACTCTAAAGTTAGAGGCCCAGTAGTAAAATCTGAAATTTGGCAACGCTAGACCCCCATGAGGTTTTGGCCTCTGGAGCAAAGCCTTAGAGAGTCACAGAAATTAATATTTTTTACAAAAGGAAATTACTGTAATAAAAAGTGCAACCCTCAGTCTTAAGTAGGTAACTTGCAGATTGAAAAACAGTTTACATGGATCTTCATTTGAAAAAGTGTAAAATCTAAATGTAATACAGCTCAGTCTCATCATGCAGGTCTTTTTCTAGTAAATTCAGACATGCATCCTCTGTATCCGAAAGGCCAAATTCATTCTACAATAGAGATATGTGGGTTTGTAGTTCACATAAAAACATAACATTTTGTAACCATTTCACTTCAAAGCCCTTGCATGATTTTGTCTATTCAGTATTTCCTCAACATGATGGTGACGTCAAGCCTGAGAACCCCAAAACTGGGTTACTGTTTGAAAGAAATGAGTCTTAACTGCTAAATTGTCACCCCAACACCCATAAATGTATTGCTACATAACTGAGACAATCACAACCACAGTGTGACTTAAAAGACAGTCGTCTCGTCTCCAACTCGTCTTGCTCCGTCATCTTACATCAACTTTAACATTTCTAAATATCAGCTGTGATCCATTACCTTCCTGCTGTATGAACAAGAACACAGGTCGGTATTGTGATAGAAGAGACAAAACACAAGCTCACTGTTTTTTTTTTTCTAATGGCTTTAACAGGAGACATAACAGGGCAGAGGTGATTTTCAGCAACAACAACAACAAAAAAAATTAAACCCTCACCTCTTTATAACAATCTGTAAGAACAATGTGAACTGACTCATCAATGCATAAAACACCTTCCCACATGTTGATAATGGTGCCACACAGTACTGATTCATACACAAAAAATATAACTTTTCATTCGTTAATTTCTAGTGTCATGTTAGAAACCAATTGTGTGAAACAAATGAAACAAATCCTGTTTATAGATTGAAGAAACCTGAAACTTAACATGTGTGACATCGAGAGAAATACGACAAACCTGCCAATTTAAAATAATTTTCAGGAGCTAGTAATTGAAAATGGATGAAAACAAATAACAATTGTGACCTAGATGATGATGTTAATAAGAGTTCAGTTATAAAATAAGTTCTGTCAAAGCCTCCTTAAGACAATATAAGAGATGAAAAGCTATTTAATGTACAGAATGATGACAATCAAGTGAAGATGCTTAACAAAAAAAACAAAAACAAAGATGCATCTCATATTTTTCATCTCCTCTTACACTTTGCATCCTTTGTATCATAAATAATTAAAACCACCTACAAGATTAAATAAGAGGTTTTCTGAGTCATAGTCATCTGAACCAGCCAGAGGACATGTGCAAATAAAAACAAGAATAAATCTACTATTCCTTACATCCTGGGAGAACCTCATACCTCAAATTAATTTTCTAATTTTTGTGAGTGATAAATAATACTGTTTATCTTAAACTGCTAAAAATGCATAGGTAAGACACTGGCATCTCTCCTCTCTGATGAGAGATCTGTACTGTTTGTTTCTGACAGTTAAGACCTTTGTGAGATATGTGTTTTTCTAGGGCACTTGTTATGGCATCCTCACTGACATCCACAATAACTCATAACATGTACGGATGCCTGACAAGGCAAAGAGTGATCTCACGCAGTAAAAATGACCCCAATAAGAGCAAAATTTGCTTTAAACTGAAACAAAAGTTAATGCACTGGTGTGACAGTAAAGGGTTGGTTTCATGGACAAAGATTAGGCCCCAGAAGAAAACACATTTCATAAAGGAAATCAGTTCTCCACTCAAAGATACAAGTTTAACAAAACTGGCAAATATTACTTTGATGACTACTGATGAAGAGTAAGCTGTGGCAAAAAAAAAAAAAAAAATCCTTTTGAGTTGCAAAAACTTGACAAACAAAAGAGAAACAAATGCAAAATGCTGATGATGTTCAGATCCCTAAGAACAGCGGGCAGCTGGACTGACACCGTGCTTCAAATGATCCCATCAACGAGGCTCGTACTGATAAATCAGACTGAATTATTATTAGTTACACAATTTTCATTCACCAGTTTTTTACTGACATATTCCACACTCAGCCAGACCCCTTTAAGAAATGAGTATCTCCTTCTATTCAGGTGTCTGATCTGGTAGATATTTTTCACACTGAACCTGAAAGCTGTTTGTAGATATGAATATATATTTTGTTTTGGATGAAATCATGTAAAGACTGCGTTCAGTCTAGTGCCAACAGAAAAATGCCTGAAGAAATATTGCAATATCTTTAAAAAAAACAAACAAAAAAAAAAAAACGATCGTACCACTCTTATGTGCAACATGTTAAACATTCTTGAGAGAATATATACAGAGGTGCACTGTGTTCCTGTACATGTTGCATATGCTACACAAAGCAGTGCTTAATCTAGCTCACTGAAACACATAAACAGACATATCAGACTCTTAGTCCCCAGTGGCAGCCATGTCAGCTCATTGCAGATCCATTGTTGGTAGTTTTACAGAAAAGGGCAGCGTCAGGACACTTGTGTCAAATGTGTGCAGGGGGGAAAAGTACAGCTCAAATAGAGCAGAGCTGATATAGAGTTCTTCAGCGACTGCTCGTTGCAAAAGCAATGCGTGACTTAAGATCTCAGTTATTTGCATTGAATTGTGTAATTTTCCCCCTTGACTTATATTTGATGTGCCAATTGTCCAGTAGCAGCTCAGTTTTGATAGATAACAAAATAACCTTTTCCATATATTTCTGACAATATATAAATGTCCCACAGATGACACAAAGTTTAACATTTAACTCCGCAAACATTCATTCAAAGGTTTAAGATATGATTAAGACATAATGATTTCATTCCAAGTAGTAGACCACAGAATGGTTTGTTCATTTTAAAATTTCATGTGATTTAAAAAAAAGTCAACAATAAAAGCAACACCAGTAGTTGCAACATTTTGTAAAATGCCCATTGGGACACTTCCCGGTTTGTGCAGTATGTGTGAGCAGAGCTTCTCTCTGCCCCCCAGTTAACAAACTATACATTTTATGTCATTTTTTTTTACAACTACACAGGTTTCAGCTCACTTTGTTCTTATTCTTAAGTGAGGGAGTCGAGACTCGGAGTCCAGTGTGAGTCAGTGAAAGTTTGTATCCAGTCATGGCTGATGTATCAACTGAGACTGAAGTATCACTGGCTGACAGTGAACGTCTGTGCGGAGACGGCTCTCAGCTAGTTCATTAGAACACTTGAATCACAGTAAGAATTTCTAAACCTAGCTTGAGGATGTGTGTCCTTTTCATTCTTGACAGGGTTGCGAGGGCCGTGGGTCAGTTCTTCCTCTTTTCTTATGCATTCCCCAGTTGTCATCTTTCTCTCACTTCTGTGTTCCCTTCTTAAACTAGTGTTTTAAAGGGAATGACACGTGATCTGACCCATGACTTTTAGTCTCAATGGATTCCGGGATAGTATTCAAAGAGTGCTAAAATGCAGTGGAGCAGGCTTACAAATGCCAACTGTATCTGATATAATTATTTAGCCAATTCAGCAGCATATGAGCCACTTGCCCCAAATAGAAACCGGGACCGTAGCAGCTGCCGAGCACCATTTTCCTCAAAAAAACCCAGAAAGTAGCAGGAAATGCTACTTGATGAACAGAAAAGCCAGTGGCTCCCCAATGTTGACAAAATGCTTTGCTACTACGACCCCGGGGTAAACCAGTGTTGGATCTGAGCTATCCCGCGCTGAATCTGGGTGATGTAGAAGTCTGCATTTCTGGAGAAGTCCTGACAGACAGAGGAGTGGGCATCACCCAGAGCACAGTAAAGGGCGGTGCCACCCATGCTGATCACTACAGTAACCAGACAAAGCAGGAAGAGAAGCAGGCAGGAGTCCCCACCGCCAACATCTACGGAGAAAGAGAGACAGAGGAAGAGATATAAGGAGTTGGAAGGAAAATTATAGAACAGTAACAAGTAACTATAAAACTATTCTGGCAATGCTGTCACAACAGATCTGTAAAATTTGTTTGTAAGGTTAGCTAACCATAAACTTGACCCTAGAAATTGTATAAATTAGACCACTTATAATGTAACTAGTTCCACGTATTGTATATGGAGAGATATCTCTCTTTGAACTGTACGTAATAAACCCACAAACATACCCTGGTCATAGCCGTCATCAGGAACTTTGAAGCGGACGCGTCTCTTGGCGGGGGGTTTGTCAGGTTGGGGCTCTGAACTTGCAGATGCACTTATGTTGTCGACATGCACACTGCGCTTCTTCAGTATGGAGACGAGGCCAGAGGCAGGAGATACCTGAGATGAGAAGTTAAACAAACAAACAAAAAATGTTAAGAAGCAAAGAGACGCATACATTAACATGAACATAATTTCTATTTACACCAAGTCCAGTTTCATATGCTCATCTTTGTACACTGAGCTGCAACACTGTGTGTGAGGAAGGACTTGGGGCCCCACCAGCCAGGTCCACCAGGTGTCAGTACATCTCACAATCAGCAGTATTGAACTGTGAACCACACTGTCAATGCTCCCTCCAACATTTTTACTATCCAACTGTACCAGGCACTGCTTCCCAAATTAATGTTCTGCACATTGCACAAGCTGAACGATCATCCGAGGTTCAACGCAATAGTTTAAAGTTTAAATGACAAGTTGCAGATGAACTTTGGCCAAGTGGTGTCAGACTATCAGGGCCAAGCAGAGTACTTTGCACACTGTATTTAGTATATATTTATCATGTAGTAATAACATAGTCATCCATCTGCTGTGTGGATAAGAAGTTAGTATTAATATTTATAAAAGCACTTATTATGTCTGTGATGGAAAAAACACTACATACAGACACAGCATTCACTCATTTATAGCTAGTTTCTTAGAAAAATGTAATTGAACCAACAAGAGTGTGTATTCAGGTGTGATGCCTTTATGTTAAAAAAGTGCATCTTCCAATCTTCCATCTTCCTTTCAGTTCTGCACTTAGAGTAGAGCCATCACAGAGATCCATATCAGGGAACCAAAATTACCTACTAACTCCAAATACTACTGCTACCAGTGCTAAAACAATATCATCCTGGCTGCTCTACATCCTATATTTGACAAAAGCAGAACACTTTCATTTATGTCTGTCTTTCTGTTCTTCTCTTTAACAGAGATTTAACTATGAAAAAAAGTCAGTAACCAGCACTTGAACTTAAAGCCAAGTAATGACACCACAAATGGTCGAATAAATTGAAAATAGAAGATTGTTTCTCAACATACCAGACATAGAAACCAAATTCAAGTCTCAACCAATACTGAAGTAATTACTCAGTTAATTAAAAATAATTTATCAGTAACCCTGTTACATTCTGACATCCCAACACACTGCATGATATTTTATGTTATGCTACTTTTCTCACAAAGTCTAATTCTCTCAGAATAAAAGAGTTTAATGTTAAACTGGCTTCCAAATCTGCCAAGCTAATCCATGGTCTGGGTATCACAGTAATGGCTAGGTAATCCCATTATGCTGCTCTAACAGGGCACAGTGCTGTCCATTATAAAGGGCCTAGATGGGTAGATGCAGACAGATATGAAAACAGACAGGTCACTGGGTCACCAAAATCGCAAATCAGAACTATTACAATGTGTTTTTGGTCCTACCTGTGTGTTTTTGAAAAGTGGAAAACAAAGGATGATTAAAAGAGACAAGGGTTATTACGTTAGACTATAAGAAGACAAATAAATAGCAAATCATACATGCTATATGCGTACCTAAGTGACCCACACAAAAGCATGATTATGTACAAACCTCCTCTACAGTGATGAGTTTAGCCATGTCATCCAGTGAGGCAGCTTGTCTGATGATGTCAACTTGCTCTACTTCGTATTCCTCCTCCTCTTCTTCCTCCTCCTCCCCCTCCTCTCCCTCCTCTGCCTGCTCCTGCTGTTTCATTTGAGCCTCTTGTGGAAGGTGGGCCTCCTGGTGCAGACAGGTTTTATTGCTCTCCTGCAGTGATTACATATATATCAATACACAGTCAATGGAAACAGCAATCCATCTTGATGCTTCACTCTGTCTTCTCTCTGAACGCTCCTACACAATGGTGACTCAAACCATGAGAGCTAAATGTTTCTACAAGTTAGTGAGAGCTTTTACACTGATGTTCAAAACAACCAGTGGTTATTTGTTCCAAGGAACATAATCATCTGGCTTAGAGGAAGTGATACATTTCATATTTCCAGTAACAATGATTTATTGAGAATAAATAGAGGAAGTAGGTAGCTAGCATGAGCTGCAATAACAACCCCCACAGAAGAAATAAAGACAAAAAGCACCTAAAACATCATCAACAGAGGAAGATTATGATAGAGAAAAAAACAAGCCAACTACAACTCACAGATGATGACTTTTAGGATTAAGTTTGGTAAAGAAAATCTTCAAAGCTAAACACAGAACCTCTTAAGTAGACAACAAAGTCTGATCTGTACCTGGGTCTCCTCATGTTGCGTCTCCTCAGCTAGGGCTTCCTGGTGCAGCTGTTGTACCTCCACCTCTGCCCCACTGACCAGAGTCTCCACTGAAAGTCCTTTCTGATATAAAGGAGTCTCTCTCTCCTTCTGTTTCTCCTCCTCCTCTTCTTCGGCCTCATCCTCCATCTCCAGAGCCTCTTCTGCCTCTTCCACGTCCCTCTCCTCTTCTTCCTTTTTTGCCTCCTTTTCCTGTACTGGACCTAAATCTCCTCCCTGCTGCTCTGCGGGCTTGGACTGATCCATTTCTCCAGCTGTAGAGGGGTGTAATCCATTTCCTCGGACTGAAATGGTGTATCCCGGCACTCCTCCTCCCTCCCTGTCAGTCAGTGGACTTCCATGGAAACCAGCCCTCCCCTCTAATTTGCTGTCTGGGTCTTCCCTGTCCTTTTCAGACTTCTCAGGATAATTGAGTCTATCTGCCAAATTAATGGTGGGTGTGACTGGATGGCTGCTCTGAGAATGGGAGGAGTCTTCAGCTCTCTGCTCCATCCCTCTTTCAATCTGATGGGCTGGATGAAAAAGGCAAGGGTATAAATAAATTAATAAATCAAGTATGGTAAAAAGACAGTTTGACACTGAAAATAATGAGAGCTGGATAAGAAAGCCTGTCTGTAAGATGACCAAAAACCCTCTTTTCTGTATCCTTATTTTCATTTTCATTAGAATCATAGTAAACGTTCCACAGTGACAGTGAGATCCTTGCTATAAGCTGGGACTACTGCTCACAAAACACACACCCAACACAATCTTTAACAGACAGACCTAAAAACTCTTTTCAACACAGTTACACTCAGTGTGCAATGCAATGGGATCTGCTTGCATCCACTGTCTGAAACTTGCATGTAATTTGTACATATGTACAGGTATTAGATGACCTACCAATTAGCCTACCAGTGTATGAAATCTTTAGCAAAGTGACAAGGATCTAATGTCCAAAATGACTGCATTTGGAATATAGCAGAAGCTTGCCAGCAGCAAAATAAACAAGAGATGAGTCTAGCAACACAAATTATTAAAACCTTAAGAGTATGACACTAATTTAGCATTGCACTTCTATAACATCGTCTGACTAACGATGGACAGTTTTTTGTTTAAAAAACTATCAAAACTGATTCAGCAGAACCAGAGATATTGTCTTTTTTTAATTCCATGCATTCTTCTAACTTGTCAATGTGTGGCGCCTACATTACCCACAATGCAACTCAACTACCCACAGTTCCCTCAAAGATTTGGGTGTGTTATGCAAGTAGCTGTTTATGTAGGCTCGAGCTACTGGCCTCAAGCAGAGAGTAGGAGTGGGCTTCAGCTGAAGGGTGAGACTTTGTGCAGCTCCCTCTGTCGTTTAGTGAGACTGTTGATTGCATCGCCCTTGAGTGTATACTAGAGACACTAGAGTGGCCACAGGTGTGAAAATAAAACTAATCAACATAATGTCCTGTCTCAGTAAGATACACCAAAGCTACTGAGTGCATATGTTTATGTGTGTAATTCACACCTTATACCTCTAGTTCTATAGTTCATTAAAGGGTAGCATTACAAGAAATTACAAAACTGTCCACTGATTAAAATTCACATTACTTAAATCAGAGCTTTTAGCATCATACCAGCAGTTTTAGCACATTTTAGTTGCATTACTACCAAACACTTTCCAAAGCATTAAAGACTGATTTTCTACCTTCCTGGAACCCATTGTGTACATGCGGTTTTAAGATATAAAAACATCCAACTTGGATGGCTGTTATCTTAAGTAAAGTGGTTTGTAGTTAATGGTCTAAATGTACAAAACCAGCAGCAGCAGCAGTGCCACAAACTCACACAAATACACCCACTCTGTTCTTCACTTACTCACCTGAGGTGCATGAAGGCAGTGCAACACCTTCTTCAAATGTAGGCCTCAACATGTTCAGAGATGCAAACTGTAAACACACACACACACACACACACACAATATGCATTTATACACACTATCAACTTAAGTAATGTGGAAGTTACATTAGTAAAATTGAATTCAAGGTTACATGCACAATGAGCTTAATGGAGGTGTACAGCATGAATAATTAATAGATATTTTACAAAACATGTTAACATGACATCAGTGAATCACTTGAAAAGCAAACTACAAAGTCACACATTTTTTATACATGTATATCTATACGTACTCTTTCTCTCATACACACACACACACACACACACACACACACACACACAAATGATGGTGAATGTCTTACCACAGCATCTCTTGCCCTCGGCCTATGAACAGAAGAGAGAAGAGAGACAAAGTGAGATGGTGAGTATTGAAGTCTGTCCGTGGTTTTAGTAAATGAAGACGCGAAAGATGGGTGACCCTTCTCTACTCTCCCAATCTAATATTAGCCTGAACACATTTCCCTGGCTATTACAACCTGTGTGTGAGTGAGACTGTGTGAGTGTGTGTGTGTGTGTGAGTTTAGCAAAGTGAAACCTTAGCAGCGCAATGGCTCAAATGTCTGAAAGTGCAACAGCAGCAGCAAAGGGACATATGTTTAAACCATCACTGCAGTACTCACCACACACAAAGACATACATGCTCACAGTCATACAAACAGACAGACAGACAGATACACACACACACACACACTTACAGCATACAGTATGTGCAGGTGTGTATGATCACATAGGGTGTGTGTCTGGCAGGTACAATAAGGACTTCCTATTAAATACTGAAAAATGCCAAGGTGGTCTTCTCTTGACTAATTTGTTACATTTGCATGAGCACACCCCACAGCAGACACACACACACCTCCTCATACAACACACATACACCAACATACACACAGACACACTCATGCTTTCTAAATAAAACAGAACATAATAATATATAAATTTGTATTAACTTGAGTTTTGTGTTGTAAAATCATCATTTACTGGAATAATTCAAAAACTTGCAAATTTCTCACCAAAAATACTGTACGTCACTTTACCAATACTGTGTATTTATATTTGCGTACATATGCTTGTATGCAACCTAATCTACCGTCAATATCAATTTGAAGTCTGTGCATTCCTGAACTACACCCTTACAGAGATAGTGCAGGGAAGAGGAGAAAGACAGAACTTTGGGGAAACAATCTGGACCAGTTTTAATTTAAATATATCTCATTTTAAGTTAAATATATATCGTCCTACTAATCCAACACTGTCCTCTTTATACTTTACATTACACTTTCTTGACCACAAGTCGCTCAGTGGAGTGACTGTGTAAAGCATCTCATAGTAAAAGTGCCAAATTTGTATACTACAATAACTCAGAATAAAACCCCTGTTCTCTTTCATGTATTGGTGTCTTTTTTCCAAATTAACAAGACAATGTTTAAATAAAAATTGTGTTAGCTATAGTTGATGGAAGGTATCTTTGTAGACGAGGTTAACTGACTCCCACTTTTTCCAGACCAACACATCTCAGATCTATCTTTGCAATGAACTTTAGGTCAATCTTCTCATCTGACTTAGAGGGCAAAACAAGCATACTTCACAAATGTTTGACCGCTGCTTCATAAATACCACACACATTTTAAAGTCAGCTTGACCACAACAGACAGATTCCCAGTGACAGGTGTTAATAACAGAGCTCAGAACAATATAACAGAGAATTATATGATAAACTGCACAATCACAAAAGTGATAGGCAGAAAATGTCCAAAATCATAGGAGGAAGGTTTGTTTGAAAATGGGACACCCATCTATGTGCATTTCAATTCAAGTACATATTACAAAATGCAGCAAGTCTTCTTCTTGTGGCTTTCAGAGAACTCTTGTGACTATAAAAATTATGCTTTTGACTTTTACACTTTTCAGAAATTCTAGGGATTCGGTCATGAAGAGAACATGTGCTTGCAAAGAGTACACAGACACACACAGATGCAGACTGACCGACTGTGTGTCTGGCAGATGTATCTTAGAGTGTCCAGATGTTGGGTTGCCAGGTCAGAGGAGGTCCTTGTACACTGACTTTCTAACAGAGGCAGAGAGACAGACAGAGATACATGGTTAAAACTGTGAGGAAGCCTCTAAGAGCTGAGCTCCCCTGTAAGCAAAACAAATATACATGCACTCCAAGTCCCGAATCCTACATGTTAACACGATCACTGAAACTACATCAAGTAAGATGTCAAGGTCCAGCTACAGAGGCTGAAGTCAAACTGTTGCATAGCTTAACAATCATTCAACTTTTAAGTCAAACATGTACTCTGTGTGTGTGTGTGTCTGTGTGCCAGTGTGTAAGTGTGGGCACATACAATGACAAGGAGGACATTAAGTAATATGTAAAGCAACCCCCAAGCCTCAATTAAGAAATATCATTATATAAGTTAATATATATAATATATATAAGTTCCATAGTATGAGACCGGTTTGTTTTACAAGTGTATAGTTTACATTAAAGAATAATTAAACAATGTCATTTTTCTTACTGTCAACAAATCCTATTAAAGAGTGAAGCAAACAACGCATCAGTCATTTGGTGTGTCAGTGAGTATTTACTGCAGCAGGAAGGTCTATGTGAGACGGATTCACATGAAGCCCAAAATCCAAGTCAGAGTTAAAACCCTGCTGGTTAAGAGAAATGTTTGCATCTGATGCATGTGTGCTGTGTGTGCTTGTTACCCCACTGTCTCTGTAGTGCATTCAGGTTGTCTAATACTCTCTGGTGATAGAGTCTCTCTAGTTGGATGCACCATAATGCTCGCTGGTCTGAACATCACAGGTTAAGAAACATGTACATACACAAATGCAACGCATAAATACATAAATGGCCCAACAGAGGATGGTTTGCTTTAGAGGATTAAAAACTGTATCAACTCTAAATCAATCTCTTGATTTTCTGGTCACACACTGCTTTAGCTAACAGAGATAAATGGAGGAAAAAAAAACAAGACTGAAAAAAAAGTGAGGACAAAGGGAGACAGAGTGAAGAGGAGAAGAGGAAATAGAGAGAGACATGGAGAGATAGAGGGAGAAAGCGCTCCAGGATGCAGTCTCTCATGTTTATGGATATGAGCAGCTAAAACACAATCCTTCTTTGACATGGCTCGATGCTTTCTCTCTCTCTCTCTCTCTCTCTAACTAACCTTCTATACATGCATGACATAGCTAAGCTAGCTTTCCCATCTCTGTTTGACTATCTAATTTTTCCCGCCCACTGTGTCTCTCTCCTGATTAAACCTCTGTCAAAATTTCCAATTCTTTCAGATAATCACTCTCCACTCTCCACTCTGTGAGTGCGTCTGCAATGTATTTGGGTGTTGATGGACTGTACTGTGACAATCAACATTTCTATTTGAAAACAAAGGGTTTGGTTAAGGTTGGGGGCCACATAATGAACCACATGTACTCATAAAAACATTAAGAACCTTTTGATTTACCCAAAGCTAAAAAGTTCAGCTGGTAAGCATCATTCAAGTTCAGGATAAAATAGGGCTGCAACTACCAATTATTTTCATTTTTCTGCAACAAGTCATTCTAAATCAGCAGGTTTGAGCAGTGTGTGAAATAGCACTGAATAAAAAAGCAAAGAGTAGTAGGAGACAGCCAAAGAAAAACACATGTACAGTATGGACAAGTGGGCAAACAGCAAGGTAAGCAAAATGGAGGTAAGTGCATTACACCTATAGCACAAATTAAAATAAAAGCTCCCCTCCATAACCTTTCACCCAACATACACACACACCAACACAGTGATAAGGATACAATCTTCATGATGGACAAAGGCCTCAGCAATCTGCAGAGAGAGAGATTACAACATTTAATAAAAAGAATGCTTTATCATCTCTGATCAATAGGGGTTTAAAACCAGACTGAAACTATTCCTCATGGACAGAGCTTCTGAAACAGGACGCAGGATCAGTCGAAACAGATGGGATGTACAACAAAACAGGTAAAAAGTACACCAATACAGGACTATGACAAACAACTCTATGCAAAGCCAGAATCATTATATTGCTACTGCTGCAATACCTATCTATAATCATTAACCAGGACAGAAAAACACACATAGTCTCTTGGTTAACAGTTACACAGTTCACAGCATTTAGAAGAGAGAGTGAAAATGAGAGTGAGAAGCAAGACAGACACCAAGACAGAAAAACGAGATACCATGGTAGACACTCTACCTCTCTTCAGCAAGTGTCGCTTTCATGCTGCTCAGCTGATCACAGAACAAGAGTGTGTGTGAGTGTGTGTGTGTGTGTGTGTGTGAGAGAGACAGAGAGAGTGAGAGAGAGAGAGAGCGAGAAAGAGAGACAGAGAGAAAGAGAGACAGAGAGGAGGAAAGGAGGGCACAAAAGGCTCTTGCATTTCTAATGAAGTGAGGGGCGGTGACGAATGAATGACCTCTCATAGGTAGCTGTACTGGCATGACTTGGATGCCGAGTTGGAAAGGAGTGTTTTCATTTGTTTTTCGACTATATTTAGACACCAAGTGCACCACAAATAAGGCACACGTCTAATAAAAGTACAATCCAATTTAAAGTTTTTTTTAACCCTCAAAATATCAACACTACCGCTGTGAAAATGTGAAATAAATGTGTAGTTTTCCCTTACATTTTGTAACGTTGTGACCTATCAAATACATTAAAACTCAATATAATCAATAAGACAGATTTATCTAAATGTGTTACCTAAATATCATTTTTTGGGACCTGAAAACACACCAACATGGAAATGATTTGCATATTATGTTTGTGTAGTACCGCCCCTTTCTGTCCTGTGCAATCCTCAATTCTCTCTCTAGACTTTGAACCATTTGTTCATTCTTTGGCCCTCCTCGCCGGCTTTCTCTGTTGGTTCTCCAACAATTCATATTTATGTATGCCAATTGTGTCAGCAATGAAGCTTCCAGTCATGCACGACCCCTGATTCCCTCTTGCTCTCTACTTTTGTAATACCATTCATATCACTTGCATTTTTATTTTAATGAGTGAATTTGCTTATCTTACTATTTTATCTATATTTATTTAGTAGCGGTAACTACTGTACATGTTCAATTTATCTTAGGCACATCGAAAATTTTAGGCCTAAATCTAAAACTATTAACTCACATTCAATCCCATTTTTTAAACTGGTATTATTGTTGTAATATTGACCTCTAGGTGAGCATAAAATATTCACCATTGTCACCATTGGACATGAGTGCCCTGCAGGAATCTTTTCAGAGGGAGTCCGAAAGGCTGAGCAAATACAAACTTCAAACCTGTTTTTCAACAACAAAAACATTCTTGCACATTATTTCAGCCATCTACATGACCTGTCATGCTTTATTGCTTTTCAATCAACAAAGTCATGTAATGTCTGACGGTAGACCAACAGCAGCAAAAAAGCTAAAGCTGAAAGTAGAAAGACTTTAAGGACCAGTGTGTAGGATTTAGTGGCATCTAGTGGTGAGGTTGCAGATTGAAAATCTCTTCCCGTCCAAGTGTGTAGGAGAACCTACGGTGGCCGCGAAACTCGCGAAAAACGCTAAAGGCCCTCTCTAGAGCCAGTGTTTGGTTTGTTTGTTTGTTCTGGGCTACTGTAGACACATGGCGGTGCAACATGGCGGGCTCTGTGGAAGAGGATCCACTCCCTTTGTAGATATGAAGGGCTCATTCTAAGGTAACGAAAACACAACAATTCTTAGTTTCAGGTGATTATACACGAATTAAAACATGATTATGAACACTGTATTCCATTTCTGCCAATAGATCCCCCTAAATCCTACACACTCCTTCAATTTGATGGCTCTGATGTTGATATCTTCCCAAGTCACTACAGTTGTACCAATAATTAATTTAGTAACAGCGGTCAGATAAATCCTGACAAAACCATCAAATGAAAACAAAGATCCATTCATCCGTTAATCTTGTTCAGTTTGAACAAATCGCTGGAGCTTTCTATGAAAGGAGATTTGTGCAATGATGCCTATTTTCTCATCAAGATGCATGTGTTTACACATGTACGCCATTAGACGCACAGTTCTGCAAAGATATGTGCATCATGAAAAGACGTTTCAAACCATGTGTAATAATAATGGGAATCATCTGATTTCTGTCAATAACTTTCTTTGCAAGATATTTTTTACTGTGGCATTATGATACAGGAACAAAGCTTTGAACTAATAAGAAATTATGCTTCTTCTTGCATATAGCAATGTTTACTTTTTTCCTCATTGTTTTAGTGTTGTTTAATTCAAGGTAGAAACTTTCCTCCACAAAGACTGGCCACAATGCATTAATTGAGATCTTATTTTTGACTTTTGAGTCACCACAACACACCTTTTTTTGGTGAAATTGTTAGCTACAGCATTTTCCCAAACTGTTTGTGAAAAAAGGTGCAGATCACCCCTCATACTCACACACACACACACACACCTGTTTGCCTAGAAGTAAGAATAGTTCAGGTGCACTTTGTAGAGTTATTTATAAATCAAACTGACAGAAATATTAACACACCCCATATCATACATGCTCTGTCATGCAGGTATGTGCGTGAGAGAAAAACAAGCAGAGGAAAGACTGAGAGTGTATGTTTTTTATATAGTGTATATGTGGCTTATGTGCGTCGTTGCGTGCATGTCTGTGTTGGTGTTTGAGTGGATAGACACTGAAGACACCCATGCCTTAGGGTACAAAGTGCCACTCTAATTATAAGGTTGAGTGAATAACAGTAATTTAATAACTTGTTTGAGAGCAAGAGTTTTATGAGTGTGACATGACAGAGAGAGGGCAAGAAGAAACTTAACCAAGAGTGACTATTAACTGAGTGAGAGAGAGAATTGGTGGTGATATCCAGCATGTATTTATTGAAAGATGCCAGAAACAAGACAGACAGGTTACCTGATGAAGGTACTGTGGAAGGTGAGTGTCATCTCCTCTTTGTGCCAACTGCTCCAGAGAAGCCAGTAGAGCAGGGCTTGGGATAGGCTCTGCGGTGCAGGTGGAGACTGAAAAACAAGCGGGCACTGCAGTAGAGGTAATGTGTTGCCAATTTGAGGTTGTGGTGGAGCTGGATTCTGTACCGGTAGTTGTAGGCCCTGTAGTGAAGTTAACGGGTCCTGTTGTTGCACTCATAGGAGAGGAAGCAATGGATGTGTTGAGCCTTGTGGTGCAAGCTGTTACAGTAAATGTCTCTGCAGTTGAGGTGATAGGTTCTGCATATGAACCGGCGGGTCCTCTGGTACATGCAGGCCCATGGTTGAAGACAGTCTCTGTAGATGAGGTAAGATGTTCTGTAGTGGAGTTAATATTTTTTGCTGTTCTGGCTGTAGCTTCTGTGATACATGTAGGCCCAACTGGGCTGGTGGGCCTTGTGTCTGAGGTTATGGTTTGTGTCGTAGAATCTATAGGCCCTGTGGTGAAGGTGGGTCCTAATGTGCACGTAATGGACCCTGAGGTGGAGGCAACTGATCCAGTGTTGGAGTTATCAAAGTCCACTTCAGCATCACTCTGGCTCAATTCCACGGGACTGATGGGATATGCAGTTTCTGGACTGACCACTGGAATGACAGGGGATGTAGGCTCTGGACTAGTCACAGGACTGAAAGGATACGGAGTCTCCAACAGACTGCCTGCAGAGGGAAAAAAAGATAGCATCAAACAGACAGGCAAACAGATAAGAGAAAGACAGAGAAAGATAAGGATACAGAAAAAGTGCTGAAACCTGATGGCTCACACTGAGCTGCCTAAAATTCCTGACGATAAAGGTGTATAAATGACAGAAGATTAAGTCAAACCCCAACTGACTCAAATCTGAACAGTTAAAAAGAATCAACTACCTTGGCTTATCATCAGTAATATTACTTGTTATTATTATTGTTAGCATTCCACCGCACAGAAAAATTGATTGTTTTGGAATTTAGAAAGATTTTTGAATGGGGTTTTATAGCAACATGCTAATATGTGTGTGATTATTTTTCATGGATATGAAGCCAGAAACTACAGAGAACAATTGTGTAAACAAAAGAACCAATTATTCCTTTTAAATCAACTGCTTCCTGTTAAAACAACCACTGTATAAGTGTATTTATACTATTTGTAAGTGCCTAGAGATGTTAACAGCTAATGTAGTATCAAATCAAAATCTATTTTTTATTTTATTACCCAAAAAAAGAAATGAATTGGTCGACAGTAGTATGACATCATGAAAAGTGAAACATGTAAGCACACACACACACGAGTGACTGATGGAGACGCACTTATAATCTGATATTTGTTAATCTATTTAACTATAATGAATACATATTATCTCTCCCTGATTCAGTGCATGTGTGCGCACAAACACTGTTTTCTATCAGGCTTTTAGACACAAACCCACTAAACACACATACTGTCACTATGGCAATGGTGCTAAGCTAACATTTCCACAATAGCTCATGTACTGTTGGTTCCAAATGTGATAACATTGGAGTGCCCAAAAAGACAATTGCTGAATGTTTACCAAAACATTGACTGTTAATTTTGTGTGCTTGTCCATGTGTGTGCAATTGTGCAAATGTAAAAGTGTAAACTTGTGAGTTATAAGCTGGTTTTGTTTGAGAAACACTGACACAGTGTTACAGATTACTATGTCTGGCCAGCAACAAAGACTTTGTGTTTTTTTTGTCTTTAGTTTAGGATACTGATCTACTCTGTGCTCCATTTTTTTGTTTTGTGATCCTTATGGGGTTTTTTTTTTTCATCCTACCCTCTCTCCTTAAATTGCTTCCTTCCATCTAATTTGTCCTGCTTCACTCTCTCAATTCTCTTTCAGTCATGTGATCAGAATGACATCATTACCACCAGTCAGCCTGACCTAAATCCAACAAGCTGAGCACTTTTTAAACACACTTTTATAATAATGAGTAAGCCATACACTTACCAGAGAGTTGGCCTTCACTACACTCTTATTTCTTAAACTATCACAGTTCAGCAGAGTTGTGAGTTCTGTTGATATTTATGAACAGTTGTTAAAAACAGGAGAACTATGTGAAGCCATAAAACGGTATAACCTAAAGCTGACTTTGTGGACTTTGTTTTTAGTAGCATTACTAAATATCAACAAGAGTTTGCATGTGTATACCTAATCTTGCACTGCCAGACCTTGTGTTTCCACACTATATTTGCTGGCAGATCAGAAAATAATACCATTACATGCATGCACATTTTGTCATTTGATGTTTAAAGGTATACTATGTAGGATTTATTGGTTGGTGTTCGTAAACAAACCACTCAAAGTTGGTCCCTCCTCCCCAGCTCGACACCAGAGCGAGAGAGAGAGAGAGAGAGAGAGAGAGAGAGACAGAGAGAGAGAAAGAGAGAGAGAGAGCAGTGGTGGTCCAGAGAGCTATAGAGCGAATGAAGAGAGCAAGGGGTGCTGGCAAGAACAAAGCCATGAATCTGAGAAACTAAAGGTTATTTTCTGATTGTTTCACGTTGTTTACTCTCTAAAGCACAAATAAATACGCCCACACCTCCACACAACCCTGCAGGAAGGTGCCGCATTGCCAGATTTTGTGTGAATGCAGAGCTTCATCCTGTTTGCTGTGGAGTCTCAGCCCCGCCCTCGGTCAAGCAGACACACAGACCTGCAGCTCTTTATACATCCATGACACAGAGACAGAGAGCAGAGCAGAGCAGAGGAGAGAGACAGAGACAAAGATGTAACCTGGTTGCCACGAGTCCCAACCATAGATATAGAAACGTAGATACCGCGTTCACGATTTGACGTGTGTCTGCATGGTCACCGTATCGGGGCGGTCAACAGTCAAAAGTCAGAGAGAATAGACCACTTGGAAAAATGCTGCAGATATGTGCTGCATTTCACTGTACAAACAGACGAAACATACAAAACAGGCATAGCAGGATTACTTCACAAGTATGTGTCAATTTTATTGTATTGTACTGTTATGCGAGTTAGTGAATGTGAAATATCGCTTCAGACTATCTTGAAAATTACCTAACACTGTCATGATGATGGCTACCTAACGAAAACATGATGTTACAGAATAATTGTTGAAGCACTACATGACCAGGGGTTAAACGTGATATTTACTTAACAATGACCTCAATCTTTGTATAATTTACTTTACGGAAAATTATCAGCTGGAATGTGTTTGTGCTCATGAGATTATACACGCTAGATCTAGAAAGCCATATTTATGCTGCTAGTTTAATGCACTGGTTGCACAATTCAGCTACACGCCAGAAGTAATTTTGAGATGGCCTTGTTTTTGTCAAAGGATCCCCAAAGATCCTGGACTAAGGAAATCTTGGGCCATAGTTGTCAGATGGAAGGATATTGAGCCGAATGATACTGCAGTTCCCTGTAGTTATCATTTCAAGGCAGAGATCCCTTCAGTTTTTGCATCCTTTCCTGACCAAGGTGTTTTAAGTCATACAATTATAGTGTTCTTTGTGGTCAACAGTGTTAATATATAATGGAAACTGATTGGAATGATGAGCATACAAATGATCTCCTGTTAATATAACTGGAATTACCACTAAACCTGATATCGAAAGTAAACATCCCATTTAGATTTTTCTAATATTGATTTCTTATTTAATTTGGAGGTGCCCATTAAAGCCAGGTCAACTAGGACATCAACACAAGCTGGTGAAACAAGTGATGATCCTGTAAATGTGTCTGAATGTCCTGAACTTCTAAACTCATTAACCTCAGTATGTGTAACTAAGCAATTTCTTATTCGCAGCACTTCTACAACATACTTGGAGTTGTGCTGTATAGCACTTATCCAACAAGTGTTATATTTCATAGGATCATCATTATGCACTTGACTCTGATCGATCAAGTCAAATATAAGATAGCTGAGGCTCAAGCAAAAGTTGAGGAGCTACAGAGGCAGCTGAGAAATGCCAAGGAGTGTGAAAGAAGACAGACATTAACTGTAAAGTCACTGCAAGATGATTTAAAAGAGAAAAACATGATTTCAGATGAACAACAGCTAGTATACAAACTTTCAATATCTGCTTATTCATTCTGAAAAAAAAAGCTATTTCCTAAATTACCACAACTATACAGAATAGCCGATAAACTAATTTTCCTAGCTGTTTGTACTCTTGTCATTTTGTAGTTGTGTTACAAATGATATTGACAATGCCTTTATACCTGTTTTAATGGCCTTTGCTCAACCATTGTGTTATCTCTCTCCCTGTGTAAGGCATATGAACCTATTGATAGGGATAATTTTATGTATGTGTGTACTCTGTCACACACACACACATACACAGAGGACCAATTTGAGTTTTAGATAAGTGTGTGTGTGTGTGTGTGTGGGTGGGTGTGTGTGAGAGGGAGTTCTATCTTTGTGAAGATATGCACCAAGCAGCCAATGAGATATCTACCTTTCTATATCTATGGTGCCGACCTCACACCTGCGTGCTGGGGGCTACACACCCACTGCCCAAAGGTTGATGCCCAGAAGTGTCCCGCACACGGTAAAATAATAAGAAAATAAGAAAATACAGGCAGAGGGCAGGGTCTCTGCAGATACAAACACTGCCATACACTTCTGGCGGGTCATAAGTGATGATTGAGAGGGATTACTTTTGTATGATACTATACTTTGTTTTTTAGTAAAATCCTTCATAGTATACCTTTAACTTGGAATAAGCTGTAAAGTAGACTAAAAGTCTATGCTATTCATTTTTGAGGTCTTTTCTTTGGGGTCTTTTCTCTTTATGGTTCATAAACACCATTTTCCATTTCCAGTAAAAATAAAAACCAAAAAACAGCTACAGAGACGGATGTTGGTGAAGACCAAACCAGAGATAAAAAAAAATTGTGAATTCTGGACTTACATTTGTTAGGTGGCCACAAACACAACTCTGAATGAATTGTAATATTGCTCAGTATGATTTTCTCTCCTGTGTGGATGTGTGTGTGTCCCATACCAGTTTCTGAATAGGAGGAATCGGTCATGGGAGTGTCTGGAGACTGGCAGTGAATTAGACAACTTGATCCCTCTGATTCATCCTCCTCTTCCTTCATCACCTCATCAATGTCTTCTTCCTCATCCTCCTCTCCATCTGTACCTTTGTATCCCTCCTTCCCGTCTTCGCTCTTCCCATTGTCATTGAGAGCCGCTTTTTGGATGAGCCCAAGCCCTCCTCCATCTTCATTTTGTGAAGGAGAGTGACTCTGAGTCTGTGTGAGCGTGTTTGTCTCATTGAGGTTTCGAGTTTGGGCAGTAGTGAGAGCTTCAGGGCTGGGTAGGTTATCACAGAGGTCAACCCCACCCACCTGAACTTGTGACATTACTCTGCCCTCCCTCTCAAACTGACCTGGACATAAAAAATAATCAAATAATCAGTTAAAAGAACAGTAAGAAAACCAACAAACAATTGATGTTACTATGTTCTTATACAGTGTAAATGTCATTCAACTGACTTTGACTCCACAATTAGAGGTCAGACTGTCAGCTGCAACAATGTTGTGGTTTTGAGGTTGCTGTACTTAACTGTGTAGAACTTATATTTTGTCTTCTTCTTTGATGAAGTTTAGACACTCACCATCATGATCCATTGGGCTCCACCCTCACAATGCTTGACCTTTCTGCCTGAAGGTCAGTGCTGCCTATTAGACAAGCCGTTCTTCAAGCCTGAAGCAGAATAGACAGATAAGAGAGACAGAAAGAATGAGAAACACTGATAAAGTCAGACTCCGCTCAGAGATTTCAGTGAGAGTAAGAAAGGGAGAGACATGAAACAAGTTTAGCATCATTCCAGAGTTGCCAAACAATCCCTAGGGCCTACAGAGATTTACAGAGAAGTGCAACCGTCCTACCAGCACCTTACACTGAACTGCTACGCTTGGCTACAAACAAATAAATGTAGTGATGTACAAGACATTATGGGGATATTATGCAGAACAAACTTTGTAACTCTTAAAATACTAACCTGACAAACAAATGAAACAGTAAAACATAAAACAATTGAAAACCCTTCACAAGTCCAAAACCGTCAAGAAACCACTGACAAGCCTGCCACTGCATAATGTGGCTCACGCCCTGCCTAAAATATTCTTCTGCAACATACTGTGTCTGTAAACAGAAATATGAGTCATATCTGTGTGTTAAAGTATTCAGATAAGAAAGCCACTAAAACAGAGACTTAAGACACATTTGGAACAAATTAAAAGTTTATGAGTCATATCTGTGTGTTAAAGTATTCAGATAAGAAAGCCACTAAAACAGAGACTTAAGACACATTTGGAACAAATTAAAAGTTTACAGTATATTCAATTAAAAGAGAAAAATTATTGAGGAAGGATTTAGGACACAATGAGAACAGTAACAGTGACAATTTTCAATATGAACCCAGAGTCAAAAAGCAAAAATAAAATACCCACGGGAGACATGGGGTAAAGGTACAGTAAATTAATATACACAGAGTTGCAATAAACCCTATATGGTCCTCCCCATACACAGTACATACGCACATGACAGGGGAATATCATAAACCATGATCTAATGCGATCCAAAACAACGACACTACAAACTATGGCCTCAAATATGATCAAAGAGTTAAATCAACACCTCTCTGCCACACTGTCAACAAAAAACTAACAGTATAACCTAAACAAAGATAAAGTTTAATGCAGGAATTGTTTACTGCAAATGAGACGACTGCCAAACCTTTCTGTCAAACATTTGTACCACCTGCAGACTCCTTGCAACGAATCTAACCTTCACTATCCAATGTAAACCCAAGCAGTCTACATTCATGTCTATAAGAGAACCATTATGAAGTACTGATACTGTACAACTTAACCATGGAATTATCATTTGGATTATTCTAGACTGCAGTCAAAAATACTACCCACTTTCAGCATACACAACATGGCAGATACAACTTTTTGTCCTACATAATACATTCCTAAGTGAACTCATAGGACTCCTTTTAAAACACTGGACTAACTTTGACCCCTATCACTGGCTGCAATAAGGATAGCCCTAAACTATGCCAACAGATTTTAATCATACAAAACAGGATGGTAAAATCTCAAGTCTCCACAAGCACACACGTCCAGGCTAATGAAAGCTTATCTCAGAGGAATAAGGCTGTCCTGGTTTCCTGCAGCACAAAGCTAATTGTTCCTCCTGTAGGCCTGTATCACCCAGTGTAAGACTAAGAAAGTCCAAGTATCTAAAAAGGAAACACCTCTGGCCCAGATTTGGTTTCCTGCATGTATATCCTTATTAAAACCCTTACAGATATATTTGTCCATAAAATATGGTAACACATACAAGTGTCCAAGAGAAATACTTTGGCAGACGACACCATGAACCAATAAGCACTAAGGCCTACTTTCTCCAAAGGGAGGTGAGAGCTGATGTGATGACGTAAACATCTTGCGTTTAGGTTGCATAAGCTTTCTATATATTAACAAGAGACAACTCTGTCTAGTTAAGTGCTCCGTCTAAAAGGGACACAAAGTGTGCTCTCCAACATGTTAACATTGCTTCAAGATTTAAAAAAACAAAAAACAGTACCCAGTATGGAATAATATGACTGCTTTGGAGTCAAATTACTTCAAGTCTGAATGTCCCAATGGAACATAAAACAGTCCCCGAGCATGATAAACAACTGTGACATTAAGGCTTATGCAATAACAACCTCCACATTGCACACACAGCTATTATCATACCTGCTATACCACTTTCTTATGTTTTGTACACGCTGTTTTAATCAACAGTATCCTTCACTGTCCCTCTCCCACTGAGCCCATCTGTCCATACAACCATCCATCCTCTCCTCTTTTGGTCTGTGCCTTATTCCACAAGGGGAATCATAAATAATGAAAGCCAAAAGGACAGACACAAAGGTGGAAGAAAAGGACCCTGTCCTGTGAGGGGACATGGAGACTGCGGCAGAAATACAGGGAGGAACATAACTAAAAAAAAAACTTATGCAGACAGACATACTAGGAGAAAGGAAATAAGTCAGGTTAGGTTTATAAATTAGCTCAGTCTTTCTCTAAAGATCTAGTAAGTTGGCAGGGGTAAAAGAGTTGCAGTAATTGCACCCTTGCCAGAGGTGGGGCATCTGTATTTTTGACAAGTCATCAATTTAACGTTTGGCCAGAAAACCTGCAGCTTGCTTGCAGTTTGAAAGGATCATTTTGACCCGAATTATGTCCCATGTACCCAAAGTAACATTAGATTCAGTTAGCCAAGTTATTGACCTCACATCTAAACCACAGACTGTATATAGCCTAGTTTACATATCTTTATGGTCTAAACCTGTCACACACTCATGTGACAGGCAGTGACACAATACACACAACAGACGGTCATTTCCCCCAAATAACTGACAGACTCGTTAACGTGAAGCTAACAGGTTAGCAGCTAGTTAACTAAACCAATCTTTGTTTAAAGTTGGCGTTAACGTTAGCTAACGGTAAAATGGCTTACATTACTTATTCAAAGACTTACGGTTAAAGCAGAGTTGTTTTAACGTTATGCCTCTTGACGGGCTTGTTTCATCAAATTACTCGAAAACGAGTCGAGCTAGCTTACTAACTATATACATCAGTCAACTTTACACTAACCTCGCTTTAATAGCAATACCTAACGCCACGGCAACACATTACAACGTTACTGTACTGTATGTTGCTGCTAGCTAACGTTAGCTTGCCGAGTACAGTGAACACATCTGGCCACTACACCTTTAAAATGTAACCCTTCATTTGCTTTACATAACCACGCTAGCTGTCGGATAATTACACATTTACCACACCTGCGACACGACGGTCTCAAACGGTACTTACAGCTGAAAAATGATGTCTGAATGGTACACGCTTGGGCATGAGACACCTTGCTGGGGATGTTGTTGTAACGACTGTAGGTGCCACTATCACACAGGCAGGGGTCGCAGCCTCCGCTGTCATCAGGCCTTTGTGCTGTAGTGACGCCATCCTCTGTCCCTACGCTGTCACTGCGGGGCATTTTTATACCTGCATTTGAAGTTCTTAAAGGACAGGTTCACTATTTTTTAAATCAGTCTTAAAGGAATAGTCAGATGCCCAAATTAACATTGAAATGTTTTTCTTGCCATAATCATTCCTCCTGTTCATACTGACCATTAAGAGATCCCTTCATAATGCACTTATAATGTAAGTGATGGAGGACAAAATCCACAGTCCTCCCTCTGTGCAAAAATGTATTTAAAAGTTTATCCGAAGCTAATATGAGGCTTTAGTCGTGCAAATTAATCAAATCAAGTAGATATCTTACAGTCTTTTTAGTGCCAAAGTTCCTCTTTTTGTTACTATACTTCCACCACAGCTCAACAGGGAAACACTGTCTGAGGAAACACAAAGTGGGAATTTGATACTGAAAAGACTGTAAATGTGGCAGATATCCACTTGATATGACTAACTCAGACTGCTGAAGCCTAATATAAGCTTCAGATCAATATTTAAATGCATTTTTGCCCAAAATGACTGTGTGGACACACTGTGGCTTTTGTCCCCGATTACTTACATTGAAAGCACATTTGAAGGAGATCTTTCAATAGTCAGTATGAACAGGAGGAATGATTGCAGTGAGGAAATCCTCTTTCACTGTTCATATGGATACTTGACTGTTGTTTAAAGACAGACAAAAAAAGACAAAATTGTGGACCTGTCCTTTAACATTATTGTCAATAATTCAACCCAGTGTTTTCTCTTTTAGTGATGACAAACCAGCTGCTTACAATGCTTATAGGGGTTTGGGGATAGTCATTAGATAAGTTTAGATACTAGAAACTTCAAGACATTTTACAGTGTGGACTCCTTAAAGCAACCGTTGAAGCCAAAACCCAGGAGAGGCAGTGGAGCTACACATCAAAGTCAAATCTACCAAATAGTAAAATAATTTAATTCAGAATCTGTCATTTTATACAGGTGTAGTATTACTTTACATGTCTTACATGAAACCAAATAACTCAAGCTCTCATGACAAATGGGCACATCATTCCAAAAATAAAAACGCTTAAAAAGCATATGATCACCTCGATAAATCACCATTTTTCACTGTATGCAACCAGGGAAAAAAGGGAATAGATTTAATCTGGCAAAACACCCAAACTCCTCAAAATTAGCTTGCTGATGGTGTGAGGACAAACCTTAGACAGGATCCCCAAATTACATATCAAAATTCTCATTTGTTTAAAAATGATATTAGACAGGCAACACACACTCAATAAAACATTTTAGACAAGCTTATTCACTAACAATGAATATTCAAAACTTTACAAGACATAAAGGTATTTAGTGACAATGCATCACCAAGCTGTTGTAATGTCTTCACATAAGCAATCTCCCTTACTTCACTCAAGATGTCTGTTTGGAAAATTATGCAATATTATGGCAGGATACATGCAGGGTTGTGATCTGTTGAACTTCCCATAACTGCTGTCACAGCATAGTTTTAGCAAAACTGCAGTTTAATCACTTATTCAACAAATATAGTGTACATTCATTCTGAATTATCTGCATGACTAAGGCTTTTTTTTTTAGCCCCCTTGGGCACTTTAAAAAATATGATTTTCATTATTATTATGGCATTCATTTAGCAATTTTTAAATTTTTAAAGCATTTTAAAGTGTTTTCCCAAATCTCAAGTGAGGGCCCAATCTCAACTGAAATCTCAACTCATGGGAATCCCAGTCCAGGACATTGCAGAGGATCATCTCAAGTTGTTCCTCCATTTTCTTAAAGTACAGTAACACAAGCATTTCCATCATTTCAGTCACTCCCTACAGAAGTGGATGATGTGAGGTAACAAAAGTATTTATGCAGTCAACTTATTCTGCCGTGTCCATTTCACAAATATTTTTCTTATTAGAATATTTTGTGTTTTCATGGATGTCTCTAAATCCGTTGAAACTGTATTTACTGTGTGTCCTTGTTTCATAAAATCAGACATTATATTATTCTTTATTTATATTACACTGTCAATATATTATACATGTGTTTGTATGTACTTGTTTTGTCTATGCATTTGACCTAATGTATATACTTTAGCCCCATCCCTCTCTCTGTGTGTTTTCCAGGATCTCTTCATAAAGCCAGCTCTGTGTGAACTCCTGGCTCTTGTCCATTAGCTGGAACAGCCGAAGATACTCCTCTGGATATACGTGGCCTGTCAGGATGTCCTCCGGCATGTCCATCTCCGATAACAATTTACTCCCACTATCTGGTGACCAGAGACTAGAAAAAAAAAAACACAAATGAAGGAGAGTAAGAAAGGGAGGAAGAAAAATGAAAAGATGAAAAGAAATGCAGAAGATGTTTAGTTGGAACAGCCTATAATACTACTACAGTATGGATGAGCATGGCTCTACTGCAATTCTTGGATACATCAGGCAAGAGTGTGCCTGCACAGCCTCTCTCAACATCTGTGTGAGTGTGCATAGCTTACTTAAGCCTGTCGATGAGCTTGACCTTCCTCTTTGCCAGACACTGTTTGACCATCATCAGCAGAGTGGAGGCATTGGAGGTTGTGAGGCCTGCTGAGAACAGATCAGCCCGTGGACGCAGACGCACCAGGCACAGGTGGTCATTGGGAAGCTGAGTTGAGAGGTTGATGGGGAAAAAAAGGCAGAGAATGGGGGTAAATGTCATACTGTATTAAATGCACTACACCAATCAAGTTTACAATGCTAACACTGAGTCTGCTCTCATCCTTACTGTGCCTTTAGCAGAAGGTGCACTCTGTCTTGAAGACGTCACGAACGACTCCCACGGCTCCTGCAAAGACAAAGATGAGGAGTTTGATGAATGGTTGATTTCCCGTCAAAAATGTGTCGAATCATACGGAAACGCAGCAAAAAATAAATAAATTTGGAAACCTTATTTCGTAATTATTACTTCCATATCACATAATTAAAAGAAAAAACATCTCTTAATTGTCAGAGAAGATAATTACGAGATGCCGTAACAGTTGTTTTCATTTCAGCTATATTACCAATGAAACTTTATAATACTTTATTCATGCTTTATTTTGATAGCGCTTTTCTTTCGGCTTCAAGGAAGCAGCATAAAATTAAGCACTGTGGCGTGCTTTTTTAACTTTACAGTCAACACTGAAAAGCCTCACTTGTTTTAATACTTTTGCAAAATCACCACAATGTTTTTGCCACTCTCCCTCATTATGTACCTTATGCAGTAGTTCAATATCACAGGCCATCTGCCAGAGGACACCGAAGGCTCTATAGTGCATCATTTCGCCTGGACGTGCCACCAGTTTCTGATGGAGAAATAATTGTGTTAAGTATTTTATACAAAGACCAAAGTAACACACAGAGATGATGCATTCATTTAAGCTAACAGACACTATTTTCACCCAGCAGTGACTGATTGTATTGCCATATGGATATGGCAATCTTCAGGACAGATCACCAAGCTGGTGGTTATAATTAGCTGACTGGCAGCTGTAGCAGTAATTAAGTATGGGTGGGAATTAGCTCAGAGCTGCCCCAAATGGGTGCAAACAAACACACACCAGGTTATAGTCTGATCTTGACTAGTACTCCTTAATTTCTACAGACAAAGCATAATACGCTCTTGTTCTTTTACCAGGTATTCCTTCTCGCTTATGAAGAGGTTGAGCTCTATTCTTCCGTATCTGTAGACAGACAGCCGTTCAAACAAAGCGTAAACCATCTTCAGCAGGATGCTGCGCTCATTACGCTGGGGCAGGATGCCAACCACCTTCACTGGGACATCTGGAGAGACATACACATGATTACATCACCAAAACACACACATAAGAGGGATCCTATACTACACAATGCACTGTTTCCATTCAGTAAAGACCTCAGTATTTTATTGTGTAGAAACTGCACACCAAGTCATTACTCTAATGCAATGTGATTTTATTTTTTCCAAAGCACTGATTCTAAAAACATTGATCTCAATTCTTAAAACCTGTGAGTTGCTCAGCAAGTTCCACCAATCAAAAGTCTTGGTTATATATGTTTTAGGCTCTGATTTGAGCCCTGGCTAAGGGGTTAGGCTAATTCTTATAAAAGGAGGTGGGATTTGTTTGCAGACAGAGAGGCTCAACTAAAGGAACAAAAGCCTCTTTGTGTATGAATGTATGTGAGAGAGAATTTACAACACAACAGTCTTTTAGGTTTGCTGCACTGTTTTTGTTTGTGTGCATGTGTTTTTTTTTCTTCTCACCATCAGTCCAGCTAGCTTCTGATATTCCCAGGTCAGTGAAGAGTTTGTCAGTGAACATGACAGGAGGTTTGAGGTTTCCATGGCCAATGGGGTCCAGCTTAAAGTAGTCACAGTGAACTACTTCCAGCTGACCATCAAGGCGACCTTCTAACTCCTACAAGATTAAAACATTGTTTATTCCTCTAACTGCTACAGGATTGGTTAAGCTCAGGTTAAGGATACAAAAAGCTGTTTGATGCTTAAAAAGGTGTTTGTGTTACCTGTAGTTCATGTACGAATGACCTATCACCCTCAAGAGCCACAACTCTCTGAGCTCCTGCATTAAGCAGTGTCCTAGTCAACACCCCCGGACCTAAGGAAGACAGACAAACACAGCCTGTCAATTCATTGTTTCCATTTATGACAAAAAAAATGGTCTTTCACTGACAAGAATAATATATCCTGCACAAACTTATAAAATACAAACACACACACACTAGTTATTTTTCAGGAAAGCACTCCCATTAAAACAAACTTGTCAGTGTCTCTACCAGTTTAGATTAACATTATGCACTTACAAAATTGCGGAAGAACAAATATGTATTCAATAAATCTACTTCTGTTTTTCACTCTCACATTGTGAAAACACATACCTGGGTTACAGTCAAAGATAACAGTTTTAGCGTCCTGTAGGTCAGGTCCCAGGTGTTCTGTTACTAGCTTGGCCAGCTCTGGGTCCACTATGAAGTGTCTAGTTTTTTTACAGGCCTGCGCACGACGTATATTCTCCTCTACTTCCCCAAGGTCCAGGAAGTCATAAAGGCACAGAGGACGACGTTGGCCCTGCAGAAAGACATATGTATATACAGTGTGAAAACGATCAAAAGCATATTTGAAAAATGCTCACAATATATTGAGAACCAGTGACAATCTTTTACTCTATTTTATTTTTTTAAGTTTATTGCACAATTAAAAACAAAGCATGGATGAGAGGCAGCAAAAACTGTCAACTTGTGGGCTAAGCGCAGTCAGTTGGGGTAAAAAAAAAGAAAGCTGATAATAGAGCAGGCTCAAGACATGGAGAAAAGTATGTTTGTGCTGTTTTGCTTGCTCTTTTGTCACTACAACCAACACAAACTACTTGGAAATGGGTGAAGAGATGGGGGATTATAGACCATATCTGAAAACAAACCACGTAAATTGAACAAAAAGATTTGCCTCTATTACTTAACTCCTTAAAAGCTCAAATTTTATCATAACTTTGCACCCTACTGATAAGTACAAAAAAAAGTGCAGAGGCACAGACATCTGTAAATCCATAATAGGTAGGTATGTATTTCATTAGAGCTAAACGTACATCAAGATGCAGTGGAAAACTCTTGTCTTAAAGAGCATAGTAAAAAATAACTGTCTACCTGTACAGCCACAGCAGACAGGTTCCTGTGTGCGAGTGCTGAGGAGGGGGATGTCCTCTCTGCACGGGGTTGCTGGGAGCTTGTACCAAGCGTGGGCCGACCAGGGCCTGAGGAGAGAGAGTCCAGGCTGTAGGCCCGTCTGTGAAGGACGGGAGCACCGAGAGCACTGAGGCCAGAGGGACCCACAGGAACCAACACTGCCTTACGCATACAAGATCTACTTCTGATGGTATGACAGCAAGCAGAGCGCATCATCAGCTCCACCACTCTACACATCTGGGTGGACATGGTGGACCAATGGGTGTCTAACAAGAGACGGAGGAGGGAGAGGGAGATTGACGGACCTCTTGAAGAGGTCACTGCCTAGAGGGAATGGAGAAACAAAAAAGACAAGGAATGTTATGAGGAATAACAATTTCATGTAACAATCATCTAAGTGACATTTCCTGACTTACAAAAGTACTAACACTCTTTGTCAGAGCCAAAGTCATCAGAACATACTATATTATTGTTGATAAGTGATAATTGTTCACTTATTGTGATTTTTTTGCTGTTAGTTGCTGATGTTTAGTATACTGTGAGTGTATCACTAATAGTAAAGTGCGCCTCCTAGTGTTATAATCGAGAAAGGAGTTTGCCTTACTGCTAGTTTGGCTCTATACAGCTTTATTGATCGTTAATTTGGACCTTTGAAATATTTGGATAACAGTTGTTTGGATAGTCCTTTGAATTATAATTATGTTCTACATAAGGATTCTACCTCGTAAAACGCTACTTTGCTGTATAAAGAAGCATTATTCATGCCTGTTTGGAGAGATAGGTAAATTCAAACTATTCTTCTGTCTCTGTGGATTTGAGAGTAACCCTTCAATTTGAGACGGATGCAGAGTGGAATGTAAAGAAATAGAAACGCGTCAAAACAACAGACAAGCTAAAGATGTAACCAAGTGGCTCAAACTACACTATTTAATAATACTTAATAGAGTCAAAATAATTATTTCCAGAGCTGGTTTAAATGTCGTAAAGGAAAAGTAACAATACAGAAAAAAATAAACAATAGCCTTTTAATATTTACGTTAGATATGTTAGTTGTTGTAATACAAAAATATGAGACCAATCTGTTTTGCTAACACGTGGGGAGGTTAACTCATTAACATTTGTTTTTTATCAGCCTCAGTGAAGAAGTATTCACTGTCCTTCATCCTCCACGTTCACACTTTGCTCATCTGCTCGCCAAACAGCCATAAAAATAACCTGGCAGACAATCTGTTAGTATAAGACTGAGTGAGGACACTTTAATTTTAGCCGGCTGGCTAGCTGCACGCTAACGTCACTTACAGCTAAAATACATTTCATGTCGTTTCCTCGGAGAATAAATAGACATACCTTACTGCAGATTGTCCTAAATATCCAAATCTAACGACAGCAATGATTTAAACCCGGATCCTGTCTGTGAGTCCGTTGGTAAAGCTGTGTGACATTGAACCCTCAGCATCCTGACCCTCCACACTAATGTTTTCACAACTCTCTCGTGGTGCTACAGGCGCAGTCTGAAAGTCGTCATTGATCTGCGACAACTGCGTGCACCAATCAGAGAACTCTAGGAAGTTGTCAAGGAAACACGCTTTTTTATTTTTTTATTTTTATTATTTTTATTATTGTTTTATTATCAAACGAACATGCTTTTTTAAATTGTTTTTTTTTTCAAGTGATCATGTTTTTTAAATTTTTTTTCATTGTTTTATTGTTTTATTTTTTCAAGCAAATATGCTAATGATAAAAAAGGCGTGAGCAGCAAAATATTACTAGAAAGATATACATTGCTCAAAAAATAAACACAGAACGTAGCACATTTAGTTTTTACGCGTCTGTGTATCGGTGGGTTAAGATTATTAAACGTTCATATTAGCACTATGTTGCTACGGAAGTAGCCAAAGTGTTAAACCCGCACGCAGCCTGTCTCAACCGTCATTCAGCCTGAGCTGACGGTGTCGCATTGAACTCCTCCAGCCTGTCCACTGTCATCATGGCCTGTGTTGAAACATCCTCCAGCAGGCCCTACCACCTGGTCGTCTTCGGAGCCTCTGGCTTCACAGGACAGTTCGTGGTGGAGGAGGTGGCCCGGACTGTTTCCGAGGGTCCGAAGGGGAACCTGAAGTGGGCCGTGGCCGGCAGAAGCAAGCAGAAGCTGGACAAAGTCCTGGAGCAGGCCGCTGGAGTCCTCAGTGTGTATCAGTAGTTGTGCATCAGTAGTTGTGCATATTGTAGCAGACTGTTAATAACAAGCTATTTTCCTCCACCATGAATAGAGATTTTTAATAGTGTACGTTTTTGAATTAACTTGTAGCTGTTAACATTTAAGGGTATTGTAATCGGCGAGCTGCCCTTTCAATCTGTTTTAACTAAAAATACTTTGCATTTCTTTTCTTCTTGCATTACTCCGACTCCAGATTACTTATCTACTAAATCAAGCTTTCTGATTGTGATGATTTTGACTTTGGTCCCATCTACTGAACTCCAAAGTACACATGAGTCAGCAACACAAAGTTAACCACTGAAATAATTATTATGTACTAGCCATTACTACTGTTAAATATAAAAATGTAGAAGGAGAGTAATTATAACGCACATCACGTATAGGTGACGATTAGAAAATAATTCTCAGGATCCAAACGTTGTTGTCCAGATTAAATTTTTGTGGCTTGGAGTTAGTGTGCAGGGACCACAGGGATCTAAGTTTGCGTATCTGCTCTAACCAGCAGTCAAAAGAAATAGTGATATTTTAAAAAATGATAAGGTATTTATAGAGTAAGTAAAGAGGCAAGGAGCTCTTGAGCAGCAAATGGTTAATATTACAGCTGGATCCTTTGTTGATTAATCTACTAGTTGATCAACAGAAAATTAATTAGCAGCTATTTTGACAATCGATCTGACATTTAAATCATAGTTTTAAGGTAAAATGGCAAACATTCTCTGGGTGCAGCCTCTCAAATGGATTAGTTTCTTTTCTCTGTTGAACTATTAATCGAAAATTATAAATAATTATGCAATGCAACCCCAGTGGATATTTCCTATCGAACTTCAAACAGTATATTTTCTGATGATCGACTTTGTTTCAACAGTAATAATTGTATTTGTTCACTCATGCAAAGTGAAGACAGAAATAGAATAATATAATTATACCTCCAGTATGTCTTAATATAATTCACCTGAATTCAATCATCATGTGGAATGTGTTAAAAATATTTACAAAATATTTCTAGTATGCCAGTAACTTTCCAGGTTGACAATTTGTATCTATGCAACACTCTAAACATGGAAAATGAAGTCCATCACAAGATTAGGACCAGAGAGCACTTGTGTTGTCATGATAGTGATGTGAGTTTCCAGAGGATTAGATGGTTATTTAGTTGTCCCCTCCCGTTTGGCTTTCTCTTCAGGGAGTGTACAACAGCTGATGGAACATACCCGCTCGCTGTTCAATCCCATTTGACAGTACACAGCCTGATGTGTCAGCTAGTCCAGTCATTCAGTAATCACTAAAAACAGCAACTTGTCTGTTTAAACAGAAATGTATCTTTTCTCCCAAAGGCCCCAAAAAGCTTTAATGGCTCATTTAAAAACAGCTTACATTGTTTCTGCAGATTTTTTGAAGATGTTATCTAAGATTAGATAAGTATCTGGATTCTTGTAGCATGTTTATACATTTTTTTAGTAACAATGTATTAATTTTCACACATGCAGACAGTACTCGCATTCATTGTTTTCTTAAGAAGGAGAGCTTGACAAATTTTTTCTATTCATGGATTGAAACTGAAGACGCCATGGTAACAAGCCCGTTTGTCTAACCTTTAGGCTGCCCGGCAGACTTTATAGCTCCATGACAGTGACTCTGTTTCCTCCTCATTCTTTACACACCTGCAGATTTTACTGCTTACTACTGTTTATATATAATGAATAAGGGCCTATGAAATAATTTTTATGTTACAGGGTTAATTTATTACAGCTGTATCATCCAACAGCCATGTCTGACACTTGTCTCAAACTGACCAATCTCATGAGGAGGAGTTTTCTCATCGTGCTATAGTCAATTTGCTCCATCTTTGTGTTTTCACTGAGCAGTAGTAGTCCAGTTTAATCAATGATCATGACTTTTAATTATTTAATGTGCATATTTGAGGCTTACTGTTACTCATTGCCTTAACTATAAACTAACTGTCAGTCGGTGAAACCACTGCAGTCATCAGACTAAAAAGATGAAATAATATGGCATCGTGAATATTTTACATTACGTGTCTATAAAAGCTGATGTCTAAAAGTTGAATGGCAAACATTTGGATCAAAATATACTACAGCCCCTACTCTACTCTAACACTGCATGTGTTTGCAGGTAAGCCAGAGCTGAGGACAGAGGTGGACATCATCGTGGCAGATGTAGAGGAACCAGACTCCTTGGCAGCCATGTGCAAACAGGCAGTTATTGTTCTCAACTGTGTGGGGCCTGTAAGTAGACAGTTCCAACAGAAATGTTCGTGCCTGTATCTGTTTTTCTTTGACAAACTGAACTTGCTCAGTCTCATGACACAAACTGTATTTTCCTCAGATTGCATCAAAACATTGGCATGTTGGCATCAGTGTAGCTAAACTAGTCTGTCTCACTCTTCCTTTTTCTGTCTTTCTCTTTCTTGTTCTCTGTCACACACACACACATACAGAGCAGCCTTCATTTACACAATGAAGGCTGCTGACTTACAGCACACAATAAGTCGTATTGTGTTAAAGTCAGAATGGAGAGTAGGTTTCCAGTAGCACTGCTTAGCGTCCTGTGCATCATTCAGGTTCTTGTTTCAAACCAAATTCTTCCACTACAGTAACCTCCACTGTTGCATTCAGCAGAACTTTTCCAGTTTGGTTAAAACCAAGGCAGCACAGAGTTGAAGCCAAAAGGAAACCAACCAAGTCTTTTTTTTTTTAATTTTCAGTTTCACTGTTTTTTATCTTGAAAATACAAGTCCACTCATATTTTCCTGTATGAGCATAAATATAATAAATCTGGTATTACCAGAGCAAGAAAGACCACATAGTATTATGTCAGCCACACGTGTCTTGCATAATATTATATGGAACAGGAACAAGGAGTGTTAGTAAGGAAGAATGTACATTGCACTTGGAGGCGGTTTGTGTGTTGTAACTCTTGACTCTTGACTTGCTGTGTACAGAAAATCAAACAGAAAGACAACTCCTAAGACGCACATAAACTGTGTGACTTCCATGTAATATTAAATGTGTGAGTGTGTGTGTATATATCTATATCTATATCTCTATATATATATATATATATATATATACACACAACACATTACAGTACAATGAACATGTTTAACAGGATTTACCAAGAGATCTGGCTTCTACAGCTGCAGTGTGCACCATGAAACACTTTTTGCAGTGCTTCTGTGTGGAAAGCTAATATTGTGACTCTCTGCACCAAAAGAGGGGGTTATATACAGTCTATGGCAGTGACAGGGACTACAGTTCATGGAGAATTGGCCATTGACCAAATCACGAAAAAAGGGGGGATGTTATTAAAGTGTAACATGGTATGAATTAATTAGTGTACATCTCTATGTGTATAGTACAGGTTCTATGGTGAGCCAGTGGTCAAAGCCTGTGTGGAGAATGGAGCCCACCATATTGACATCTGTGGAGAGCCTCAGGTATGCATATAGCTCTGTATTTCTGTACTGTATCCTGTATAATTGATTGTCTGTCCTCTCTGCTTTGGTTTTGACCAACACTAATTTCACTATGCATTTAAACAAAGTGGATACTTTGATATCGCTCTCCTCTCCTATCATCACTACATGTGCCCGACATGGAGCTGCATGTTATCAGTGGACATTGCAGGGATGTTGCCATACAGATGTCCTAACATTTGGCTTTGCTGTTGTTTGTGTTCGGATTAAATGAAAGACATGCTGAGTTTCATGCTGTTGCCTGTTAGACAAAATTATCTCTCACTTGGGCGCATGACAGCAGTTTTCCCTCACTGTTCGATGTCCAGTCTGTGTAATACGGCACTCTGACAGCCTAACTTGAAGATGATGGAAGTTGCCAAAGAAAGCAACCTTTATAGTTAAAGAAAGCATTTGTGTACAGTGTGTGTGTGTGTGTCTAATTGTGCAACTGTACACCTGTGTGCAGTTTCTGGAGGGCATGCAGTTGAACTACAACAGCCAGGCAGCTGACAATGGTGTGTACATCATAGGCAGCTGTGGATTCGACTCCATTCCTGCGGACATGGGAGTCCTCTACACCAGGAACCAGTTCAAGGGTACGCACATATGGACATACACGCAGAAGGATTAAAAAAATAATCCCCCTCTTACGCTGACATGCAGTGGTCCATTCTCTGTTTCTGTTGCTATAAATAAATAATTTACTGTCATCTTAGCCTCTGCCAAAACATGGTGTGTGTGTTTTTCCACAGGTACACTAACTGCAGTGGAGAGCTTCCTGACCGTCAGCACAGGGGCTGAGGTACGTAACTACATTACCCATAAATCCATGCAATGGACCAGTTTGTTGTTGACATCTGAAGTGCCTGCATATGAGTCTCTTCCTCCTTGTTCACTCCCTTTTTTAAAGATTTCTGTTGTACTATGTGTTCCTCTCCTTATCTCTTTCTGCTCTTCGTCTCCCCTTGTTCTTGTTCTCATCGTTCATTTTATTTCTGCTCTCTGTCACATTTTTTTCTATCTTTGAATTTATGTGTCTCTCTCTGTCGTTCTCTGTCAGGGTGGATGTATCCACGATGGCACATGGCAGTCAGCCGTCTATGGTTTTGCAGACGGCCAAAAGCTTCAGAGTCTTAGGAGGAAGTTTAATCACAAACCTCTCCCTACTGTTGGCACTAAGATTAAACGCAGGTACGTAGGACAGAAAGGCCTTCTGGCTTCTGCAAAATAAATCATATCCTAGATGACACTTAACACAGACAGTTTACAGCCCAAATATTAAGTTGTATATGTTTACATTCAGAGCAACTCGTCATTAATTTGTTGGCTAATCACACATTTCTAAATAGCTTCTTGAGATTGTGGGTGGCAAGTAATCCCTGCTGTCAAATCTTTAAAATTGTATTTTACATAATTGAAAAATGAAACAAAGGCAATGACATATTTCTAGTGAGTAATCATCCAGATGTGACATTTTTTCCTTCTTTTTTATTTTCTTTTGGATTTTTTTGTCTCAATTTTAAATCCCACAACCTCTAGTACACACAAGAGCATGTATTACAGTTTGGCCCACACATGTTTGTGTTGATAATCACTGAAATGTTTTCTTTTCATTTCTAGGGGTTCATTGTTCTTCAGCAATGAGATCCAGCAGTATGCGGTGCCCTTCATGGGCTCCGATCCCTCCGTTGTCAAGAGAAGTCAGCGCTTCCTGGTGGAGGAACATCAGGCCACACCGGTCAGTCTTTTTTTTTTTTTGCTTTTATTTCTTTACCCCTTGTTTCATCTTTCGCCACTCTTTATGTGTGTTTAGTTTCCGTAGCATCATGGAGACCCTAGTATGTCTGTTTCAGTTTATGTATCACAGATGAGATGAATTAGGATTTTTGTCTATTGGATGAAGCTGGTTTTGAACTTGGCTCTATTAATCATGATTTTCTGATCTAGTGAACACCTCTCCATATGTGAATGAAAAGTGACACACACTGCTCCAATCCTTCTTTTATTTCTTGTTACTGATAATATTTCTGTCCTAGATGGTCTCCATCCTCCTCCAGTTTGTTTTTAACTATTTATGAATCATATTCATGATAGCTCTGTTAAAATATTCATTTTTATGAGATGTGTAACTTTTGATGGTCTAACTTGGTCTAAGTGCTGAAAGTCTCGAGTGGAATAAACTAAATACTTAGGAGCCAAAGAGTTGTCATCATCATGGTTCATTAACACTCTTGTTTTCACATTTAGACGGTACCAACATTAATGCAGTGACTGGATTACTGTCTCTGCTATTATGATAATATGCTGCTACAATCTGTATTTGTTAACCCTACTGTAGGTTCAGTATGGCGCGTATGCAGGCATTGGAGGCATTGGAAACATTATCAAGTTGATGTTTGCTGGCATGATGTTCTGGTTCTTAGTCAAGTTCAGTTTTGGCCGCAACCTGCTCGTCAAGGTAAATGAACGTGGCATGCATAGAAACAATACACATGAACACACACTTCACATTTCACAAATGACTTTGACTGAATATTCTACCTGTTACTGAAATAATTAAGTCAGAGTACACATGCTGTGTGCTAATGTGTGTCTGTTGTTCCTCAGCACCCAGAATTCTTCTCTTTTGGACTCTTCTCCAAGGCTGGACCCACTAAGAAGCAGGTAAATGTTGACAGAACAGAAAATAAAAACCTCATACATTCAGTTAATGCTCACCAGCAGTTCTGTTCATTCATCTGCAACATATCATTTAGTTCAGATTGTAAAGTTAAGAAGAAGATGCTCTATTTTCTGCTACGTGTTATGTGTGTGTCTGTATGTGTATTAGATGGAGGGCTCATCCTTCCGGTTTGCCCTCTATGGAGAGGGATACACAGAGGGACAGGACCCCAGCCAGGGAAAACCTGATGGCAAGATTCGCACACTGGTTCAAGGACCAGGTAACTGGAAATTTATAATCCTGCTATAATACAAGGTTTTGTCCCTAATTTTGCTTTAGGAGGATAGCGGATGTTCTAGCAGCATGAAAATATTTTATTAAGCCCTCCGTTGACAAAACGTGAAATAGCTGTACAGTCACTTGAACATGAAGTATGTTAGTAATGTTTCTCTCCTACAAAAGCTTGCTTACCCGGTCTGGCCTGTTCAACACCTTTCTTGATGTGTCGACTGGTTGTGTAATTGTGTCTCTGTTATTATTCAGAGTGTGGATATGTGGCCACGCCCATCGCCATGGTACAGGCTGCTCTAACAATCCTCAACGAATCCTCAGCCTTGCCCAAGAAGTAAGTTATCAACCCAGATTAAATCAACCCATTTTTCTTGTTTGGAGTGTTTTCATGTGAGTTGAGTTTTCTGAGAATGAGGCTTTCTAATGCATCTTAACCAGCCAATTAAATCAAGCACTTACCCATATATTTTTATAAAGTTCCTGTGATGTTGGTATGAAGTTTATTTTGGTTTTAATTAAATTCTTACTTGCATCCATCTTTTTCCAGGGGAGGAGTGTACACTCCAGGAGCTGCTTTTGCAGAAACCACACTGATTGAACGCCTCAACAAGCACGGCATCCAGTTCTCCGTCATCTAAAGTTTGTGCCCTCTCTGATGCCGTACTCCAGGTTTTTCTCAGCACTTACGTAGTATATGCAGAATAACAACTGGAAAGTTTCCAACTTTAGAAGAGCGCTATTTCATCATCAGAGCCTTCACTAGGGATGGAAGACACTTTCAGATTAAATTCTAACACCATTCTTAACGATACTTTCCGCATTTATCCTTTTTCGATCAGTCGGAAACTTGCCAGTCTCCCTTTGGCTTGAATGTAACATTACTATTAACTCTCTGCTTGCAAGACAAATAGCACAACTGCAGCAGCTTTTCCAAGCCAAGGACGGTGGAGAGATGGTTGCGCGGATAAGAGTTTAGCACAGTCCATCGCTAAAATGATTATTTCTAATGGAAAAAAGGATTTATTCCAGGATTTATTCCAGGATTTGGTTTAGATCATGTCTCTAAATCTAAACAAAAAATTAAAATGTAATTTATATTTGTACCTCACTCGATTGAAAAAGGTTCATTACCAGTCCTCCTTTTGCCAATGTAGGCTTCAGGTGATAAAAGAGAAAACATGAAGCTGTTCCTGTTATCAGAGCAAATTGGTTAGTGACAGACAAATTATAGTGTGATCAAATGAACAAATTATCTAATGATGCAAACAGGATAAAAACTGGCCTTCTGTAGTTGCCACACCCTCATGATGCAGTCTGTCTGTGGTTTAGTCACACAGGAATGGATTGACATGAGTTAAAAAATCTCAATCTTTAGTAGTTCTGTCTCTGTAATATACAGTAGCTTCATATGCACAAGCACATTGCTCCCTAAGTAGCACTAGCAAGGTAGTTGTGCTTGTGGTGTTTTGGTTCAGTGGAGTGAAACCGTCAGTAGAGAATAGGAGCCTGCTGTGTGTGCACGTACATGCTTGCCTCTCCTGGCCTCGCCTGCTAGTCGAAGTCCTGATCGCTTGGTTTTTGACAGTTAATGGTTGGACTATCACTAGGTCGTCCTACTTTCTTGGATGTTTATTTTTTGTAGCAACAACTCACTTATCCAGATGTTTGCTTTTGAGCCTTGTCAGAAAATGCATCCAGTCGTCTGTACACAAAACAGCACGAGTTACCATGAAACTGAATGCATCGTCTGCTGTTTAGTTAACATGTGTGCGTGAAAAGTTCGTTTTTTGTTTTTTATTTTTATCCGAAGGTCTTGTCGCTCTTACGGACTGGAATTGTTCTACGATGTGATGTTATCTCAGTCCAGACTTGTTTTTGACTTGTGTTTGAGTTTGTGGGTGTTAGTGCACGTGACAGGCTATGTTTTGGAGTTTTGTCTGTGGTTTGGTTTGCTTTGCTTTGTGTTGGCCTCCTGAATAAAGCCAAATCTGCTAACAGCCATAAGTCTTATGTCTTTCCTATAACACAGACCACACAAACCTTTATGGACGCCTGTGAAAATGTAATTTCCAGATCAGTTTCAAGCATACCAGTAATGCCCATGATGCATTTCCTGTCGAGTAGAAGGGTTATCAAGTGGTTTACATTCATTAAAGCGTATGATGAAAATTAATAATGTATTATATGTATTGTTATATTTATTATATACATCCCTCTCAAATATTAAGAGATTGTCCTAAAAGATCACAAGTTTAGTTTGTGATCTACTAGACAAACGGTAGTTGTGATCTTACCTTCACCGTGTGACATTACAAGTGTCTTTATTTAAAATATTATTTTGATTTGATTCATTGACTCAAGACCATGAGTAAATGGCATGGATCACTTCAATCCCAGGTTCAAGCCCCTGAAGTACAAGGTGGCTCAGTGTGCTCTGGCCTGGTGGCCTTTTGTTTGACTGTTTTGTTTTTGTGGACATTCCCACCTGAAGCAAATTATGGATTGGTCATGTTTATTCCCACATTGTGCATACTTTTGTATTGCTATTTCTCACTTCTGTGTTCTCTGAAGCAGCCTGGTCCAGGAGAGAGGGAGGAGAGGAGAAGAGGTAACAGCCTAACATCATTTGGAACTGATGGCTCAATGTTTGAAAAAGCAAATTAAGTTTTCAGGTACTGTTTTGAATATCATTACAAGTCTGGGAATAATCTGTGGGCTAGTCCAACCTTTATTACCTGCACAGGGCTGGGACGCTAACCTGTGTCAGAGAGCACTTACCTGAAGGTTAGATGGGCAGAAATAACTAAAAATGCTCTTATGGCAGATGTACAGTATAACAATAATTCCCCTCACCACAATCTGCTACAACTGACTGTTTGTTTGTTGGTGGAAAAAACTAATCGGGGCTAAATGCAGTTGAACACTAGCCTCAGTCTCTGTAACAGGAGTTGTTGATAATTTGCCTTGTAATGAGTGGTAAAATGATTTGTTTGCCATTTGTCACTTTATGGTCATGAAATGATGACATGTCAGAGACAAAAATCAAAGTGATGATTTGCGATAACTGTTTTTTATAAGTTGTGTATGTAACAGAATATTGAGATGTTTGGATGGTATTTGTTGTCATATTTCCACAAATCTATCTTCTGTATCTCCAATCCAGGTAATAATGATGATAATGATATTCTATCCTTTGACTGTGCCATTGATAGAGTTGACATAAGTGTGAAAGTGGTTCATAGTAGATAGTAATAAATCACTGACTTGTATATAAAGGAGTCACACATCTTAGAGAACCAGTTGAACCATAACCTTGTTTTCATATCTGAACTTATTTTATAATGAATTTATAGGTATTGGCAAGTCAATTTAACACATCTTACAAACTCAGAGGTTGAGCAGTGTATTTGAATGAAAATAAAACTCTACATATATTTATGAAATTCACATATTTATTCATAAAAATACATTTATCTCCTGTACAAAAAGACAGCAAATTGTTTATGGCTAAACAATGATCACAGAGAGGTCAGTTCTTTACCCCACACAATTTCTGTTGGCAGTTTGCTGGTAGTAATTTAGAGGTGATTTGTTGTCATATTACAGTAGCTGTACATCACAAGTAGTATTGTATGTGAATACATTCTGCATTGTGGAATTAATCCATATGTTTTTAATCTATTGTTAGTTTTACTTCATCTCTGACCTGAAAGTGTGTAATGGCCAAAGTGCTGGTCTGACTAGCACAACACAATGATGACATCTTTGCCCATATAGTTCATTTTCTTTCCCCTGAGTGATTTAGTTCAACAACTGCAGATACTGAAGCGGGGCAATGGAAATAAGTTAGTTTTTCACTAACCATAAGTGAATGTAGGTACACTGCATCCAATGCACCAGACAAATTGGACAACCCAGAACTGAATGACTATTCCTTCTTACAGAAGGCAAAGCTCACCCAGTTCCTCTCTGACAGTATACTACGTTTGCTGTTTGATCCACCGAGTTTATTGTTCATACTGTGTCTTGATTCAGCAGCTGATGAGAGTAGATGACATCTTCGTAGTGGTATTTCTCTGCTATAGCCATGATAGAGTCATGGCACCTGATTCTACTCAGAACCTGCAGCACTTCAACCACAGCAGACCTAGACAAGGAAACACACGCCTGGATTAGAAAATTACAATCGTGTTGTTGTTGATGTATTGAGAAACATCATGATCCCTGAATGGATATAAATGCAACCACTTAAACTAAAATTTGCTGTCACAGTTAAGTACTTGTGTCACTTTGAGCATTGTGAAGCTGAGGTTATGGAGCACCATTAAGTAACCATAAAGATACAGTATTTTCAAGCAAGTAAAAGTAACAGGACTTGTTTTAAAACTGCAAAATATAATAAATGATTTCTTTGAAAGTTACATAGAGACTAACTTGATTGTACAGCAATTCCAAATGTTTTCCCTCCCCTCACAGAAACATACTGTTTTATTACCTGGTGTTTGGATCTTCAGGAGGCTGCTGTTTGCAGATGGTATGGACTTTTTGAACTAGGTGGTTTCTGAAAGACTGGAGCTGAGACAAACAGACGTCCTCTCCTCTCAACCATGAGAGCGGCAGACTATCTGCTATCTGGAGAGACAGAGAACAAACAACTACATCATTATCAAGACCACAAATTGAGACAAAGGCAAACAGCATATATAAAGACATTTCCATGTTTAAATTTGCTATTCCAAATACCTTTTTGCATGCATGAACATCATTACTGGACAGTGTCTGACTGCACAGGGTGATCATCAGGTATCGGTTCAGCAGTTTGTCCAACATCAGTTCCATCAAAACAGACTCAGGAAGCAGCAAATCCCATTTCCCCATGTTACCTAGTAGCTAACATAAATAAAAAAAACACTGATTAACAAACAGCAGCTTGGCAAAATTAAGCTCTTCCCACATGGAGACAATATAAATTACATAAATGTTTTAACCAAACTGTTTGCTAATGAGTAGTACTTTTATGGCCGTCCAGAACTGTTGGTCCCTGAAGCATCTCTGAGGAGACGACCTGTCTTCTAGGAATCTGTAAAAAAGAATAAAACAAAAAACAGTATAAATAACAGATTGCAAAGACCATAAAAAGGTATAACGTCATTTGAGACTATTTTGATTAAACCAATTTTAATCAATGCTTCAGAGTATAGGAAGCAAGAAAAAAAACCAAAAAAAAACCTTACTTTTTGGGGTAGAGGGGGATGAAGATATCTTCATCTACACAGCTCCTCAGTCTGCCAACCACAGCCTCTATGAGTGCCTGCACGGGACACAAATACACACAGTAAACAAAAACATGTTAATGTACTGTTTGTCTGACTTGTATTACACTTTATAGTTTATATTTGTGTTCCGTGTTAAAGAAGGTTTCGTAGCATGCCTATCAACACCGCACAGCATACTGTCTTGGGGCTTATTGCTTTACATTTAAAGAGTAAAAAATGTGTAAAAAGCAAAGCAGGACTGAGGCAGAAGGAGGATTTCTGTATTGACATCTATATATAAGTTTCATGTGTAAGTGTTGGCTTTACCTTGACTGGTTTGCTCTGCTCTCCTTCAAAGATTGAATAGTCCTCCCTGAGTCTGTGACAAACATCAGTTAGACAGACTGACTGATGGAGAGACATGGGATCCCACACCAGCTCCACAAAGGCTGAACGGAAAGAGCAAAACAAAAGTATGAGGCTTTTGTGATTTGACACATCTGTGGTCCAAAACAGGCCAATAAGGTGGACGATAGCTTGTGGAGGGATTGCACGAAGGTGAATGGACAGCAAATTTGATAGACTGCTTTTCATTGTGAAGAAGTTACTGATTTGATTTCTAAGTTCAAGCCTCCATCTGCTCTTTCACTACATTTTAAAATCTTATACTTATTGCAGCTCTTTGTATGAGTACAATGTGTGGATGAGAGTGTGTGTTACCTGTTATTTTGGGTAGGACAGTCTTTTCTATGACATTAGACAGCGTCTGTCTGTCTGTGTGCTCTAGCTCCTCATGACCGTGTCCGTGACAAAAGGTCTCCACCGCTGTGAACCATGGGAGGTTTTCAAAGTCGCCGCTAGCATCCTGACAGACACACACACACACACAAATAAACTTGAACACATACTGTGACAGATGGTTACTGTTGTGTGTATGTATGCAGAGTCAGCCTCTGTGTTTGTGTATGTCCATGTGTTTAAGTACCTTCAGAGGGCTCCACGCCAGCAGCTGATGTCTTATGATGGGGTTCAGCAACTTGGGCAGACACAGAGCGATGTAGGCATTTTGGTATGAGTCAGAATAGGATCCTCTCCATTCTTCAAAGCGAGACAGAATCTTTTTCACGTCACAGAACTCGTCCTGGACATCAGAAAACACTGCCTGGGACTTCAACATGATATCAGCTGGAGAGGGAGCCGAGAGGGAGAAGTAAAAGAGAGTCAGACAAAGTAGCAGAGGGATCACATAACTCAGCCTGGACAGTGGGAGCCCTGACTGATAAAACAGAAAAACAGTAGGAGAGAGTTTATGTGTAGCAGGTAGAACGGGGAAAGCATGGGAGAAGTGACACTGGTTAAATTTGATCTTGCAACAATGTTAATCCATTGTTGGACTATACAGTAGTGTGAGCTAACACTCAACTATTGTTGAGTATTACCTGAATTACTTAATGAAATATTGTGATTGACAGTGGTTTTTTTTATTATGAAACTTAATAGGTTGAAGTTTTTAGTAAAACTGAAAGCTAAACACACTGATTTCTTCCTCACCTTTCTGCTTCTGCAGCTGTTCTTCCTCCTCTGCTGAAGGCTGTGTGTCTTCAGGTATATCAGAGTCTTCCTCAGTTTTAACACCAATGTCTGTCTCGCTGCAACATATGAGGCAAATATTTCACAGACCTTGTAAACGCCTCTTTTTGTTTTATTTTTTACTGGATGGATTTTATTAAATTCATTTTGTAAGTATATATAATTTACTATTACAGCAGTCTTGTTGTTTATATACAGAATATATTAAATATAATACATGAAATAATTCATAACAAAAGAAGGAAACTTTATTATGAAAGATATTTTTATTTGACTCACCCTTGAGTCTCTGCTCCATTGGGAGAGCTTCTGCTCTGCTCATCTGTACGATCTACAAGTGAGATGGAAAAATACAGTTAATGTGGAGACCATTTCACCTTCAACTGCCAGGGCATCTTAAAATTACATTTCTTTCCATGACTTTTCACAACCACACCAGAGAGCTGTGGCCTAAAAATGTTACTCCTGGGGAACCAATGTAAACTTTTCTTGTATCTTGTGGGTGGTGCAGTGACCCCATAGAATCACTGAAAGAGTTAGCCGACATTCAAATGTAGATTTAAAAAGTCTAAAACATTTTAAGTATTTCACTCATCAGGATCTTAACTTTGTGGTTAAAATGTAGATTCTTATTTACTAGGATCTAGAATAACAAGAAACATATAATCCATTTGAAATTAAAAAACGCAAGCAATATTTCCAGTTTTATCACAAATGCGCGTGCACACACACACACACACACACACACACACACACACACACACAAATATCACTCACAACTGAGCTGCTGCAGGCGCTCAGCCTGCTCCTTGATCTTCTGTCGTCTCTGAGCCAACAGCTCCTCCATCTGGTCAGACAGCAGAGTGTGCAGCTCCAGTTCCAATGAGTTGATCTCAACAACCTGTAGTCAACAAAGTGTCTACAGTCAGCAAATTAACAATCTATTCATCAAAAAAGATGCATTCATACAAGTTCCTTTTTGACATTGTTTTTTGGCCCAGGAGTAGAGCCAAAACTGTTCCAATCAAAGTGGTGTTCAACAAAACTGTCTGACAGAACTCTCCTGATGGAGAGAGAAAGTGTAATATAAAATATATTTAACCTTAACATTACTGAAACATGCTGAAACCATGGTCTCACCAGTTACCACTCATCAACATTGTCTACAAAAGCCTGAAGCCTGGTAACCAGTTCTAAAAATGTAAAACTTCCTGTCAGGCCCTTCCCTCTTTGCACCTTCCATCACAGGTACTCTGCTATTTAATAAGCTGTAATTATTTTCTTGACCTATTTCCTTTTATGTGATGGTTAACTGCAGAGATAAACAGAGTCAATCTGTTAATCTCTTACCTTCTCCCGTAGACACTCCACCAAGTTGTGGGCATAGAGGGTCATGGACCTGTAAAACCTGAGCTGGCTCTCTGAGGAACTTTCCTCCAGAATCTCTGCAGAGCTTCTAGCGTTTTCAACATCACCCTCCATCCTGCTCAGCTCAGCTCGCCGCGCTCTGTGCACCTCCTTCAGGGAGTCCAGTCTGGAGAGAAAAACGGAGTGTTGCATTATGTATGATTATGACACATGTGCTGCTTAGAAATGTGAAATAATAAAATTAAGTGACTGGAAAATGTATCAGAAAATACAACTATGGAAAAGTTCATTCTTGACTTTGGGAAAAGTATTAAGAAATATTATTGCTCGAATCATATGTGATAAAAATTTGATCCAAGACGGTTATATCAAATATGTCAAATTAATGACATGGTTAAGGCAAATAAAGCTAAAGGAAACTTACTTTCCAGTGATCCTCTTCTTCACCATTGAGACAGTGATGGAAGGAAGTGTCTCTGGGATCCTGGCCCCTGCTGATTTCTTCTTTTGTCTTTGTCTGCTTCGCCTGTTGCGACTGCTGCTGCTGCTGCTGTAGCTGCTATAGCTGCTGGATTCACTGCCAGAAGGACTCTGAGTGCAAGAAGAAAAGGAAGAGAAAATGAAGGATGTCAAAACTTCAGTACAGAGAAGAGTTGCTGATGGGGGAAACTGTTGATACTAGTATGACAAAATCACAACAGCAGAATGCCTGATATAGTAACAGATGGATTAAGAAACAAAAACTATAAAGAGAGAGAAAGACTTACATAAAAGAAAATAGGAAAGAAAGAGCAGGAAGAAAATGAAAAGGATGTTTCATGGACTTTCTTACTTGTCCGCCTGGTCGTCTCTTGACACCCTTCCCAATTTGTGTCTCCTCCCAAAGTTCCTGCTCCTCTTCATCAGATCCTGACAGACTGCCATCACTTCCTCCTGGATGGCACAAACACACACACTTGAAGGAACACATTCCCACAACTTGGTGCAAAACAGACAGGCCTATCATAATGTAATATAATTCCTAAAATACACCTAACAATAAAGATCAACTTTCATATACTCTTAATCTTCTCTTCTTTTGCCTCTGTCCTTCTCTCTTCCCACATATTCCCTTCTCTCCTTTTCCTCTCCCCTCCTCTCCACCTACTTTTCTCTCAGGCACTCTCTCCCTATGCTCACCCTTCACCCTCCGTCTTCTTCTCTAGTCCACACCTCCTCTACTAACCTCTCTCTCCTTCTCCCCCTTCCACCCCATCTCCCCTTATGTCCATCTCTCTCATACCAAGTTTCTCAGCAATCCTCTCTCTGATGCTTTTTAATCGTGGGGCGAACTCGATTCTTCTCTCATGATCGTCTGGCTCATCATCGTCATCGTCAATTCTGTCTTCATCGTCATCACCCTCCCTGCTGTAGTGATCTGGGGTGCTGCCTGCGGAGCTCTGGCCATCTTTACTCAGGGGCAAGAACTCTTTCTGGGATCGTGCGGCACGACGCTGCCTCCTGGCTGCCTCAATGTCCTTAGAATTAGGGATAACAGCTGAAGACAAAACAAATGCGCAGAATATTAATGCAGGAACATGAATGGCTGACAAACAAACAGCCAATGGGCACTGTGAGCATGAATGTAACATCCAACAAGTTTATTGCACACACTAATACAATATTTTCCCCATATCATGCAGCACTAATAAGCAATGTGCTGTAGCTTTTATCTATTCTTAAAACTTTAGCGCACACACACCAACATTTATACATAACATACACCCACCAATACACATACCTGGTTTAGTAGCAGAGTAGCTGGAGACTGAGCTAGATGAGGGAGACCTGGAACCACCTTCATCATCATCATCATCATCATCATCATCGTCGTCGTCATCATCACTATGGCGAAGACTACGTGGTGAAGCCTGGCTGCCATAATCTTGCCTGGGAGAACCAGATTGTGGGACACCTCCACCGGCTGGTACTGGGAGTGAGGACAGGGATAAGACATGTCAATATGAAAACTTTCAAAGTATGGTGCTGTTGGCTGATATTATCATCTAGATAAATAGTGAAATAAAATTTAAAAATGTTTTCATTTAAGTCCCCCTCCGCTCAAAAATGTATTTTCTTCTTGTTCCCTCAGTTGAATGTTTTGAGCTTCACTGTGCAGAATGATGTGTGCAGAAGGCTGTTTTCACGTTCATCTGCTGAGGGTGGAAAGTCTCTCTGTGTACTGACAAGCATGATTTGTGACGTCACAAATAGTTTGGAGCCAATCATGGTTCAGTATACAAATTATACAAGTGCGATGTGGAAAGTTGAATCCTCCAGTGCACAAACACTGACAATTGACTTTTCAGTGAGGTAGGAGACATCTTTTGTCCAGTAGTACTTTTGAAATAAATGATATTTGCATATTTATGGATTCTGTTTTTTTTCCACTCAGGGAGAAGGAGTAGGAGTAATTTTAAGAATTTTTATCTAAGTAATTAAACCTGTTTTTTTGTTTTCTTAGGACAAACCATATCAGACCCAATTTATTATTATATTACTGGCATTCGTATTTTTATCGGTATATATAAAGTATCAGTCAAAAGTTTGGACACACCTTCCCATTGAATCCCCTGCCAACACCCATCCATATCAATAACACCCTGTCTTCTACCTCATACTCTAGTGAGAGTGAGAGTTATGATTTGTGTGAGTAACACAACATCTATCATAGGGACCTGTTGGTGTATAACGGTCCTGCGCCTACACATCCAGGGAGGTACTTACCAGTACTGTGGGTACTCCTGGCAGGTGGAGCCTCCTTCTTCCTTACTTGGAACAGCACAGCTTTATCAGATGACTTCTTCAGTCTAAACTCTGGTTCCAAGGCTGAATCAGTAAAAAGAAAATCAGAGATTCAATAGGGGTGATGGGACTAAAATCTACTGACATACAGTGAACCTGGGACTTTTGGGGCCCTGCTGGGCAGTTGACACAGATGATGGAGACACTGTAATTGACAATAAAGTCATATAACAAGAATTATGATCAAGTATATTCTGTCAGTATATCTTCTTCTTTTGAGCTTTATAAACAAACTACGAATCCTCTTCCATTCTGGCAACTTAAGGCAAATAAATTGTGTTTCCTTTTTCCTCGGACGTTGCTCTAACGTCTGCTGTCGTTAAGTAAACGTTTGACTGGAGTTCATCTTTGTAATGCTGACTTCAATACCCAACTTAAACTCAGTTACCTTCTTTGTCCTCAGAGAAACTGAGGACAGCGGTTTTTTTCTTCTTAACCTCGTCTTTGTCTTTCCTCCTCTTTTCTTTCTCCGCTGTCAGTTCCAGCTTCTCCCCGTCCTCTCCGTCACTGCTACCCGGCTTCGGAGGCGTCGATTCCCGCTTGGAACTGCAAGAGATGCCGCGGCCATGGGCCACTTTGGACGGCTTATTTGCCACAACTGCTGTTTTTTCGCTCTCCCTTCCATCTCCCCCGCTCTGCTGCTCTTCTCCCTCATCACTGGAGTCTCCTTTTCTCTGCCGAAAGTTCCTCCGGGGCTTTTTGTTGAACATAGCGATCTACCAACCATAGACTATGTGGTAACAGCTAAACAGGTAGCTGGGTCGCAAAGTAGAACTAAACGTCGTACGTCAAGTCGCCGAATGGAACGTAAAGTAACCGCAATGCATTATGGGTCATGTAGTGTGAATCCGCCAAACGATACAGGCAGGTCTTTACAACTTTTCAGACTTTTAAATTATATAATGAATTAAACATTGTTACATATGGTAGTAAACTATAATGCAGGTTCCACTACTACGGTTAGGCCATACTTATCGGGACCACTTGTTCTTCTACATAAATAGGCATAGTATTAGTGAGAAATTAATAATGTATGGCTGTCGGTACAGGAGATTATATCTGGTAAATTGTAACTTAAACCAGAATCGGGCGAGTCAAGGAATATGACTTTCTGTCCTTATACCAACTTATGACAACGTTAGAGTAAACGAAGTGACTGTGTGACTTCACATGATTTTTTTTAAAGACTAGTTCCTATATCGCCGTCTCCCTTATCTTTCCCCCATCAATTGTTCTCCCTCTCCATCTGCTGAACTTTTATTCCTCCCCGTCTCTCTCCTCCCCTCAGCGGACGGTCAGCCGTTAACAGCAGGCAACCGATCACTCGCAGTCAGCCATGTTGTTGGTGTGACACACTGAGCTGTCAGCAACAGGTTCTCTTGAGTTGTAACTCAACGCTGCTAAACTTGAACATTTCTGGGACAGTTTTCTGCTCACCTCGGATACAAAACTCTTCGGTGTGTCCGGGAAACCGTTCAGAAGTGGTGGATGATAACTGCAGGCCCCTCGAAAGCTCGGAAGTTGGTGTTTTTCTGGTCGTTGGTGGCACGCAAGCGAAACTGCTTATCTAAGCATGAGTGTAAGTTTGATATTGTTATGGTAACGTTTCCCTTGAGTGTTTAAATGTCTCATATAGGTTTTTACACTATATATCGTTTCCTCTGTTAATGTTTGTCTTCACCGATGCCAGAATGTGAAACTAAATCTTAAAAGGGGAATGATGCTGATGTCCTCACAACAACCTAGGATGGGAGTTAGCTAGCTAAGTTATATGATTTCAGAAAATAGGAGCTGGATGTTATTGATACGTAGACGAGGGATATTTATTGCTACTTTAGTAAAGTGAGCCAAGGCGAGCGCATAGGTGGCAAGTTTGTAAAGGCAGATTTGCAGGAAAGTCTCCTAAATTCCTCTCGGTTGAAACTAGTTGAGCAGGTTGCAGCCAGGCTGGTGACAAGTGATCAGGGAATGTTACTCTATCGGTTTATCACAGACAGATAGAGGGAGGTATAAGTTAGTTTTAGACTGTGAATGATGACAATCTGTGGGCCTCAATAGAGTAGGACTACTCAGTAATGTCTTTATTTTGAGATTTTGATATATATAATTGGTCCTTAGTTGGTCTCTTGGTACAGCAATTATCCAAAAAAGACATAATCAGAGCTCCCAGAGAGCAAGCATCACCCCCAACATTACTGAAAGTTACAAGCAACCCAGAGCAGAGTAGAGCTGGTGTCCATATTATTATATTTATCCTATAGTAATTGATAATTTTTATGTAAAAAATGGATTTTGCTTAGTACTGTAATTGTAAATGTGATGCTCAGTGCAAATACTGACATCCAAAAATGCAGTTTTAATAGTGCCCGATTTTATTGTGTCTTCATTTATTGGAGGAGATCAGATGAATTAATTTCAAATGAAAAGTGACAAAGTTCAATGTCTAATTGCCTAAAAATCTTCCCTGTTAAGTGCAGCAGTATGAAATTAATGCATCATTGTCAGATGTAATGTCCATGTCCATTCCCATTCAGATTTCATGGTTAAGCAGTCTTACACTGTTAAGCTGTCTGAAATGGTGAAGCTCAGAGTCTTAGTCTTAGTCAGAGTCTCTTTTTCAATATTCTTGTTTTCATGGAAAGATAATATTATGGTATTAATATGAGTATTGACTTGGAGAAGAAATAAGGGTGAGAGAGTGAATTTCTCAGTGCAGTGTACAGCATAATAATTCAGTATGAAAGGCCTCCTGATGCGAGACACATGATGAAGAGCCTACAGAGGATGGGGAGTATCCACTGTTCTGTCAGAAAAGGGAGATTCCACATGTAGTCAAGCCAGCAAATATTGCCCTGGTCTCAATAGCGTGCATGCATATGCAGCTGTTAAAGTTGTGTGCTTGTGCGTCTTTGCTCTGACACACAATGACACATTCACAGTCATGCACATACAGTAGCTTAGTAGGCTGAAGGCTTGGCGAATAGCAATTTTTGCAGCGTCTCTGTCGCTGCCAGTAATGTAACAGACTCGCCGGTTTCGCCTGCAACAGCTTCCTTTATGGCCTCACAACTAGCTGTCTGTGTTTTTCATAGTGAACATACGCCCAGACTTCATTTTCTTCTACCACTATTATGTGATTATTGGCCAGCATAGCAGTATCATAAAAAAGGGATAGTTCCCCTCAACTGATCAGCCTGGTTTTAACCCACATATTTGTAAATGTCCACTAGTCTGAAGCATCGTCAAGGCAAGACACTCAATGCCTGCCAGCCGCAGCTGACCTCTGACCTGAGATGATGATGATGATGATGATGATGATGATGATAATGATGAAACACATGTACATATATACACAGCACAGCATGAATGAGCCAGTTTTAAGTCTTGTTCATATTACAGAGTTTATCAGAGAACTTTCTTAAGTCCTGTCATATCCTGATATACAATATGGACAAACCAGGGCGGGGCAAATCGGACTGTAGGACGGAGAAGCATGCCTTGCCTCTTAATAAAACAGAACTACGGCAAAACAAACAGCATTAATCAAACCCAATCTGAAACACTTGGAGAAGGCCCTTGCAACACTTTCTCAGTGTGTGTGGGTGATGTAACAAGGCCAGCTCAAGAGACTATTAGAGCTTTGTCACAATAGACAACTTTAACATGTCATAACAGGAAAAGCGCAGGTGTAATTAATAACATTAATCACGGTTGTGTTCAGTTTACATGTGCAGATTTCAGGGCACTCATATTGTGCACGCTGGCTCACTGGCTTTGCTTTGCTGGCACACCGAAATGGACCAGAGTCATCATTAATGCTATTAGTAAGACCTGTCCCACTATGACAAGTCAAAATGTCTGCTGTGTAAAAGGTCTGTACTGTAGTGGGAAGGAACAGGGAAGATCCACAGTCATAAAAAAGAGAGAGGAATGAGGAGACAGATAGTGAACCAGAGGATCATGGGTGATTTTACTGTATGTAGAGATAACAGACACAAAGAGGGAAAGAGAGAGTCGCAGGGCAGCGAGAACATTGTGGATGGAGTTGATGTCATTGGTGTGAGGTCAGCGAGCGAGGCGGCTGAAAATCAATCATTTCTTATAACAACACGAGCCGGCCGGGCGGTGCTGGTTTCTGAACAGAGTAGGAATGAGGACAGGCCAGGGTCACACGACTGGTAGAGTGTAGATTTAGGGGCAAAGAGGCAGACATTAATATACAACGACACATGGAGAGACAGTGACAGGAAAAAACAGACTTTTTTAAAGAATTAATTAGTAGTGTGATTCGGTTTCATCCATCTCTCTCTGGCTCTTCATTATGTTCTGTTCTTTATTTTCAATATACGTTCATGTGTCATCAAGGTGCATTATTAAGATTTACCGAAACAAATGAGGTGAGTGACAGCCGGACTATTTATCCAACAGTTTTGCAGTGTTGTGTGTGTGTGTGTGTGTATACTGACTGAGAGACAGAAATGTTTTTTCAAGCTGAAGCAGTTGAAGTCTGATAACCAGGCTACGAATGAAAAGATTGACCACACTGTGAGGAAGTGTGGTGTTTCATTTGAACACCACACTCCACTCAGGCATTCGTATTCAGGATGAAGTGGGTGATGCGGGTTAGTAGTTACTTTTCAGTCCAAAGAAAATGTGCAAGAATTTTTAGCTGCAATTAAGACTTTATATTATTTTCTATTCATATACAGGAGTAACTGTAAACCTGAAACCCTGAAAATTAGTAGACATAGGCAAGAAGTTGTGTAGTTGTGTAACTTTTCCCAGTCTGTGATTCCTCTATGATGACCTCCAATAAATTTACTATAATAGAGATTTGTTTTGATTGTCACTTCAGTCAGTCTAGTCCCAGTCAACAATCACAGTCTGATTGGTGGTTCTGTACCATTGTAGTTGTGATATTGCTTCAGGGCTCAGTGATGGTCTAGTGTGGTGGACATGATTGTTACACTCTGTTTAAATGTTTACCTCTGTTATACTTTAATGCTCCACCACCATATACTGCAGGTTGGGACCCAATAAAGTCATATCTATTTGTGTAGTCTACTACATGACAACAGTACGGGGATGTGTCTGAGTACCAGGATGGGCTTACACATTCTCAGCGTGGGTCCAGGCCTTCCTTGGAAAGCAGGAAAACACAGATCTATTTTAGGCTTGCACTGTCCAAGACTGAGTATATGTGTCTTGTGCATCCCTATAACATAAATTAAATGTATTTTCACACAATGGTCTGAATAGAGCTGGAAGGAAATCAGACTCTTGCTCATGGGCACATCAGCAGGCTGGGTTCTTGCTGTCAGAGGCTTGAACACATTCCAGTTACCAGTCCCAACACGTTACACAGGCCAATTGTCCAGACTTTACAGTCTGTTTTTGAAAGGATTTTCTCTGAGGTTATGAAAATTGCCCCACCCATTTGCAGATCATTCAAACCTTTTATATTAAAAAAATGAAACCTTTGTGCCATGTGTAAGTGTATTACTTATACCTCCCTGTCTTTAGGGGTTGAGCAGATTAAATCAGAGATTTCCTGCATCTATGAACACACTATCACATATAGGGTGATGCTGCTAATGCTATGCTCACAGCCCCTTTCATGTAGACTACTCTGTGTACGGTCCTACATCACTGCTGAAGTACAAAATTATTTTCTGAGTGGGTGGGTCTCTGTGAGCTGACCCTAACCCGGACTCCACCTCAGCGAGTTTATCACTATGCATATACTGAGCCTGCTGTATTCATTTAGCAGCTCAAGGCTTCTACTGAGACAGAGACCACTTGTGTGTGTTTCTGTGTGCAAGTGTATATAGAGTGATGTTTCGGAGAGGATTTGCATGAGGTTCGCAATGCTTGATGGAGTCTAGTCTACCACTGAAGTCAGTTCCGCCACAGCCAAGTCAGTTGTTCAGTCACTTTGTCAGGCAGCCGTCCAGTCAGTCAGGAATAGTCAGACTCTTCTCACCCTGGAAACAGTAAACCGTAAAGCCGACAGTATATCAAGTCTACTGCTATCTCTCATTTATTCATTATAATTCCATTACCAGAGGTTACATGTCATGACTAGAGCCTGACCAAAGTTGGATGACTGATACTGATGTTTTGACATATATGTATGTCAGAATGGATCTAAAGTATGTATTTTAAAAAGAGTTTGAAACTGTATTAACGCTACATAGTTTGTCCAGCAAACTTTGCAACACCTGAGTGGTCACAATTCATATGCACACACTGCAGTAGTTAATGAAGTCAATGTACGAAGATAAAGAAGAGCAGAATGAAAGAGTATATGAGGGGAAGGATGAGAGGAAGACTTGACCTGGGAGGAGAGAGGGAGAGCGACAGATGGCAGGCAGTAGATGAGTCGTCCCTTGTTGTTTCTCTGCCCTTGCGGGAGCATCGATCAGACCGCATCCACAGTAACCTCACACGTTCATTTCTCATTCACTTTTTTTCCTCTGTCATCCTTTATTTCTTTCTCATTCATCTTCTCCTACATAAAACTCTCCTCAGCGAGTCATCAGTTATTATGCTTCTTCAAAAAAAATCACTCGTCAGTCTGTAATTCTCCTCTCCTCTGATGCCATGTCATATTTTCTGGAACATCAAAGGCTGAAACCAAACGTCCTCCCTCCAGACCTGTGGCTTGAACCCTCGTGGACTTCATTCGTACGTAAAGTGACGTATTCACTGTCATCACGTCATGTCTGTGAGGGTGCTGCGCCGCAAGGGGATAAAAAGCACTCTGAGATGGGACTTAAGACCTCAAGTGCTTCCATGGAGATATATTGAAATTCCTGAACCTGTAACTCATTTCAAAGTGTTTTTCTGAGCGGTTCTTAATGGTTCTGATATGTGCAGGTCTGCAACTTTACTCTCAACAACTCTGGTCAAAATGCTCAGTGAGATTTTTCCTTTACATGAACTGCTAAACAATGAAATCCTCAACTGATGACCTTTACATTGTAAACGGACAAAAAACAACCTTTGCCTACTTCTTCTACTGTCTACTTTAGCAGATTGTAATAAACAAATCCACGTTATTAAGCCTATAGGCCCATCAATACATCACAACAAAAGTGAAAAAGTCATCAAAAGTAAATATTTCACACAGCCTATTGTTATTATTATGATAATTATTGTTTTTTGATATTGATAATAATAATTAGTAGCATTCTTTTCTTTTATATCATCACTTTATAGCCTATTGCTGCAGGATAATGAATAAGCAAAGTCTGGTGAAGTCTGCACCACTCTGACAGAGAGTCCTCTTGAGGCCCCTTGTGGACTGGATGAATTGTGGGTTTGGACAGCCCTCTGCACTCGCAGACGTCCAAGGAACGCACCCACAAAGTCCGAGTCTTCAAGTGCGGTGAAGTCCAGACGTTTGGTTTCAGCCAAAGCTGTCATTCCGCCAAAATCCACGATCACTTCCTGTCACCTGACCTAACCTTGGATGAGGAAATGCTTGTGTCCGTTGGTTACCGGTCAGGAAGTGTTGAGTAGAAACTTTGGAATTTCTCTCCTCCTTTTCCTCCGCCGACTTCATCATGTGAGTCTTGCTGGCTGATGAGAGAGAGATAAACACGGAGGAAGCAGGTGTCGAGCAATGCCAGTAATGAAGTGAATGTGAACACTACAGAAACAACATGACAGTCTATTTCAGAGTTCCCTGTGTCTGTACTTGTTCCCAAAAATACAACAGATTTGCCTGCAAGAAAATTAAAGATAAACCTGGTATTATATTTAATGTTGCGTTGCATTTATTCACATAGTTTTTTTTAAATTAAGTACGTAAAATGTAGTCCTTCTAGCACGTGGCCCTCTGTTATCTCTCACGTACAGTACTGTGACCACCTGAAGTTCACACTATTCATCCCACAGTGATAAACTGTTTTAAATCCAAACAAGTCTTGTTTTGTGGTGGCTGTATTTTGACAGGCGGTACAGTGCCGCAGTCACAGACGAGACCTATAAATATGCTGGTTAACCTGGCGTGATACAAGTTTCTGGCCTTTTTGTCAACAAAGAGCTCTAATAAGGTACATTTAATCTGTGGACATGCGGTCTAGTGCACGTACCCTGTTGCAACTCACCACAAACATGATCCCAACCTCTATGAGCAATATTATTTAAAAAAAACAAAACACACACACACAAAGTTACAGAAAATGTGGCGTAATTGTTGACAGGAAGTACAGTAAATATACATGGCTCTGTCATCTGAACACATTGATCCATACCTCTTTTCCTTAGTGCAGTAAACTGATCAAATGTATCTGAAAATGGAGAAAACTGGTAACACAGACACTTCCCACCCTTGCACCTAAAACCTATAAACATGACTTTGCAGAACAGGTGGGCCGACAGGTTTATGCCACAATAACTCCATTTCCACATTTGCTTTGTACGTGCATGACTCAACAAGTATGGGTTCAAAGCATGATGTAACAGACTTTGAAAAGGGCATGATCATAGGTGACAGGACTGTTTTTATATTTGAGGCAACCCATAGTAGATAAATATTTGGGATGTGTGAAGGGTGGTGCCATAACAAATCATCACCTCTAGACAGTGTGATATTTAATATCATGACTATTAAACTGCCAGTTTCTCAACACACGACCAGAATAGTACTGAACAAGGGTTTATATATGTATCTGGACAGTGAGTGTAAATGTCTTCTTAAAGAGTGTTAATGGGTCTGGCTTGTATAGTTTATATTGCAGTGGTCTCTACAGAGTCAGATTGGATAGTATTGGAACAGTCCCAGTGTGTTTCAAAGGTTTGGGACGTGGCCAGGGTGCTCCTGACTGAAGAGAACAGGAGAAGCCCTGTTAGACTCTGCTGACTGACCAAAATCTCTCTCTCTCTCTCTCTCTCTCTCTCTCTGTGTCTGTTTCTCTCTCTCTCTCTCTCTCTCTCTCTCTCTCTCTCTCTCTCTCTTCTCTCCCTCTGCTCAGTGACAGCGCTGTCCAGTCTTAGCTGCAGTATTGACTGATGACTGGCCTGTGTCTGTGTGTTTTGCAGATGGCTGCGAGCAGTAGCTGAGGACGCCACCGGGAGTTCCCCTTCTCTTTTTCTGCCACCTGCAAATATGAATGGTAAGACCACCGCAGTTTCTGTGTGAAGGAGGGGTTGAGAACCAGAAGTGGGCATGAGTGTGTGTGAGAGTGAGAGTGCTGTGTGTTTTTTGGCTCTGCAGAACTGCTGAGACCAATACAGTGCTAGTTCTAGTAATAATTCCCAGTCTGAGTGTTTGTGTGTTTGTGTGTTTGTGTGTGTGTGTGTGTGTGTGTGTGTGTGTGTGTGTGTGTGTGTGTGTGTGTGTGTGTGTGTGTGTGTGTGTGTGGCTGCACGTGCATCTGTGTCTGTCTTATTTAACACTCCTCTTTACTCTGTCACAGTCTACAGTAAGTTATCTTTTTGTTTGCACACAAGATTTCTCACTCTAGTTAATTCTCTGTGCAACTTACTTTTTTTTTTAGCATGTTTATTGTTAGCATAAAAAAGGTTTGTGGTCAAAACTTTGTCGTGTCCATGTAGAAAGAAGGAATTGAGAGTGAGATGGAAGCATGTGTGTGTATTTTTTCATCTTTTTAGCAAGTCATTAAGCCCACAAAGCCCAAAGATCCACAAACAAAGACCTCCACAGCTGTCCAGTACAGATGTTGTGCTCTGTGGTCATTTTGATGTTGGTTCCGTATCTTTTGACAGCTTTGTTTGAAGTACCAGCTACTAGACTACAGCTACAGAAGCTGTATGCATTTTGTTACAATGAAGCAAACTGTCCATTCCCTGTGTCTGCTGATGGAGTGTGGTGTAAACACTGTAGTCGGCCTTGATTGGGTAAATTTTGATGAAAGGGTGAGCTCGTTTTGCCTTCCTGTTTGAATAAAGTGATAGCATCACTGGCAACTCTGAGTTTCATTATTACTTTGTCAATATCAGTGCATTCTCAACATCTCACCAACACTGAGCCCAGCTCCGGGATGCTCTCTCTCGTGTGTGTGTGTGTGTGTGTGTGTGTGTGTGTGTGTTTGTCCGGTCGTCCTGCCTGTTTATTTGTCTTAAAATGCTGCCTGACTCTTCTGTAATCATGCAAATTGTATGTTTGTTTGCTTTGCTCAGATTCTGTCTGTGTGTTATTTAAACAGTGAGAAGGTAAACGGACTGAGGCCTGTTCAAGAAGCGGGTTTGCTGAATATAACCCAGATTTCCCTCATACATTAACTGATTTAAAAATACCTCTTTCTTATTCAGCAACATGAGATAACTCTGCTTCTTAGAACAGACTGCTGCTGATTCGACTGGTATTCATTTAATTATAATATATCTGTCCAATGCTCCACATCATCTTTCAAATGTATCTGTCCCATGACGTCTTTTTTTCCCCCACCCTCTTCCATTTTCTCTTTAGGTGGTGCAAATATATGGGCGATCACTCCAGAGGAGAGGGACAAGCATGATCAGAAGTTTGACACCCTCTCCCCATCAATGGGCTATGTCTCAGGTATGCACACAAACACACACTGCCCATTTTACCACAGACGTCAACTGGATAAACCACAGTAATTCCCCAATACCATATTCATACACAGGCACAAATACACACACACACACCTAAACACACAAACATCCCTCTGAATATCCATCTGTTTTTCTCTCTCTACCCTTTCTATCTCTTTCTGTAGGGGAGCAGGCAAGGAAGTTTTTCCTCCAATCGGGGCTGCCTGCTTCAGTTTTGGCTGAGATATGGTGAGAAACACACATTCACTTTCACACATACTCAGATTTTGTTGCAATGGCTTCTCTGGAAAAGTTTCTTTTTCTTTTTTTCATTCTTTTGTTTTCTTCTTGCTTTCAGGGCTTTGGCTGATATGAACAAAGATGGGAAGATGGACAGGTTGGAGTTTTCCATCGCTATGAAGCTCATAAAGCTAAAACTCCAGGGTACATCGCTCCCAGTGTTATTGCCGGTCATCATGAAGCAGCCGCCAGTGCCTGTTCCCAGCCTCAATAACCCCAACCCACCCTATGGTACACTAAAGAAAGATGTCAACATACAGCATGAGATTGAAAGATGTAATAGAATAATTCACGTTACTCTGTCTGTGTGTGTGTGTGTGTGTGTGTGTGTGTCCTAGGTACCATATCTGTGCCTAACATGTCCATGATGGGCGGGACGAACCTTCCCATGATGACTCCTATCGCCATAGCAACCTCTGGACTCTCACCTTTGACACCAATGACAGGCCTCACCTCTTTGGTTCCTACAGCAACAGGCCTCAGTCCTCTAATAGCCTCCAACCCCACCAGGCCCCTAATGCCCACCGTGGGAAATACCACCCTGCCAAACGGCACCATGGGACTCCTCCAGCCACTTCCAGCCGGAGCTTTGGCCACTGGTACAGACGGTTCTCATTTCTAACTTTTTATTTACCCGTTCCCTCTGCTGTACTGCTGTGTTATCCGTCACTGCTTTGAAAAAAGTAAATAAATGTTTGCAGCAGAGTGCAGATGATGGCATTTTTAGTTTTGAGGGGAAATGAGGAAAAAGGAAACACACACACACACAGCGACCAATGAATTATGGTCCGGTCTTGCAGAGTCAGGTCTCTCTGTCTCATTTACATACAAATAGCTTTGCTGTCCTTGACAAGGTGACAGCAGTGACTGGATCACAGTATATTACAGAGCCACTATAAGGCTCCCCTCCCCTTCCTAAAAACTATCTTGGTATTCCCCAATAGCTTTACAATTTTACAGTTGTGGTTGGTTAGTAATAATTATAGAAATATATGTAATTATATGCGTGTGCGCTTATGTGTTTTCAGGCCTACCTCTATCTGCATCCCCCTACTCCTCTCCATTAGGACTTTCTTCTTCTTCTGCTGGTATAAACAAGGCCTCATCACTGCTGGACCTGGGATCTAGCAGGTAACACGCACACATAAACAGAAATGCTGAAGTCTTAAGCAATTTCCCCTTTTGCACAATCAATGTCTCATTTATCTCGTCTCTTGTCTTACTGAAGTTTGGTGCATTCAGCTGGTATTTTTTTTGTGTTGTCACTGTTTGTCTTCTAGCTCCACTTCCTCGTCCCCCTCTGTGATGTCCCCGATGGTCGCAGGTCCCAGTGACTGGGCCGTGCCACATGCATCCAGACTCAAATACAGGCAGCAGTTCAACAGCTTGGATAAAGGGATGACTGGATACCTCACTGGTACGATGTGTGTGTTTGTGTGCATGTATATGTATATGTACAGTGTGTAGGTCATACAAAACCAAACTATGCCTGCTATGCAGGCGTGGATGATCGTGAACAACAGTCACTGATGATTTCATAACTACCCTCCCTCTTTTTTTTTTCGATGTGTGTTAAACCTCAGCTAAGGAAGTGGAGGCTGTGTCTTGAGCAGCTATGGGTGTGTTCAGACAGTTTCTCAACACACACACACACACACACACACACACGCACACATATCAGATCATGGTCACTTTTTGGGACATTACATAGACTTACATTAATTTCCTGGAGACTTACCCTAACCCGAACCATAACCACTACTTGCCTAACCTTAACCTTAACCACTGACCCAAAAATCAGCTTTTTCCCAATTGGTCAAGCTGTCCCCAATTAACTGAAATTTGTCCCCAAAAGTAACCTATAACGGACCACACACACACACACACACACACACACACACACACATACACACACATACATACACACACTCAGCCAAGTAGGCATTTGCCTTTTTCGATCTGTTACTGCAAGCCTTGCTGGACCTGTTCTCTTGAATTAGCCATGCAATCAAACAACAACTGTGCACACTTACACACACACACACACACGCATACACACACACACACACATTCTCACTCACTTCAACACACTTAGAGTTGATTTCCTCACTAGTGTGACTACACATTATGTGCAGTCCAGCACATTAAATAAATTACATGAATGCCTTATTTTTCATTTTTATTTATATTTTTTTAGCCCAATCTCTGTGTAGATAATGGCTTACAGATCCATATTTCTTACACAAGGTGGACAACAGCTGTCTGTTAAATAAACCTTAGACTGACCATTGTTTATGCTATCACAATCCTTTGATCACCATCTTCTCCCAAAGATAAATGAGGGTTAAAAAGTTTCCAGCTTTCCCCTTCAACCGTAAGCACTGACCCAAAAATCAGCTTTTTCCAATTTTGGGATACAGCTTTTGTTCCCAATTGGACAAGCCGTCCCCAGTTGAACTGGTCCTTAGTCTGACATTTGTCCTCCAAAGTAACCTATGACGGACCACCCTTCACCTCTTCCTTCCTACCACCTCCACACCCACACATCTGTGCCATACAGTTGCTCTCACATCTATGACATGCTGTCAATCTTGTTGCCAGGTCTGCAGGTGAGAGGTGCCATGACGACCACGATGCTGACTCAGACACAACTGGCCTCCATCTGGTGAGAATATCTGCATGATTGATCCGTGTGTATGTCTGTACATGTCTTATGATTGTCGAACAGTGTTGTGCTCAAGAGCCAAAGTCAGTTTTGGCAGCCAGAATCAAGAAACTTCCATTCCACTCTACCTTGTATGACAATAGGCTATTGTTTGTTAGGGAAATATTTGTTTACAGGTCAAGGCTGTTCTTTACTGAATAGTATCTAATACAGTGAACACAAGGAAATACAGTTTATTATTATAAATTTGTTAAAGTAATCTTTTTTTTAACTCCTGAAATCCTTTCTGAAAGCATTTCAAGTATTTCAGTGATATCACACAGAAGTTCTCTTAAAGGTCCAAAATATTTCCTAGTACTTTTCTCTCCTGTATGTAATCGTCTTCAAAGTTGATCAGTAAATATTCCAGTGTACAATCATGTAAAAACCTCTCATCTCCAATGTGTAACTCTCCTGCAGGACTTTGGCCGACGTGGATAAGGACGGCAAGCTAAAAGCTGAGGAGTTTACTCTGGCAATGCATCTCGTGGACATGGCGAAAAACGGACAACCACTGCCGCTTACACTGCCAACTGAGCTGGTACCACCCTCACAAAGGTACATGCACTCAAATGACTCACTGGCTGCTAGATTCATGCAACAATATGCTGCCACTCTGGACACTGTAGCTCCTTTTAAAATGTCTAAAGCCTGTCCTGCCTTAACAAAACCACCGCCGTGGGTGAATGACCTTGTTCGGTGCATTAGAAGGGCGTTTTAGACGTGCTGAATGGAAATGGAAAGCTTCCAAATTAAGGTGCTTTTTTTTTTAAAAGAACTTTGAAAGGAGTACAGCACTGTAAAAGAAGAAAGATCAAATTAGTTCTCACATCTTACTGCTGCAAATCCTCACAACCCCAAGTTGCTATCATTAACTCTCTTATCCAACGCCCTCCTGATTCCAGTGAAGTATCTACTATTGAGAGAAATTAGACATTTTGGTCCTTTTTTTTTTTCTCGATAAAGTTTCCAGCATTAGAGCCCAAATCATGCCATCTCTGTTGATTCTACCACACAGTGAGGTGTGTTAGACTTTTAATTCATTTTATCTGGTATCCCAGTCAGATGTACTGAGAATGATTAATGGCATGAAATCTTCCTCCTCTCCCTCAGATGTTTTACCCACAAGATTTTTAAAAGAAGTTTCTGCCTTTTTATTTTCAGATATTTTAGCAATATTTAACAAGTCTTTATCTTCAGGGGTTACTGAAAAAATACAACCTTGACACCAACATCTTAATAATTTTAGACCCATATGCTAAATTACCTTTTCTTGCCAAAGTACTGGAGAAGGTGGTATATTGTGTTGTACTATATAAATAAAGTTTGTTGTTATTATCATTATTATTATTATTAATGTTATTATTATTTTTTAAAAATATCCTCAAGATAATTGTTGTTTTTTGCTTTTTTTAACATTTAAGTACATTAAACATAGACTATATCAAAGCATATAGTTATTTAGTATTTGAATAATGTGAATAAATAAAATAAGTTATTTGAAATCTGTATTCCAGGGTTGCAGTGAATGGATCCAGCTCTTCTCTCTACGCAGCTCTAACCGATGACTTGGACATAGAACCTCCACAGAAACCCAAGACCAACCGTTAGTACTCACACTACCAACACTATGAATGTTTCATGTAAATATGCAGCACTGCTGTCCAAAACAATGCTTAGAAAATCAAAGATCACTTGATATAAGCAAAGGCTATGAATCACAATTGTGTAGCTGACTTGGTTGCTAAAGGCCAAACTTTCACTATATTTTCTGTTTACAACTAATAAAATAAGAGCGTAAACATGTTGTGGAGTGACAGTGAATGTAGTGTAGGGCACCACACTTTGATACTGGGTTTGTACACACTCTCATTTTACACACAGTCACAAGACAAATTGTAGCAGCTAGACTTAAAGCTTATATCAAGTGTTTTTCATCATTAGGTTTATAGATCAATACTATTTTTAAATCCTTAAATCTCCTTAACATCTCTTTCAATCTTATGATTTTGCCATCCCTTAATTTTTCATGACAGTTTTACTGGAGCTACAACTTAGTTTTGAATTTATACACATTTCTGTTTTAACCATCCGTGATCGCACTTTTCAAACACACAAGCTCAAATAAGTAATCAGTAATTAATCAAATAGGTCATCAACATTTTTATAATGTTTTCTAAATCAATAAATTTGACCATTGTTTTCTTAAAATGTGATTTAAGTTTATGTACCAATTCCAATGTCCAATGGGTACATCAGGAATTATGAAACAGGAATAAGGGACACATTTACTTCTTAGACCTAATCAAAATTGAAATACATTTTCTTTTCATTTAAACAAAGTAAATATTCACATGATTTGATGGCACACTTCTTACCAACATTTAAAAATACATCCTCACTGATTCCATTTTATCTGTCTACACTCAGTAACATTTGAGGATAAATTCAAAGCCAATCTGGAGCGAGGGAACGCAGAACTGGAGAAAAGACGACAGGTGCTGCTGGAGGCGGAGCGGAGGGAGCAGGAAAGGCGCGCTCAGAAGGTGAGAGAAGAGCAAGAGAAGAGGGAGAGGGAGGCTCGGGAGGCAGAGGAGAGGAGGAGGAAAGAGGAGGAGAGGAGGCTGGAGCGACAGAGGGAGCTGGAGAGGCAGAAAGAAGAGGAGCGACAGCGAGAAATCGAGAGAAAAGAGGTGAGGGAGCACGTTACAGCTCTCTGAATGAGTTGTATGTATGAATTCTTACATGAGTGTGTTCCTTTTATAGTTACTGCAGAGAGATGTTCGTTCACACTTTTGCATGTGTATATTTACTTCAGTCTCCTATGTGGGTTCATTCCAGGCTGCACAGCGGGAGCTGGAGCGCCAGAGGAAGGAAGAGTGGGAGAGGAGGCGGCGAGGAGAGCTCCAGATAAAAAGGGAGCAGGAGCAGGATGATATTATTAAACTGAAAGCTAAGAAGAGGAGTCTGGAGATGGAGTTGGAGGCTGTGGTGAGTGGTGAAGAGACACTATAAAGGGTTTATTTCAGTGCAACACATCACATACTGTAGTCATATTTGCGCTTCAGCTGTCTCTGACCCATCATGTACACATTGAGGAAAGTTTGTAGTTTTTCTCACCTTCTCTCTGCCTCCCGGTCTCTCACTACCTCAGGGTAACAAGCATCGTCAGATCTCAGACCGACTGCGTGACTTTCAGAACAAGAAGAAGCTTCAGAGGACCGAGCTGGATCTGATCAGTCAAAGGAAAGACACACGCCAGCAGGACATTAATAACCTGCAGAAACAGTTAGAGGTGAGTATGAGTGTGTGTGTGTGAAGAGTTATTTGTGTTTCTGAGTTTCATTCAGTTCTTCATGTGTTTTCGTTGTATTTATTGTGGCGAAGTAGCTACGACAGTAATCAGTGATTATAACAGTTATGTGTTTTTGTGATTTGTTTGTTTGATTATTGCTTTCTTGAGAGAATGCATATGAATGTTTCCCCAAATATTTTCCTCTAATGACGCATTTCTTGTTGCTATTGATGCATTTCCTCTTGGTCAGGAGTTCCAGAGGAAGTTGTCCCAGTTGACTCCAGAACAGAGGAGACTAACTGAGAAACTCAAAAACATGGCGCTGAATAACCTGCCTGGTTAGTATTGATGGTTGAATTGACAGTGCCAGGAAAAATAAAATATTACAGCAGCACAGATGGATGGTTAGAGAAATAAATAAAAGAATGCAGCACATTAATAGGCACATTAATTAAGTAAAAAGCATGAAAATATCTAAATTATAAATGTATGCAGAGTGGGATTTTTTTTTTTTTTTTTAATGTATGAATGAGAATGTATTTTTTAGGACTTTTGCTTGGTAAACCTACCTCCGGGTGTCATAGTGCTCCCAAAGGACACATCTCTTCACTGAGAAAATTGTAGCCTATTAAACTGTTTCTTCTGTTTGCAGGGTCGACCATGACCACCCTGAAGCTGGGTGTTACAGAGAAAAAAGGGACATGTATGAAACTGCAAGAGCAGCTGGAAACTTTGGAGAAAGAGACTGCTGCCAAACTGGCTGAGATGGACCAGTATAACAAAGATATGCAGGTAGGAATTGAAAACCAGCATAACATTATTAGAACAGCTGAACATGGCATCAGTCAAAACATTTCACATAGAATATTCACATTGAGCCTGATTTCATGCAGGAATATACAGAGCTGCTGTTCCTTTTAAAAGATCAACATCATATAATCTAAACTCATGACAGAACTTGTCTTCATTTCTGTTTTAGAGGTCTAAAAAATGTTGTGTTTTTGGTATGCAAAGTACCTAATCAACCACTCATACATACATTCATTCATTCATAAACTCACCATGCCTGGGGCCATTAATAGCCATGGCAGTGTCTATAGACAGATCACAGATCATTTAGTAACTAAATGATCAGTATTCAGTGTTCCATCTAAATTCAAACTAAAACTTAGTTGCTTCTCTCCAGTACTGGACTGAGTAAGATGCTTTGCATCTATGACACTGTATGCTCTTGTTTCAGAGAGGGACCGACGTAGTCAGGCCTTTCTCTGTCTCTCAGACATTTTGAATTACCATGATAGATGAGACACAGGTATAAGTCATGGCAGTAATGACAGCTACATGTAGGTGTTTCAGTGAGTCATGCCAATGTGCCTGCATAAACAATACTAATGCCTTTGAGCTGGCACACCAAGATTTAATGCAGCCATTAGTAATATTATTAGTCACACCTGTTTTTGACAAGTCAAAGTGTCTTTTTATTTTATTTGGTTTCATTTTCATATCCAATGAATGGTCTTATGTAATTCTGACCAGCATTAAAAAGGCTTCATTTTGACTCAGAAACTTGGAGACACCTGAGTCTCTGTCAGCAAAACCTTGCCTTACTTTCTCACAGCATTAGACATTCATACTGATTCACATCTTCCACTGGTGGCAGCTGAGCTACGCCTCCACATCAGTATTCACTTGATTAGCTTACAGAAGGGAAATGTCAGTCGATGAAGGGAAGGCGGACTATTACTCATTTACTTTATCCAGCCTTGTGTTTCCAACCACTTTCACAAATGAACTTCTCTGCAGGTTACTGCTGCCTCACACCTCTTATTAGCAGGTGCTCATCCAACTTTTTGCTTGTTTGCTTGAATTCAAGCACATTCTTTGATTTGTATCGGTAACTAAAAACTGGACGAATGACTTACTGAAACTTAAAAGTATAACAGGATTTCTACCTGTGACTGTATATTGCAACTGTGGCACTGGCGATTCCTGATTCTTTCTGCTGTTGTTCACTTACATACTTACCATGTTTTGTTTATCTGTCTATCTAATCTTAAAGCAGTAACCTTGGTCTTTTTTTTTTTTTTCTACAGAGCATAAAAAATATTTTGAACAATTAACTTATCTTGAGAGTGTGCCGTGCTTGTGAATTTACGCAAATACTTCATACTTACCACTGCTGTTTGGCTCTTGCTGCCTTTTTTCTCTCCACCCCCTCCCATCATTTTCTCCCATCATAACCCTCTTTCTGATACTGATTTCATCCCTTCATCTTGTTATCCTTAACTTTTATTCCTCTACTCTGCACTTCTCTTCCTTTCTTCTCTTTTTGAAATTCTCTGCTCTTTCCTATACTGGATCCCCTCCCTCTCTTCCTTCTCACACATCCCTTGTGCCTAACTTTACAGTCTGTGGGTGCTGAGGACTCTATGCTTCAGGCTGTCTTCTGTCTGCTGGCCTGCCTCCGTAATCTCTTCTACCTGCTAAAGGTTTTCTCTTTGTCTCTCCTTGTTGTTCTTAGCTTTTTATCTCTTATCTCTACCAGTCTTTTCTATTGGTCTTTGCACTTGTATGTCCTTTTTACTTTTCTCTTGTTTTCTATCCTGTTTCAGTGTTTGTTTTTTTTTTACATGTCTGTCTGTCTCACACCCTCTTACAAATTATAAGGCCCATATCTGCTACCTACCCTATTTGTTTTGTGCATGTTGTGTGAGTTCATCCCCTCATATCTATCTAGTCAGCTCATTCTTTAATTCACTCTTACATATCTCACTTTGCCAGTAAATGTGTGTGTTTTGTGTGTATGTCAGGAACTGAGAGAGAGCCAGAAAAAGCAGCAAGCGGCACTGGAGAAACTACGGGGCATCAAAGAGGACAAACGGCGTGAGCTGATTCGAAGGAAGGAACAGGAAGAGGAGAGGAAAAGACAGGAAGAAAGGAGGCGAAAGGAGGAGGAGGAAGCTCAAAGGTATGATGCTTTTACACAAGTTTAATTTTCAGTTTTATGATATTTCAATTAAGCATCATTTTAAAAGCAAAATTAGGATTGTCTTGACCTCACAAGAAACATTTCTAAAAGATGCACTTTTTTCATGTTTATATACAAATGTTTGTTTCACTCTTGCAGGCGCATTAAGATGGAAAAGGAGCGTCAGTGGCAGGAGAAGTTGAAGAGGGATGAAGAGGAGCGTCAGAGGAGGCTTCAGGAGGAGCGAGAGGCCAAACAAAGGGAGGAGGAGGAGAGAGAGAGACAGGCTCTCATCCAGGCAGCCAAGAAGGAGGCCGAACGAGAACTCCGAGCGAAGGAGGAGGCAGAGCGGAAGAGGCGAGAGGAGGAGCAGAGGAAGAAAAGAGAAGAGGATGAACGCCTGAGGCAAGCGGAGAGACGAAGGCAGGAGGAGGAGAGGAGAAAGCTGGAGGAGGAGAGGAGGCAGCTGGAGGAAGAGAGGAGGAAACTTGAGGAAGAGAGGAGGAAGGAGGAGAAGAGAAGGAAAGACGAGGAGGAGCGACACAAGCGGGAGGAAGAGAGAAAGAGGTTAGAGGAGGAGCGCAGGAGGGAGAGGGAGAGGGAGGAGGAGGAGAGGAGGAGGCACAGGGCTGCCGAGGCTGCCATCCGGGATGCAGAGGAGAGGAGAAAGCGAGAGGAGGAGGAGAGGAAGAAGAGAGAGGAGGAGGACAGGAGAAAGAGGGATGAAGAGAGGAGGAAGCTTCAGCAGCAGCAGCAGGAGGAGGAGAGGAAGAAGCGCGAGGAGGAGAGGAAAAGGGCAGAGGAGGAAAGGAAGAGGAAAGCGGAGGAAGAGGAGAGGAGGAAAGCGGAGGAGGAGAGAAAGAGAAAGGAGGAGGCATCTCGGCAGCAGCAGCAGCCGCCAAGTGGAGTCGGGAAGCTGGATATTCAGGAGAAACTGACCGCTCTGCTGAAAGGACTGGAAGAGAGGAAGGGTGAGACACAAACACACACACATGATTTTTTTTATTTTTTATTTTTTGCTGGCCTTACATTTTTCTGTGCACAAAACCACATTTGAAGCTCAATTCTGATTCTTGATGTGCTGCTTTAGGCGGGCAACCGAGGGCCACACAGCACAGGAAGTCAGCAGCTCTCACATCCTTCAAAGCGCTCTACCCATTCACTGCACGAAACCACGAAGAGCTCAGTTTCAATGCAGATGACATTATTGAGGTAAGAATGAAAAGGATGTCTCACGACGGCCGGACACGTGATGTAAATAAAAGAAAGAAGAGATAAACTTTCCCTTAGATGTGGCCCCACAAGTTAAACCTTTCCGTCTTCATGAAGTAACAAACTTTGTGTCTCCTGCTGTCAGGTTGATGAGACGACAGAGAGGGAGGAAGGTTGGCTGTATGGGAGCAGACAGGGGAAGATGGGCTGGTTCCCAGAGAGCTACGTAGAGAGAGTGGCTCCGTCAGATGCAGCTAATAATGCTGCTGCTCCTAAAGCGCTGCTCCAATCACAGCTTTCCAACGTCCTTGAGGCTTCAAAGGCATCGGGGACGAAGTCTGCCTTCACGCCGACACACTCTCCAAACCCCGCACCCTCTGAGACGCAGGGACAGGTGAGAAGTTTGCAGAGTGTAACACATTATACAACAGGTCCTTTTGCTACTGGAGCAGCCATAATATGATCATCTTCAATGTGTGCACAAACACTCAAATACTCACTGTCCTTCCTTTATTACTATGCGTCTATCAGCAGGTGGTTGGTAACCTGCTTGCACAGGCCCTGTGCTCCTGGACAGCAAAGACAGACAACCATTTGAACTTCAATAAGGATGATGTGATTCAGGTTCTGGAGCAGCAGGAAAACTGGTGGCTGGGAGAGCTGAACGGTGAACAGGGCTGGTTCCCCAAGACATATGTGACACTGCTGGGTGAAGAGGAGAGTTCAGAGTAAGTCCTGCAATTCTCTGGCCAGGCTACAAGCCTCAATGTACGTGTTTTTTTTTTTTGTTTGTTTTTTTACTTTTTTTTCGAGACTGGTAGTGAAATCACAAGGCAATGGCTGAATCATTAAGCGAATACATTTTCTTACAATAGAGCAACTTTTACCTCACAGATAAAACCAGTCAAGCACAGAAGCACACATGACCTGTTTGCCACAATCTCCGAGTCATTGGTCACCATCCATTTTTTCATATTAGATTTCTAAACACATATAAACAAAGTAGCCTGAACCTGTCCACTTTCCATATCAACATATTTTGTGGCCGTTGGAGGCTCGTTATCTCAGGGCGAATCAGTGAAAACACGCATCAGTCACACGATGATATGAACGTGTTTGTGAGTGTGCCTGCATGCACAGGTGTGGTAACTATTTAAGTATGCGAGGTATTCAGGCCACAGAAATGACCTCTTCTCTTCTCTGTCATGAGGAATCGGCTTAGTTAAAAGTGCCGCACACAATTACAAATCACACTAAAGAATGGAGGGTTGTGGTGAAAAGGAACCGGTCGTTCAAGTGCACGTTCTAACCTTCACCTTCACCTATGGTCATGAGCTTTGGCTAGTCACCAAAAAATGAGATTGCAGGTTGAGAAGCCAAAATAACAGGAAGAAGCTCAGAGTTGAACCACTGTTCATTCCAGTTGAAAGGAACTAGGTCATGTTCCTTCATGTTTCGGGCCTCTCTTCAGGATGCCTCCTTGACGCCTCCCTGTGGAGGTTTTTTCCGAGCATGTTTAACTTGTTGTAGACCTCAGGGCAAACACAGAACACACTGGAGGGAGGGAGCGATATCCCATCTGACTTAATAATGCCTCAGGTTCTCCCAGGAGGAGCTTGAGGATGTGCCTGAAGAAAAGAACGTCAGAGCTACTTTGTTCAATATTACTGTTTGTCACTGATAAATCTAGGATGGAAGATGATGGATGAAATACTTCACAGGGTATTTTAATGACTAAGTATATTAATGTTGGTTTCTATGTTTACAGCATGAAGAGCTCCCCTCCTGATGCTTCAGAGTCTAACGACAGCCAGCAGCTTGAAGGTACAGCAACACATTTCCCTTCCTTCTTCTGAAATGACAGTCTGAATGCAGTGAATATTTATCTACTATATGTATGTGTTTATCTAACTCATATTTGAACATTTTACAATGATTGTCATATGATTAAAGGGACTGACATAACATTTTATATTAGTTTTATCCTGGTTTTGAATCATGTGTTGTGTCTCAAGTGAACAATAAAATCTGTATTTCTCTCATTAAATAAAATAAAGTACCTGTTTATCTGTGTCTACCTGATTTAAAAAAACAGGTCCCTGAGCTTTAGTATGATTGATGACTTCATGTTTTTGTTCACATGCTCTTATCCTTTCCAGAATACGTGGCGTTATACACCTATGAGTCTCCAGAGCCTGCTGATCTGACGTTTAGTGAGGGAGATATAATCTTGGTGAGCAAGAGAGAGGGAGAGTGGTGGAACGGATCTATCGGCGACCGTACAGGCGTGTTCCCCAGCAACTACGTCAAACCTAAAGAGACAGATGTAAGAACTCTCAATACACCTGTGGGATAAACTAGTTTAGTAAAACGCAGTCTAATGGATGATGGATTGTTTTATATTGAATGTGCCTGTTATTTTATCTGTTATTTTTGCGTAGTGCTCTTAAAGGATTTAAATAAAGATATATTCTGTTGAAATAAAACACACATTTGTATTTTTTCAGGCGTCAAGCACATCTGGGAAGAAGAAGCCAGGTAAGCCCCCCATCTTTTCTTTTCTTTTTTTTTTTTTCTCTAATTTCAAATCTTAAGATCACAGTTCCTGGTTTTGCATTTTGCTGCAATTTTAAAGTTGCGTTTGTGTGTTTGTTTTTGTGTGCGCAGAGATTGCCAAGGTGATCAGGGCTCACTCCTCTACCGGGCCTGAGCAGCTGAGTCTGGAAAATGGCCAGCTCATCCTCATCCTTGGAAAGAACGTGTCCGGCTGGTGGCTTGGAGAACTGCAGGTCAGTTTTGTCCATTAGCAGCTGTGATCCCTCATCAGTGTAAACAAACCTTTCAGCAGGTCTGTCTGTTGTTCACCAGAGGTTTAGGGCAGAGAGGTTCCCGTTCTTTGGTGGAGAATTGTGTGTTTGGATGTCTTTGTTGGCCAGCATCTCTGCTGTCTGATAAACATCTCCAAGAAGTAATCATTATGTGTGTGTGTGTGTGTGTGTGTGTGTTCTGACTCCAGGCTCGTGGTAAAAAACGTCAGAAGGGCTGGTTCCCCGCCTCTCATGTCAAAATATTGGGATCCAACAGTGGCAAATCCACACCAGCACCCCAACCAGGTAATATGCACACATACATCAAAAAAAGTATATTACACTCATGAAACAACGCTGTGATAAAATAATAGCGTAAATAAAAATAATTCACATTCGTACATACAAACACACGGTCTTTCTCTTCTCCCTCAGTCTGTCAGGTTATCGCCATATACGACTACACAGCCGCCAACGAGGATGAGATGAGTTTCTCCAAAGGTCAGCTGATCAATGTCCTGGACAAGAACGATCCTGATTGGTGGAAAGGAGAGCTCAGCGGGACCACTGGCTTGTTCCCCACCAATTACGTTAAGATGACCACAGCAGATTGTGACCCCAGCCAGCAGTGTAAGTAAAATCCCCTTAAACATGATCAGATTTTATTTGAATAGGTACAGAGCAGAACTCAGTTTAAGCAGCAGCCATTAAATATTCACCATTGACACCTAATGAGCATCTTTCAAGTCACATATGGGAGCTAGAATTTGAACTACTGCCTAAAAAGAAAATACTGGATCTGATGGCTGATGTCAGTGTAGATTCTTGATTTAAAAACAACTGTATAGTGAGTTTTTAAAGTATTTTTTCTTTATCAATGGCACTGTCAGGTTGTATTTTCAAAGAACGTGTTCACATCAAGCATGTTTGGTGCTTTTTGTCATTTGCTTACTCTGCATTTGCTTACTTATTTGCATGTTTGGGAAGGTGAGAACAATGCAAATCTAACTTGAATACACCTATGCACTGTCCACTCCCACTAACAAATTTCTTGGGAAACCTGAATACATTTTTATAAGCTAAATTTAGAGGGAGTGGAATCAGACTTATTTGGTTTTGTATAAAAATACAATAAAGTAAAAATGGTCTGGATGAATTAAGTACCCTGAGACTATACTGCAGAAACAGCTCACGCAAGTTGAATAGTTGTAACTGAAATTGGAAATATTGCAGCTAGAAATTGTGCATGACTACACATAAAGAAAAATACAGTATGCATGTATAAGACACAGAGATGCTTGACCTGCATGTTGCTACAGTCCTCTTTGACTAATTCTTCTGCTTTGTTCATCTACTGTGTGCGACCCCCTCCCCCCTAATCCATCAACAAAAATATATTTCACCTGCCCATCTCTTCATCTGTATACAGTATCCTTTCTTCTCACTGACTGTTTCACCTTGTTTCTTCTCTCACTTCCTCCCTTCTTTCCCTCCCAATCTGTGTCTCCGTCTCCCTCCCTCTCCCCGTTCCTCGGCCTCTGTCTCTTTCTCCTTCTAGGGTGGTAGAAAGTCCTCCACCTCCTCTTCCTCTCCTCCTCCTGACTTCAGAGAAACCCACTATTACACACTGCTCTGAAGGGGTGGAGTGTCTGGACCCCACCCCTCCATCTACTAACTACTCCCACTGAGCTAATGTTACTGTGTGTGTGTGTGTGTCTGTGAGTGTGAGTGTGAGTGTGATAGGGAAGCAAACTGTGAGAAGGTGTTGAGAGGGAGAAATTAAAGCAGATCTTGTGTTAACTGTGACAATTCACTGATTCAGTGAATTGTTGAAGCCTCGGTGCCTTTTGCGATTCCCTCCTTCCTTGTTTTGATTGTGAATTGATGATACAGTAAAAGCAGAGGGATAGTGGGTCTCTTTGTGGCTTCTCCAGACACTCATTTTCCTCCCTCCTTCGTCCCACATCCTCCTCTTTCCCCCCTCAGCTCACTTCTTTTTTTCCCCCGACATTTCTTACTTTTTCTCAATAATTATGTCCACTTTTTCCATTCTCATTCTTTCATTTTGGGAGTTCAGCTATCACAGAGCCCACTATTTGTCTCTGTCTGTCCTCAGAGATGTGTCTTTATTCAGACATGATGTGCATGTTTTACTGTCTCTTTCTACGCCTTGTTGTACTTACGATGAATATCATACTAAATTGTAAGCTTGTGGATATTTTGAGAAAGAATGCACAGTCCTTATTCCTTATTACTCTTCTGCACTTGTCTTTTAACATACTCAGAATAAGTTAGCATTTGACCTGCTCTATTTATCAAATAAATAGTTTCAAAAAGTAATAAAATATATAATAACAATAATGTTGCTCAGGATTGAGTTAGAAATTGGAGTGGAGAGTGTGCTTTAAGAGATGTTTGGAGCATTAAGAAATGCTTCCCTTTGCTTTCACTTCACTTGAATTCTGTTGACTATAACTCTTTTGCAGTGTGCTTTTTAATTTTATTTCACTTTGCAAACCTTCAATTTAACCTAAATGAGACAAAAAAAAATTGTACAAGCAGATCTGTACATTTTGTCCTCTACATTTAAAAGCCATAATTTGGTCAGCTCAGCTGTTATCACTAACAGACACGTAAGCAAATAAGTGGTTGTGAAGTGAGATGAAGCGACTCTTTACCATATGGCTAACTCCTCCAAAGCCATAAGCTTTGCCTTGAGGAGTGATTATAAAAAAATGAATAAAAAAAAAAAACGACTGCTGCACCTTATATTAATGCTGTTTTTGCTGAATGTTTCTGTTTGTGCAGAAAGTGAATGCATGTCTGCTCCTAGTGTCCACTACAGGTTACATAATAGTAATCATGATTATCAGGATTGTGGATACATTTCCTTCAGGTCAACAGGTGAAAACTAAACTATGCAAGCTTGAAAGAGGTTTGGCCTCATGTGAGGAACTATGACTTTGTACTGAGGTAGACAGACATCAAGGAGTTCAGTGAGAAACATCACAGTACAGCCTGGATGTCTGTAGTGCACCACCATCAAATTACTGTAACTGTACTGATGAACCTTAATGCAAGGAAAGGAAATTGCTGCTAAAGCGCTAGCCACTTTTTCCTGCTTTCATTATAATTCTGAGGTTATGTGTCTCAATTTACCACAAACTCTCCTCAGATTCCAAATGAAAATGATGCAAGAAAACCGTGTGAACCGCCCTGAAAGGGAGTTGCATGAAAAGTTCATAGCAGGAAAAGCTGTTAGCACAACTGATCTGACGATATACATTTATTGCACAAGATGGTGTGACTATTTTTGAAGATGTGTCTTTTTCCTGATTCTGATATATAAAACATTAAAGAGTTGTTTGAGATGACCGTCAGCTGTTAAATTATTATTGTGAATGAAAGTGTTTTCACTTTTGCAGGGTAGAGGTGTGCGTGTGTCGTGTTCAGTGTTTATATCGTCAACATGATTCATATGATTAAGATGAACAGATATATGTGAACAACCTTTGCAACTGTTTCAGTGACTTGTATACTCAACTAGACGGAGAATTAAATATTAATATATATTCATCATATTGATCACAATATTGATCAAAAAATAATGCCAACTGTTGAGATTTTGCTCTCTTACTCTTTTACTGTGGTCGCTGAAAACTATTTTCAAAAAGTCAGCTTTATCCACTCTGAACATGCGTCAAAGGGGTGAGAAAGACAGAAAGAATCTCTCTTCCTGTTTTGGTACAAACAGATTGCTTTAGCTAAGTCTAGGAGAAGTTTTAATCTGATACCAGCAACAAGAAGATAAAAGCACAGAAGGTGAAAGAGACAAAATAGACGGGAGAGACAGAATACGATCAGACGGAAAAGCAACAGAAAACAGATGGCCAACTAAAATACTTGGAGACGCAGAAGGAAAGAGGAAGAAAATACGATAACTAAAAGAGAAGATGAACAGCAGGTCACAGGCAATGACTTTACAGTGCAGATTCCACTTTCTAAACCTCTGGGATGAGACAGACGATGAGTTTGAAGTCAGAGAGGCAGAGGGAAGGGCAGAGTCAGTGAGTGAGCAGCAGTCAGCGGGTGTGGGACTTCCACATTGGGCAAATGGGCACTCTGCATCAGGTAAGTGTGTGTGTGTGTGTGTGTGTGTGTGTGTGTGTTGATCTTTTTTCCCCTTTTGCCATTTCCCTCCTCCCCTCTGAAAGCTTCAGTAATTTGCACATGGAAATGAGAAACAGGAGTAGGAAGAGTTAAAAGCAGCACCAGGTTTTTCCAGCAGGAGGCAGTGTTGTATATGCAGTGTTAAAGTGTAGCTGTGGCGTAAGCACTGGCTTGTGGTTTTGTTGAAGTGGCAGCACTGGTTGGATTATTGTTGTTTTTTGGGGGGTTTTCTGCGCAAGAACTACAAGCCCCCTCTTGTGTGTTCCTCCTCTCCTGCAGGGTGTGCAGACCTGAACAGCCTGGAGACGCTGAGCCCCCAGGAGAAGAAGAGACAAGGTTACATCCATGAGCTGATACAGACTGAGGAGAGATATGTGGACGACCTGCGGATAGTGCAAGATGTAATGCACACATATCGACTCGAGCATTAACATTCCCGTTCTGTAAACATAAATCAACCAAGTACAGTTACATACTGAAAGTTGTTGTTGTTGTTTATCTGTTTGTCCCTCCTGATCGCCTACCTGATGATGTGTGTGTGTGTGTGTCTTGGTGTAGGTGTTCCAAAAGCCGATGTCGGAGTCTGGCCGCCTGAATGAAGCAGAGATGAACATGATCTTTGTCAACTGGCGAGAGCTGGAGGCCTGCAACAATAAATTTCTCAAGTAAATATCGGACGGACAGACTGAATGTGATCTACAGGGACAGTCAGTCTGACAGAGTGATGATAAAATATACAAGTGTGACTGTACAAGTGCTGTGAATGTGTCTACACAAACATACAGCGCTGCTTGTTTTTATATGTACGTGTGTGTGTGTGTGTGTGTGTGTCTGCAGGGAACTTCGTATTCGTAAGAAGAGTGGCGGGGAGAACATGCCGGTGCAGATGATTGGAGATGTCCTGGCGAGAGAGCTGTCTCACATGCAGCCCTACATCCGCTTTTGCTCCTGCCAGATCAACGGAGCCACACTGCTCCAGACTCGCACCGACAACGAGCCGGACTTCAAGGAGTTCCTCAAGGTAGGCGGGCGAGGAGACTGAGGAGGGAGTGAGCAAGGGAAGGAAAGAGGGGTGTAAAGCCATTTACAGTTTCAATACCTGCTTTACAACACCCAGATTATTTTCATGTCCTTATTATGAATTACTTTCTGTGGTTCTTTTCAGTATTTTTATAAACATAGCACAAAAAATAAGGAAATTTGTGTTTGGTAGATTATTTCTTTGTTGTAACAATGCTTCTTGGCAATTAATCTTATACCGTTGGAAAGTCTGTTTATTTCCCTTTTAAATGATGCCAGATATGTAAGGAACATGCATTTGTGGGATGAGCAGCAGAGCTGAGTATGTGGCGATGAAAAATCTGCCAAATCTTCTCTGCCAATGCCAAACAGCTTATTTTGCTGTTGCTATTGACTCATGTTTTGAGCTTCGGGTACCCCCAGGTGCTGCCAGTCAGGCACCTGATTGGCAGCATAGGGCTGCCAGCAGGCCTGCCATGACTGCCCTTCACCGTCAGGCCTGTTTGCGCTGGTGTCAGCAACACGTGTATTGGAACCTGAACATGTGGAGGAAGGTTATGTTCAGCGATGAGTCCAGATTCTGCCTGCGGCAGTTGGATCCTAGGGTCGCAGTGTGGAGAAGACGTGGAGAACGCTATGCTGATTGCTGTACCAATAGAGTAACATCTTTTGGTGGAGGCAGTGTGATGGTGTGGGGCGGCATGTCCCTCACTGGAAAAACGAAGCTTGTCATCATTGGAGGCAATCTCAATGCAGAGAAATATCGAGATGAGATTCTGCAACCAGTGGCAATCTCATATCTCCACAGTCTGGGACTGAACTCTATCCTCCAAGATGCTCGCCCCCACACAGAGCGGGGTTTATCAGAGACTACCTCCAGAATTTGGGAGTGGAGAGGATGGAATGGCCTGCCAGCAGTCCTGATCTCAACCCCATTGAACACTTGTGGGATCAGCTTGGGCGTGCTGTTCGTGCCAGAGTGACCAACACAACCACGTTGGCTGACTTGTGACAAATGCTGGTTGAAGAATGGGATGCCATCCCACAGCAGTGTGTGACCAGCATGAGGAGGAGGTGCAAGGCTGTTGTGGCTGTGTATGGGTCTTCCATACGCTACTGAGGCTCCTGTTTGTTAAATGGATAAATTGTTAAATTGCCAATATTGGTCTTGGTTCTTCAAACTTCAATCATCCAATCCACCAAACACCAAACAATGTCAATGGCAGAATAAGCTGTTTGGCATTTGCAGAGAAGATTTGACAAATTTTTCATCAGCACTCATCCCACAAATGCATGTTCCTTTACAAATGTGGCACCATTTAAAAGGGAAATAAACAGACTTTCCAACAGTATAAGATTTATTGCCAGGAAGCATTGTTACAACAAATAAATAATCTACCAAACACAAATTTCCTTACTTTTTGTGCTATGTTTAGTTTTATATTGTAAAACATAGTCTCATATAGTGTTTTAATGACCTTTTAAAGACTTATTGAAACCAGCAGATACTCTGCTGTCACATACATGAAGGTGGAAACAAGAATCTTAATGTTGTCTTTTATCCTCATCAGAAAATTGCCACAGACTACAGGTGTAAAGGCATGCCGCTGTCCAGCTTCCTGCTGAAACCCATGCAGAGGATCACGCGCTACCCACTGCACATCAAAAATGTAGGCCTACGTGTTCATGAGCGTGTCTGTGTTTGAACTCCTCATTAATTTGGTCCAATACTGACCTTACTGTGTGTGATTAGAACAAAAGAATGTTTTGTCTCTCATTTGTGGGAGAAAATAACTGGTCTGTGTATTTAATTGTGTGTGTGTTTAGATCCTAGAGTGCACTGCAGAGGGCCACCCTGACCGAGGTCCTCTTAAAGAGGCTCTGGAGAGGGCGGAGGAGCTCTGTCAACAGGTTCATTTCTTCATTCATTCTCTCATTTATGATGTCACTCTTTACCTCAGTTCAATCTTTTACTTATTTTTTGTTCTGTGTGGTGTGTGGATAAGATCTTGTCTTTCAATGTGAATGATATTTCTTTGTTGACCAGGTGAATGAAGGCGTGAGAGAGAAGGAGAACTCTGACCGACTGGACTGGATTCAGAACCACGTACAGTGTGATGGCGCTGCCGAGGTATGAAGCCTGTTGATAAACTCACAATTTAGTTTGTATCAAGTTAATTATGTATGAATTCAATGTTTTAGCATTAACTCAATTAGCTTATAAGTTATTATAGAAGAGAACAACCATTTTCCACCCAATGAAGGTTCCTTATAAAGTTTCTCTCTTTCAACAGCACCTGGTTTTTAACTCTCTCACTAACTGTTTGGGCCCCAGGAAGCTGCTGCACAGTGGAAAGGTGAGTAATACAGTAACATCTCTGAAAATGTGGAAACCAGAGTCGATAAACAACTCACAGGCAGCCTTTATATTCTAAAAAATGTTCATTTCATGAACTCATTTCAGGAGTCATGTTCTGAATACATTTTTTAAAATCTAAAAAGAAAAAGAGAGCAGGCAGATGGGAGATGAAATGTGAAACATCACAGATGTCAGAATGCCGTTACACAAAACACGGACTCATCTGAGGAGAAACCTAACAGAAGGATCATCATGAAAAATATTGTCTTATAAACTGAACATTGCCATTTGTATTTAAGCTTTAGAGTGAGTCTGTCTGTAGTCCCTCCCTCATCACTGAGTTAAAAGAGATGCAACATTTTTGAAGTAATTTTGCAATCATACTGTAAGTACTGTTTCATTGTTGGATTATACTGGATATGATATATTTCACACTTACATCTTTCCAGATGTACAAAGTGAAGAGCAACAAGGAACTGTGGGCTTTCCTCTTCAGTGACTTCCTGCTTTTGACTCATGCGTCTAAGCAGTTCACCTCGTCTGGTCCTGATAAACTGTTCAGTAACAAGAACAACGTGCAGCTCAAGATGTACAAGCCGGTGAGAAACACTGGAAATTTTTTCCTTTGAGGCAGCATGAGGCTTTGTACTTTCTTTTTTTAAAAGATTTTTTTATAAAATGCACAGTTGCTCTTTAAATTTTTAATATGTCTCTTCTAATGTCATTTTTGTGTATTTTCGACATCTTTCATTTCCTGAAGCCTGTGCTGCTAAATGAAGTTCTGGTGAAGCTTCCAGATCCTTCCAGTGACGAGCCTGTCTTCCACATCTCACACATCGATAGAGTCTATATACTCAGGACAGACAACATCAATGAACGGTAGCTGCACACGCATACATACACACACACACACATACACACACACACACACACACACACACACACACATACACACACATATACGCTGGCGGCCTTTTGCAATTTGGTGGCCTTTTACGATTACTGTGTGTGTTTGTGTTTTCAGGACAGCATGGGTGCAGAAGATCAAGGCTGCATCTGAAGAATTTATTGAGACAGAAAAGAAGAAAAGGGAAAAAGTCTACCAAGGTAGGTCTCGCCCACACAGACGTATTTATGCCAACTAATGCTATGACATCTCTAGATTAATCAATCTGTGTGTCTGTGTCAGCAGCGCGATCTGTGAAGGCGAGCGGGATCGGCAGACTCCTTGTCACCATCTTGGAGGCCACTGAACTTAAGGCAGCCAAACCCAATGGTGAGCATGGATGCACTCATGTCACAGGATGTCTTTGTAGTTCTTTCTTCTTCTGTCCATCCCCTCTTTTCCCTTTTTTAATCCCATCTTGACTCTTTTCTCCTTTCTTCTACCTGCTCTTTCATCCTCCTCTTCTTGTCCCTCCAGGTAAAAGTAACCCCTACTGCGAGGTGACAATGGGAGCTCAGATCTTCACGTCCAGGACGCTCAACGACACTTTGAACCCCAAGTGGAACTTCAACTGTCAGTTTCACATCAAAGACCTCTACCAGGACGTCCTCTGCATCACCATCTTTGAAAGGGACCAGTTTTCACCTGATGGTCAGTTACCTGCTAGTTTCTTTTCTTTTCATGTCTTCTCCGCTCATACTCCACCAGTAACTCCTAATAATTTCTCTGTAAATCTGCATATTAAATAAAACTCAAATTTCCCAATCACATCTTTTTTTTTCTTAGTGGTGGCTTCTTAAATTGACAACTAAACAAGTGAAAGGATGAGCTGGAAGCAAATTGATAATGTTGATCACTGTGGGACTTTTACTTTTGCATTTAGTCTCAGAATTGTATTGTTTCTTTTCTTTTTCTCCTTATTTCTAAGAAAGCCACGTTGTATTTTGATAGTTTGTGGCAATGGAAATTGGAGATGTTGCGTGTTTCTGATTCACAGTGCTGATGTTACGCTACAAAATAAAAATTGCAAGTCATAAAAATACCGTTCCTTCTTACACATCTGCTTCTTTGTATTTCTTCTCATATCAGACTTTCTGGGACGGACGGAGGTTCCCGTAGCAACCATAAAGAAAGAGTTGGAGAACAAGGGGTCAGTGACTCGACGTCTTCTGCTGCACGAGGTTCCAACGGGGGAAGTGTGGGTCCGCCTCGACCTGCAGCTCTACAGCAAATAGCCATGTAGGATGAACTGAACCGTGTCTTCTGTTGAGACATCCAAATAAGGAGCGCTAACCAAATAATACAAGCTGCTTTTTGTGACATAAATAAACTAGGATATATTCCGTTCACATGGCACCCACATGCTTAAAATGGGCTTCAAGAAGATACCCATATCAAACAAGACACCCCTGAACTTTGTTTCACACCGCACGCCTTAATATTTTAACAATAACCAGCACTAATAATACGTCTTATGATGTCAGCTGAATCCTCCAGTGAGACGTAGGGTCTGTGTGACATCAGCTACACCCACCAATAGGAGTAAGAGCTAAGTTTCTTCCACAGATGATGAACTCAGATAGAAAGGGAAGCATGATTTGTGCTGCAGTTTGCACTTGAGCAACATAAACACTCTGAAGGAGTTAAAAGGAAGGACTACAGTCCGACTTCTTAAACAGTGGAGATATAGTGTGTCATAAAGCTGAATCTGGGTCCTCGGCTGTAATAATTTATAACCTTCAGGGGAAGGTAGAACTGGACAAACTGGCTGTTTAGAAGCAAATAGTTATAATACTACTAATAAAGCAATAAAACTAAGAATATAAAGGTTCTTTGAGCTCCTCTAAACTCAGTAATAACAGTCAGTTATTAAGCATTCACTGACTTCAGTGCTTTAGACTCTGCCAAGTCTGCTCAGCCATTTAACAAGTCAAAGTTGATGTTTTATCTTAGTTATCATGAAGATATGAATGTTTTTTGTTTTGTTTTTTTTTTTTCCTGAGGACTGATGGCTTTCAAGAGACTCTGCTGATCTGCTGTGTTGCCTTCACTGATCGTAAACTGTCTGGTCTGTACAGTGTCTTCTTCTCACAGTCACATCAAGGGCATCATAAACAGTAGATACAGATGACGGGCAGCAGCATGGACAACTTGGATCAAGTGTTTTTGTCAGTCTGGAGTCAGTTTACTACTGTAGATAGAAGATCTCAGGATATGTCATTCTGAGTTGAGTCTGTAATAACACTGAACACTTTATCTGCCGTTTGTGTGTGTGCGTGCGTGCGTGCGTGCGTGTGTGCGTGCGTGTGTGTGTGTGCGTGCGTGTGTGTGTGTGTGCGTTCATGTCTTTGGAGTGTACCAGTGTAAAGATCTTCAGCTGAGGGCTCTTGAGATGCTGCAACTTTTGGAGTTAACTTGTAACTCTTGGCCTTAACGTAAATCATCTTTGAAGTCTTTTAAAAATCACAATTTCAGAATCATTTGATTTAATTGGGAGGATGTTAAGAAATCAGGAAGGTTTCCCACCAGATTACTGGAATAACTAGTGCTAGGTGATTTCTTTTTCTTACTTTGTCTTCCTAAGAGTCAGTTGTTCTTTCTTTACTTTTCAGCATCATAAGGCTTTTAGGAGGTTGATGTTTGAGGCGACACAGATTGGCAGTTTTGTCACAAATACCAAACTGTATCTTCTCTTCTTTGTTACACTTCTACCCTGCCAGACAGATTTTAGGTGTCTTTCTCCAGGCCCCACCTCACCAACGACAATATTGCCCATCTCTGTTGCCTCAAAAAGTTTCCCTCTAGAAACATTATTTATGTTGTAGCTTGACTTTTCTGTGTCATTTGCCTTGTTTTTACTATTCCAGTCTCTGGTCTAACTCTGAGCACCTGCTGGTGTTCTAGATATTAATGAAAACGTGTTGTATTTATTTTTTAATTTATGCGTGTGTGACTATCCAAAGGTTTGAAGCGGCTTTGCTGTGTCATCTTGGATAATCAGCTGGTATTCACTGGGTTTGTTTTGAACGTGGGTGATGTCAAATATTAAAAAATGTGTTCACAGACAGATGTTGATACTCTTTTGAAAGGCAATATAATATCTTAGATGATTCTCTTGAGTTTTACTGTAAGTAGGCTAGGTCACTAGTCATTTTGTTAGGCCTGCTGCTTTGTCTCTTGTATTCTTTTCATTTGTCTCATTCAATCAACAAACAGTTTTTAAGTCTTGTATTAACTTCAGTGTTGTTTATTTCTATTTGTGGACAATGTGCAAAGAGACTGGACGAACTTCTATCTATCTGTGTGGGGGTTTGTTTGTTTTGTTTTATTTTATCTTTCATTTTCTGCAGCTATCTGCATTGACTTCAGCTGTGCTAACTGAGTTTAGGGCCTCTCTAACCCAGACTGCCTGTTCACAGCTGATCAGCCTGGAGTCTGTACCTGCTGTTTGTACTCACCTGGGCCTCTACATGGCACTGAATCAGGGTTTCTTACATCAAATTAAAGACATTAAAAGTGACTGAACTCTCAAAATTATTTGCTGGCATAAAGAAAAGTGACATTTAGCACTTTCAACTTCTAATGCACAGTCTCTTGCAACAACAGTACATAAAAAGGCAAATAACCACTTGCATGTAATACTAGTTATGACAGAAGATGAGAGTTTGCTGACTCAGGTATGATGTTTTGTGTGGAGCAGGAACTCAATAATCAGGTGCCTAAATTAAGAGAAATTACATGTTTAAATGCTAAATTTTAATTTGGGGGAGGACAAAGTTTTTATTGAACTACACTATTAGCATAAAATATGTCTGGTGTTGTCTAATGCATTACATAGTTAATTATATTATTCAGTAAAATAAAGTGCATATTTAGTTTAATAAATTATAAACCAGATGGGGGGGGGGGGGGTTCTCAAGAAAATGTAAATTTGTAAGTAAATGATATTTCATAATGAGGAATTTATATTATTTTCTGTTAGTGTCCAGCCACAGAGGCAGTGAAGTACAGTGTGAAGTTGTCAGTGCGCACCAATAGACCTCATTAAGTCCTTCTTCACCCTCCACTGGCTCTGGGTCCACAGGAGCAACACTCATTATATAACCACACTGACACTGGCTCTGCAAGGGGCTGACAGCAACACACACAACAGAGTCGACAAAGTCAGCTGAACTCAACCTTCTGTAGCAGAGGTCACAGCAGCAGTAGTAATGGACTTAATGCAGTGGGGATGGATGTGGTGAAATAAATGAATGTAACTGACGGGAACTAATTCTTTTACACTTGATTTAAAAATACAACAGTCACATATGAAGCTGAACTACTGTTGGATTTCTCTTGAGGATGATGATGATGAAAGATAAATGAGTCTTTAATTTTACATGACTTGAAGTTACAGTTCCAAATGATAATCCTGAATGATTCTGTATGAGGAACAGATCACCCTGTCATATCTATATTTATGTATTTACATAATATTCAACAACACTAAGAAAGAATATGTCTGAATATGTGAGGAGGAAAGTTTGATTCAGTTGAAATATGAGACTGTGTTTGTTTCTTGCAGCAATTATGTTTCAACCAGTGGAAAGTGTGGAGGAATTTGAAATGCTTAGAGAGATGAATACAGAAAAAGAATCTGCCATTGTGTGTGTGTGTGTGTGTGTGTGTGTGTGTGTGTGTGTGTGTGTGTGTGTGTGTGTGTGTGTGTGTGTGTGTGTGTGTGTGTGTGTGTGTGTGTGTGCACGTGCCTGTATTGTCTGCATATTGTCAGTGTAAAGGTTGTGTGTGTTTGACTTTACTGCGTGCAGCTGGCAGTGTCTCGTGCTCTCCCCCAGGACACTATTTTAAAATTTGTGATGCAGGAAACAAACTCATAACGATGGTCATATGAGTGTCAGATTCACTCATCATTCAAATGTTTGCATTTCCTAAAGTGGACTTAATTTAAAATTCAAATACTGTAATGCTTTTTACATGCCATCATGCCCAAAAGTTCTGAAATGATTATAATCCATTCATTAGAGACTAAAAACTCCTATTTCAGTTTCCAACCTGAGGGTCACATTGAGACCACGGCTGTCATAACCTAGCCCATAGGCCAGGACAAAAGCAGGAAAACAATAAATACAAGTTATTTATTGTCAGATATGAGGAGTGTTAGTCTGTGACATCAGTAGTGTTCATGTGGATAGTGAAGGGTTAGGTGTAGTAAAAAATAAAACAAGGGCTAAGCAAAGCAAAAAGGCGCTAGCAGGGAAGAGAGCGAGCCACACTGGAAGCTGGGGCTGTTATATCCTGTAGAGCACTGGGCCCATGTGCTCCAGATCTGGTTGGATACTGCAATAAGCTCCTCTGGCACCTCAAAGACAACATGAGTAGACACCGTAACTGACACAGCGCACACACCAGACGGAGCCCCCCCCCCCCCCCCCACATAAAGCATAAAGTCAGTGTCCCAAGGGGAATCACCGGCATTCTCACACCCACCCATAAGCACAAAAGATAAAAAATTATGAATGACTTATGTCAAGTTCACATCCAAGATCATACAAACATCCACACGGCGCTGTTTAGATGTGTTCTGGTTTAACTCACAGCGTCTTCTTCTCAGTGATGTTCTTATAATCCTCCTGAGTCAACAGCTCGGTCAAACATTCAGTCATGAGACTTTTTTTTTTCTGAGATCGCATCCATTTGATCAATAATAGTGTTCAGGAAACATCTGACCGCTCATCTAACCGATATCTTGGGAAGTATGACTTTGTGACAGCTACCAACAAAAACACATTTGTATTTCTGTTTGTCTTTTAATGTTTCGTGTATTTCTTTTGATTCATGTAGCTTTCATGTATAAATAAATCATGCATCCTATAGGCTCTTTCCCTATAAATAAAGTTAGAGTAAGTGGAGAGGCAGACAGAAGACAAAAATAACGAAAGAAGAAGGAAAGAGGGGGAAAGAGAAACAGGTAGAGAGACTTAGTGGGTGAAACAAATTATAAAAGGAAAGTGCAGTAAAGCAGAAGAAGAGAGTAGTTTAGAGGCAGATGGAGTCAAAAAACAGACGGAGGGGAATAAACACATATGGAGACAGAGAAAGAGAGTATGGAGAGGCAGAGTGACATGTGCATGGAGGATGAGTCTGAGAGGCCCTGAGTCCCACTTGACTCAGTCATGGGAATGATTTGATTATCACCACATGAACAGCTGTCTTATGTAACACACACACACACACACACACACACACACATACACACAGAGACTCATACAAAGAGAACTCAAAAATAATGAGGGGTCTGTGTTCGGGCCAAAAACCTACACTGAGTAAAGGCGGCCTGTAGCAACAGAGAGACAGAGAGTGAAAGAGAGTCCACATCAAAGAAGACTCACAGACAGGTTCAGCCAGGGCTCCTCCACTATAAGGTGAACACATAAAATAAGATAGTTCTCACTGGCAATGAATGAGTGGCGAAAGAAGTATTCAGATCCTTTACTTTAGTAAAAGTAGCAGTATTATTCAGGTAATACTGCAGAAGTATTATCAACATGTACTGAAAGTATCACAAGTACTCATCATGCAGAATGCCCACTATCAGTGTTATATTATTATATAACAGTCATGATATGATATTTCTTTGAAAGATGAAGCTATTGTGAGATGCACATTTTTACTGGACCTGATGCTGTCACTCGGGATCATTCAGGCATCAATAAGTGACCTGTGGTCCTGGTCCCAAAGGAGGATGGCACTATAAGGTTTTTATTCACCTTAATTCCATTTCTCAGTGTGACTTTTACGCAATCCAACAAATGGATGATATCATTGAATGTCTGAGCAAGCAAGGAAAAGCACCTGACAACTACTGACATTTGTACAGCCTGCAGAACACCATGGAGTCTTTTTTAATTCACGGTCCTGCCATTTGGGATTCATTGTGACTTTCCAGAGACATTCACTGAATTTGCTGTGCTGACCATCAATCCCTCTAAGTGTGTTATTGCCAAGACAGAGACTGAGTTCTTTGGCTTTGTCATTGGCAACAGGGTAATTAAGCTCCAAGTCAACAAAATCTAGGTGACTGATCTTAGGTCCAATTTGGGGATGGCTGGATTTTCCCACCGTTTTATTCCTCTCTTCTCTGCCGGGGCTGCTGTCTTCACAGATATGACTGGATCAAAATGTCCCAACTGGCTCTAAAGGACAGAGAAGCCTTTCATGACACCCAGCTGTCACTCAGTAAGAAACCTGTTTTGCATATAGTCCAGGGTTATGGTTCCCCTTACCCTATTATAATTGTGATTATAATTTTGATTTAATAGAACTGCTATTAGGCTAAATATATGTTAATTATATTAAATATATATACATATTTTGTTATTGCTATTCTTTTACTGGATGTGGACAATAAGCATTTTAATAACGCTTATTTTTCAAAACACACTGTAGTTTTGACAGTAAAAACTTAACCTTGAATCATGTAACTGTAGCAGCTGAGTCAGTGCAGATTAATTTCCTCAGTCACATTACCTGCTCCACCCCCAGGTTACACCAAATATCAATAGAAAAAACTATATCTGTAGTCACGTCTCCCCTAAAATATTTTGTTATAGAGGTGGTTTGGTCCGGGGATGTATTTTCAGCAGCACAAACGCTACTGAATGATTATAGAAATATTATAGGAATATTATAGGAATACTACAGGCAGCAGTGTGTCTCTATGATCCTCTTGCTCTTCTGCGACTACACATTCTCCTTGTCGCTTTGATCATGAAGGTGACACTACTCTATAGAGAGTATAGGCTACAATATAGTATAGAGTTGAGTATTTATAGTATATAGTTTAGGGAATATTATACATCCAAGATGAAACTGACAGAAGGGCGAGACTGAGAGAAAAAGGCGCAATTACAAATCTGTCTGCTACTTCAGCACCACGGACAGCACCATGGATTTATCAATACACAGCACAGTTAGGCTACTGATATTTCACAGCCATGGTCGGGGCCATGCATTCTAACTTGCACAAACCTCAGTCATATAAAGGATTAATAAGTCAGGCAGACTAGAAACATATTCAACTAAACAACCTCTCTGCCCCTGTACTCTCTCTGCTACTTGGGGAGGCAGGTTAAGAAGACGGATGACATTCCTCCTCATCCCCCATCAAAGCGCCTACTCACGTCCCAGATTCAACATCACAGCAGACTGACTCACTCACTGTCCCAGCGGTCTAAAACATTTGGTAACATCATCTCCACTCACCCTCATTTTCACTTCAGTTTGACCTTTTCACTCATTTAGGTTTACATTCAGTTACAGGCATCTCCCACATAATTAAACAAGTAACACAGTTTGACAGCTCACAATTTTTACATACATTATTTTCTATATGATTATTTTAATTCCATATTAATTTTGTATTGTCCACAATGAAGCTCTGTTATCAAATAAAAGCAGTCCAAATTAATCAAATCAAGTATATCTTTCAAAGGTTCAACATTTTTAGTAATAATTTCCTTCTTTTTGTGACTATCCTAGAGTAAATTTTATGCTAAAAAGACAGCAGCTTTGGAAGATTTCTACTTGATTTGACTCATTCGGATGGCTGAAGCTTCATATTAGCTTCAGATAAACTTTTGAATAAATTTTTGCACAGAATAAGGACTGTGGATTTTGGCCCCCATCACTTACACTGAAAGCGCATTAGAAAGGGATTAATGGTCAGTATGAACAGAAGGAATGATTACAGCAAACAAAAACCCTACAATGTTCATTTTGAGATCTGACTATGATTTTATTTGTGCCTATTCTTTAATATAGAGTTAATAGCAAACTGTCCAGTGCTTATTTGTAGTTATTGTGTTTCGTCCACCCCTTGTGTGTCAAATGAGTTTGGCCAGCCAGTATATATGTGTCAGTATATATGTATTTGGTCATATATTTTTATGTTTTCTTGAGGTTAGTTTAGGTCACTTGGCTCAGTTTTATTTTGAGCTCAGTTTGGTTTTGTTGACCTATTTTTAGTTAATAATCATTTTGCTTTGTTCTCTCTCATTTTGGGAGGTAAGTAAAAACCCATTTTTTTTTTAATCTGAAACCTGCGTGCTATGTCCTCCTGCTGGGTCACTAACAGGCCCATTAGTTCCTACTGAGGATGCCACAGGCCACTGCACTTTGGATATTTGTAGCTCTGTTTAACTATTTTTGACTGGCGTGCATGTTTAAATTTATCAGTAAATATTCATGACTTTCATCCATAATGAAGCTGATGCTGCTTTGTTTTGCTGATGGACTTGGACTAGGAGACTAGACTGCCCCCGCTGACCTGAAGGTTCACCCATTGCTCATGAATAATGAAATGAAATACCAGTGGAGCAACGACTGTATTGTGGTTTAGGCTCAGCGTGCACTCACACAGCATCTGAAGCTCACAATTCCTGTCCCTTGCTATTTCAGAGATGACTGACAACAATTCCACGCAGAGTACACTGCACAGAGTTAAGGGAGTTAATATTTTATCACACTAAGCAGGAGGTGCAGAAATGGATGCATTATGGATGGTAAGTGGTTCGTGTGTTGTGTATTCTGTATGTAGAACAAGGTTTAGATCTGTGTTTTTTTCTTTTAGTAATGATGATGTTGAGGTGATCAATGATGGAGGAGTCAATGAGGAAAGTTTTGGTTTTCTAATCACATTTGTCTGTGTTCAAAGGATATTTTGGCTTCTGAATGCTTGATTCACATTATTCTTCAGAAGGCGCTTCTGATTATTATCTTCACTTTCATCTATGCTATAATCTTCTCAAAGATATAGGATATGGGTGGACTATTACTTTCTTCTGTTGTTGTACCCTCTTTCCATTTCAGTGCATTTTTAACTTGGCTGTATGGCAATATCAGTCGGTTGATCCACCACTGAAATATCTCAACATCTACTGGGCGGATTACCATGAAATTGTGTACTGACATTCATGTTTCCCAGAGGATGAATCCATTTGTTGTTGCATGTTAGGTGAAAATGCTGACATTAGCATTTAGCTCAAAACCCTACTGTGCCTAAGCATAGCCTCACAGAGTGCAGCTGTAGATTTCTGTCTTGTTTAAAGGATTTATTTTCTTACTGCCAACAAATCTCAGGCACAGAGCTAAATCAACTGTGAATTGATTCTATACTTACAAGTATTGTGTGTGTATCCAAAGCCTGATATATCTTATTCTTCTGTGCTGCAGACCTCTGTTGTTGTCCAAAAACTATTAAAAACACGCCGAGCTACACAGCTGCACTGGGTTACGTGTTCCTTTACCCTCATGTTCGTTTGTTTAGAAATAACTCCAAAGAGTAATGACAGTGATTACGTTTTCAGTCTCAGGAGAGTAGTTCTATCTTATTTAGAAGTTTTTCTGATATTCTGTCCCCTTCATGTATGTAAATGCTGGTGGACAAAATATCAGAAACAGATAAGATGTAAAGTAGACGGAGATTAAATGATCTGAAGATGAAGGTGAGGAGAGCAAGGTAAGTGAGGTGGCCCTGAGGTTAGTGAGGAGGATAAGAAAAAATTGTAACATCTTATTAATTTCTCTTTTATTCTATGATACAGTATCCTTCCAGTGTAGCACTGAGAAAAGAAAATGTGTTTATTCCTACCCTTAATGAGTTCAGAGAATAATCATGGAGGAATTAATGTTCTGTAATGTTCTCTCCTCAGTAATGTGCAGTCTGTTGAGAAGAAGGTTGGCTAAAATGTGCTGAGATTTCATATTGATTAAAGGCACATTTGAGATCACAACTCTTTTGAGTAAAATTAAATGTTGCACTGATAAATAATGTTTACAAATGCATATGTTTAGTTGTTGATTCAGTAATTTGTACAAGAGTTAGGATATATGGGGGGAGGAGGCCACTGAGACTCCACGTTATTGTGATGAACACATGAACAACTGGTGACATAAAACAAGAACAAACATGAAGGTGAACAATGGATGGACATTAATAGACCAAAGGGATTAAAACCGATAGTTGTAGTTAGTTGTTTGTAGCCATGCTAGCAGTGCGACATTGTGGTCTATCTTATCTGACAACCACAACTATCTATATTGTTCTGTCAACCAATATGGTCCGAGCTGAAATATGTCAAACAATATTGGATTGCAATTAAATTTTGTTCACACATTCATGTTGCACAGAGGATGAATCCTAATGACTTTGTTAATCTCCTGACTTTTCCTCTAGCGCACACCATTTGTGGATTTGAGTGAAATGTCTCGAATTGATTGTCATGAAATTTGGTCTTTTGAGGTATTGATGTCCCCCTCAGGATGAAACATTTTCATATAACACTTTTCATATAACACCACATCAAATTTTAATTTGTCCAATACTCTGTTTTCCGAAATGCTTGAAAAACTAATTATGTTCCCATCATCCTTAGTTAAGCTAAGATGTGTTAGCACTTAACTCAAAGCATGTTGCCCGGGCTGCTATCATGGCTGTAGACTCATAGTTTTGTTCATGTAAGACAGATGAGAACAGTTTTTTATTGTTCAGCGTGACTGAAAAAGGCAAAACACTTAGTTCATAATGTCACTCTCATTATATTCAGAGCCGACAATAGTGATAATGACAGTACTCTACCTAAAAGCAAAGTTTTAACATACAGTTTTAGGACACATTTTTTGCATATACCTGTTGAGAGCTGTTGAAGTGGATAACTTTGTCAGCCCCCGACCAGAAACAGGAGGAGTTTTTTTCACGGTTTTCATATTGCATAACCTGTGCACAAAAATAACCTGCCAGGATGACAGGTTGGCTAATAAAAGTTTCATAAACGTTATCTGATATAAAGTTATTTTTAGAAAATTGTCGATTCAGCTCTAAAACATCATTCCCTCAGTCCCATAAAGCCTTCACAGGAACAAACACACACAAGTTCCTGTAAGTTTTTCATGATGCATCAACAACAACAACAGCAGGTAGAGTGTATAATCATCCATCGATGTGTGTGAACATGCAGTACGGAGGTGAATTCCCCAAGCTGAATGAATTCCCCATCACCCTAACAATACTCTCTGTCTTTCCTTTTCTTCACCTTTGCTGCTTTTATCTCTTTCCAAACAAAATGTTTATCACATGTTGAACTCTGTTTCATATGTGATCAATTTACATGACATGAGAAGAGATTTTCAGAAATTTCGCATTAATATTATTCACATATAGAGACATGTGTTTTTTGGACACGTAATTACTTGCTTCATATATCAAATGCAGTATTTCACATGTCAATTCTAAATATTCACATGTGAGTGAAAGTGCTTTTTCTGTAAGGCATTATGTTTGCTTTGCTGTCACTCAGTCCCTCCCTCTCTCCTTCTTTTACCCCCCCCCCCCCCCCCCCCCCCCCCCCCCCCCCCCCCCCCCCCTTCTGCTGAATGTTCTGCATGGACGACAGGGAGAGAAACCGAGAAGGCAGAAGCAGCGAATCTGCATTTACTATGTGTGTGACTGTGTGTGTGTGTGCTTTTGTTAAAGTACTGTACATGTGTGAGAGAGAGAAAAGCTAGAAAGGCTGCAGACATTTGGCAGAGAGAGAAGAGAGAGATTAAGTCAACCTGTCGGGGTCTCTTATGTCACATTTCTGCCCTGAAGGCCTGACCTCTCTGTCTGGAAAATAACCTGGAAAAACTAAAATGGAATATCAGAGAACTGCACTCTGGAAAACAGTCGGAGCAACACCCCTCCTGCTGCTGCTGCTGCTGCTACGTCAAAGAGAGAAGAACTGAAGGGAAAAAGAGAATGACTGAAATTTTTAATTTGTATCTTCTTACCGCTGGAAAGAAAGTGAAGGGAAGAGGAAGGCTTGTATACGTGGGCCCATCTGACAACTGGGGGAGGACACAGAAGATTTATACATATAATTATACTGTTTTTTCTTTTCTCTTTGAGGGAAAGGCAAAGAGCAGAGAGGAGATAATAGGAGAGGATCGGAGAGGAAAGGGGAGGAGAGAGTAGAGTGCAGAGGGTAGAGGAGTTCAGAGCGGATAAGTCCAGAGGAGAGGACCAGAGCTGAGAGAGAGGAGAGGAGAGGAGAGGAGAGGAGAGGAGAGGAGGAAGGAGAGGAGAAGAAGAGAGGAGAGGAGATAAGAGTTGGGGAGAGGAGAGGAGAGGAGAGGAGTGGAGAGGAGAGGAGAGGAGTGGAGAGGAGGAGAGGAGGAAACACTTCAAATGGGATCTTGGCATCATTGAAATGTAAGTATAAACAGTATGTGTGTTGAGACTTTCATATTATGATGCTGTCTAGTGTGGCGTAGGTTTTCTTTCTCTTCTTGCTGACTTTTTTTCCCCTCCACACATGACTCTTTCTCCCTCTCGACTATCTTTGCTTTCTCTTGCTCTAATTCTCTCCGTCTCTTACGTTTCTAATTCTGTGTACATTCTCTGTCTCTGTCTCTGCCCTCTCTCTCTCTGCAGGTCATGTCAGATAGCAATGTTGCAGAGGAGGGAAAGGCCAGTGTCACATTGCATTAGAATTACACACACACACACACACACACACAGAGAGGGAGAAATACGCTTTAAGTGTGATGAGTATGAGTACGATGTGTGTGTGAGTGTGTGTGTGGGTGCTGGCGTACAATGTGGGCTAAGCTGCGGGCATAGGAACCATATAGTCTTCTCAACCACATGGAGAAAAACAAAGAGCTATTGTGCCACATAAGAGTTTGGCCAGACTGCACAGAGAGAGAGAGACAGAGAGGAGGGGAAAAAAAGGAGAAAAAAGAAAGTATCTTGGTGTAACTGTTGGTCATAGAGCAAAAAACAGAAAAAAAAGAAAAAAAAAAGATTGGATTATACCACACAGGATGACACATGCACAAAAAAAGCTGCTTGCATATCAACTTTTCTGTGGCTGAAAACATACAACATGCAATAAACCTGAATCATTCAGTTTTTTGTGTAGTTTAAACCACATTTAATAGTTTTGGGAAATACAATTATTTGCTTTCTTGACAAGAGCTGAATGAGGAGATCAATACCACTCTCATATCTGTATATGTGGCCAGAGCGAGCAGCTGATTAGCTTAGCTTAGCACAAAGACTGGAAACAAAGGGAAACTGCTAGCCTGGCTCTGTACAAAGGGGACAAAATCTGCTTAGCAGCACTGACACTCAGTAATGAACACATTATATCTTGTTTCTTTAATCCATATAAAAATTAACATGCAAAAATATCAATTCAGTGGTTATTTGCTGGACTGTTTCTTGACTGTCCATCACCAGTTGCTAGGCAATCAGCGAAGATGGCAGGAAGTCACTGGTCCCAGCCAAGAATTAGTCCTGTGCATAACCCCCGTATAAAGGTGATTTGACGTTTTACGCCTCTTATTTTGTACGAAAACAATGAGAAATAACACATTAACTGTTGAGCTTTAGAGGTGCTGGTCGGCGGTTTTGACTACATATTTACCATAGTCACAAGAAAGAGGTTACTTGAATTTTGAAATTAAGTGAATTTCCCAAATTGTTGACTATTCTTTCGTTATTTTTGATAGACAGTCCAGTTGGATAGTTTAAATAGACGTATCGATAGATGTATAGATAGATGTATAGATAGATAGATTGATAGATAGATAGATAGATAGATAGGTAGATAGATAGATAGATAGATAGATAGATAGATAGATAGATAGATAGATAGATAGATAGATAGATAGATAGATATAGATAGATAGATAAGTAGATAGATAGATGTATAGATAGATGTATAGATAGATAGATAGATAGATAGATAGATAGATAGATAGATAGATAGATAGATAGATAGATAGATAGATAGAGCAGGATAAACAGTGATAAATATCCTCTCATGCGTAGTCATGTCATCAGTGTAAACAGGTCTTGTTGTCTAGACTGTTGGACAGACTGTGACTGCTGGAGGCCATGTGTCTCATATTACCATAACTGTGATGTTCAGCTGCCTGATAGTACATTTTGGTATGATTTTACACAACATCCACCTGTGATGGATGTCTGTCTCTGTTTTTTTTTTGTTTTTTTTCATGTGTTCTCTGCTGGCATTTGTTCATAAATGTTGTATAGACACATGAAACAAAAGGATCAAAGCTGTTTTTATATTTCAAAGTGTTTAAAACATCAAAGTGTGATTTATGAAATGCTAAATATAAAAAAAGCGTGCTATGAATATATTGAACTATGAATTATTTATGATAGCATGTGATGACATGACTTTTGCTGTAACAAACAGTAACCCAAATTGTCAAATCCAAAAGACAGAAGTGGAGAGCGAGCCAGAGAAAGGGAGAGAGAAGGGCAGTCACGTCCTGCAGCATTTACACACAACATCACAAAATGACCCTGACAGTCAGTGAATTTAGAATTGCTCGGAGGTTGTGTTGTATTTTTTTGTGTTATTTTGCACTGCAGTGTCATGTGATTTGTTGCTGTGTTGCTTCCTCTTGCACTCGCCGTGTTGATGCTTCACTTTTTGACTGTTGCATTGGTTTTGTAACATAATTGCATGCGCCCGAGGTTTGTTTTATGCTAATGAACACTAGAGGATGAGACAAATCTTCCTTTTACTGGGCACAAAAACATGACAGAGGAAACCATTTGTACTTCAGTGTGATCTCAGTTTTCACTAACAGGTGAAGAGTGCTGCATCGTCTGTTTGGGGTTTTACAGCTGAAATCCTCCTTTAAAAAATAGGCCAGTTTCATCTTCTCTGAGAGCATCATCCATTTTTTATCTGTTTGAGTTCAAACTTCTGCCAGGCCAAACTCCACGTCTTCACAGCTTCACAACATGAGCGTACAACACACCCGTTTTGCCACTGTTACACTCCTGTGCTGTTTTAAAGAATTTTATTGCAGTTTCTATGATATGATATTAACATTTACAGTTTAATGTTTGTCATGAAATCTGGTCTGTCATCATCATTAAGTCATTTAGCCTATAATCAATAAAGAGTGTAATGGGTAAAAGGCTCATAAACAGTTATTGACTACACGTTCACATGTAATGAGCTGTGCTGAAAGTTGTCAGCTAGGAAACTCATAACTGACACATTCATAAAATTAAGAAATTCTACGAAAAAAAGGGAAATACAGTAAACATCTGTGTCCTTGTAACCCTGCTCCACTCTGGGTTCAATACTTACATAACTTGATTAGTATAATGAGGCTTCAATCACATATACAGAGTTTGATTTTATCTGGAAGACGAGATTTACAAACTTTCGGATGAAAACATTATGAAATATTAGTGAAGAATGAAAGTAATAAGTTTTAACTAAGGCATGCATGATTTTATAGTGTAATTAGGCTTCAAGCACAGTTCAGATTTAATGCATCACTCAATATGTGTTTGCTTATCTACAATATTACAGAGAAAGAGAATAAAAGTAACTCAGGACAGAATTCATTTATCTTTGAAAGGGGGGCTGCTTAAAGGGGACTGTAGGATGTTGCAGGATTTGAATGTTGGTGAACCCAATAAACTTTTATCTGCCACCATCACACAACTCTGTAACTGTACTGAGTGATAATTGCTAATCTGCATTATCCACAGTAAGAGAAGTGAGCTTTTATTAGCTGGACATTAACTGATATAAACAGGATTGTTTAGAGGATCATTTTTGGAATGGCAGCATAGTTCAATCTTGTAAGTGGTTACTGTATGTAACCACTTTTTAACCAGATGTCGTTACATGTAATGTAATAATATATGTAAGTATGATTGCCCTTGATGGGAACACATAAGGCCTCAGTAGTTCAAAATGTTTAAATATTTTAATTATTGTCATACATTTAGTTCACGTTTTTACATTTTTTCAGTTAATGCACTTTACTGTAAGTCACCTGCTATCACTCAACACAGTGTGTGTAAATCTGAGAGCACAGAGCATCAAACAATCTATAATTTAGGTCAGTGGTTCCCAACCAGTTTGTCTTATGACCCTCTAAAGCAGTTCATGCAAAGAAGAATCTTTCTTTCTCAAATTGTTTAACCTGAATATCTTTTAGAAGCCTGAAGAGCTTGTGATGACCCCTGCTGTCATCTCGGGGTTGCCGTGTGGTTCACCTGTCTTTGTTCACTCTGCAGGTGGATCATTAGTGTAACCTGGAACACCTGAGGACCCCAGTGGGTTCCCGGGTTATTTAAGCCTGACTGCAGCAGACAGCTTTCTCTCTGATACTCATCTGCTGTGCTGCTGCAGTTCTGCTCTCTCCTACAGGCACCCCTTTAGATTTGGTTATGTTGCTTTAGTTCCTTGTTTTTGATTTCATGCACCCTACAACACAAACACACACACACACACACACACACACACACACACACACACACACACACACACACTCACTCATGCATTACATACACTACTGATACCACTGATTTACACACCCCATACTTTAAATATTTAGTTAATTTGGGTTATTAAACTTATCTTTTGGTGAAACTCTTACATAGTGTGTCTCTCATTTGTTTTGGCCACTTGAGCGAGGTCATAACAAGGTAAAAAGTATTTTAGTATTTTACAATTTAAAAGCAAAGATAAGAGAAAAGTCATAGTTTTATGTAGCAAATTTGTTTTTCTTCTTTCCTAATGTGTTAATCAACTTGTGACACCTCACATATACAAGTTGGGAACTATTGAGCTACATATTTTTGTTCTCCATTCAGGCTAAACTCCCCAAAACTTGCTGTATTGGAAAGTGTAAGTTCCTGTAAGTTGGAGCACTTAGGCAATTTAGGCAAGGTGTCGCCCCGAGATAAAAACATGATGAGACCTTTTCTGTCCCCGAGGCTGTGGAGCCCTTTGACTGAGCAGATCAGCTTAGAAAGAAGAAAGACAGGCTGACACAGTGGAGTCACCTCCTCTTTATCTGCTTCCTTGCTCATTTTATTCCATCTCTCTCAATCCTCCTCTCCTGTCACAATGAAGGATCTTGAGCTCTATTAGTCTGACTGGTCAGGGATGCCCTGTGTACCCACTTCCCATCTGTGATCTCCTTCAATATCTCTCTACCATCAGTTAGTCTCGACCTGTCAGGGTATTTACGATTTATATACCAGAGCCATCAAATAACACACACACACACACTGAAGGTATAATTCTGAGTGATGTGGGGGAGTTTCAGAAGAGGTAACTGGGTGTGGGGCTACATGTCTAGACAATACCGTATAGAACTATTTGTCTCTATCTCTACATTTAACTTGGCTGGTGCAAACTACTGTAGCTTAGTCTATGAGTGCTGTGTATGTGTCCCAATAACAGCTTGCTTTGTTTCTCCTATTTGGATGAATTCTGTGTGATTTTACATCCATAAGAGTTATTTTATAGTTATTTAGCATTAAAGGCAGTTTCACAATTGTTTGCGTCTGTCTTAAAACAATAGTCAGATGCCCACATAAACACTGAAACAGCTTTTGCTTGCTGTAATCATTCCTTCTGTTCATACTGACCATTAAAAGATCTCCTCCAAATGCAATTTTGATGTAAGTGATGGTGGACAAATTCTGATTCAGTCCTCACTTTGTACAAAAATGAATTTAAAAGTTTATCTGAAGATAATATGACGCTTCGGCTGTCTGAGTTCTTCCACAGTTACACTTTCTAGTAAAAAAAATCCCTCTTTGTGTCTTGACAGACAGTGTTTTCCTGTTCAGCTGCAGTGGAAGGATCATAACAAAAAGAGGGACTTTGACACAAGATATTTTTGCAAAAGGAGCGCTATGGATTTGGTCCCTTATCACTTACATTGAAATCGCATTATGAAGGGATCCTTTAACGGTCAGGATGAACAAGAGGAATGATTACAGCACCTATTGTTTTAGGACAGGCTTGAAAAATTGTGAACCTATCCTTGAAGACCTGTGAAACTAGAGCCAAGCAACAGGGCAGAAGCAGTGTGGCTTTTTAAAAATCTCCAGACTATAGATATGTGTCTTGTTCTGAGACTTTGCTCAGTCCTGGTCCAGTGCATGAACTGGTCTTTGACAGCAACGTCTTGTCTGTATAATGTGTCTATGTGTTTGTGACCAGCTGCAGGACCAGTCACATCTTAATCTGACTGAATTGATTGTATTTAGCCTACCTGCTATAAAGTTTAAATTGGCAGAAACATTGATGGTGATTTGTTGCCACCTAGTGGTTGAATAAGAATCATTATAAATAAACTGATGACCAATTTACTTAACTTCCCTTGATTCATAGTTGTTTCTACTCAACTATTATGATTTTTGAGGAAAATAGCTTGCAGCAGTATCACTGTTTAGGCTAAATTAAAATGTAGAGTTATGCTTTTCTTCCATAAATCCCTCATATTATACAATACAAAACAATGACCCCTCAATCCTGTGTACTTGTCACACTGAAAGTTTGAAGTCTAAATGTCACATGGACATCTTATGGTGGATTCTCACAGTGCAAGAATTTAACACTGTTTAACAGGTGTGTGTGTCCAAGGTGTAGATTAGATTCAACACAACTGAGTTTTCAGGCTTCAATTTTTTAAAAGCTTGTCTGACGTAAGCATGAAACTATATTCAGTATGTCAGTTGAACACAGAGTGTGTCCACAGTCCATGACAACTATTCAAGCCTGCTATGAGAACAAGTTTTTAATTTTTACTTCACTGAACAAGAAAGTCTTTACAATCCACTTTACAATCTTGTTCTTCCCCCAAGTTATCTAGATAATTTTCCTCTGTACATAATGTTATATGTTGGTGTGTGTGTGTGTGTATGTTGTGTGTGCAGCCTTTGAGTGTATCCTACATGAGTGCATGAAGGTGTGTGTGTGTTTATTTGCTTTACTACTTCATGTATATGTATGTGTACTGTATGAGTGTGATCTTACATTTGATTATTGGTATGTGACAGTTTATCTGAGGTATGAATGCCTCGTGGATGTTTCTCCTCCAAACTCTGCAGACTAACAGCTCAGGCATGTTTATGGTGAGGGGGGAAGTGGGGAGTGATGTATAGATTAAGGGGTTAGGCTGCAGCGTTTCCACAGTACTCTATAATCAACTCCAATTTGTCAAATGGCACCTCAATAACTTTAACTTGTCTCCACACAAGACATATTTCAGTCACGGATAAACAGGAATGATTTGAGATCTTTATTTTACGAGAGCATATTTCTTAACATAGCTGCAGAGTCTGGATCAATTTAACGAGCATGAATAATACTTAGTGTGAGTGCCAAACTCCAGAGGTTCAGAAACCTCTAAAGGTTAAGTTTCCATATCTCACTGCTAACATAAATCTGTTTTCATGCAGACAGTAGGTTATCAATTGTCAGGTTTTGGCTGGAAATCTAAATTAGAGGGAGTGTCTACAGTATGCATTATTATTTTTCAACATGGTAATGATTTGTCAATAAAAACTGTCACTAATGCATCTCCATCATTCTCCCTCCCACCCTTCATCTGTTCTTTCTGTCTCTTACCTCTGTCATTACTCACTCACTCCTCCTCTCTGTCCTCTCTCTTCTGTGTTATCTCTTACTCTCCTCTCACCCGCCACCCCTCAAACCTACAATCCACCTGCACAGCTGTGGAGGAGACATGAAGTATGAACTCCACTGAGCTTCAGTGACGCCTGCAGAAGAGCACAATAAGCTCAACTCCATGTGAAATCATGAGCGCTCCAACGACAGGAAGCCCAAATATGGAGGTGAAGGTGGTCTCCCAGGAGATGGCCTTGCTGAGCAACATGCTGGCAGCTTACACCTTCATTGCAGGTACGGAGGTCCAATCAGAGAGACTGCAATGTGTGATTGTGTGAGTTCACAATTATCATGTGCCGATTGTTCTGGGGACCTCATGGACTCCCACAAGGAACCCTTTGGGACTCCGGGCCACACTTTTTAAAATAAGGTCACCAAACTATCTTCCAATTACTCTTACAGTCTAACAAGAATATTGGTCTTGGATTTAAAGCGATCTTTGTTAAGTGCATTTCTCATGTGTATACTCCTGACATTTGCTCTATTAAAAAGACAAAAAAAAAAAAATCATAATAAAAGCTCAGCAGGTAGAGCAAGTCCACCACCAATCACCTCCTTCCCACATGTCAAAGTGTCTTTGAGCAACCCCAAATTGCTCCCCATTATCAAGTCAGTACCTTGCATGGTTTCTCACTGCCATTGGTGTGTGAGTGAGAATTTAAATTTAAATTCCTATTCAAAAACTCATCAAATTATCTTGGAAAAAATCATTTATCCTGAGCTGTATGTATCTTCATGTTGTCACTAATTCTGGAAAATTAAGGTGTAGATTAAAAGACTTGTTTACTCGGAAGAAACATGAATAAAGAAGACAGTAGCAGATCTGTTACAAGGAGTCAGCAGGTGAACAGAGAACAGGTATCAGACAGGTGGCTGCAACACCTCAAATGTTATGAGACACAATCTGTCACACTTACAAAAATAACTAAGAGCAAGATGAAGAACAGGTGAGCAGGATCGAATGACAGGAGATAGTGGAAACTGAACAGTGTAGGCAGGTGGACAGGTGAGAGATGGCAGGATCTGAAACAACAACATGGTGAGAAAGAACAAATCAGACGCTGACATGCAGATGAACTGGAAATAGCAGAGGAAGAGATGGAAGTGGGAGCAGAGGAGGAAGGAGAGACTGTACTTTCTCTCCTTCCTCGCAGCAGTTAATATAAATAACTGTCTAATTTATTGCAAACTATTCCTATTTTTTTTCATTATCTGGTTATCCTTTCTCTCTCTTTCCCTCAGACCAACCCGAGAGGACAGCGCTGGTGTTTCTGGGTGGTGTGTGTGTTGGTCTTCTTGTCACACTCTGTGCCATCGTCTTCCAGATACACTGTCGAGCAGACTGCCGCTATGGCAACAGTAAGCATCATCGCCAGCGCCACAGGAACAAACATCAGCGTCGCCATCACAGCTGTCCCCACCATCAGCCCGGTGACAGTAATCCAGACAACACGGCTGTTGTTGCATCTGGAGGGACCGAGCCTGCTGGGGACAGTGAATCAGAGGACTGGGATGATACGTCTGACCTGTCGGCACGGAGACGCAGACGCTTTGAGAGAGCTCTGCTGCACGCCAGCATGTTCACATCAGCTGAGGGTATCTCTCTCTCACACACAGAAACACACACACACACACACACACCGTATACATAGAAAGACTCGTGACACATATGATCCATATTCGTAGGAGATAAAACACTAAAATACTGAATTTCTCATGCAGTGCAGGTGTGACACAGGGGCTAAATTACATTTGAAATTAAAAAAGAAACGCCTCAGTCAATCTGAATAATCCACACACCTCTCGGTCAACTGAAAACAAAAGAAGTGAAAACCTTTTTTGTTTTGGTTTGTGTGATTTAAGTGATCTGATCCTCACAGTGTCCACTCTTACTGTTCAGACTGCATATTAAGAAATTGTTCAATATACATTAAGTTACTGCTATGATCTTTTAAACAAAATTGATTAGAAAACAGCAGGGCAGCAACTAAAAATTATTTTCATCATGAATTAATCTGCCGATTATTTTCTTGATTATTTGATTAATCGTTTAGTTTATAAAATATTATAATTTGCCAAAGCCAAGGGTGATGTCTTCAAATGTCTTGTTTTGTCTGACCAACAGTCCAAAATCCAAAGATATTCACTTACTTACATAAAGCAGAAAAAAGCAGAAAATCCTCATATCTGAGAGGCAGGAATCAGCAAATATTTGGCATTTTTGCTTAAAAATGGACTAAAACAATGAATAAATTATCAAAATAGTTGCAGATTAGTTTTCTGACAATCAACTAATTGATTAATCAACTAATTTTTGCAGTTCTAGAAAACAGTAGAAAAACTGACAAGAGCTGAAAATATTTAAAAAGACAATTTGTGAGTAAAATAAGACAGTTCAGAAATTCTTTCTAAAATAAAACAGCTGACACATATTGATCAGTCATGGCTGTTTAACAGGAATGTGCATTTGAACAAATTGGTTACTAAAATCAGAGCTGTAATCACGTACAGTTTCTATTTCTATGTTTTAGAATTTAGCTTTCTACTGTGTCAGTACACGTTTATACAAACTCATAGATGCTCTCTGTTCATCTCTGTGGGCGCAACTGTCAGGCATACACACACACACACACACACACACACTCGTACTTAAAAATAGAAAGTCCTTTCGGTAGTGATGTGGAATATGATGGTTATGTGAATGGACAGTGTAGGAGGGTAATTTAACCTTTTTGTCTTTCTGTGTGTGTGTGTGTGTATCATCAGAGCTGGACCGGGCCCAGCGGCTAGAAGAGCGGGAAAGGATTCTCCGAGAGATCTGGATGAATGGACAGCCAGACATCAGTACAGTCACTCAAAGCCTCAACAGATATTACTGACACATGGACAAACAGAGAGACAGACAGACTGAGGGACAGCGTGTAGACAGGCAGACAGATGGATGAAAGGTGAATAAGTCAGTGAACAAATGGAAAAACACTGTATGAAATCAACATAACTCATTAGACAGAAAGGTTACACTGACCAAAGAGACTCTTACAGATCAAACTATTACTGCCAGAGCTGCCATGAGCAGTTCCCTCCACTGTATAAACAACAAGGACAACATATGAGTGGTGACGGCTTACTCCTCTGATAAAGGATCACACTGACATGTCTGGAAGAAGAATTCCCTGAAGAACCAACAAGTGAAGATACAGTGGACCCACAGACGACTGCTGTCATGATCTGTTCAGAAGACTCATGTTTACACACAGAGAAGTGATCTGACGCTCTACCTGGAGACATCCTGCGAAACGTAACTTGTGGCAACCAATTTGGAGCTACTGTACACAAGTTTTTATAACTTTTCAACCTCACATTTGTAACAGGTGCTTTAGAGAAACATGGAGCTGGTATAAAGAAGGAGTGGGAGCTGTGCAGCAGCTCATACGCCTCCCATTCATGTATGCATTCAAACCTTGGTGAGACTGTGTTGTTTGAACATTTTTCAGTGATACAATCAAGGTGTGTGACCTGGAACCTTTTTTGTAAGATTAAAGATAAAAGGAAGAGAGAACATTCAGAGAGTGAAATGGGGACATTTGCTCCGTGGAAAAGATGGATTTACACATACTGGTGCTTCTACTGTTGTAATTTTTGCATCCCCCAAATAAACTGAATGCATCCTAATAGGAAGGAAACATGACTGTGGTGGTTGGTGAGCCATTCAAAGTACATCACAGATAACCTAACAGGTCTGTTGGTTGCATCTGTAGACTGGGTTGTGTTATCAGTTGTGTGATGTGCATTAAGACAACAGATCATCTTGTTTAAGAGGATCATGTTGCTTTTTTGGGGGGCTCTTTTGTTAATGAGCTGGAAAAGGTAAAACACTTTCATTCCAGGATTTTATGAAAATTGTTTTCTGTACATATTATTGAATAAATTCCCTTATTAAAATCACAATAGTGGCTCTTGGTGGTGCTGTGGCGACGTGTATCTCTTCCTCTGACAGGGTGGGACATGTGTGTGTATTTCTGTAATGCTTTCTTTTCTGGGGCAGCAGTGACAAAAATCCACCTTTAATTTCCACCTTAAGCACAATGAAGCATCTTTGGTGGGCAGGGAAGTGGTGCCAAAGACAACCAGCACTGGAGGTCACAGATACTGACAGACCACAAAGGTCAAGGGCACGACTAACAGCAGGGTTGAGGGAGCACTAAGTTAGCGCTGAAAACACATAGTGTACTGTGGTCAGAGAGGGAAAGGCAGGGCCTGTGGTCGGACAGGACCCTTTGGTTTTAGAGAGTGCAGGCCTCTATAGATAAGGGCAGAGACAGATGATGTCTATAACTAGTTAGATCCCCATGTTTACCCACGTATACCCACGTTTAGTGCATACTGTACCAAACAGTACCATGAGGTGTCAGTAACGGGCATTGAAGACCAAAAATGATCTAGTGAAGAACTGTGATGGACGCACTAGCCAAGATGAACTGAACTTGGGGGGAGGCCGACAAGAATATATAGTGAGCTCATTGTGGCTTTACGTCCCACAGAAGATGAAGAGGGTTAAGAAAGTAATTAAGTATTTAAAAACTGTACTTAAGTACAGTACTTGAGTAAATGTGCTTTACATTACTATATGACATAATGGTTGGAACATGGATGTTGTGCTGAGTTGTTTTTGGTTACTATTATTAACAGGTGTAAGTTTTCTATGTTCTAGCAATCAGACGTCATTTATCGAGCATCTCAGATTCACTCTGAGAAACTGTGCAATAAATTTAACCTCCAATTTCACCTCCTACTGCCCAGAATCTACAAGTCACTATAATGCAGCGGCAAGAATCAGATGAACACGCTCAGTTGTGTTCATTAAACACTTGATGAAGCAAGTCAGGGTCTCTGCAGTGATGGACAAGAATCTGGACTGAGTATCTATGCACCATATCATGTCTGCGTAATCTGTGACAATGTGTTAATTACCGTAGAGTCAGGCTCCCCCTGGTGTCCATAATGCTCCTCTGCCCAACAACCTTCCACTCATCAGACCACTCCTCACCATCCACATACAACTTGAAAATAATAGATGATGAATGTAAAATAGAGGACAATTAAGACAGAAAGAAAACTTACAATTAGATTGTTCAAATGATATAACAGAAAGCTCCAGAACAGCTACTAAATGGACCTTAATGAAAGTTTCAGAGCTGCTACTGTAATTCTGGCTCTGTGAACTCTAGTATTTCCCTGAAAAATGTTAGTGTTGTCACTTTAGTATTCAGGGTTTTACTTTGCTCTTCTTCTGCAGAAGGCACCATGTCAACATGTTACATGTCCACTAAAAATACATTGTTATCAAAAATAAGATGACACATTCAGTCATAATTGCTTTTATCCAACATAGACATAGAGTTTTCTTTTCGGGACAAAAGTGAGTTTAAAGTCACTTGTGAGCATCTTTGTGACTAATAACTAAAATATATTTTCTATTACTTTAATGAAGAGATAAATGTCCTGCTAATTAAAGGCCATTCTGTTTTTATGAAAATTATATTAAGGCAAAGTAAAAGCCCTAAATACCCATGTTTTATAAGACAATTAAAGAGGAGAGGTAAGAGGAAAATGCAAAATAGGCTTAAACATTGAAGAGCATTGTGGTGGTGAGTCCTCAGCATGAAGCAGGACGATGCCTGCCTGACCAATAAATACTGATCATTTTCAGTCTCACAGATGCTTGTACTCAGTGCTGCCGCTTTAACGGGACGGGCGGTGACGTTGGGACGGGAACACGGAGCTCATAGAGCGGGCTGCAGCAGCTGGACAGCGGTCTATCTGTCTGTTCAGACCAACACACACCGATAACACCGTTATTCTGGGACAGAGAGTTCACGCTTTAATGCCGCTATGAGAGACTACACGGCGACTTCGAACCACGGAGGCGCCTGCATACCGTGCTGCCAAGTTTGCGTCTTCGCCTTTACCGCATTTCTCATCGTTGCAGAGAGGACGGCGCGTGAGTCCTACCTGGGACACGCACACACACACACACACACACACACACACACACACACACACGCACTAGAAATGAGTGTTGTGTCACTAACGGTGTGTTGGTGGTGATGGATGTGATGGTACATATGTGTGTGCGTGTGTGCGCATCCCTGGTTATATTATTTGACTTTGTTGGTGTGTGCACGCGCATGTATGTTTTTGGGCACAGTATATGATGTACTGTGGGGAGCAGACAGCGGGTGCTCAAGGGATCCGCGCCTGTTCTAGATGAGACAAGAAGCTTTTGCATGTCATATATTAGTCTGTTTTAAAATGTGCAATAATCTAACATAAAGTTAAACATTTGTTCCACTTCTGTGTCTTAATTATGTTGTCATGAATAATAGAGTCAGAACAGAGTCTGCAGCAGTGCGCCTCTTTCCTATATTTATACCCTGCATGTTATGAAATCCTGCATGCCGCAAAACTGCAGACTCACGCCAGAGTTTTCTCCCTACTCTCTTCTCCAGCTGCATCGTTTCAGCTTCTGTGTGGTTCCCTAAATAAAAACAAAGGGGAGCCATGTTGTCATATTTCAGCGCCCTTTTTTTTTTGGAGGTGCATGAATGGAGGAGGGGATGGGCGTACCCCAGGCCCAGGCCTAGTCTGCCCGGACAGCCCGCCTGTTTGGCAGTTTAAACGGTTCAGATTACATGGATGGAGGGATGGAGGGATGGAGGGAGGAGGCAGAACTGCAGAGTGATGAAGAGGAGTGTCTGTGAGTGTAGCTAGAAGGGGAGAGGTATCTTTGTTGTCAATAAATCTTAGATGAGATGGACAGAGGTCATATGAAAAAGTGTTGGCACTCACAAAATACATTAACACTAAAATGTTTTATGTCCTAGCAGTCAGCCACTAATCAGATAATGTAGTCTGGATTTAACATTTCTGTTAAGCACTGCAACGTAAGCAGCATTGTACTGCAATGTAAGTCTTATTCATATTTAAAACTGGAGTATACTGGTTTCAATATCAAGAGGCAACTATCATCTTTCCTTAGAAATAGTACTGTATATTACAATGATATACAGTAATAAAAAACGTGATTTACAGGAGATCTGTTCTGATCATAATGATCAATTGATTGTGTGTGCAGGCAAGTTTTCTCTAACTAAGTTTAAAGTCCCCCTCCAGTCAGTCAAAAATGTGTTTTCCTTCTTGTTCCTTCAGTTGGATGTTTGAGCGTCATTGTGCAGAATGATGTATGTGCAGTTTGACACTAAAAGGCTGTTTTCACCTTCATCTGCTGAAGAAGAAACATTTCTCTATGCTCACTGAAAATCTGAGTTTAAGGCGTGTTCCTAATGAGCAGGATTTGTGACATCACAACTAGTCTGGAGCCATTCGTGGTCCAGTATTCAACTTTCACAAGTGTGATGTGGAAACTTGAAGCCTAAAGTGTACATTCACTGAGAACTGACTTTTTACTGAAATAGGAGACAGTTTGTATCCGACAGTTAAACTTTTGAAATGAACAATATTAGCATATTCATAGTTTCTGGAGTTTCTTATGAGGGAGGAGGAGTAGATGTCATTTTAAGGATTTTAATGAGATAATTTTTTTTTTTGTGGAAAAACCATATTAGACACAAATAATTATTTAAAGTGTTTTATATACAACTTAAACATGTCTGGAGGGATCCTTGATGTTACTTGTCCAGTGGTGGAAGAAGTTTTCAGATCTTTTACTCAAGTAAATGAAGAGATACAAGAATTCAAAACACATTACAAGTCATGCTTTCAAAATCCTACGTAACTTAATTTACTCTAAAATAAAGAGGCATTATCAGCAACATACTAAGTGTATTAAAGTGGCAAATCAAATGGCCCCCATCAATGTTATTATATATTACATGAGCATTACTGATGCATCAACATGTAAAGAACACTTGATGATAATGATGATTAATGATGCAACTGGACAAAGTGTAGCTTATTTTCTAACTACTTTTTATACTGTTAGGTAGTTTAATCTTTAAGAATACATCATATTAATAAACAGATACTAAAACCCTAATCTGCAAAGTACAGTAAATAGTAATTACAGCTGTCTGATAAATGTAAAAAGTGCAATATTTCATCCTGAAATAAAGTAGAAGTATACAGTAACATTGAATAGATTCCATCACTGGGTTTATCTGCCCAAGTTTATGTGTTTTTATTACAGAAACAGAGTACATCCTGATCATAAGTGTGTTGCTGTGCAGCCTGTTTATACAGTACATGTGTTTTTCTCCTGTTTCCCCAGTGATCTACTGTTTTGTGTACTACCTGTGGGTGGGTCACAACTACTGCTACGCCCATCTTGCCGCATTCACTGCACTGTTCCTGCTGCCGGGTGAGATTATATCAACAAGACAACCACAATAACAACTAGATAGAATGATAGATACGTCATATTTTATTTATGTTTCATTCTGTTTTTCCCAGGTTGGGGTCCCCAGTGTCTCAGCTACCTGTGGTACCTGTCAGATGGACGCATCCGCAGAAAGTCTCTCATCTGGACCCATGTACTGCACCTGGGTATCTTCAAAAGGTGGGATGACTTTATGTATGTGTGGGTAAATGAGGGCCAAAATTGCTTTAATTGGTCAATGAACAATCACATTGATGCCAGTGCTAACAGGTAGCTGGTTGATGAGGAGCAGTAAAGAAGAACAAAATAAAAATATTTGTTTAATGATGTATGATGAGTATACAGTATGTTGACATTTCCTTTTTCCTCTCTATCAATCTATCTCTCACTCTGTTTCCCATGTATCAATCTCCGGCCCTCACAGGCTGTTGCAGTGTATGTGTCTGCCAGATGAGGATGTGTACAGTGAGATCATGCAGCAGGCTGATGTATCTGCCTTACGTCTCTTCGAGGCGTTGGTGGTCACCCTCCCTGAGACTCTGCTGCAGACCTACGTGCTCATCTGTACTGATATAGGAATCAAATCTCCAGGTAGAGCAAGAGTCAACAGAAGTTAGTCAGTATGTATTAGTACAATGAGAAGGAGTGAAGAAGCACATATAGCTTTGAGTGTGATGGTAGTAAAAGTACGCCCAGTATTTGTTGAGGTTATCAAATATTTGCATTTAAAGGGTTTCTGGTGATATTAGACCATGGATCATCTGACAAGACTTATCCTGCAACGACACAATAACAGCAAAATACATTTAGGTAACTTTGTTTTAGGGGTATGAGGAACCTCTGGTGGTCCACACACCACCATCGAGAGAGCTAGTGCCTGCTGAGATGCAGCTGTTTCTTTATATGTTCATATATGTTCATAACTGGTTCTGTATGAGCTAATGTGAGGCTCACTAATGGAAAACAAAACATATTATCACAATAAACTAAAGTTACAGGGAGTATAATTAGTCTGGTTATCCATTTCCTGCATCACATCTACACCACAATAGATTCATTACACACTAATGCATTTATGGGAAAATATAATATTGAAGTCCTGGAAGAGGCGACTCCTCTGACTGTCTGACTGCAGAACAACTTCAGACTCTTAAATCTATTGAGAAAATATAATTTACTGTGTCCATGTAGGTTCCAGATTTAAAAAAGATAAATATGGATTAAAGAAACCTTCCTGCCCTCTCTCCCCTCCAGCCTCAGTGTGTTTTGCGGTGTGTTTGTTATCGCTTGCCTGGGCCTTGGTCCTCTATGCTCGAGCCTGTTCACTCATCAGACCAGGACACTTGCAAATGACCCCTGCTGCCATTCTCTGTCGACTGCTATGGAGGGTGAGCTTATTTAAACAACCTCACAACAACCATTATGTACAACATAAGATAATAAACGATCCCCCCCCCCCCCCACCTCCTGTTGTAACTTAAAAAAAGCAAAATCCAACCCAAGTCTATATCTATCTACAACACCCTCAATATAACAGTATTAATATAATGATAAATATATTCATATATGTGTTGTTTATAACTGTGTATATGACACATATGACATATATCTTTCTCTGTCTGCAGGTCGGTATGTTGGGATCTCGATTTGCTGTTCTCATGCTCTTCACACGTATCTTCAAACAGTGGATCCTAGGAGTTATTGGTGAGTCCAAGGCTTCATCTCAAAGGTCCTATTTGTTGAATCTTAACAGTCCATTTTCTGTTGGGTAATGGCATGATAGGTGTGTTTGAATGAGTGCTGGTTTCTCAGCCAAACATATTTAACTACTGCAGGGTCACATCATAGAGATTAGTCTTGTTGAGGTCGCCTTGTCATGGTAAACCTCCGCTGTCAGTTTATAGTTAGCAATTTGTCTGAAATGGTGTGTTTATGTATAAATGTGTAGTAAAATTTTTGAAAATGATGTATGTGTGTGTGTGTGTGTGTCAGGTGTACACTGGCTAGGTGCAACTTTCTGGATGGTGTCTCAGCAGACTGACATCATACGTTCAACTAGTCGATGGAGACTCTTCAACCTCGTTCTGGGAGCCATTCACATCTTCTTTTTCCTCAATGTGAAGTACGGTCAATCCAGATACCGTATGGCTGGGTTCTACCTGGTATGTGGGTGTTTGTGGTCTCTACTTTTTAGATGAATCAAAATTCATGGTCAATATTTATTTCGTATACAGAGGCTCTGAAAAAAAAACAGCAACACTGTGACTCAACTTTTGATAAACCATAAAAAGAGAAAAAAATTTATTTGATGAAAAGAATTATTTCCATGTTTATGAAGTAAAAAAAATACACAAATTAACTTTTGAGTCCATCCCTTTCTGCCACTTAATATGCGAGTAGTTCCCCAACAGTCAGTGTAACAGTGCTGATATTTGATGTAAAGAAACAGCTATGTGCTTAAACAGAATTTGAGAAAATATGAGACATATTAAAGGATAAGGTTGGTGATTTTCTATATTTTTTATATTGTCAATAAATCTCGGGTGTAGAGCCACACCAACAATGAACTGATCTACTTACAGGTATTGTTTGTGTATCCAAAGCCTGATATATCGTATTCCTCTGTGTTGTAGACCTCTGTTGTCTGAAAACTATTAAAAACAGTGAGTCAGTGAGTCACATTATAAATTTCAGCACTCAAGAGTGATATGTAGCACAACAAGCTAGCGAAGCTCTGTAAATGGAACCTTATGGAGCCACACAAGGAATCTCTCTCCTGAGAGTTACAATCTTATCACCATTTTTACTCTTTGGATCTTTTTCTAAACATACTACAGTAACCATCGTCTTCAGGGATGAAGGAACATGTCACATCGTGCAGCAGTGTGACTCATTGACGTGTTTTTAATACTTTTTGGACAACAACAGAGGTCTACAGCGCAGAGGAATAAGCTATATCAGGCTTTTGATACATGCATAATACTTGTAAAGATGAGTTAAATGCTAGTTTGACTCTGCACATGAGATTTGTTGACAATAAGAAAAAAATAGAAAATCACCAGGTTTATCCTTTAAATACATGGGTTAAGTATGAGACAATAAACACTGAAAGAATTTTTGTATATACTGATGGTGCTTTTTAATATGAAAATGAATCTGGTCCTCAACTGTGCAGAACGTGGCTCTGATAACTGCCAGCTGTCCACCAAATGGCACATATAAGATGGAAATGTTGCCTCAGTGTTATTTCTAAGATACTAGTTGAATAACAGTCAGATATAAGATGAGTAAAAAACACAAGATGTAAATGTAGCAGTCAAATATAACAGCTAAATGTTTAAGTTGAGGTAACTATCTTTCTGTGTTTCCTCAGGCTATGTTCTTAGAGAACGCTTTTCTTCTCCTGGCCTCCTCCTGGTTGTTCACCATGGTGTCATGGGACACTGTCGGCATCCCAGCTGCAGTGTTCTGCAGCTTCCTTATCGGTGAGACACACACAACCACATACTGTATTCATGTTCAAGTGCAAACACATTCTCTCTTTGGTCAAGTCTAATTTTCCACAGATGTTTGTTCTAAGACATTTATTGATTTATTTAGTAGCAGAACTACTTCACAGAGTGAAGAGTGAAGTTTATTAGACATCTGGTAACCATAGTTTCAACAGCAGTCAAATGAATATATTTACTTTTTGAAATACATTCATGTTATAACCCTGATTTTGAGTCATACTGGAAAAACATTTGAGTATTTTAACCACATTTTGCCTGTTGATTAATTAAGTGAGATCATATTAGCTTCAGATAAACTTTTAAATACATTTTTGCACAGAAGGAGGGCTGTGGAGTTTGTCCCTCATCACTTACATTGTAAGTGCATCATGAAGAAATATCTTAATGGTCAGTATGAACAGGAGGAATGATTACAGAGAAAAAAACATGTTTCAGTGTATATGGACACCTGAATATTGTTTAAGACACTTGAGAAAGTGTGAAGCTATGCTTTAAATAGCAATGCACATGAACAAAGACATGAGGAGGAAACTACATGCAAGAGCAGGATAATTCACATATTTGCACAGCACAGTAATCTCAAGTGTAGGTTAGGTAAGATGGACAATAATCCCTACACAGGTACTAATTAAACACTCCAAAGAAGAACAAACCAGAAACTACTCACAGTATATCAGAAACACACAGCACCTCATCATCATCACCCCTCTAAAGCCTGTCGCACTCCAACTGCTCAGCCTACCCACTTCTGAAGGTGCATTAATTAAACCAGCCAATAGGTGGCTGCAGCACATCTGGGAATCAGGTGGCACAATTTGTATCCAACTAATATTAGAACTTGTATAGATCAATACATTCTGAACGTCCTATTTCCACGGTCCGGTTACAGTTCCAGCCTTTCTAACATCATATTTTAAATTATTATCTATCATGTAGACGTCCAATCAACTTTCACTTTTCAACCACATTTTGCCCTTTGATTAATTAATAGAGATCATTTTTGATCTCAGCTATGATGTCCTCGAGATCTGATTGAACTGATTACATCAACTATGAGGTAAAGTAACAGGATATGAATAAGGCTCACAGATGATGGATCATGGTTTTAGCCTCTCATGTGTTTCAGATAGGTTGTTTTATGATTTTCAACGTGACTGTCAGTAGGATGATTTTCTTTGTTTTATTTTGAGATTCAGACATTTTTTATGCACTTGCACGCTTCCATCTGAAGTCCTCCCTGTCTCTCTTCTCTCTTTCTCCAGGTTTGATAGCGTTGGTTCTGTATTACCGTTTCCTCCACCCGAAGTCCTTTGAGATCTTTCAGAGTATTCGCCACAGGGGGATAGGTGGAGCCTGCACGGAGCGTGGATCAACACTCTCATTGGAGGAAAAAGTCACACCCACTTTCCATCGTCATGCAACATTGTCTGGTCTGTTTTCTAAAGCAATCAATCAATCAATCAATCAATCAATCTATCTAGCTCTCTATCTATCTATCTATCTATCTATCTATCTATCTATCTATCTATCTATCTATCTATCTATCATAATGACTGTGGCTGTTAATCTAATCAGGTGGTGCGACCCTCATGGATCTCCCTATCCAATGGGAGGGCTGGAAGCATCACCACTGGCTGCTGATTCGCTTGGCGCTAAAGACTGGGGATGTATCTACGATCTGGTCGGCATATGGTGAGGGAGGGCTGGCCGGTCTCATGGGTCTGTCTGAAGAAGTTCACTCCCCTGATGAACCTTGTATGCCTCAGGTTTGTTGTTTTGTTCAGGTTTCAGTGGTGAGACCTCTCTTGTCACATGATCTGTTATGTGTTGCATCACTATTAGTGAGTGGTTTCAGTATTAGTTTCAGTGGAAAGATTTCACATGTCACATCATGGGAAAAGTTTTTTGGAGTAAACACTGGCATGTGGCCTAAATGTGGTGACTTTAGAGATATAACAGATTTTATTGTTCTTTCTCGTTCTTGTCATTTGTCAGCTTCCACCTATTCAACCGCAGGTTCCACAGATCTCACAACCAGCTCCTACACCACCTCCACCACAGGTGACCCAACCTCCACAGGCAAGATCTTTATTTAATTTATCCCTCACTTAACTGATCATTTTAACTAAGGACACAGCAATATACTGTATCCTGTATAAATATACATAAGTTAAAGCAGCCATAATCAATATTTTTTACAATAATTACCTCTTTATGGAACTTTATAACAAGATTCAGGTCATTGTTTGGTTCTCCGGCCTGCTACTTCTGTTTTGGTTCACTCTCCCCCCCCCTTGTAGCGTCGTTTTCAGAGAAAAAGCTCTTGAAACTCACTGTACATTTCCTGCTCAGTGCCAATGGACACAGTTAGCAACTAGCTGGTAAACATAGTTGTGCATTATGAGCTAAAGAGCCAAATATTTCCCTCAGAAGTTGATAAGAGATCAAAAACAGAGCTAAAGGAGAATCAATATTAGACTTACATTCACCAGGTGAACAGTAACACAACTTCAAATGAATGATAATTTTGCTGTGCAACTGCTGGATGTCTAAATTAGCAACAGTTTGCTAACAAGTTTGCTGTACCAACTCAAAAAATGATGATATATCAATGTTCAGAACTTGTTTCTGTTGATCTCAAGTGGCCAAAAAATCAGACTTTTGTGGACCCTAATGGTAGTATCAAAAAGACACAGGGGACACTGGGACGAATGAATGGAAAGCAGTATATAGACTGTACCATTTTTAACTGGGATTAGCTTATTTTGCTCCAAACAAAAAATACATGCCCTCAGACAAATTGTAGAATATGTTTTTATAATAGCTTAAAAATTCTAAGTAATGGCTTTAAGATTCTTGTTTGTGTGTAAAATGAACGTATTGATGTAAAGACTAATTCAGTAGGACAGTGGAAAAACATGTTGCAACCCATGTGGTCATGAGAACAAACATTACTAGGCTCAGCCTTCAGGATGGCTACTGAAAGGTCTGTCAGCAGTCTGAGTCTTAGTCATCTGTCTTGCCCCACAGGTGAGAGAGGTGGTCCAACCACCAAAACCAGCTCACTCCAGTGTAATCGCCAGACCCGTGAGAAAAGCTCCTCCCACAACAATCCAGGATATTAGAATGTTTCCAGAGGTCATCCCAGTCCAGGAGGTCATTCCTGAAGAGAGTGCAGAAGAAGAGTCCAGCGCTCAGCAATCAGAGGAAAAAGGTTAGATTCCTGATGCACATTGAGCTTGCTAATGAGTGCACACACACACAAACAGTCACCAGGGAAAAATAAACCGCTGCTCAGTATTGCCCTGGATCACCTTAGATCCCAGAGGCAGACACTACAGGTAGTGGACTTGATCCAACAGAGGACCTGTAGCGTCCCGTCGTTAAAGCTGACTAAACATCAGTGCCTCAGGCAGCTGCCAAAAGTTTGACGGGTGGTGCAGATGGGTTGATGTCAGCGTAGGGGAATCACAGGAGTGATGTAATGTGCAACCAGGTCACTGAATGCTCCAAACGATGAGTATTCATCCCACTGGCCGTGTATGATTGGCCATGAATAAATTAACCTGCTCTGTTACAACATGGTGTGATGGTGCGTTGTTGAATCAGTGCAGCACATTGTGTGTCTCCAAACTGGATGTTGTACCCAACAACTGTATTGTGTGGTTGCATTGTGTTCCAGCATTTGGCTCATTTGTTATTATGACCTGATCACACATTCATCTGTTACCAGCCACCTCCCACAGGGTGAACTTTTGGATGAGGTGCCTTGTCTGCTTCATTCATTGCACATCTTTAAAATTTCTGGGTTTGAATACCAAGACAGCACCACAGTCTGCACTGCTCAGACCTGCCTTCCTGGTATCCACAATCATGCTGTAATTTTGCTGCTTTAAATTTGGTAGTTTGAGGTTATTCACTCACAAGCAGAGCTAGTGTGGAAATGCTGTTGCTGTTGCAAGAAGTTTATGCAGTGACACATATACCAATGATATGGGAAAATGATTTCTCTGCAGAAACGTATTTTTCTGTATTTATATGTATGTATTCTGTATAAAGTATTTTTCTGGTCACTAAGTAAACCATCAGTTTTATCTTTTAATCTTAACTAGACTCAGCATTCAAAAAAGTATTTTATGTTCAGACTTATTTTTGAAAATTATAATAGAAATCTTCTGTAGCCATTGTAGAAGTGGTTATCTCTTGCATGACATTCTCTGTAGGAAATGTGCATATCGTTTTAAACACAACTTGCACATACCTTAAACTGAATGTGGTTTCATTTTCAAAGGTGATGAAGACTTTCAGAGCGCTGCTTACGGCTCACCTACAGTTTCATCTCCCCGGCAACCAGGAAGTCTCCGCCACATCGACAGCAATGCTGCGACCCTGACTGAGGCCTCGTCCTCTGCAGGTTCTCTGGACATCAAGACTCCTGGCTGGTCACCTGAACGACGATCCCCTCTCCTGATTGGTTCCCCAGAGAAAAAAACATCAATGCCCGGAGAGTCTAGCACTACACTGTACTTCAGCGCGGATGCACAGTCTCCCTCCAGTGGAAGCTATCTCGGTTGGGGCTCCGAGTTGTCGCCCATCTCCAGCTACAGAAGTCCTTACCGCATCAGGGAGGCTCGCTTCGTCACATCCACCCCGCGACTTGAGGCTCGAGCTGGGGCTGAAAGTCCAGTCCTGACCCCTGTCATTGTCACCCCTGCCACTCCAGGTACAACACCAGGCCCTACCCCTGGTGGGACCCCCAGTGCTTCGACCCCTGCCGCTTCAACACCTGCAGCTTCAAGTCCTGCCGCTTCAACACCTGCAGATTCAACTCCTGCTGCTTCAACACCTGCAGCTTCAACTCCTGGTGCTTCAACTCCTGGTGCTACTGAGCCCAGTACTCCAATCATTCCACTCACTCCAGTCATCTCCCACGCTCGAAAACAGATTGTCCAGTTTGTGGACAGTAGAGAGAGGGCAGTGTAAAGAGGATGGGGGTAAAGGGGAGGGGAACATCTGGGTGGGGAATGATGTATTTTTCAGTTTAGCAGTTAAAGATATACATGACTTCATGCATTAACTAACTGGGGAAAGGCTTGGTGGGGAGTAGGGGGGTTTTCAGCTCAGTTCTTGAATCAGTTGTTGAAAGGATATGCAGTATAAATTATTATTTACGTTTTTTCCCCTGACATGCAGATACAAGGTTTAAATTTGCAGAGAGTGTTGGTGGTTGGTTGGCACAGTGGTGCCACAGTGGAAAAACATGCTTCCTAATACCAGTACCTCTGGCTTGTTCCAACTAACACAATTAGCAGTAATTGTTTATGTGTGGGAAGTCAGTGATGGACCAGGTCCTTGTTGCTGTACTAGCAACTCCTGGTTTTAATGGAGTGCTCACATGGAGGAAGGTGGGATAGTATGACCCTCCTCACATGTTACAGCGAAGCTCCTTGTTAGCAGGTGAAAAGGAAGCATCTGGCAAATCCATGTGTATCAGAGACACGTGTGGCCGACTACTTCCTTAGAAGATAGCAGTGACAAAGACGGCTTGACAAGGGAATCAGTTAGAAATTGGGGAGGGGAGAAATGAGAGCAAGGACTTATAATTTGTGTATTATTTCAGTTCAGTAAAGACCAGTTGATGAAAAAAATTCACTATGGACACTACGGATAAGTGTTTACAGAAGATTGGATTTGGGTTACTCATCAAAAGAATACACTGATAAAAATTCACAGGTGCTAATGAAGGGAGGGTATCTCTTTCTTCATTTAGATAAACCCCTACGCTTACGATTTCTGATCATCTGAAACTAACCACAGAAAAACTAATGCAGTTAAGTCTTAGGTCTAAAAGCTTATTCAGGCAGTGCAGTCAGCTGATAAAGAAATGATCATAATTATAATGATATTGGAATTATAAACAATCATGTTAATCAAGGCAAAGTTACTGAAGTGCTAGTTGGATCTCAGCAAATATTTGTTTTAAATGAACCAGGTAATTAAAGCAGTTTACAATAAACATCAAACGTTGTCTGCTGGTGCAGGATCTCTTAAAGAAACACCACTCACCAATATCTCTTTTTTTAAATCAGTTAAACTAGTCTGATACAATGAAACATATGATTTGTCAAGAACTATATGATTAATGTATACTAAATGCAAATCCAGGCGCACATTCAAAGTCACTGATGTTATTATGCATGCAAATGCTTATTATGATTTTTACAAAACAGTACAGTACGAGCTCAGTGTTTACACACATTACTGTCATACACAAGGAGACAGAATCATTTCAGTCTGTAGAGCAGTAAAATCTGTAAACTGATGTGTTTGTCTTTATATTCACAAGGCCATCAGACAAAAGACAAAGAAAAGGTTGAGGGAAATTTCTGTGCTTTCCTTTGCGAAACAGCAATAATTTCAGTCAGTCAGCACTTTACAGCAGAGAAGTTTATTGTTAGCCAACAGAGTGGTCGTAACATTATCTTCTGTAAGTGACGCTACTATTATAATGCAGGAATCAATGGGGATGTGATAAAGGAAATTAAGCAATATGAAACATTAGATGAGTTTTAGTTATTGTTTCCATTATTACAGTATATGCATTCAGTTTTACTCTTTTAGTAATTCTATCAGTTTGCTGATGACTTGTTTTTGTCTTTTAGTGATTGGATATTCGATATCAGACTAATCTTTTATTTGTTTGTTTTGAGTGTATGAACTGCAGAAATGTTCTATCTTTAAATAAATATATTATATTATAATATTATATATTTATATTATATAATAAAGTTTAAACAACTTACCTCCTATATTTTCAATATTCCAATATTTTTTCAGAGTGATTGCAATCAAGGGACAAAATGAACTGTTCATTTTAGCGACAAAGAAAGAAGACCTTAAACATTTCTGCAGGACATTATGATTGTGAGGTAGCTTTTATGAACACCTTTGACAATCACATTTTGTTTTAGTTTTTTGTTTTAGTATGAAACATGATAAGATATAATGCATGATCACAGCAGATGTTTATGTTAATGACAATGGCAGCAAACCTGTATGTGCTGTGATGGACACATGAGGTTTTTTGCAAGCTAACGCCCCAAATTTAAGAAAAAAGAAATCAGTATTTTACATCACTGCTTACTTATTTGTCGATAAAATTGTTTTGCTGCATGTCCTGAACAATTCACATTGTTTCGGATTGTTGGCATCTTCTTGGTTCACGTTACTTTGACTAACGATCACAACAAACAAACAAGTTGTTGTCAGTGTAGCTTCAAGGCACAGGAGGAAACAATGTACTTGTCTTGTGAAGAATGCAAGTACTTGTAGAGATTATACCTAAAATCATGTTGCGTTTTTTGTATCGGCAATGTGGCTTATTTTCCTTCCTTCAGAGGGAAATGACACCAAAAATTCCTTTTTTTTTGTTTAAAATGAGAGGAACTACTTCCACAGATGTAGACAATCCATCACTGTAAACATGACGCCTGATGTTCATGTTGTCAAAATGTATTTGTTCTTCAGTTGTGCCACAGTTAAGTATTTTCACATTAGTGCGCATGTAACAGTAAACTCTTCTGACACCAACAGGAACAAATGAAAATGTCCACTAGACAATAATATTTCACAGAACTTTACTGTCACATTCGTGTGTTTTTTAATATTTATACCTCTTTGTTAGCTTAGCTTTGTTGATTTAAAGCATGATGTGACACCAGATAAAGTTAAACTAGTTTGCAAACCAATTACAGCATTTACTGAATAACTGTAAGAAATATAAATAGACAAAAATAAAGAGGTCTTAATCACATTAGTGTTCTCCACTCACAAACGATGGGTGTTGGGCTTTACTCTTTCCTCTCTTTCACCTGTCCTTCCTACCTCAGATAAACAGAATCCCCTTGTGACAAATTGGATGATCTGTTTTTCTCATTATTATTTTCCTTTTACTGTTATTGTTAATGTTTTACACAGTGAAAAATTCAATTACTCACTGTGGGACTAAAAAACACTCTGAAAAACATTAAAGCATTTTTAATAATGTAGCTACCCGACGGACGGAAACTGAGGAAAGGGCTGAAGTTCAGAGTACACATGTTACATGAAGGGAAATTTAGGAAATAATGTGCTGCTGTGAGTTTGTTCAATGCCAATATTATGTCATATTATGAATGTTATTTATTTTAATATGTAAAATTTCACTGTAGTCATAGAATGTGATATTTAACAGTCTTCCACGTATATTTGTTGTTCTGCTCTGTTTTACTCTTTCTTTTAAACAAAATATGAACTATATATATCTATAATATATCTATAATGAGCAGTTAAATGGTTGAGCTGCTTATATTCGAAGATGATGATGGAATGAAAGTATATGGAGACACATGCTTTTGGCAGAATTAGCTTATCAAACTGTATCCTTGCTGATTGATGAAGGAGTCACTGCATGTTACTTGTTCATACAGCCAGACAGAGAAATGTATCTATTCCCGTAGAAAAAGAAAGCACCTACTGTTACGACTCACGCACACATTATGGTAGACAATGCACATGCAGGAATGTATGTGTACGCAACAGCAATAAGCCAGCTAATGAAATGTATCTTATTGCACTATTGAAAAAAAAAAAAAGTACGCACACGCTTTAGACTGCAATCATGCCTTGGCTCGATCATCATGAATCAGCAGCGCTTTGCCTTGTAGACGACAGTTTTAGCTGCCATGCTTGCCTCATATACGTGTATTGCCTTATATTAGTACAGTACGCTTTGCTTTGTCTACCTGACGTGTATTATATTTGCTTGTGTATCTAATTTGACTAATTTTACTAATTTGAAATTTGACTATATATGTTTTTTTGTTTAATTTGGACATGTTAACTGTTTTGAGATGTGTTTGACAGCTACAGTTCAGTATTTCAAGGTTTTGTGCTGAAGTTTCACATGTGAAGTTGTTTAAAGGCAGTATAGTTTTCACTGATAAACCTGAATTTGTTTGCTGATTGAGTGTAACGTCACCTAATCACCGGACGGCCTCCATTTATCGACATGCATCACCTCTTCTGTACAAGGATGTCCACAGAGAAGCTGTGGTTGGTGAGTCATTAACTGTGCTATTGATGTGACAAAATAAAGTCATTAGTCATGATCAAGAGTCCGATGTGTTGTATTTTATGAACTTTGAATCATTTAATGTCTGACGTTTTGAACTCATTATGGGCTTTTACACAGGAACTTGGACTAGTCTTAGTCTTTGGTGTAAATGATACTGTAAATAATACATTTTAAACTCAGTTAAGTCTGAGATATCCTTTAGAATTACAGTATACCATACAACATAATAAAAATATAACGCATAACAGCAGCTCTAGTACTCATGTCATAATGCAATGAACATATGACATATTACATGGTGTCAGGGTTGATGCCTGGTGATTAAACACATTGTTCTTTTATTTGTTCTTAAAGCTCTGGACTGGCAACAGGTTACATCTCTGAACTGCTCATCCCCTCCAGACCCCTCAGATCTGCTGACCAATCACTGCTCTCCATTCCACGCACCCAGTTAATAACAAAAAGTGATCGAGCGTTCTCAGCTGTCGGCCCTGAATTGTGGAATAGTTTGCCGCTAACAGTTACAGTGCTGTTTGTGTTGAGATTTTATCTGATTTTTTAAATCTCATTTATGTCTGTGTTGTTATTCTGATCCTGTGTTTTTTTGTTTTATTGTAATCATCAATCACATAATCCTATAATTTAATCCCCCTGTAAAGCACTTTGGACAACATCTGTTGTTTTTAAATGTGCTCCATAAATATATTGACTTGATGTTGATTTATGATTATGCATAATGTAAGAATATCAGTGGAAATAAAGATATAAAAACGTGAATTAGAAATTAGAAATTAAGTAATTGTCAAACATTGAACCTGCAGTTTTTGGGGCCCTGCAGTCTTTTGTAATCATTAAACTAAAAAATGACATACTTATGTCTATAAGGTGGTCAAATGACCCAGCATGCAGTGACACAACCCCAGACTGTTGCTACTGAGGATCCGTTCTTCAATAATATATTAATAGAAAAAAAGATGATTACGTCTGTTGAAAGCAGAATGTGATCTTGGTCACTCTGTCTGGTTAAATAAAAAAGTGCTTTTGTCACACTTTGAAATTTAGGCTCTGCTCTTACACAATTTGCTTGGTAAAATAATGATTGAACATGATGTGCTGTGCTGTGGTTACAATATTTTTCCTATCTCATCACTTTGAAAGTCAGATGACAGGCTGATTAAAGGAAGAGAAAGTAACTCAACAATCAGCAGGTTCTCTGTGGTCAATGATCCAGAGCATGACAGTGACACAGCCAAAGTCAACATCAATTCAAAATCATGAGACACTTCTCAAACAAATGAAACTATTAGTCAAATAACTCCATATATATATGTTGCTGTTCATGCATTACAAAAAAATGTCCTCATCATTATACATTTCACTGAGTGCATCTCTCTTATATCTCAAAACATACTGTGTTTTAGTCCATGAAGTATCTTAGAAGCATCTTAATCAACAAGAAAACATTATAACAGAATAATTACATCAACATAGATGTTAATGTTGTAGTTATTACACCACTAAATGCACAGGCAATTAGGGTATACTGTATGTTTGATTATCTCTCATAAAGTAATCTCTTATCCAATTACCGTTCTTTTCCAAAAGGACATTTTAAGTTTGAAGAATAGCCTTTAACCACAACTTCTAACCCCTCAAATAATAACAAGTGACCTTCAGACCTGTGTTTGTTAAACATTATAGCACAGAAACTAATATGATTTTAAATTGACAGTAAAAAGTATTCATAACTAGGATGTGATAATGACTTAAGATAAGCAATTTAAATGAGTTAGTGATGTTTATTAGTTGACATGGAACAGTAGATGTGCAGACTTCTTAAATGTTATCTAGATGTTGGGATTTGGTGTCACTATTGACAAAGATGGACTAACTAAGCAGGCCTACCAGGACCAAAGGGTCCTCTAAGCCAGAACATCTTTTTGGATTGACTGTTACTGTCATTTCTCTCAAAACTCACCTTTTTAAAGTCACTTTTAACTCATGCTCAGTCCAATACTTTTAAATGAGACTATGTCTTTTTTGTCTTTTATTCTCTTTTACTGCATTTGTTTTCTTCTGTTAACACTGTATCTTCCCTGCTACTCTGTTGTTGCTGCTGTTGTGTGTAACTTATTTTAGCCAATTCATTTATCAGTGTAAAGCGTATTTGAGTGCCTTTAACCTCTTACTAGGCACCACCATTTTAATAAAAAGGTTACTGTCCATAACCCAAGTGTCCCATGGGTGGGACAGTGTCGTCTAACAGGTTTAAAGCGCTGTATAAATAAAATATTTCTCATTGGAAAGGCAAAGAGCTCAATCATGATCATGTTGTTGTTTTTGTTTTGTGTTTGCCTATAAAAAGTCCAATCTGACCTTTCTTTTATATATTATTATTTTATATATTTTATTTCCTTCATAATACAGCTGGTTGATAGAAGGGTACTATTACATTATATATTAACCATTTTTCCAAACCATTCTGCTATTTGCAATCAAAGTAAAGTGGTGAAATTTAGCACCTCCTACAGGTCAGATTGAAGTATTGCATCTCGACAATATAACACGAAAACAGTTTTTTTTCCAGTTATATATCCAGATTATTGTTCTTTGAACATGCCTGCATGTACTAACATCTGCACGCTGGTCACACCACAACAGCCGCAGAACAGAATGAAAAAAGGAAGAGTGAAGTATCAGTTTGATGATCGATGATCACATGAGCTGCATTCATGTGACTGTTTCACGTGGTTTCAGGGATAAATGGAAGAGTAGGAGGGCTCAACTCACAATCAGTTTTGTTCAGTCCTGTGACAGTTGGAGAGGGGGGAACCTGGAGCTGAAAATTTGATTAAGTTCACACCAACAGCTGACAAACTAGCTACAGGTAACTAACTCATTTTGTTGTTTTTGTTTGTTCGAGAACGCGCAGCTTTATGCTCCGCATGTCAGCCGTTTGTTGTCATGTTTACACGGTGACTTAACTGTTAGCCGTTAACGTTAGCCAACGTTAAATCTGTTACTTTTCTAGTAAAATCAACAGAGTCAACCGCATGATCAGTTAATGTTTTGGACTGATATCGCCTCATTTTATGCAAAGAGCAACTTACGTCGCTTACGACACTTTTGATTAGTGTCGCTCGACAGAAATGACATATTTTCGACAGAAAAAGTGTCGCTCGACACTTCGCCTTCATGTCGCGCACCTGGAGCATGGATGACCTGGAGAGTTTTGTTACGTCGTATTTTGTCGCTTAATGTATATCTCAAATTGTGGTCGTTGTTTTTGTTTGTTTGTTTCTTTGTGTGTGTGTCTGACCCAGTTTAGCTTCATCGCGCTCAGACGTGCTACAATAAAGGCGTAGGCAGCAGGTGGAGGTCACATACAGACACCAAACACCTGTTTTTAATGAACTTTGACACTTTGATGTGATAAATGAAATCTGGTGTTGGCAGCATCTTAGTTAAATGCACTGAAATGAATTTAATACGGTAAGTTTACATGAACATGACACATGATACTGAACATTCATGCACAATGAAACTGAAAGCAGGGTTTATGAGAGCTTGAGGGAGCCATCAGCTTCATAACCAAACAAAAGAGAGGTGTTGAGACTTGTTTTCGTTTCCGTTATAAACATGTCTGTGACACAATAGCAGGTCAGAGGAGATGGTGAAGTAAACCTGACTGAACTGAGAGTCGACTAATGCAACCTTATCATTAATAACTACATAGTTTCCACTCTAGAAATGTTCCCACCAATGCAAGTTGTCACATTTGCAACACACAACAGGACATTTCAAACACAAGGACAACACTTTACTGTCAATTAAGTCTCTATAAGGCCTCAGATCTTTCCCAGCAGGCCCTCAGCATTGTGACAAGGAATGAGGAAATCAGTTAATCTATCAGTAGACAAACAGAGCAAACCAACCAGATTTATAGGGTAGTATTACACGCTTATCAGACTGTGTGTCACCTTGTTGATATGTGCAGCCAACATGTGGAAGAACATTATATTATGAGTGTTTGAGGATACAACTCAAGGATGGGGAACTTCTGATAAGTCAAGTGTCTTGACATTATTTCCAGATCATAAAATACTATACAGAATATTGTTTTGTCCCACCTACAGTACCTAAGTTTTTGCATTAAATAAGTTTAAAGTGTTTCTCTTCATAGGTACTCTTGCGTCATGTTTAGTGTAGCTGTAAATGACAATAAAATAAAACTATGATGAGAAGATAAAGTAGCTGAACATAATGTGGTTAGAAGCAAAAGATCTCCTGCAGCTGACCTCAACCCTGGTTTCACTCAATAAGAGCGCTGGTGAGGAAACTAAAATGTTCCTGCTCTGTGGCTTTGGTGCTGACTCACCTGTTTTTGACTTGATGATTAACTTCCTATGCTGGGAGAACATTTCACAACCCCTTTTGGTTATCATCAGAGATACAGGCCTTCATTTCCTATATGGTGACATTTTAGGGGAGATCACAGCCCTGCAGGATGACTCAGCAAGTTAATGCAGCCTTTGTGACTCTCGCTATGAGAAGTGTTTATGAAGTAATTGACGTAGTACTGATCGTTTTAGGCCATGCAGGTCAGCATGCTGATGGTTCACTTCCCCAAATCACATCCATCCACCAAGTATGACTGAACCACTTCTCTTAAAACTTCACAATTAGGTGCCTTTCAAACTTGTGTTGTCATTTGATTTTTTTCTTGTGCCCCATTGTGGTTTTTATGACATATTTTGCACACAGTTAAAAGCCTGCACAACATAGAGGGAGTTCACAGCTATAGACATTATGTAAAATAATCACTGCCCACACACACACATTTAAACCTCCCTGCAACCAGCATGTATGACCTAGTGGTGGAAAATGTACATCAGTAACAAGCCGAGAAAGTCACTAGTGTCTATTTTAAGATGTTTTACTAGTGCACAGACTAACACATAGCGATTGCTTGTGGTATTAAAAGTTAAGCACTGACAACACCCTGTTTTGAATTTTAGATAAAAGAAGCCAACTGAATGGAGTTCAGTGTGATTTCATAAGGGAGCAGATGTTCTGTGAACAGATTTTTTTTTTTTTTTTTTTTTAATTCTTACTTCCTTCTGTGTACTTTTTGCTGATGCGAATCCATTAGCCTCTGTCATGTGATTATCAAATCAGTTTCACAGGAATCCATATTTTCTGGCTCTCAGACAGACTCAAGGTGTTTTCACTGGATTTTCTTCTGCTTTTTTCCGTAATAGAAACCAGACATGCCTAAACAGGTGTGCTGAGTTTTCATGTACGTCACCAGACCAGCCCTTACTCTCCAGAGAAAATCTGTGTGACACTATGCCAGTGTATTCATTGATACTTCAACATGTTCATAAATAATGCCACTTAAGATCATATTGGCTACAGACAGATTCAGATGATGGTGGTGAGGTGATTTTTTTGGGTTGTCGGGGTTTGAAGTGGCATGCAGGATTATTCCATCATGTTTATAGAAGAGCACAGTGTCTGCACTGGTATTGATCTGGCTGCACCATCCTTCTTATCCTGAGCACACCCCATGCTTCAATTTAAGAGGCTACATTATGATCTCTCATCGATCTTTGTCTGGAAGTCATCTGATCTCAAAGCTCACTTGTGCATTTCACCTCTGATCATGTGTATCCTGCGTGCCATTTGAGAGAGAACTGCTTTTAAATGGGAACTGAAACTCTGTATAATCGCAGTTATGTGAAAAACACTGACAGTCTTGTACAAAAGTGTGTGTGTGTGTGTGTGTGTGTGTGTTTAGGTTTAAATCTAAGGAATTAGTTGAAGGTGCTCATGTGTGCTCATGCAGCATGTTTAGCCACTGGAAAGGATTCCTAACTAGCATGACTGGGTCTAAAGGGTTTTCTCCGCCCTCTGTGTAAATTGTATGTTCCACTTGTAGCTGCAACAAGAGTGTTGCTGTCTAGTCATCTGTGAGCATTTATTTTATCTGCTTAGTTTCAGGACTCAAGTTTCAGGAGGGTGTGTGAGTGGTGAAAGTGTAGTATATTAGTATGATCTTGATTACAAATGTGGAAGTTTGAGTCAAATGTGTTTTCATAAACTGCCTCATTTCCTGTTGATACATCGTCTGTCCTATTTTTAATGTGTTTTTAAATAAGTTTATAATATACAGTCAATTGGGATTAAGTTCTGCTTTTTTTTTTTTTTTTTTTTTATAGTTATGCAGCTTTAGCTTTAACTGTGAAGTTTAGGAAAGTTAATATACATGGTTTGATTTGGTAATTTATGCTAAGGTTTAGTCATTGAATCCGAATTTATGTAGAAATATTACCATAGCTCACAACTGTAACATTTAATATGAATAACGAATAAACTTGTGTCCTCATTTTGTATCTTTCAAGCAAAATGTGGCGTGCAGCCCTCCTCTTATTGGCTGCCAGCTTGTCGGTGAGCCTGGCCAGACCCCGCCTCCACCCACTGTCCAGTGAGATGGTCAACTACATCAATAAGATCAACACTACCTGGAAGGTGAGTTTGGGTTTTGTTCTGTTTTTTTTTTTTTTTTTAAATCTTGTACGTTGTTCTCGCATCTGTCTGGTCTTCAACACATTGTTACCTTGGACGTATGAGTCAGTGGGTGTGTTCAGTTTTATTTCCTCAATATTTGCCTAAATCTGCTGCAGGCTGGTCACAACTTCCATAATGTGGACTACAGTTATGTCCAGAAACTCTGCGGTACGATGCTGAAGGGACCCAAACTGCCAGTCATGTGAGTCTCACATAGTCTGTCTGTGGGGGTAAAAACGTGAGGGGGGGAAACACACAGGATTAAATGTTTTTAATATGCCTGTATTCACTTTCATTGTGCCAACACATAAGTGAGAGCATGTATTTTGTCATGTCGTGCATCTCCTAATTATTTATAGTGTTCATTGGGCTTAAAGCAGCAGCTTCATTGTTTGTGAGCAAGACACTGCACCACGTTCTCACTCATGAGATACGGAAGTACATGAAGCCTGCTTACGATGTAGTTATAGTAGCACACAGTAACACTTGACTCTGTAACACTGTGTTCTCCTCTGCAGGGTTCAGTACGCTGGAAATGTGAAGCTGCCAAAGGAATTTGACTCAAGAGAGCAGTGGCCCAACTGTCCCACTCTGAAGGAGATCAGAGACCAGGGGTCCTGTGGATCCTGCTGGGTGAGGAGGGGAAAATCTTATTGCTCAAAAGATGATACCATATTTAACTGGGATTGAGGATGAACATTATTGTTGAAGAAACAGGTTGTCTGGGGAATTTTGTTTATGATTTTTAGATTGTGATTAGTCAAGTCCGTTTTATTTATATGGCCTCAAATCACAAACTTGCCTCAAAAGGTTTTGCAATCTGTACAGCAAACTACACCCTTCATTCTTCGACCCTTTCTTTCTGTTGTTCTCTGTTGATAAATTACTTCTAGACTGTTTTCCTGTTTTTAATGGTTTGTATTTGTGTTTCTGTGACGTGGCTTGGTGGTTCTGCTCACAGGCATTTGGCGCTGCAGAGGCCATCTCCGACCGCATCTGCATCAACAGCAATGCCAAGGTCAGCGTGGAGATCTCTGCCGAGGATCTGCTGACCTGCTGTGACAGTTGCGGCATGGGGTGAGACACAGCAACATGGGAAAAGTTTCAATATTTTACCGTTGAAATGCCCCCACTAGTGACCCACCATATGTGTCGCTACAGCTCAGAAGGAAAGGATTTTCTCAGGGTTAGAGGTTAGACAAGTTAGAATTACTGGGATTTAGTGGGAGGAGAGAATGAAGCTCTCAAAACGGGGCGGTAATAAAGCAAAGAAGAAAAGAAGTGAATCTTTGAATGCAGAAAAATTAGATAATTTATGTGCACAAATACTGGCACTTAATAGCATGTAGAATACATAAAGGCAGACTCTCTGCGATGATGCAAACGCGGATACATTTGTGATTTACATTTCTTCCCCTCCTTTTTTAGATGTAATGGTGGCTACCCTTCAGCTGCCTGGGACTTCTGGACCAAAGAGGGTCTGGTCTCTGGAGGACTATATGACTCCCACGTTGGTGAGTGATGTGACGTGTGTGTGTGTGTGTGTGTGTCCTTTACAATCCTGACATCGTCTTTGTGTCCACAGGTTGCCGGCCCTACACCATCGCCCCCTGTGAGCACCATGTGAATGGTAGCAGACCTCCTTGCACTGGAGAGGGTGGAGACACACCCCAGTGTGTCTTGGAGTGTGAGGCTGGATACACACCCAGCTACAAAAAGGACAAGCACTTTGGTAAGAAAGGCAGGAGAATAGTTTTGATCTCCTAAATAAGAGTTTGGGAGAGATGAGGGTTAAATATGTTAACACGAGCTCTGTAGCTGAGCTTACTCACCAGTATTTACTTTATAAAAGAAAACCTGTGTTGTGTTCTCGCTCTGATTCCCCAGGAAATATTCTCTCCACTTCAGTTTACTAATATTATGACATTATATTTGGTTGTGATGCTTTAATGTGACTCAATTTTGCTCTGTTGTAGCAATAATAAACACACTAAAGAAAAGACTGAGCTGAGGCAGTTATCTTCATTAATCATCTTTAAATATTGCAGCATACAGTACATAAATGTTTTTGGTAAAGTTATTTTGATCAGAAATGAAGGTTACTCAGTCAATGTATTAATAGCTATTAGTAAATCTGGTATCAGTGGTCAAAACTTTAGTATTAATCTGTCACTAACAGGCATATATTTACACTGACTGGCTTATACTTGCATAGTGTTTGTTGGATCCCTGATAAAGAGTTGACCAGCGTATGTATCCAGTAATGTCAGATGTGTCACACATGTACAGTATGTGACACGAGCAGAATTTTTATGTCCTCTAGAAGTCCAACCCTGATGATGATGATGATGATGATGATGAACACAACTGTGAAAAATGTGCACAGCACAGGATCCTAACTCAAAGTGTGTTGCAGGTAAAACATCTTACAGTGTTCTGTCAACCGAGGAGCAGATTCAGCAAGAGATATCCACTTACGGCCCAGTAGAGGGAGCCTTCACTGTCTATGAAGACTTTTTGCTGTACAAGTCTGGTAAGAACACGTGCACCTTTAACACACACATATCTACTCTTGTATGCTCACAACCTGTGGATAAAAGCTGACTGTATGACTTGTTCAGTGACTCTGTTTATTTAAAAAAAAAAAAAAAAAAAAAAAAAAATTCCTTCATGCACATGAACTCAAGTTCTTTACACAACACACTGACTCTCCCCTCTTTGTCTTCTCTATTGTGTTCCTTGCCTTTTTTTTTTTTTTTTCTTGTCTCCAGGTGTGTATCAGCATGTGTCTGGGTCTGCTGTGGGTGGACACGCCATCAAGATGCTTGGTTGGGGGGAGGAGGATGGTGTTCCCTACTGGCTCTGTGCTAACTCCTGGAACACTGACTGGGGTGATAACGGTGAGCAGAGTCACACATTTTAATACTTTTAACTTTCATTCATACAACAAAAGTCATATAAACAATGTCCCACCCCCATTTACATATGTACATGAGAGAACCAGGATATTAGAAACGCTGTAAGTATAACAGTCTAAATCACCATCAACCAACAGAAAGCTTAAATCGTCCCATAGTTGAATCAACACTTCTCTGATACTTGGGTTGCAGTAGATTTTATAGGATTACTTGATGAACTGATAAGTTGGCGCACATCTTACTTAAGTTCATCTGACAAGTACATGAAACTTTAAAGATTAAGATTTTCAAGCAAAATGTACAATGTGCTTTCAAGATATGATGTTTTTCTACAGCTCATACTACCTAATGCCGTATGGTGTAGTTAGACCTGTTCCAGCTACAACATTAAAATAATGGACACAGGTTGCCACATTATTTAATGATCTGAAATAGACTGTTCTTCAAATTTAAGTTCTTCTGCATCTTGGTGAATAATACTATTTCTGCATTATGGTATTGTTTATTTAAATAAGTAACTTGTAAATACTTCTATCATGCGTTGCTTTATAAAACTCCTTGTATTTTATATATATTCATTTCATCATATCCATTTATAACGTGAGACACAAATGGACACATGCAATACTGTATACTGTCACACTTAAGACACAGGACATAAAGTTCTCAGGCATCAGGCCGGATTTCAGGCATACAGCAGTTTTAAATTCATATAATACTTAATTCAATACATTGTACACATTTCCTCCTGGACCAGTTTTCAGGCTCAAAAATCTTTTCTTGCTTTAATCCCTGAAGACATGCAGATATTTTATGCTTACAAACATCCACTTGTTGGTTTTGGGTTTAAGCTTTCTTTCTTTTTTTTTTTCTTTTGTCAACTGTCTTCTCGTTTGTTTCTGGTCTTCAGGATTCTTCAAAATCCTGCGTGGATCAGATCACTGTAGTATTGAGTCTGAGGTTGTGGCAGGAATTCCCAAATAAAAACTTAAGGTAAGACACCAAAACAACATGTAATGGGGATATAAAGTATTGGTCTCTCTAATGTAACGTATTGATTAGTGTTTGTACACAAGCCTCATGGTCCTAAAGTGACTGTTGACCATTTACCGCTTCAGCAGCTCTCATTTCAACTCTGATAGGCTTCTGTCTTTGTAAAATCCTCAACATAGTTTTAATAGTGTGTATGTGATCTGTAGAGCTGCAATGATTAGACCATTTAATTGATTTGTTGTCAACTATTAAATTAATCAGAATCAGGCCATGTAAGTTTGCACACACAAGGAATTTGCCTTTGTGTTGTGGTGCACAACAGTCAAAAATATAGACAAAATTAAGTCTATTAATCCTAAATAATATAAAAAAGAAAGGATTAACAATTTTAAAAAATATGCAAAATATATTCTAAGTGAGAAAGCTGCTACAGGTTAATCATTTGGACTAACTTTTTAAGAGAAAAAAATGTCCAAATTCTGATTCTAGCTTCTCAAATGTGAATATTTTCAGGTTTTTGTTTTTGTTTTTGTTTTAGTATTCTGACAGTAAACTGAATATCTTTGGGTCATGGACTGGTTTGTTATGGTTGGGACAAAATAAGACATTTTAGGACGTCATCTTGGGTTTAGAGAAACAGTGATAATCTGTTAATTGAGAAAATAATCGACGGATTAATCAATAATGATATCTAACTCTGTTTGTTTGTGTTGCAGGTTTGGAGAGGCAGTGTCATTACATAATCACTAGAGGGAGACACACTCGGCTTGCCTAAACTTGGAACTTCTCAACACCTTTTTAACTGCTTTTAGTCGTGACAGTTACAACCCACTGATCCCCGTGCACACATAGCATGAGGTTTTTCTATTGACAGCAGACAGAAAAAACTTAAGAGTAACCTTATCTACATTAAGATGGTTTTAGTAGATTGAGTATGACAGCAACTATGTGTCACCATTTTTAAGACATAGTCAGTCTAAAGGTTGCACAGGAGGAAAGACACATTAGTACATTTGATTTTATCTCAGGTGATTTTGGGTGGACCATAACTGTTTGAATTCCCCACCCCCGTCACATGTTTTTGCACTGGTGGAAAGTGTGAGCTGTTTTACAGCTATGTGATTGACATAGATTATAAGATGCTGCCTAATGGAGCAGAGGAGGTCAGTTTGTTTGAATGTGTCTAATTTTAAATGATCACAGCCTTCATATTGATTGCCATTTTTATTTCTCAGTGCCACCAATGTCACTCCACAATGTTAGGATCTACTCACTGTAATTTGTGCCTATTAGTGTTTTTAAGTGTTGAGTATCAGATGAGAAATGTAACATTTTTTTTTTTTTTTTTTTAAATATATGGATGGATATGAGATGGAGTGTTGTTGTCTGCTTTTATAGACCAAAAATATTGGCACATAGCTTTTATGTTCTGAATTAAATAAAAAAAAAATTAAAAAAATCTGATTACTTTGGCTCCCAGTATCGTGTTGTTACTCTTGAATGTGCATCATGGAATTTCATTCATGTGACATTTTATCTGAGTGATTTGAAGCCTCCTTAGCCTGATAAGACTGACTCGCTAGGAAATTGTGGGTCAAGATGTGATAGATAATGAGCAAGTTATATTAAGACTTTATTGATCCACAGACGGGAAATGTGCAAGTTGATGTGAATCTATTCCCATTCAGTTTCCATTGCATCTAAACAACAAGAATTTGGGTGGTGGTTTTGAGATGAACTGATGAATATTCATTCTAAAGCAAAGTGATAACATTTTCTGTTATATGTTAGCAGGATGAGCTGGAAACATCCTGCTTCTTAAGTCATCTGTACCGATGAATGAATGAACTTTATTTATATATAGCTCCTTTCATGCACAGAATGCAGCTCAAAGTGATTTACAATGCAGCAGCAAATTTTAAAAACATAAGTCCAAAACCACACACACACACACACACAGTGATAATGGGGGGGTGTAAAGTCAGAAATGCAGTTGATCTCAAAGTTTCAAATGAGTTCAAAGTTTCCATACTTCCGCCTTGTTGTCAGCGTAAACAAACACTCCCACTTCGTAGTAGAAAACAGTTTGCTCGTTTTAAACTCCGACCTGTTCCCTTTTCAAATCTGTAACTTGGAAAACTGTGTTTGGGCTAAAATAAAATACTAACTAGATTTCTTTACATGAAAATGTATGTAAGTGGTTCACACATACCGAAACATAACACAGCTGGAGCAGCGCTGTATTGAATAAGTGACTGAACTACATCATTCCGCCCATTTAAGGTATTTCCGGGACACTCCGACTCTCAAAACAAACAGACAACCCAACGCTCCTCTCTTACTACTGGTGGAGCGGGCGGAAAGTGCTAGCTCGTTACATACAGTGAGAGCCGCCGGAGCTAGCGAGTCAGCGAGCGATGGAGGGAGGAGGCAGGGTTTCGTGGATGAAATATGGGCCTGTTGTGTCCTTGTTTGTGGTTCTTTTAGCCTTCTGGTTCCGGTCACCCCAGAATGGAGTACTGGACGACCGGCTGGACACCGTGCTGTCCTCTCTGCTCCGGGCTGAGCGCAAAGTGGGAATGAACGACGTCACAAGACCGAAAGTGGCTGTTGGTAAGTGCTAACGGTGCTAACGGCAGCTAGCCTAATCTCATTAGACTTTAGGGTTACTAATTGATCAGCTGGAAACCAAATAAGCATTACATTAAGGTTATTTAACTGCTAAATTACCGATAATCTAGGTTGACGTTAACTTCATTCATTGCTCTCATTTTTAAATTAAAAATAAATAAATTAAAGTTGATTGCCCGCTGTGTATACTGGAACTTTGAAAGGCTAATACTGATGTGACTTATTACAAACTTTAGTAAGCCATTGAAAATGAGGAACAAAGGAAAGATAGGCAGTAATGTTAATCTTAAATTAGACACAGACTTTTTCAGTGAGTGCTGAAAATATCAGGATTTGTGAGCAAATGACAGACCAAGTGAAATGTAGGTTGGAGATCTAATGTCTGGTTTTGTGTGCTGTAGTCAAACCTAACTCTGTGAATGAGGGGTGACTCTGTAAGATGTGCACAGTCATCGTTTTTCAGTCCAGACCAGCATCTTTTCTGACCAGCTGGAACCAGTTTGTTCCTCCATCGTCCAACAGGACACCACAGAGACATATCATCTTCTCTGTGGAGCTCTGCAGTCCAGGCCTGCTGTGTTTAAACTGATGAGGGACAATGACAAGTGCATAGAAATATGGGCAAGTAGGTGCTACAATTTGCACAATGAATAGGGGAATGTGGTTGAACTTATGGGCTAATATCACTAGTATAAGTGGTAGCTTATGTGTGACATGTCCAGTACAAACTTGCCTAAATAGTGGAGGCAGTTGGGGAATTGGGGGATGTACTTACCACTGTTGCTGTAGTTAAAAACCATAAAGAATGTATTTTTAGGTTCCCCGGACTTCAGCTTTGGTATGAAGCCAGCTAGTTATCAGCCTACATTGTTGACAGCTCCATGGTCTCACCCCCTCACCTTTACGCAAAGGCATAGTATAATAGTGAGTGGTACCACCTAAGTGACTTGTGCCTCAGCAGTGGTCATCAAGTCATTATCAGTATTAAAAGGTGGATTTCTGCACCTGAAGACAACAAACTGCTTCAGACAGGTTTCTAATCCTATCTTTTGAACCTTGATACAAACACACATCAAAAGTGATGCCCTATCTGTCCAACCTTTACCCAGTTGACAGCCACGCAGTCAAACCTGTAAACATTGTAGTTATCAAGTTATTATTCAGAATTAGATATATTAACATCTCATGTATAGCATAGTTACATAATGTCTCAAAAAGTTACATCTAAACCTTATGTATTGCTATTTGGTGCTCCGGATGGTGAATTAGGGTTACAACACAATGTTCCTGACAATATGATAACAAATATAGCTGCTGCATGTTGTTGCCTGCTTTCTTCTGTTCTGATTTTGCATGTTGTTTTACCTTTGTCTTGTGTGATTAATGTGATTACACAATATGTTGTTATGTTTTAACTGCTTGCACTAAATTAACAGCTGAAACTATATTGGTGTATCAGATCATTTGACCAACCACGGTGGCAGACAAATGTCGCAACATCAGATGCAGCTGCTCGGTGGTTTCCCTCTGCTCCATTTACAAAAGCTGCACACTGGCATTACCTTTCTCTATGTTCTGTTTGTACCTTTCAGTTTGACCACAGTACCCCATAAATATCTTCCTGTTTCACAACCATCTTCCTGCCCCGTTCCCCCTACAGGCCACCTCTTTATCTCTTTTTATCGTCTCCCTCTTGTTGTGCATTGCTTTTATTGCATATTTATCTCTCTTTGTCTTTCTTTTCTGCCCCTCTCTGTCACCGCAGGTTTTGGTGGCTGTGTGGACCTGATAGTGGATGGAGTATCGTTGCTTAATAAGATTGGCCTCCCTCCCACAGACCAGCCGCTACATCATGACTACATAGAAAACGCTGAGCAGCTGGCTCAGAGCTTTGCCTACTTCTTTGCACCAGGAGCTGCTGCAGAGTAAGTGGTGCTCAGTCTTTTCTTTGTTAGGACAATATATGTGACTCTTCTTATCCATCTGTTATGTGAAATGTGTGTGCTGTCAGTGTGTGTGTGTGGTTGGATGGGTAAGAGGGGGAATGGCAAGAAGATATTATTTTTGTGAGGCTTGAGATCAGCCAAGAGTAGCCGATTAGTTACGCCCCTCAGGCTGCTGTGCTCCTGACTCATAGTTCCCGCCTCACATGCTCTTTCAAAACAATCTTTTATTCCACTGTGAAGTTAAATGGATTTATTTTTAAGATCCATGCATACTAATAAAAAGTGCCAAAACAATTAGTCAGTTAATCGATTAGTCCATTGATAATCAATTAAAAGTCATCAAGCAAAGATGCCAAACCTTCTCTGGGTTTTTGACTGTTGGTCGAACAAAACAAGCACTTTTCTCTGTCTGCTTTTTTGTTTATCAGTTAGCATCTGGGCAGCCATTTTAAAGTATTAGGGATTAAGATTTGTGCTGTTGAACTCATCTCTCCTCTCCTCTCTGTCATTGGTGGCTGCTCCTGTTGTTGCTGTGGCGCCTGTGAGCCTTTGTTCATTGTCTGGAATTAACACCTAAAGGCAACAGGCTTGCAAAGTCATCATGGAGAGAAAGGGCAAGGCAATGTGTGAGAGAGACAGTGAATGAATGTTGTTTCCAGCATTTAGAGTATTTTACTTGTCTGTTTTTCATATAGTTTACAATTGTAGATAGAAAACACATCAACCAAATGACAAACTTGTGTGGATAAAGTCTGAATTCATAACTTTTAAACTTTTTAAGCTAAATGTTTTTTTAAGTTTTCATTTTAAGTTGCCCAGTGTGTTTTGCTTTTACTTCTGTTTCCCTTCAGTTCCTCTCACTTCACTTGCACCACAGTTTCAATTTTACGTCTCTAGAGAGAAAAAGGGTAGTGTGTGACATACAGATGAATGTGAAGAGACGAGTCAGGCTAACCAGGCTAAACTCATACATACTGTTGTCTGTAGAATGTTCTGGTACATTTAGTCTGTTTTAGGCTACATTTTTTCAAACCTTCTTTCACAACACTGGCTTTTTTTTCTTGTTATTTCTATGTGATTGCTGCGCTTTTAGCACTCGGAACGACAGGACTGTGAAGTCAAAAATATTTCTGCTTTTATCAGAAGGCTGTCAGTGTTCAAAAGGCTTTTCAGGAGCCTCGTAGCAACAAGTGGTGCCACAACCTGCATCTCCTGCACTGCCAAAAACCATAGAAGAGTTTATGTTGACTCGCACTTAACTCGCACTGTACTCTTTCTATTGCTTTCTCAAATGTCTTAAGCTCTTGTGCACTTTATCTTCTTCCCTGTATCCTTAAGTCCTATTTGTAGCACTTATGTCGTGTACATTTCTTTTTCTTGTGTCTTAAACTTAAATATCCTTGATACACGTCACCCGTGTGTTTTCCCAACAGAGGTTCATGGCATAAAACACCTCAGTCCTTTTGGTATAAGACAAACTAGTAACATTTTTGAGAAGAAGCATTCTTCTTGGGGAAATCCATTCAAATGTTTTGAATTCCCTGTTTCATAGAATTTTGGTTACACACATTAATGTCTGGGAACAGATCAGGTCAACAAGTCTCTCAGGTTTAATTACATTGGTTTTATTTATAGAGCATATTTCATACACAGTTGCAATTTAGAAATTACATAAAAGTATTGGAACACAAGACAAAAAGAAAAGGTGTTTATAGAAAATGATGCGAGTACTTTCAAGTTCTTGTCTTTCAGTTTGGTCATATGTTCTTTTCTTTCTCTTGCAGGCGTTTTATGCTAAATGACACCCTCTTTAGTGAGCTGGTGGAGGCGTCCCGTGATTTACCTGGGAACAGATGGTCAGTAGGTGGAAATGCCCCGGTAATGGCTGGTCGCATGGCAACTGAGGGATGTGACATATTGCTGGGGGGAAGCTTCAGCCCCGACTTTACTGATGTCCTGTCCCAGCACATCACAGGTACACACACACACTGGTGCATCCTTAATGCCTTGTAGGATCCCTTTGTTTCTCTCAACGATTTTACTTCACTCAATAATTTTCCTGCATTCTCCTCTACCCTTCCTTTCCCTTCACCTCTTCCTCTGTGCTCTCTACTCTCTTTTAATGAAACTTGTTATCTCCAACTCCATCCTCCCTCTGTCACCTACATCTGTCTCTCCAGTGGCTGGTAACATAGTAGAGGAGCCAGACATCCATCTCATCCTGGAGTATCCATCTGGTGCCAGCTGGGGACACTATACCTCACGTAGAGCCAACAGGTATGTGTTAGCTGATTGTTTGGTGGAGGTTTGGAGAACCTTGAGGAATCACAAATTTCAAACTACTTATATTTGAGCCAGCGCTGTATTTCACTGTATACGCTGGACTTAGTGAATGTTGTGAACAATAGAGCTATGAAGTGTTCTCAGGCTCCAAGATGACTGTGTTAAGCCTTATGTATATTTATGTGGTCTACAGATATATCATCCACAGTGATGACCATAACCCCTACTTGGCCTCCATGGAGAAATTTGCAGAGAAACTTCAAGACTTTGATCCAGATCTGCTGGTGGTGGGCGGACTGCAAATGATGGACAACTTCCCTTTCCAGTCAGGTAAAAGGAAATTGTTGACGACCTTTCAATTCTTGCTGATGTGGAACATCTAGTATTAGTTTCAGCTGCTTTGTGTCGCACCACTGAAATGGGATAGTGCTAAAATTCATAGTTTTTAAATCACAACAAGATAACGGAAACAAGTGTTTGATTCTCTCTAGAATAATCTGCAGAGTAGGACTGGTGTAATTATACTTATTTCATATTATTTTGATAATTATTAAGGTGAAAATATGTTATGCTAAGCTAATCATGTTAGCTTGATACATTCAATCAGATATATAGAGAGTGACGTGTGGTCACCACCAGCCAATCAATCCAGCCAATAATAGTCGAGAGTTGAATTTGGCAGGACTTTGCCCACATTTTAAATAGAAGAAAAAAGAAAAAAGGGGTTTGATTTTTGAAAGAAAGTCACTCTGTTTGTCATTGCTTTGTAATGAGTGATTATAACTTGGTGCTGTTGCTGTTATTCAGTCATTTCATTTGTCTCCATTCCTCTTCTTTCTTCTGTCCTTTTCTGATATCTTACCTTCTCTGCCTTTTTTGTCTGTCATACTCCACCTCACTCCCTATCGCCTTGTCATCATTCCAGGTGAACGTGATGCGCTCCTCTCCCGCTTGGCTGACCTGCTGTCCTCCTCATCTCCCCCAATTGGCATCCATTTTGAGATGGCCAGTTTTGTAGAAGAGAGTATAATGGAAGACCTACTTCACTATGTCATCCCTCATGTATGTATGACTGAACAATTCAATCAATCGCAATAATTCACATGATACTCAGAATGACTAGAATGATTACAAAATCATAGGGGTGAAAAACGCATTATAACTGTAATGACTAATATTTATCCCTAGTCTGAAAATTAATACCAGGTAGTGTGAAACTAGATTTGCGTAGTCAAATTTGTTGAATATATTTATAAACAAAACAATCCGTGACTCAACAGAAGTTGTATTTCCCTTCCTGTATATTTACATCTGTTTAGTGTATTACTTGCTACTGTAGTTTCTAGCTGTATTACAAAGTTGAAAGATTCCTTCTTTTCTCACATGTTGTGAACAGTATTGAGAAAACATAACTGTAAAACCATTGCACATGTAGGAATATGTTCTGGCCCATTTTATTAATGGTTACTCACAATTATAAAATGCTGTCTGTCTAGCTACAGCCTGATGTAGCTAATATGCTGCTGTGCTGTAGAAATCCATTGATGTCCAGAAACCACAAAAAAGATGCTGCTGTTTCAGCCAACACAGCAAGTATGGTTCATTCCTCTCAGCTCGGAAAAGTAACATACTAGTCTAAACGCCGAAGTGCATATATGAGTGTGACGTCCACCTGACAAAGAGCCATTTTTAGAATTGCCGTCAGAGTTTTTTCCCAAAATAAATTACACTTTCCACTGTTCCACTGTTGACCACAGTGAAAGATTATATTACTGCCAGATGTCTGTCAGTCAGTTGGTCGGTCTACTACTTTAATCCAGACTGAAACTGAACTATTGGATGGATGGCAAATAAATTTTATAGAGACATTCATGGTGCCCAGAGGATGAATTCTGTTACCCTGACTTCTCCTGTAGTGCCGCCAGCAGGTCAAAGTTTTCATGTATACTGTGAAATATCATCAATAACATCTACTAGATGGATTGGCACACAATTTTGTACAGATGTTCATGGTTCCCAGATGATTTTGGTGATCCTTGACTTTTCCTTTAACACCACCAGAAGGTTGATATTATACAGTTTTGGGTGAAGTGACTCAACAACTTTTGGATGGATTGCTATGAAATGTAGTGCACACATTCATGCCCCCCTCAGGATACATTTTAATCATGTTAGCAGACATTAGCATTTAGCTCAGAGCACTGTACACAATTACAGCCTCACAAAGCTGCTAGTGTGGGTGTAGACCCTTACACCATATTCACACCTGGCATTAAAATGCGATCTGTATCAGGATACGTTATGCTGATAAGGAAAAACGCATGTTAATATAAGATTTAAAGGCACCATGTTTGTTGACAAGTCTGCCAGCTCTGCCTAGCTAATTTGCATATTGAGATTGATCACAACACAGATACTAATGAGAAAACAAGAGAGCATTTAAATACCAGGTGTAAATGCAAAGTCCCACAGATCAGATGTCATTATCCCGATAACGTGTCCAGATACTGATCACATGCTAATACTGGGTGTAAATGGGGCCGTAGTCTTGTTTCAAGATGCACAGTACAGAGGACTGCATGTGACTCATCCTGATTCTGCTTTCCCCAGGCGGACTCTTTAGGGATGAATGAACAGGAACTTCCAAACCTGCTCAGTCTACTTAAAGGCTCCAACATCACAGTTTTGTCTGACCCAAACCCCCGTGTAGCTACTGTCCTGGACCAGATGAGGGAGGTCTATCGCATTATCAACCAGCGCTACAGGGATGCCAGAGCAGAAAGTGACAGTGCTAAGGGTAAGCCCCTAACCAGGCTCCATGTCCACACGCTGGCCTTTCAGGCCATGATCGTGACACGCGGCTCCCAGTGGAAGAACACCATGTCAGCCACTGCCAAGGCCTCACTCACAGCTAACCGCCATGTCTGTGGCTCCAATGACATTGACCCCAGCAAGGCAAGGCTCATCATGGACGACTCGTTCTCTGTGAGCCGGCGGGAGGGCAGCCAGCGTATTCCCTTGCAGGAGACCAGGCCTGTCAGCTGCTGGGATGAGGAGGACTACGAGATCTGTGTGGCGCCAGTGCTGGTGTGCACTGAGGTTTACCAAACTGCAGGTGGAGGAGACAACATCTCAGCTGCTGGTCTGGTGCTGCAAATCTAGAGAAGGAAACTAAAATGGTCTATCTGCGTGTTGTGCTAACCAGAGGTTGGCAAACAGCGTGACTCTGGAAACTTGATCTAGGTGTGATGCAACATAGCCGTCGTGGCAAACACAGGTACTGACTGTGACAGGTATCAGGCTTATGCTATCACCTCTGCAGCTCACAACCCAGGTGGACCATGAGGAAAACCGATTATCACTCATAGGAGTCAGATGATGGGGTAAAGTGGTTTGGTCATCAGGTTAGACCACCTGATTTTTTTTTTTTTAATTTACAGGCTCAGTATGTCTATGGACATACAAGAATATGTAATTACACCATCTTTGCCAGAGTGCAAAACCCTTTTGCATCCACTTTATTTGGTTTTAGAACCAAAACTTTGAGCTGAAACTGTCCTCTTCTGTCCCACTTTTTATTCAACATCATGCCGTCATCTTTGCCAAACCATTGTAGCCCATCATCCGACTCTAATGATTGTAATCACCTGTTCTCTATTTCTCCAAGGCCTTACAAGACTCGGCCTTCAGTTGGGATGTGATAAAGAGGGATGGGGTTTGGATAAAGTCTTACAGACACAGGGTCGATTTTATAGGGATGCATTATAGCTTTGCTCCGGTTGCAGGGCAAAACCCCAAAGTTTAGTTTAGGCTACAAGCTGAAAAACTAAAATAAAATGATCTTTGATGAAACAAAAGTCATCAAACCTGTGGTTCCACTATACAGCAAATTGATAACTGTTATTACTGACTATTGCAAATTTCAGATGAGGCAACCTGACAGATCCTGTCATACATAGAAGGTCACATCTGAGCCCTTTTAATGAGAAGGCTCCATCCTGCCTCATCCCTCTCTTATCTTATCTCAAAGGCAAAGAAGATTTAAAATAGAAAGCTAGTGTTGTGATCACCTCCCATTCTTCCCAATATATGTGAACATTTTACATACAGGTTTGGGTGTGTTTGATTTGTTTTAATGTTGTCATTCCTCTGTGTGTCAGTTGCAGTGCAATAATGCAAAAAACAAGTTTTACAAGACCACTGTTGGTAGCTGGATATGATGTCACAAATGTCCTCTCTACCTCCATCCTCTTTTTGTTTCTTCTTCCTATTTTCCTTTGTCATACGTCTCTGTTGTCTGTCATATTTCTTCCTTGTCCCCTATTCTCATCTCATGTTTATTTATAGCTTTTTAAGGACCAAATAACCAGTGTGGACTGCTCCAGAAAACATTGCTGTAAGGCAGAAGATTGGCAGCTGGTTTTCACATTCTCATGAAATACAGTGAAACACTGTCTAGTTTATAGTTTCTCATAAAACCATGGTGTTACCCACCTTTTAATCTGTGGAATAGCGGACCACTCTGAGATTATATTTTCCATGTTTAGTCTTCATCTCACTCATAGTAGGATCAGAGACCAGATATTTTTCTCCCTTTATTATCCAGCTACCATAAAGACCCACATACTGCTGATTGTTGGATCTCTAATGGTAGTTAGGCCCACTGCCACTTCACACACACACACACACACACACGCATGCACACACACACACACGTCACAGCCACTATGTTTTGGATTTCAATTTAAAATAGAGATAATGTAGAATTTAAAATTGGGCCCTCTCTCTGAATGGCCATTATCACACTACCATCTCACTCTTTTCAGGGTTTGATCACTTCCATTTGAAACTCTATTTACTCAACTGACTGGACTTAAATGAAAATGATGTGATCACAAAGTCAAACATTCCTGCACAGATCCAACTTCAGTTGTTTTCTCCATTCCCATCGAAGTATGCTGCCCACAAATACACTCAATATGGAGTGGAGTGTTGTTTTTTTTGTTTGCTTACAACATGTATTCATTAGTTTTGTTAGAACTCGCTCCTCAAAGAGCAAATTTCATTTTCAGAGAGAAACACATTCATTTATGCTACAATGCAACAAGTATGAGGTCGAGAGAATATGAACCTAAAATTAAAGGAATCCCTTTAAATGTTTTCTTTGTATCAAGATTGTACTGATGATTATGTTTGATTATGCTGAAGGTAAATGAACCTTATTCTGTCTGTCTGACTTTTGGTGTTTAGTGAAAAGGGAATGTTTAATACAGACTTTTTCTATTATTCCAAGCCTACGTTTTTAATTTTCTAGTGTGTTTCTCTTACGCAGTGATTGGAAACCAAGAGTAACGGGTCGTGTTTTTACTGTGAAATGTTTAAAGCAGAACTTCAGCATGCATTCATGCTCGGATCGAGAGCTGCTTGCATTTGCTACCATATCATTTACTTATCTAAGCTCTAGATAAGTCCTCTCATCCATGTTCCAAAGTTGTGTGTAACTGTTTCATGCATGTTAACTATTCAATGCAGAATCACCTATGATAAAAGGCTAAGCTGATACCACGATCATTGCTTTGTTTATTTATTTTATGATACAAGGGGTCATCTGTTAATCAGGTTCATGCCCATCATGGCTGACACTGCATTTCCTTAAGCAAGTACTTCGGACAAATAAGCATTTGTCATAACAAGCCTAATTCTTCTTCTAAGCCTGAGACACCTGTGATAAGTGCTGTCACTTCATAGTTTCTTCATCATAACCATATCACAACTCCTGGTATTTTCCTTCCCACTACCAACATTTTCCTACACATTTAATTTCATAAAGGGAATTCTCATTCTGCTTGTGCATAACCGTCAAATGAATATCCAGATTACCTCCTGTTTCTTTTTCTACCAGTGGGCCCAGATATAATAGTGTTGTTACAGAAAAAATCTATTTTAATCTCCAGATTCCTCTTACCTTATTGAGACTACTGCACTAGAGGGATTGTGTCCTAAACCTTTTAAATTACACAAAGACCTTGGTTTAATTACTGCTATACTCTATATCTGCTGTGTTTGCAGGAGCAAATAATATTGCAGACCCTGAAAACCTTATATTTGATATTATGCTTACAGTTTTGGGTAAGAAATTAGCCCTAAGACTCTAAGAAGTTTAGCTTTACTTAACACAGTCTTGCTCTTTGACAATGTTCTCATATGCTCAACAAAGAACCCTAAACATAACTAAAGCAGATTAACAGGTGACATCAGAAAGGGTCTGATCTGCTGGGTTTTCCTTTGTCATATCAATAGTACACAGGATTCAAAATGAACATGTCCGATGTAATAACGTACCTGTAACATTCCATACAGCTCTCGTACTGCAGAGCTAGTAAGGAGGTATTTTAAGACCAGCATGAAGCCTCAGCCTCACGTCTGAACCCAGGTTCTGAATCATCAGAGGGAGCAAGCATGAGTATTTGGGGTTTGGAGCAGCAGCAAACTCTCTCTCTTGCACAAACGCATTTCAGTACATGTGGAGAGTGTCAGAAATTGATAAACAAAAAAACAAAAAAAAAACAATGGTTGAGTCCTGTCATCACCCCGCTAGGTGACCCTGGGTGCAGGTGAAGGCAGGCCACATCATCACAGTATATGCTTTATTTGATAATAGATAGATGAGAGGTGACAGAAAACAGAGAGACAGAGAGGGGCAATGATCACAATATGTGTGGTATAAATCTCATCCACTGCTCCACAGGGATGCTCTATCAGTCATAAATTAAAGGAGTAGACCGCACACAAGCTGGAATGAGCCTGAATTTACAACCAAAACGTGTGTTGCATCAGCTAGCAAACCTGATTAATGGTGATATTTGCCTTCTGACTTGATTTATATTTACATATTTAAAGTTACATCTCTGCCATGTCAAGCTTGGTAATGAGGTAAGAGAGCTTAGATGTAGAGAAGCAACTATAACTATAAAAACTATGTTATACCAAAATTATTTGATTTATCGATCTCTAATTAAATAAATGTTAGGCGTGTTGCTCCTTCATTGACAATCTTGCCCAAATGTGCCAATACTGCCAAAAAGTTTTCTTTCTGAATTCTGTATGTAATGTGTATGTAATTCTGAAAACAGTCAGGATTGAGTTATGTACATTTATTTATCAAACAGTATCAGAAATACGTACACTACAGATGTGAACACAAACCCTGAACATACACAGACCTGTGGATTTGATCATTTATGAACAGAAACAAACATGGTAACACTGTCTACATGCCGGTGTCTATGGTCAGCTGGCTGATTAAGTCTCTGTAATGAATTTGGTTCTTTTCATTGTCAGCGAGTGCTGTCAGCATCTCATCCATCTCCTCCTGAGTGAAGGGCTCACCTGGTTTAAAGACAAACATAAACAATCACAACACATACACGGCTAAAAACAGTACATACATTATAGGTTATTTATGGAAGCTAGAGGAATGTTAGACGCACAAAACCAAATCTATGAGATAATCTGCTACTTTTCACCACACAAACTAATCTTTGTTTTACCTCACAGTGTAAAGATGGAGAGCTTTTTGCTTTACCTTCCAATGTCATGTACTTTGCCAGCTCCTCTAGCTTCAGGTATCCCTTCTTTTCTTTGTCCAGTACCTGACAACACAGCGGAGCTTTAACTGCCTTTATGTTTTAAAAAACACCAGTAACCAACACTGTGATGTGAGATTCACTCTGCTGACAGTATATTGCTCTAACGTCTACAGATACATCTACTGTATGAAATCTTGTACATTACTGTTTACTTGCTAGCACTAATGCTACCAGATGTTCTTAGCTAACTGATTAAATTGAAATTCATCATTTTGTCTCCAATGGAAAATGACTGGTAATGTGCTGTGCAGTCACTGGTTTTGCCCACTGAAAAGGGAGGTAGACAGGATCTAAAACTGTGAGACCCTGACTGCTCGCTAACCTCTTTAAACTACAACTATACAGAAGAACAGATGCTGGTCTCACCTCAAAGGCCTGAAGCAGAATGTCCTCAGGGATGGGAGTGAACCTAACACACACACACACATACACACACAGACACACACACAAACAACTTGTAGTAGGAGGGTACCCCCCAAGCAGTACCGACATGATATACTAAATACAGTTAACACTGTGATGAAAGTAAAACTGATTTTACAACAATCACATGGCAGTTAAAAAATAAAATAATAAAATAAAAAAGATAGTAAAGCCTTTGTTAGTAATTTCCAAGCTCAAACTATGGCTTATTACAGCACTCACCCTGGCTGTTATGGCATCTTTACCGGTAGTCTATATCACTGTAACTATAAAAAGTAAAGCTTGATCCCAGGAAATGAAACCTCTACTCATTGGACTGAACTGTAGGAATATTTCCAGAGGTGGGCAACCTAAAGCCAAAACTGTGCATAATGGAGCATACATTGTAATGTCCATTTAGCAATTTTAAGCACAGGAAAATGGCTTAATTTTTTTTTTTTTTCAAATAAAACAACACAGCTGTCATCAGTCAAGGATACAGATAATAATAAAAGGGTCCTACTTGTGGTCCAACAGCACTTTGGTCATGGCTGGAAGGAACTTGTCCAAATGGATGTATCCTGTGTGGTCCTCCTCCACCTGGTTAAACAGGACAAGGCTGCTGGTTTTGACCCTTTAACAACAAACTCTGAGTTTTCTAAGAAAACTGACTGATTATAATGTCACCTTAAGTTGCTGTAGATGTTAAGAACATCTTTAAGACTAAGTGCAATATTAAAAAATGGAAATGGCATTTTAATATGGTGGCACATTTTAATGTGATGACATTACTTCTCCAGGCATAGTAGATACAGTAGTATAACATATATATGAACTTTTATATATATATATGAAAATAAAGAAAGCCTCAGATGATATGTTTGATTGCTTGTTTTATTCATCCAAAATATAAGTAAACACTGTTCTGACCTCTGCTATAAAGTCATGTAGGTCTGCCTGACTGGGGAAGCAACCCAGGGAATAGATGATGGTCCCGATCTCACTGGTAAACAAACACATTACAGGAAATCAACAGAAAAGCTGCAGTTGAAAGTGTCATGTTACACTACACACACTATTTACCTACGCATGTAGAGACTCATTTTATTGTAGTGGTCTCCATGAGAGATACATTAATCATGTTTTCCTCACCTATCTCTGACTGAGCTTACTGGCCACTGTTCAGCACTTGTTCTCATCTTATGTCAAACAACCAACTTTTTGCTTAATCGCTGCCAATGTGAGCTGCCTCCTCACCCTATTTCAAATATAGGTTCACAGATTTTCAAGTTTGTCTTAAAACAACAGTGAGGTGCCCATATGAACACTAAATCATTCCTCCTGTTCATACTGACTATTAAAAGATCCCCTTCAAATGTGCTTTCAATGTAAGTGATGGGGCCAAAATCCACAGTGTGTCCACACAGTCATATTGTGCAAAAATGCATTTAAAAGTTGATCTGAAGCGGCTTCAGCAGTCTGAGTTAGTCATATAAAGTGCATATCTGCCACATTTACAGTCTTTTTAGCATCAAATTCCCTCTTTGTGTTTCCCTGTTGAACTGCAGTGGAAGTATAGTAACAAAAAGAGGAACTTTAGCACTAAAAAGACTGTAATATTGAGAGATATTTACTTGATTTGACTCATTTGGACAGCTGAAGCTTCACATTAACTTTAGATAAACTTTTAAATATATTTTTGCACAGAAGGAGGAATGTGGATTTTGGCCCCCATCACTTACATTGTGAGTGCTTTATGAAGAGATCTTCAAATGGTCAGTATGAACAGGAGGAATGATTATGGCAAGAAAGACATGTTTCAGTGTTCATTTGGGCACTTGACTGTTAACTGAACTTAACTGCTCCTTTAAATGGCAAACCAGATGTGTTATAGTTGTCCTTCTTCCAAATGGTATACATAAGCTGGGGGCAGCAGGGAGGCATTTAAAAACTACAGGATGAAATAGGTGTAGCTTTACACAAAAACTACATATTTACTGTATTTAATGTGTTACTCTATATAATTGATTCTATACATACAACACAGACTGCCCTTAATGGCGTGAGATTAGGTTATTCAAACCCACCCACCACATGGGGGAGATACTATGGATTATGTTAATTAACAAAACATATTCAGACTTGACAGGATCAGGTCTAAATGTAGAAGTTAATCAATATATTGAGAATATCTTAACTAAGTGCATCTGGTCAGGAGTGCACCTAGCTTACCATTAAATATGTTTTGTTCAATATGTCTAACATCTTTTTAACCAGTGTGTAAAATAAAAGAGTTACAGGTTTTATAGGGAGATTTTGTTTGTTTATCCATCACAACAACAATCAGGCTGGGAGGAGATGATGTGAACCATCATCGTCTGTACAGCGTAGGAGCTCACCGGACATCCACTGTGTTATTAGACTCATAGTCAAACGCTTCAAAAGCTGCTCGGATCTTCTTGTGGACTTCTGACACTGTGACCTCTGCCAGACAGAAGAGACAGGTGATCAGCAGCAGAGCCAACAGTCAGTAAGCTAGCGTTAGCTTACATACTTTACCAACAACTGTCATATCTTTCAAATAATTTTCAACTACATTTCTGAGGGAGAAATTTTGGCGCTTTGTGCTCTTATAAACTAGTTAACACTTTCACTTTCTTCTGTTTAAATTTTAACAAAATAATAGCAATAATAACGTTAAGTCGTACAAACCTGCACTTTGCTTGTTGGCCGCCATGCTTCTGGTCCGGTTGTATTGCGTTGCCTAGCAACAGTCTTTTGTCAGAAAGGCGTCTAGTTGATAACAAATGTTAAAGGATAGGTTCACATTTTTTTACAGTCTGTCTTAAAACAACAGTCAGGATCCCAAATGAACATTGAAACATGTTTTTCTTGCTGTAATCATTCCTCCTGTTCATACTGACCATTAGAAGATCCTTTCATAATGCACCTGCAATGTAAGTGATGGGGGCCAAAATCCACATTCCTCCTTCTGTGCAAAAATATATTTAGAAGTTTATCTGAAGGTGATATGAAGCTTCAGAAGCCTCCCTTTGTTACTATACTTCCACTGCAGCACTTTAAAATGCATTTTTACAGAATTTTACTGTGTGGACACACTGTGGATTTTGGCCCCTATCACTTACATTGAAAGCACATTTGAAGCCGGTATGAACAGGAGGAACGATTACAGCGAGGAAAACCTCTTTAAGTGCAAGACAGACTTGAAAAATTGTGAACCCATCCTATGATGATTTGCATTTATTCAGTTTACATTTTATAAAGCAAATGTAAAAGTATTTGAGTATATTTGAGTGTACTTTTGTTTGTGTCTTTTAAACTTAATTTAATTGAATTTTAATTCCAACAAATCTTGAGACAGGAGACTGAATGAAAGGCCAAGAAATGTTTGCTTTATTTTCTCCAGCTGTATAAATGCATAAATGCTTGTTTGTTTGTTTGTTTTAAAAAAAAATGCTAAACAAAAATGACTGTAAATAGTCAAACATTACATATAATGATATTTGAACATGGCCTCTATGTCCTTAATTGTAAAGATCAACATTTTAGAGCCTGAAGTATAAAGACTGACGGCTATAACTCATGAAGCAGGAGAAACCCATTCAGGCCCATTCAAATATGATGCTTATTGGAACATACACATGTGTCAAAACGAATTGAGACATGGACAGTACAGCATAATATTAAAAGATTTTTAAAAAATCTGAATAAGATGATATTATTCAGTAAATGAATTAAATCATTGTGTAGATTGAGTAAATTCTCAAGGAAGACTGTAATTTATTCCAATGGCTAAACTGTAAAAATGACCAGTTTAACTACATAACAGGCCAGATGCAGTCCTGGTGCAATAACTGGATTTAAACCCTTAACTAAAAGTGGGACACTCACAGTGTACATGTCTACTGACAGTTGAGGAGGTGGACACGAAGGACACAGGTAGACTCTCACTGCACAATCCAGTAAAACAATACTGGATGCAATGATACAGAAAGCAGGCCGGTGACAGTGCAAACAATGTCTCTCCATAAAAAAACACAACATCCTTAAAAAATCATCTTCTCAGGTTTGAATAGAATAAGGGAAATAAATACAATTGGAGCAAATAAAACAGTCAACATTAAGCACATCTTACAATTTTCAAATGATTTTAAATCAGATGATAAACATCTTGTTTGCTTTGGGAAGGAAAACTGCTCAAAAGTAATCATCTCCATTAATGATGGCTTCAGTTTTACTAAAAGTGAAATTATTGCATTTCAAGACTTCCTCCTTTTCCAATTGTAGAAGTCTTTGCATTAATAGTTAAAACCAATCGGTAGTGGTCATAGATTCATCTTTTCATTTATCAACCATCTGCATGTTTAACGGTCAAATGAAATGGATGGTAGAATCTCAGAAATCAGATTCAGAGAAAGACCATTTGTGGGGATGCAGATTAAAAAGTCCTCTCAGGTCAGAGTGTCCTCAGTCTTCTGCAGGATGTGTGTTCATATCTCTGGCTGCCCCTGATGTACAGGGACTGCGTGGTCCTGGTCCTGGTCCTGTTCTGCTGCTGGGACTTCTTGTCCATTGTGTTCATCTACTTGCTTTACAGGTTCCTCTTCTTCTATCTTTATTTCCTCTTGAGGCAGATTTTTTTCATGAGGCTCCTCTTTATGCTCCGCTGCTCCTGTGTTCTCCTGATCAATACTGTGCTTCTCCTCCAACATCACATCCTGCTCCTGATGAGGTGAATTGTTGTTGCCGGAGTCCTTAGTGGTAGAAAGTATGAAGTAAGAGATTAAAACTAGGAACAGCTCAGTTAATCAGAAATAAATACTAACTAAAAATATAAAACCACCTCAATCTAGATGTTAATTGGTGGTAAAACAGAAAAAACAATCCTATCATGTGTCCTGTTACAATGAAATAAAAGTGAAAGGTGCTGGTTGATTTTGCATATCATCACATACTCTTACATGTATTTAATGCCACAAAAGTGTATCTTTAATTTTTATATCCAATTCTAATTACTGTTACATCCTGGACATTCAGCCATTTTAGTATTCTTATCCAAAAACTCTCTAACTTTTTTTCTGTGAGGTTTACTTGTACAAGTGCTTCAAGTCGGATTCAATAAACTCTCATAACTGCCTGATCTTGTTGTAATTTGCTCGTTTCAGCTTGATGAGTGTCACTTATTCAAGAGGAGGTGCATGTTCTTGAGATTTGATCATTCACATGATCAATACCACTGAACTGTCTATATAAGGCTCCATGTTCGTTCTGTTTGTGGGTAAATTTCATCCATAAAAATGTACCCAAAGAATTTTTTCTTCACATCCTGCTTTCAGAAATCAGAAAAATAACAAATTTAGGAGTGTCAGTAGTAGAGGACCTGAAACAAGTAGAAAATATGAATCCAGCTGCCAACTAAGTGCCATCAGAACAGCTCTGCACTGTGATAGAAATAGAGGGAACGCTTTGACATGAAGTAAGATGCTAAAAAACATCTTTCTAACATCTTTCTAAAGCAAAGCGGTGCGTGATGGTAGAATATTACAGCCTACAGTAAGTAGGTGATGTTACAGTGTCGGAGTGAGAGGAGTTTCTGAGCAACTACTGAATTGTATAAGTTGCCGTGCAAAGATATGCCAATAGAAATAATAAAATCTTTGATTGACAAATGCCACAAATTTTCTTAAATCACTCGTACATACCTCTTGAGAGCTAATCTGTTATTACAAGTGGTTCTTGCATGAGGCCCATTGTGTTTGTAATACTTCTTACATAATGTACCCACACACATGAAAAAAAATCTTAATACTGTCACAGATTTCTCATCAGCATATAATCATAATGTTGATACTGCCTGACCACACTACATAATATTTTTTATAGTCTGAATACAACGGTTCGCTGTATTTTGCCCGTCTGACATGGCTTAAAGGTGATACGAAAGGATTGAGAGAGAAACTATGTGTGTGTGTGACTTGTGTGTGTGTGTACATGTGCAGTACCTGTTTGTGAGGTAATGGTGGAGAGAGCAGCTCTGATGGGGCCAAAAGGCCATCCTGGTTTAGATCCTGAGTCTGGAGTAAGAAATCCACCATGGACACCACCTGAAACCACAAAACAACATGAACACACACACACACACACACACACATACACACACAGATAAATAGACCAAAAAGCAGGTATTAGATATGTACATGTAGACACAAATACAATGTCAGACAACCCACAGCACACACACACACACACTCCTACAGCCACTCCGCCTTACCAGCTCATTGGCTTGTGCTCCAGGTGTATGATGGGAGTTGTAGTCAAAAAGTAGCTTCATCATCTCCAAGCCATCCAAAAACCCACTGCGGTCATAGTCATAAAGACGAAACAGGAAGAATACCTCTGACAAAGAAGGAGAAGAATGACGTGTTTAACACAAAATAAATTTTTTAAATACAGCTGTGGTGTAACTGCAGATGATGCACAGCGTACAACCTGCCCTACAGTAAACAGTCTTGTCACAGCTGATACATTTATTTTTATTGCACAGCTTTAAAAAAATTCAAAAAGACAAGGTGACAGAAAATGACTTGAACTCGAGACATTGTTCAGTACAATAGTTAACAGTTGTTTGTATCATGAACATGAAATGTAATGATGATCGAAGGGAGAGCACTGCATCAAAACTTATATAAGTGTTAGTGTTACAGCAGTCAATGGAGATGTCTACCTTGTTCCCAAGTGCTGATCTCTGGTCTCTGATCTCCTTCACCATCTTTCAGAGTGGATTGTATGAAGCTCTGCAGCAACCTGTGGTGTACACAGCAACAGAGTACATATCAATCCATCAGTAAAACATTAAGAGCCAATAGGATTAAAGTTCTGGATTAAACTATCTCACATGACATTTTTTTGAATCTGCCTTTGCTATTTTTGTATAATAAACATGCTGACTTGTTCTGTAGGTACAGCTGTGATTCTGTATAATATTTAGCCACAAGAGGGCAGGATATTCTAGCTACTTAGAATAACTCCAACATGCAACTCAACATACCAGGAGGAGGTGCCACCTCATCAAACAGTATCAGGTTCAAAGGAAGGTTATTCATGTATTTGCTTATTTTCTCAGTTTGCTTAATTGTTTTTACATCCATGGCAACAAAAACACTGCAAAACTTACAGGTGAAAAATGTTACATTTGCTTTTTGTATCCATTCAGACTGCACCCAGGCTAATGTGAATTAAGAAAGATGTTGATCCTATCAGCTGCAATCCTGCATTCATGCTTCTTATGTACTTTATGCTAACAAACATATACTGAGTAGACTTAAGCTAACAGTGTGATAGAGTGTATTACACATCAATCAGCCAGTGAAAAGAAGCTGCAGCCGCATCGTCAGCAACAACACACATTACTGCCTCTCAGTCCACAAACTGTTTATGTCCCTCATTTTGTTCCCTGAATAAATGAAACCTGTGACACATCACGTACGCACTACTGCAAAGTAACTAATTAGAGCTGATATATATCAATGTTAAACCACTGTGATATGTGTGAGAGTAATCTATGTTTCCACTGTCTCCTTTAAGGAAAAATATTTAATTGTTGCACCATAAAGCAGTGTCATTGTACATGTAATCTTATCAGTATACAGTGCAGGCCACATCATTAAGACGACACAGCAACCAAAGTCCACAGAGTGACCAAACAATAGCTGCTTACTCCACTAAAACACACTGTAGCTTGAAGACATTGGGAGGTAAAGGTAGGTATATTGTGTTTCTCATTTTAGTGATTACTACTAAGTCATTCTTTGGCAAAACAATGCATAACAGTTCATATTTGTTTTCTATGGGATATATACTTTACTATCCTCTGAGTATAAAGAACTTCCTGCCCAGACAATGTTATCATTCCTTCTCAATTAATTCAAAAAGCAATTAAGAACAAATTTACTGATTAAAATAAGTTGGCTATGCAACTGCATGTTGTCGATGTGTCACTCACCTTCGGTCTTCCTCTCCAGAGCCAAAGGGATTGGCTAACGCTGAGGAAGGGGAATGAACATCTGAAGCCTCTCTGTGGAATTAACGAAATAAACATAAAACATTTCAATTTTCCATTATTTCCAATCAGAAATGCAAAAACATAAAAGAACATGACATGACATGAGAATAAGAAAACACGAGTGACCCGAATCCTCAATTATCTTCTTTTATTTTTATTTGATTTAATTTCTTATTATTTCTTTTCTATAACAACAAACCACAAAAGAATTGGTTGGTGAAAGAAAGTGTATTATTCTTTTGCAGCAATGCTGACAACAGATCTTTGTCCTTCTTACATGAAACATACTTCATTTGACATGTTTTAAAAAGGGCTGCTTCAAACATCCATTGTTATGAATATTAACCATTCTGATACTGCATGCCTTGGGGATGTTTATTATGGAAATGAATTACTTATGTGAAAAAAAAAGCAAATCTTGCAGCATATTTACTCAAAAGAAAGAAAGCGTTTATGCTTTGGTATGTGTGATAAGGAAACAGAGTGAACCAGGGAGTAGAGAAGTGAGGTTACCTTTGTGACCCAGGTTGGCCTGGTGCAGCCAGGGACACGCTTATGAGAAGGAACAGAGACAGGAAACACAGGACTAACCCGCTCAGGTGAGACTCCATGAACACACCTGCAAGCACACAGTGTTTTAGCCTCATGTCACATTTGTACGGTCACACAACAGTCAACGTGTTTACTACAAAACTGACTGAAGTATCAAAACATGCAACTAAATATACATAACAGGTCTTTTGCACCACAGAGTTTGTATCTGAATTAATGTTTCTTTCGATAATTTTTACAGTTGGACCACAACAAAACAAGAAATAATTAAACATTAAATATTATCAGTTTTCACATTCCCTCCTGCTTCAAGGAATCTGCCAAATACATGTATTCATAACACAATAGTCAATATTATCATTAGCTGTGTCAAATAATCAATCTAAATAAACCACGTACAGCATGTAAACACAACTCATTGATTGTATAAATGTACCGTAGGAGTGCAGCACTCCCGTTACACAAATGGTGGAGCATATGGCTCATTATGGTTCAAATCAATTAAGACCTTTACATCTATTTATACCTCAGCACAGCTTATCCACACAGCCAGGGTCAGTGAATCTATCCATGTGTCTCCAATCTATTTAGACATGCCGATGTCAGATGTGTGAATTAAATTACTTTGCTTTGGTCCAAATTAACTGATTCATCCGCATTAGGCTGCGCAGAATAATAAAACAGCCACATTACTTAAGTAATGCTGAAACACTGAGGCTCACACATGACTCTAATAACTCACTGCAGCATGATTACAGCAGACACACACATGCATTATAAACACTGGTGGTTTCTAATGTTGTCTGTCTTCTTTCAACTACAGGCTTGTGTTGAAACAAAGAGAAATGAAGAGGATTAGTTGTAACATGAAAGAGTAGCCTAAATTTGCCAGCTCCGCATGTATTAACATGTAGATAAAATATTTATGTGAACAGAAGAAACACGCACATAGTCCTCAGTAACCTCACATACAGCTGCAGCTGGTAACCACCGCTGCTCTAAATTTCATGACCTACCTGTCTGCATAGTGGTTGTGTGGACAGCAACGAGATTCAATTCCGGCAGGTTAGCGTTTATAGGTTCACATCTGGAGAGCACCTCTGCCCCGCACCGCCCTGCTCGTGCCTCCGGGTCTGCACTGCGCAACGGCGGCGACAAGCGCGCTCCCCGGCTGCCACGGAGACCGGAGTGTTTTGGTCAATGACAGGGTCCACGTGGAAGAGCACAGCCGCTGTCGTGTCAGTGAGTTTGCGCAGGCAGCTTCTGTATGTGCTCCTTTCTCCGGGTTTTCCGCCACGCCACGTCCTCACCGACAATCGGGTTCCGGTAGTACGGGAGAGAGGGGAGGGCGGCAACACGTATGCTTTCAGGCTGTTGTGTCTTACACACTCAAACCACAACACTGTGTTTCACACCGGCTTCACAGGCAAGGTGGTGGAGGGGACAGGAGCCATGCTCAGTATTTATTATTATTAGGTATTTATTTATTTATTATCAGTATTTATTATTAGGTGTTTCTACCTAAAGTATTTCACAGTGTATAAAGTGTTATATTTACGTATTATATTATTATATTTAAGATTATATTTAGAAGGCTAAATGAAACAAGTTAAGTCATTTTGAATATTTAAATACAGACAATGATTTTAGTTTTTCGAGTTTAAAGGACGGGTTAGTAATTCATCACGTCTGTCTTAAAACAGCTTTCAGATTCTTTCTTCATAGTGGTAGTGGGCACAACAAAAACATTTGAATTTGAACTTAAGAGGAACAGAAAGTTACCCTAAATGTCACATATTGTGTCGTACAAGTTATTTAAGAAGAGGACAAGGTTTTAGCGGTGAAGCCATTATAGGTGGTGGTAAGTGTGTGCATGTGTACATATGTATGTACACATGCACACACTTACACATATCACTGTGTGTGTTTCAACACACACACACACACACACACACACACACACACACACACACACACACACACACACTATGCATACAAAGCAAAAGATAATAGAAGCCAGAAATACGCACTTCTGGTATTTGACCACAAGGTGTCCCAGTAACTCTTTATTTGAATTTCTTCATAAATCATATTACATAGTAGGTTGTCATACTATGATCTGTAGAACATTATGATTAAGAAGATTTCTTTAATTACATTGTAACTGCATTAGACACAAATCTTAGATGAGAGACTTTTAAAAGCACTATATTAATGTGTTTAGTTAATGGACATTTACAATTAATGTAAGCTGTAAAATTATTATTGTTTCATTATGTATTTAATATTGTCAGCAGGGATTCACATATTGGTTTATTATGTATGCATCTCAAATGTACAAGACTGATGCCATCAGTGCCAGACTACTTACACACACACACACACACACACACACACACACACACACACACACACACACACACTAAATTAGCAGGTCAAGGTAAGTTGTCCAATATTATATCGTAGCAGTGCAGTGAGTAATTATCATGTAGATCTTCCACTGACTCCCGGGGGTGTGTGATCTGTTTGCTGTTAATCAGACTGCTGATGGATGTTCATTTGACCCAAAACATCCAAGATCATTTTAATTTGTCCCTAAGGAGAAATTTTTCTTGGACACACCAGTGCTGCTGTCTCCAGACACTGGACCAGCAGACAACTAAAATTCTTATAAAAGATCACAGGAGAAGTTAGTTTTTAATCTGGCTGATGGGTTTTGTCTCTATTTTTTATACTAATCTTCTTTGCTTTGCACTAACCTTTATTTTACTGATTTCGAAGTAATTAAACTCTGTAACCCCACTGGATTTCAAGGCGACTGAATGATTCTGGTTCAGTATGTCATCCACAGACATTGTCATGCCCCTAAACAGCCACTAGGAGGCGTAAAGTCAATCCACCAATGAGTGAGTAAATATAGGAGTAATTTAATGAATCCATGAGGTTCTGTGTATTTAAAAATGTATGCACTGAAGACACTTAGGACTAAAGACTATTCCAAACTGCAATATGCTGCATTAGTTTGTCACATCTCAATTTCAGTGGGAAATTATTATGTTAATGGTTGGTTGGATGGATGGACCACTCTTCAAGACAGTGGATGTAAGTGGTCAATGTACCACCATTAAGAACTGTTAGAATACTGTTACCACATTTACTGGTTCAGACCTGTAATCCCTACAAACAGTCAAAGAAAAGCTCAAATAAACACTCACTGCGCCATGTGCTACTGCAGAGATGATCTCCTCTTCACATAACAGCCTTCGTTCTCTGGAAAAGAACTTTTATTTAAAATCCAACATCCAAAAAACTATGGTTTACTGTGATAGAGAATGATTGCATGCCCAATTAAAGAACTTAAGATGTAAAGATTTATATTGAGTTATTAAATCTTTTTGGTCTTAAACTCAGGATAACATGAAACATTTTAAAGAATCAATACCGTTAAGAGCAACACATTACACATAGTGGAATTACATACAGTAAGATAGGTACGAGGAACTTTGTTCTATTTAAGCAATGGTATAATGTATAAAAAGGAAATAGGGGAAACTTTGATGTGTTGTATATTACTGTGACTTACAGACCTACATTCCATGTCACTGAGCTAGGAGGTTTAGGCCTTTATAAGAAAGACAGGTGACATGTATTACTAAACCGCTGCAGAACCACTTCCTTCATCACCTCACTCTCCGCAGTTGTCTCTCTTTTCTTATCTGTTTCCCATCTGTCTTCCTCCCTCATGTGTCTCTGTCTCTCTCACCCTGTGTAAGTAATGCAAGACCTAAACTTCTAAAATTTATGAAAAAAAAAAAAAGAAAAACTCTGTTGAGATGCCAACACATCAGCACAGTGAACAGACACACACACACACCCACACACATACATGCACTACTCTGCCCTGACAAAGCCTGACACAAGTTTGCAGCCTCACTAAAGGTCTTCATGATTGGACTGTTTGGGTAAAAGCAGTTGGAGGGTGGGTAGCGGAACAGCAGGTGGTAAAACAAAACAACAACAGGTCTGAGGGAGATTGAAGCAGGTGGATGCACAGAGAGGAATATAAAGGTGAAACTGAGGTTGAGGGAGAATAAGGGAAGAAATAGTTTGAAATAACAACTGATTTGTTCCCAACATAATGCAACTTGTGTGTATCTGTGTCTTTGCACGGATATGTTTGTAGATTTACTCAACCGGATGATTGGACTATTACCCATCAAACTGCACACTCAAGCACACACAAACAAACACTCTTTCTCACATCTCCGCCTGCCGATCTATATGAGTTGGGAGTGACAGCAGGTCAGTTCAAACAGCACACCACCATCACTGAGTTCTTTCCTGATCTCATCATTTTAGGATATTTATTGATCCCAGAGGAGAGATCCATCTTTTTGAGGCTTGGGCTGTGCAGTTGAAGGACAGTATCTCTAAAAATGACACCACCCTGCTCCACATGTTAACTCACATTCTGATAGTTTAGTGGCCTGTGTTTTAATTTTGGATTGTACTAGCATTATTATATCCCTTTAGCCTGCTTCCAGACCTCTGAATTGCCAACACAATCTCCATTTTTTTCAGTAATTCAAATAAAATAATGAAGTGAAAACAAAATGGCAATTCAGTCTGATTATCAGGTCAAAAGCGAACAGGAAGCTGATTTAAAAGCCGGTTGCACCATACAAACTAGTTCTTATGTAGAAATTAGCTGTTACCTAATTCTACACCTGCTGTAAATATGTATGTTAATGGAGTGGACAAAATATTAGGAACATTTTTCAATATAATGCACTCCAGTACACCACCACCACCCACTACGACCTCAGTAATAAACATAAAGTAGAATTATCACCTTTCTGACAATGTCAACAAAAACTGAAAATGTATAAGCTTCATAAACGTAGAATTTATGGCAGAGCTGTTGGATTGCATTAGATTGCACAGGTGTACCTAATGAATTGGCCGGTGAGTGTATATATAGTTTTATAATTACTCATTTAAAATATAAAAAACAATTCTACTGAGAGCAGTATTTTGTAGTAATGACAACTGTCATAAAGGGATTTCATAGGAATGAAATATTAAGCCTCTGAAGCGTGTTCGCATTGTTTTAGACACACAAGAAAATCTGTCAGTAAGAAGAACTGCTATTGCCAAAGATGGGAAGAAACAGCACAAGCAAACCACAGTTAAACACACATTTACAAAGGTCAAGGATGGAAGTATTTGGCCTTCCACTGGAAACTCAGATCTGTGAGTGGGAAAGACCAGTCACACCTTCATTACCATACACAAACTAGTTCAGTCATACAAGCACACAAATACACTCTCAGATATCTCCGTGCGTGACTCACTGACTGGTTTAGCACGGTGGTGGCTCATTAATTCACAGCTGGTTGGTACACAAACATCCTACTGACACTCATTTACAGGAAGGGAGATTACCCTGTAATTGTTAACATGAGTCGCTGCCTGGTATCTGTTTCTGTGTATGTGTGTGTGTGTGTGTGTGTAACGGTAGTGCATTTAATTTAGAAAACACTTTTCATTCTCACGCACAGCAGGCAAACTGATAGAAAGACAGAGACATGATGCAGAAAATTGGACCATCAGGCAGCGATGTTGTTCTTACAGATCACACCACTGCCCTGACTGTGTGTGTTCTTTGTCCGAACAGAAACACCAGAGTAACTACGTAGGTACTATAATTAGGCTGACTGTGCTGTGGGATGATGTGGCTTTCAGAGACACAAATGCTGGTTCACTGTCCAGGATAAAGACCTCTGCACTTTTAACTGACCATGAAGCATTCAGTGGCCACCTGATAAGACTGTTATCAGCCTTTTGAACAGGCATCATCATCACACATCTGTCCCAAATATATGGACTAGTAAGGGCCTACTAAACCTTCAGGAAACTGTTATCACCCATTTATTTAGGCGAGTCCATGTTAGTGGAGCCCAGTAGGCACGGAAGGCCTTTTATCAAGTATGTGCTGTCACATGACTGTCAAGTTTCTTTCTGCATAAACAAAAAAAATGGCTGACATTCCTTTTATTCTCAGATAGTTTTTGGCATTAAAATGCGTTTTGATAACATTTCTTGAGAGAAATGTGAATTTTATTGTCATAATCTTCATTCAGTGAATGTATATGATGATTAGTTTGTCAGTTATTACAAAGATTTTTTCAGGCTTTCTATTGTTGCTATAGCAGTTGCTGAATCCATGTAGCTTATATCTTTGAATCATGGTCTTTACGTTGTGTAGTTATCTGAGCTGTTATGTTATTTGTGTTATTTTATGTAACTGTTTGATGATGTTCTCACAATAAAAAACAGAGATTTTAGAGCGCCCCAGGGATGAATTGAATTTGAAATCCAGAATTTGAAGATTTGCGATTGGTTGACTGGAGGACCCACCTGGAAGTATTTTCCTCACTGTCACTGTCTTCAGGTTTTCCTTTAATGATATCGTTACCATTTCTCAACACAAAAACACAAAAGAGCCCTTGATAACTCAACAATATCATAGGTTAATGTTAAGGCCATCAGTTTTAATTATTAATTATTAAGTCAAGACTATATAAACTCTCCTAAAAATAGTATTTTTGCATCACAACTTTACACACAAACACTAAATAAATAGCTGTTTCCACATGCCAACTGCACACTGATGTGCTAAGTATGAAACACTAGTATCTAGAGTCTTTGGCATTTTCATTTGCAGCATGCTGTAAATATAGACTATGAACACAAATGCAATGGGGAAACAAACAAATGTATTTATTCTCAATACTCATAACAGTATCAGACACAATTACTTTAACTGAAGATGACATGAATATAGTTACGATAATATACTGTAAACAAAATACAGTATATTGCATTGCAGTCCATCCCATCTTCGATGTGCATCTGGCCACAACGCCTCATCAACATCACAAGCAATGTGCTCTCTGGCCAAACATCAGGGGAAGTATCATCTTGAGTGGTGTGTCCAGCCCTGGCATTCCTCCACATCAGTATCACTACAGGCCTCTTCCATTGCCTGGAGGAGAGTGACGTGTTGATCGGGTTGGCAGTCATATTCCCTCCGACGCCACGTCAAAAAGAACTCGTCAGTAGGGTTCAGGAAAGGAGAGTAAGAAGGAGAACTTGAAATTGTGGGTGATTGTCATACCAATTATGGACCACAGCAGCCCAGTGGAAACTTATCCACCCATATGACAACAAACGTGGAGTACCCTGGCACATTCCTCTGGTCATTGGGAATGAGGATGTTATGCAGGGTGTCAAGGAATCTGATAATATGAGCTGTGTTTAATGGGCCAAGATGGTGGCAATATGGCGAGGGACACCGTTCTGGCCAATTGCAGCATACAATGAGATGTTGCCACCACGCTGCCCAGGAACATGGACGATGGCACTGGTCACCTTGCAATTCTGAAAAAAACAGAATGCGAATGTTTAGAGTCTAAGATCTCCTTCTTATGAAATACTATGTAAAATATATGTAAAATCATAGAGATTAGGATTTCTCACCTGCTCTCATTTCGAAATGTCCAAATGACACCTGCTATATTGTAGTGACTCAGATTAGATTGGGCTCTCTGACCAGCCTCTTGTAGACTCAACCCATGGTTGATTACATGGTCTATCAAAGTGGCCTGGATCTCATCTATGACAGTTCTCCTATTTCTTCTGACTTGTCCTCTTGCCACTCCTCATTCTCTCTCCTCCTCCTCTCTCTTGTCTTCCTTCTCTTCCTAGTCCTCCTCCTCCTCCTCCTCCTCTTACTTGAACACCTCTTCCTCTAACTCTCTCCAAAATTGGCCTCCATTGTTGTGCACACCAACGAGCAAGCTTGAATCCTATTTATAGGGTACATCTCAAGTCTCTTAATGGAAGTCTTTTGCCGGCCGACACGCACCCTTATTGGATATCAGTTATTGATTGGACACTGCAGTTGATCAGACTGATCTGATACATCACTGCAGTTTCATACCGAAGTGGAGACAGATTACAGATTAAATTTAAGTGTATCATTCCAAAGTTCTATGTTTTATTTGTTTTCTGATTCATCATATAGTTAAAAATCTGTTAGTTGTCCATCTGATCAACAAAAGATCCATAAACAACTTTCTTCATTTATAAGAAAGATTTTTTTTCATGATGTTATTTCCTCCATTAAACTGTTTCTTGCTGACAGATAGACTCTTCCTGACTTTAATTTTATCCATAATAACAGTTAAACACATCTATATTTTACGTCATTTATCATCATTTCCATTCAGTCACATGTGAGGCTGAAAATTCCTGAGCGTCGGGTTTGATATAAATTACATCATTTCCATTTCCCCTGAAACATATAACCAAATACATATTTTCCAGTGTTCAGAAGACACTCTGATCATATCCTGGGTTATTGAATCATGAATTCACTATCAGGATTATCAAAAATACAGATGCAAATAATCAATAAATAGTATAAACGCCTTCTGCGAGTAGAAAAGGTTCCTGTGCCTCTGAGCAGGACACAGGACACAGTATAAATGCAGAATGCAGGTTTTTATTTAGGTGTTTGTTAAACGGGTAACAGGCTGCAGAGAGGAAACAGCTGCTCTAGCGGTGATAACTGTGAACCTTTATTAGTATTAGCACAGTGCACATGTGTGCACACACAAACTCCATCAGAAGTTTCTACAGCTGTTAAAGCCGACTGACAGCTGATCCAGCTGTGATCAGCTGTCGCCGTCATCAGAAACGGACATCGCTTCACATGACGCTTCAGAGGAGAGGACGTCTCATGTCTCTTAAAACAAATTTCCTCGTTTCCTCTCTCCTCGCTTGGTTTCCTTCCTCTCCTTACATCCACGGTGGGAGGGACTAAGACGCGAGGATAAGACTCAAGTGTGGGAAACATGGATGCAATTTAAGAGACTTGGGATGCACTCATAGTGTTCAAGCTCTGATTTCCAAGTGATCTAATTGGTTACAGGTGTTTTCACATGTGCATTCTGGGTGCAGGTGATTTATAATTGGGTGGTATTTCAGTGGCAGTGTCTAGCAGACAACACACACAGGCTTTTAGATTTGAATGATGTGTCTAATGTAGATAACCGTGTGTAGTTATTTACAAAAAGTGTGTTTTAGATTTTTAAACTTAGTGTAAAGCAGACAATGTACTTAGGGTTTAGCATACTTGGTCAATAGATAGGCAACATGAGTTGGTGGTTTCAATAACTGTGCAACAAGTACCAGCTTTTGTATTTTGGCGACTGCAAAAAACTGAAAGAAAAGGTGTTTTGTAGCTGTGATTGTAAAATGTGAAGTACTGTGAAGAGTTACTGGGACACCGTGTGGTCAAATACCAGGAGTGCATACTTCTGCCTTTTCCTCTCTCTTGCTTTGTGTGTGTGTGTGTGTGTGTGTGTGTGTGTGTGTGTGTGTGTGTGTGTGTGTGTGTGTGTGTGTGTGTGTGTGTGCATCAAATCTTGTTCCATGGCCATGTAAATGGGATGAAGACAGAGTTATCAAAATGGACTTTACATTTCACATCCCTCATTTAATTCCTGCATTTGTCACTTTCATATATTTCATCAAACTGGACTTTAGATTGTACATTGCATTCAACCTGCACTGTTACATAATTTAATTATTTATGCACATGTCACATTTGATTGTTGCTCATACACTTAATTTCTTTGTCCATAGCACAGTCCATATTTCCTTTGTACATTTCATTTCAAGTTTTATATCCCATTTCTACTAACTATTACTAATCTATTCTGTAAATAGATTTGAAATTTTCAATTTAATTTTAATGTTAGTTTGTTTATTTCATTATTATTATTGTTTCCTTACTTTTGTCTATTTTTATTCTTCTGTGTTGCGTTTTTTGGAAGCACACGCCAAGACACATTCTTTGTATGCTTGCACTGGCTAATAAAACATATTCTGACTGAATTGGTTATGTCATGCTTACGTAACATAAAATCCTAAAACCAAGAATCACAAAGATGCAAAAAATCTCCAGGGTTGTATAAATAGTAGCCTATGCACGCGTCAGTATTTGATGACCTCGGAATGAGGTTGGTGAGACAGGTTGGTCTTTTCAGTCCTAACCAGTAGGTTATTTGAGGGGGGATGGGGGGTGGAGGGGGGGTGTCATCCCCCTTGTTAGCAAAATGACCAAAATGCATCACCCTTGTTAACCTGCTATCCCCCCTCTCCATCCCCTAGTACCAGAAAGAGTGCAGGGGCAGAGGGGTTGTTTAGTTGAATATGTTAGTCTAGTCTGCCTGACTCATTGATCCTTTATCTGACTGAGGTTTGTGCAAGTTACAATCTATGACCATGGGTCTGAAATATCAGTAGCCTAACTGTGCTGTGTATTGATAAATCCATGGCACTGTCCGTGGTGCTGAAGTAGCAGACAGATTTGTAATTGCGCCTTTTTCTCTCAGTCTCGCCTTTCTGTCAGCTTGGATCTATAATATTCTCTAAACTATATACTATAAATACTCAATTCTATACTTTGTAGCCAATATCCTTTATAGAGTAGTGTCACCTTCATGATCAAAGTGACAAGTAGCAACGTGTAGTCATGGAAGAGCAAGAAGATCATAGAGACAGACTGCTGCCTGTAGTATTCCTATAATATTCCTATAATATTTCTAAAATCATTCAGTAGCGTCTTTGCTGCTGAAAATACACCACCAGACCAAACCAGCTCTGTAACAAAATATTTTAGAGGAGACATGACTACAAATTTAGTTTTTACTATAGATGTTTGGTGTGACCTGGGGGTGGAGCAGGTAATGTGACTGAGGAAATTAATCTGCACTGACTGCACTGCACTCACAAATGTGTTTACCATCCCCTTAAACTCCTCAGTGTACTCTCATTCAGTATTTACAACTTCCAATTCGAGGAAAAACACTAATATTTTTTAAAAGCTACATTTCCCTGGAGCCACATCATGCAGCTTGATACAGATCAGCACCACAGTTGTAGTTCTTCTGGTTTGAAAAGTAGGGTTGTAAATAGGGTCGTCAAAAGATATATCTACTGAATATATCAAATATCTAGTACAGCTGAAATAGTAAGTACACTGCATCTAGATGATCTATGTTAAGAAAAAGTAAAGATGTTGGTTTATTTCAAAAATTTTAGCCAAAACAGGAGTCAAAATGCCATAAACGCCCACAAAATCTCAGTTACATAAAATAACACAAATAGCATAACAGCTCAGATAACTACACAATGCAAAGACAATGATTCAAACATGTGAGCTATGTGGTTTCAGTGATAGCAGCATCCATAGCAACCACCATAGCAATTATAACTTCAACTTCAGTTTACTTAAAGTGCACATCACCCAGAGAGTCTCTGTACACTTTACAAGTCAATAAGAAGAACAACAGATAAAAGAAGCTCACAACATTACATGTAAAAGTATACACTCATACACAGCTCGTAATGTTAATATTACAACAAGGTTACTCATTTTAAAACAAAGATCATATAACCCTAACAGCGTTGGGGTAGCTACATGTCAAGGAGGAAAAGAGTTAGTGATTTGGGTTCCCAGCCGGTGAAATTAGAAAAGGTCACAGTAAACAGAAAAAAAAAAAAGATGGAAAGACCTGAAAGAATCTTTGTAATTTCTAACAAACTAAACATCATATACATTCACTGAACAAAAATTATTAAAATAAAACACACATTTCTTTCTAGAAATGTTATCAATACACATCTTAATGCCGAAACTATCTTTTTTTTTTAACTCTCCTCTCTTCCCTGTTCAGAATGGACCCCTTTTCCTCTCTTCACTGTCTTTATCTTTACTCATCTCCCTCAACTCTTACTTGATTTTGAGTTGAATTTTAATTGTTTATATAAGGATTCTTTTTTCTCAACAAAGCATGTTTTACTGGTTATAAACTATGAGTTACAAATTCTAGATGAGAGCAGTGGGTTTGAAAGAAGAAGAAGAGGAATAGAGCAAATAATAGTAGGAAGAACAATAATAGGAGCGGATGTAGAAAGTCAGTGAAAAAAGAAAAAGTTTGAAAACAGAGATAAATGAATACTGTGTATTGTCAAGCAAAGATAGTGACAGAAGAAGTGTCCCAAAGCAATATAGTCAAGTTCAAGTTTGTTTCCAGTGTTTCCTTTTGAACTGCATTTGAGAAAGAGACAGCATTTGCATTTTCTAAAATGACAGATTTTGACCTTTAATTACTGTACAATCCTCCATCAAGTCAATCAATATCATTCCTCCAACCTTTGACAGAATTGACCCAGTGTTGCCTCAGACAGTCTGTTTGTTCTTACATGCAACATCCCTCCAAGTTTTGAGGAAGTTGTGTCAGTGAATGGGCATTTATGGTCTTTTAATGATACAATTTCAGCACTTCAATCACCTGCCCCTACAGTGTGTGACCAGTCTGAGTAATTACTGTGAAGATTCTCCATCATTGCTGATTTTCTCAGTCAGGCTGGTGGTGTCTCACATATTTCACATTTGACAGACAGACAGATTTGGAACTCATCCCCAACATCCAGCTCCCACGCACACATTCTCTGGCATGGAGGATAGGTATTTGATTTGGAGATATTGCATGTTACAGATTTTCCATTTGCCCACTTACTGCACACAGAATAAGCAACAACATTGCAAAAGAAGAACAAATATTTTTGCTGGGAGTGCTCCAGAGGAGCAATCACTTCAGTGTTCTGTCTCTTACAGGATATCACAGCAGCAAAGTGTAAAATATTTTAGGGCGTTCTACCTTTTTAAAATTTGACACAATTAACCACTATTTACTACAGATGCTATTTTCCGACTGCTTTTCCACTTCCCAGCCCCATGTCACGCAACTGCATGGCTCTGTTTGTTTTTAGCATAGCCCAAGTGCATTCACATGCATACTCACACGAACATGTTCACTGGCGCTGGCAGACACACACACTCAACCACTGGTCCCATCGGGAAGCCTTTGCTCCATTCAGTTATGTAACATGGATTAGGTTCTACTATTATGTGGCCCCAACAGTCAAAACTATGCGAGCTATTTTTAACCCCGGACCCCAATATAATATCAACAGACGCTTACCGTAATAATGGCTAAATTAACGGTCATTGCTGCTCATGTGGACATGTCCTCCTAACATTGATATTCACTGCCGAGGCCTCACATAACAACACCAACAGCTATTGTCACCTCATGGAATCATCTGAGGCCGCTACACAAAGCTTTGTTACAAAACTATGCGTTATATCGAGAGATCGGAAAACTATTTTAAGCTTGTTAGTGAGAGTGTTTTTACTTCTTGGTAGTTGAATCAACCCATATTAGCCTACTGAACTTTGGGAAGAGTTGGGGAGTAGTGGAGCATTGCTCTTGCTGTCTTCAAGTGGAACCTGTGAGGTCACATTTTGAACGTGGGAAGTTGAATACACATTATGCTTAACATCTAACTGTTGCTTAGTGACTGATAACAAAAATGGAAAACAAAACACTGAAATTTAAAAAATGGACTCCAACCTTTTTAAAAATGTCACACATCCTGAACTCTGAGCTATCAGAAAATGTCCTATGAAGTCAAACCACATCAGTTCAAATTGACTACACATGGACACAATAAACAAGGCTTCACTTGACAGCACTATCTGACCACTGACAGCTATAACTGTAGCTCAGAAAGGAGAAAACATTTTAGAACATCAAACACATTAAAGGGGACATATTATGCACATTTCCAGGTCTATATTTTTATTCTGGGGCTCTACTGAAATATCTTTGTGTGATTTACAGTTGTCGTTCTTTACTTGAAATGACAACTTCTCAATACATCCATACATGTTTGAGCCGGAATCCGATAAGAAATATGAGAGTGGACAACGTGAACAACATATAGAAACACCTTAGCTGAAACCTTAGCAACCAAGGCTATGGAACTGATGGCCATTTATAGGCAGGCACGACGATCTGACGTCAGATCATCGTGCATGGAAAAAAAAATGGTTGCATAGGATGTGTTGAGAGCAAGTTGAAGCCTTGGATTTTACTTGCAGGAAGCATTTCTACATGCATTAACCTCAACTTTTGGAACTTTGGCAATGTTTAGCATAGATAGCCAACCACATAACAGTAAACTTATGCTAGTTCTGCTCAAGCACTCTTAGCCCTCCTGCTTTTAACGACCTTTCAAGCTAATCCCACATTTGTTAGTTACTTTAGCGCAGCAGTTACCTTAGCATAATATGTACCCTTTAAACACTGTAGAATCATAGTGGTATTACTGAGATGGACAAAGTGTTTGGGTCCTAAATGTTTGTGTGACCTGCAACGTACACACACACACACACACCCACAGTTCCATACTATGAGTTTGTTTGAAATAGTTGCTGTCACATTCCACAAACTAATTCCTCTGGGTTTCAGGTCATTACATCTGCAGAACCAGGACACACATACCACATACATACACACACACACACACACACACACACACACACACACACACACACACACACACACACAGTTACATACTGTCACAGTCACTATTTCAGTTTCAACAGGAGACTCACACAAACTCACACAAAGAGGACATTTTCCTTCCAACTGGCAACACATACTGTACTTGTGCACACAGACACACACACACACATACACACACAGAGGGCAGTTCCGCTTCATGGGGGTCTGATTGCAGACTTGTGTCCAGTCGAGACATGATGTCCTGAGAACCGAGGGTCATTTCTCCACAGGCATCTGAGGGGGCACCATACACTGTCAGGAACAATCACCTGTGAGAGCCACTCTGCGGCTTACATAAATGCACCTACATATACACCTAGTATACACCTAGTATATACACTACACATACATACACATGGACTGTTTAGTGCTTGCACAGTCACACACACACACATAAATGTAATCATCCACACATAAAAACACACACAGTCACATACATATCAACTCATAGGGGTTTTAATAATGGTGGAAAAATCTACAGAACCTATTGTTCCAGTACAGATCTGATTTTACTGAAAAAGAGAAATTTGCTGCGCATTTTATTGGAACGATGATAACAATAATAATATAATAATAATCTTTATTTATAGCGCATGTTTCTAAATGCACGTTACAAAGTGCTTCACACAAGGCAACAACTTCAATACAGGCAGATCATAAAACAAAGTACGCAAATAAAATAAATAAAACCAATACCAGTGTCACCAGCAAGATGGCAGTCAATAAAGCTCAATAAAAGCATGTTTTAATAAGAGATTTAAAAGACGTAATGGACTCT